>NW_011888796.1:3762558-3836479 GCF_000151845.1 Pteropus vampyrus | reverse complement strand
GGGGAGCGCGCGCGAGAGACCAGAGACCCCACGGCGGGGGCGAGGCCGGTGCGCGCTCCCCGCCCGCCGGGTGCGCGGCCCGGGACGCGAGCGGGAAAAGCCCTTCCCAGCCGGTTTGTGCCAGGAACCGGACCCGGGGGGAAACAATTCTGTTTTTCTGCAGACATGGGTGAGTTGGAGTGAGCGCTCATCCAGCCCACCTCTACCAAACTCGGCTTTCGGCTCTCATCTTTTCTCCCCAAATCTCATCCTGAACCTGGCCCTGACAACTTGCCAACTCCGCCACCCCCACCCAGCTCCCCGCCCCTGCAGGAGCCTGGTATGGCGAGCCCGGCTGTGGTTGTTCCCCACCTGGGTTCATCCCAGGTCGGAAGGCCTTGATCAGGCACTGGGTTCAAACACTCATCTACTCTCGAAGCCGGACTCTCCAGGAACACTAGATAGAGTGTTGCTAGAATTGTCCTTCTCTGCCATCTGGCTTCCCTGTAACCCTGTGTGATCGTGTCTGCCATCCCCACTCTTTCCCATTGCAGTTTTTGTTTTTGTTTTTTTTTCTTTTTTAAATGGGGAAAATTGCTTACCTCCTTCACCAGTCTGAAAAAATAGATGATCACAGAAACATTTCAAACGCAAAATCCTTTGAAAGTGTTGTGCAGGCAAAAGTCTCTGTTTTAGGTCTAAGCTGCTCAGGGTAGGTAGGTGCTTAGAATGCCAGCATGTTGTTTCAGACTCCTAAGTATTTCTGCTAGTGTACACAATGGCACCAAAGAGTGAATGGGCCTCTTTCAAGACCTAATTTACTACCACTGAATATGCTAGCACCTGAGAGAAGCAAATAAATGTCCTCTGGAGTCTAGAAAATCGCCTACTCCTGAGAATGAGTAAAGGTGAGAACAAATCGAGCCCATTAGACCTTTAAAAAGTGATGAAAAACGTGTGTGTGTTTATTTTCAGGCTGAGCATTGGATGGAGAATATATTTTTCAGGAGTAGGTCAAGGAAAGCAGTAAGTGTTGACTTGAAGAGTTATATTTCAGGCAAAGTGTCTAAATTTATAATAAAGAGGCAAAAATCCTGAATCTGATAGCGACTTCGATTACATTAAAAGCTAAGGAAACTGATTCTATAGATTTCATAAGATTTCAGGGTGTGTTTTTCTTCACTGGATTTACACTGGGTTTTTGGTGCGTGCTGAAGGCTCTGGAGTCGGGCACCCTTGGGTTCCATCCCAGTTCCTCCACTCTCCAGCTGCGCACAGTTGAGCATGTTACTGAACCCCTCTGTGCCTCAGTTTCCTCATCAGTAAAGATGAAATAAGGTAATGTATGGATAGGACTTAGCACAGCACTTGACACAGTATTCATTAAATACCACAGACAAAAACCACCCTATAATGTTGTCCCTATGCATCCATGGGTGGTCAGATGGCCAGGGATGTTTTCCGGAGAACTCAGGCCTGTCCTGCTGTGATTTTCCTCCTCAGGCGCGCACACACACACACGCACACACACACACACACACCACACACACACACACACACACACACACACACACACACACACACACACACACGATCACGATACTGAGTGCAGGCTCAGCTCAGCCTAACCCCCGTTAGAGAAGCTGTTGCCTTCCCATTGATTGGCGCTGTAATGATAAATAGTCTCCACAGGCCTCCTTATTGGGACCATTAGCGGCTCTCCGCTTGTCTCTGTTGGGGGGAAACAGAAAAGAATATGTAACCAGAGGCGGGGTGTTTCTAGTCCAAGAAAGAACTTCACTTTGAAGGGAATGGCTTTCCTTAGGCCAGGCAGGAAGGAAGTAAGGTTTCCTGAACAAATCCAGAGAAATAAATGCCAAACTCGTAAAAAGTGGAGGATATTTTATCATGCTGGGCTCACGTTCAGTAGCTTAAATTGCTTCAAAAGTGGGCAGTGGGGGGCGCCAGGAGAAAGAATGAAAGCTCTGTGCCTTGTCCCCGAACCTCACCCTCTGTATTCTGTCTGGCCACTCTTGATTTATATCCTTTTATAATAAATTGGTGATCTAATACATTTTTTTTAAAGAAAGGAATAATCCAGAATTCTAAGCTTCTAGATTTTCCATTATCATCCTGGCTCAGCTACTTTAAGAGCCATCATACAGAGATCTTCTCTTTTTCTTTCTCATGTGTGTGTTCACCTGTGCATGTGTGCACACACACACACACACTATATATATATATGTACACACACACACACACACACACACACACACACTGTGAGATGGAGGAGCTGAGATTTTGGGATAATGTTAGCAAAAGAACCACATAAACTAGTGGAGACAAAATTTGCTTTAACCAGGATCTTTGTAAATGAAATACCTAATTCCATGCCCTTACCTCTGTCACTCGGACATTTTGGCATCTTCCCCAGTAGAGGTCAACCTGCACTGGGGTAGATTTCAGTAGAACTGGGAGGCATTCTGAAGAATGATTGTTGGATGTCTCTCCCACAAGAAGCCACCTGGAATCAGTCTCCCAATTCCATTATACTGATTCTTTTACCATGGAGACAAGTGCCTGCCCCTGCTCCCCCGCCACCCCCTGCCCAGCCACACTGAGCATGCTCCCTGTTGAAACAGACAGCAAGGGCACCACTGTGGGATCTGCCATAGCAACAGCTGAACACTCGGAGAGATGCGTTGATAAGCAGCTTATTGCCGAGTCCCAAGATACTCAGACCATAGGACTCCTTATTGGTAAAATCCTGTGCCTCTTCTAAACTCACACTCATGTTTCACACTCTGAGTGACTGTAAGTGATGCGTTCGCTTAGCAGAATAAGGATGTCTGCCTTATCTTAGAATTAGAAAAAACAGGACAGACGACCCCCCATCATCTCAGACTGTCTTGCATTCATATCCTTTTTATTTTCTCTCTCTGATAAATGGATAAAAGGGGAAAAAGACTCTGAAATGACAAGGAAAGAGGGTAGAGGGCAAATTTTTAGAGACATGTGCATTGTTAGAGACCAAAGGAGACAATCCTGGTGGTAATTCGTGTTAACAAAAAGATCTACAGTACCATTTCAGGTTGTCCTCGGTGACTGTATTAGTTGCTCAGGCTGCCATTAAAAAGTACCATTAACTGGGCAGATTAAACAATAGAGATTTATTTTCTCACAGTTCTGGAAGTTAGAAGTCTGTTATCAAGGTGTTGGCAGTGTTGGTTTCTTTTGAGGCCTCTCTCCTTGTATCTGGCTCTTCATGTTCACATTTTCTTCACATTCAAATGTTCTGTGCCTGTCTGTGTCCTAGTCGCCTCGTTTTAGAAGGACACCAGTCACATTAGATTAGAGTCTACCCATATGACTTCACTTTACATTAATTACCTATTTAAAGGCCCTAAATAGAGCCTCTCCAAAAATAGCCACATTTTGAGGTATTAGGGGTTAGGACTTCAACATGTGAATGTAGGGTGGGGGTGCTGGGGGACACAATTCAGCCTATGACAAGGAACAAATGCAGGAGTCTCATCAGATATTTCCTGTACACAGATAGTTTTTAGGAATGATTTCATTCTCTCGAAACAAGAAATGAAAGTTGTGTCTTTCTTGGGGCTTCTTGATAGGTGGTCTAGACTGTTGATTGTGACGGGAAAGCCTCAGAAGAGAGATTCTTCCCTTTATGAGACTAGAGCTGAGAGGCATGACTAGCAATCACCAACCAAGCAATACATGTCATATTAAACTTTTACTGCTGAAATTATGTTTTGGGGGACAAGCTATACCCTGCAGTTAGCAATCTTTGCAGGAATGAGTCATCGTATGTATTAGTTAAGGTAATGCTAGTTACTGTAACGGATAAACCCCTTAATCTCTGGGGTTCATGCCAGAAAGATTTATTTCTCCCTTGTGTAAAGTCTAATGGGCAACAAGGAGGTGGGAGTGGGGGTGACTTTGTTCCACAGTCATTTATTTAGACACCCAGGGTGGTAGAGGCTCTTCAACAGGATTCCCACCATTGGACTCAGTTTAATAGTACAAAGTTGCTCTTTATAAGATCTGCCTTGCAGGAAGGGTCAAAGAGAGTGCCCACCAACCAATGATGGGAAAACACCACACCCCAGGTCTCTCACACACCAAGATTGCAGGACCCCAGGTCCCTCACACACCAAGATTGCAGGCTTTCTCGTTTGCTTAAGTGTACACCTAAGACCCTCTCTAAGATTAGCTTATAAATAGAAGGGAGGGGGTGCTCTGTAGGGAAGGTGAAACTTTAGGACACCCATCAGGGGAGGGGACAGTTGACCCTCTAGTCACAAGTTAGCAAACTTCAAAAAGGCTGTTTGAAAGGAGTCGTATTAACACACATTTGAAAGAGGTCACAATATTTGTCCAGAAAATAATTTGAATCTATAAAGGGATTAAGCCCTTTGTCCAATGGAATAAAATCCTGAAGATCTCTTTGTTAACTGAGAATTTTAACTTTCAGAACACAGGGCATGAAGTTCTTTTGAATTTGAAGGGTTGCCCTAGGCATGGACCTCTTGCTGGCAGAGAGGGGAAGAGTGGAGATAGAGGGTGGAATAGAAGGTTTTAAAGGGCCAGGCCTAGATGTACTGGACATCACTTATGCCCATGTTCCCTTGACCAGAACTCAGTTCCAAGGCCCTGCCTAAATGCAAGGGGGACTGCTGGGCAGTCACTGCTTAGCTGCAGCTCCCCGGTATGAAAGGGAAGCAGAACTCTAGTGGACGGCCAGCATTTCTGCCACATAAAAAGGTTTGTGGTGGCTCCCAACCCTACTTATGCATCGGCATCACTGATGGAGCTTTAAAAAATTCATGTGCCTAGGCCTCAGCCCCAGAGATTCTGACTCAGTAGGTGTGGGCTAATGCCTGGGAAAATCTATATTTTTAAAGGCATAGCCTGGGTTGAGAGTCACCAGTATGCTCTGAAGTGTACACTTCTGGCATTGCCTCTCAACAGTTTTTAAAATCATTTCTCTGATTTCTCAATATGAACAATGCTCTTTAATTGGCTTCAGTTTTCTATTTGCTGGTAAGATAGTTTTTCACCATGATAAACCTCAAACAGGACCAAGAGTCAATACTTTTGTACAGTTGGAGGAGAAGAATTGGAAGCCCTGGTAGGGAAGAAATATGAGTACTGGGGATAGCTGAAGGAGAAGTGCAATCAAGAGGGTTAAAAATGTCTTTTTTTTTTCCTTCGAAAATGGAGAAGTAGCCTGTTTGAGGACAATGGGAATGACCAAATGCAAAGACAATTTGATGTTCTAGGAAAAGCAGGGGCATGAGGGGAGAGGGAGGGGCTGGCTCTAGGTAAGAGCTGGAAGTCATTCCAGCCAGGGGGACAGGAGGGACATGGACAGCAAAGTGGGAGGCTACAGATGCTGGTAGAGGAGTAAATTGGGGGGAAAATTAATTATCTAATGGGATAATAGATGAGCTCTTTCCATTTTCCAAACTTTCCAAGATCTGTATTATTACATAGTTTCATAAGATATTAAAAGAAACAATTCATGCTGACACATGGGCTTGTGTGAGTAAAGGCAGTGAGAGCAGTTTAAAGCCTACCTTGTAAGCCTACTCTAGAGAGTCAGAAGCGACCTCTAGTGGTTCACTTAGGCCATTAATTTTTTTTTCTTGCTCTTGATGGAAGTACAAACTAACACTATCCACACAATTTTATATTATTTTTAAAGAAACAATTATAATTCACAGTTTAATTTAGAAAAATAGAAGGTATTTGAGTAAAATAAAGCCAAACTACCTACAGTCCAAGCTGGAGTTGCTATTTATTATCATTACTGAGACTTTCTCCTGTAAGTACATCATTCTCTGCCAAACAGCCAATACTTATGTTCATTCTGCTTCTTGAATGAATGGTTTTATTAAACCCAGAGGAAAGATAACTGGTGGGCCACTGTTGCTCCAGGGCTGAACAATCTTCTCAATGCTACGTAGAGTACAAACTCCTCATATTTTTTATTCATTGTTTCACTTGATTTTTGATCGTCACTGGTTTGTTTCAGCCTGAGATGTCCCCTCACTCTGGGTCAGTTAACTTGTTTCCTCATGCAATTCGTTCCTGATTTTTCAGATTACCTTAAATCTCCTGTGTTATACAATCTCACAATGCCCTGTGCTTCTTTCTTCCTCATGCTGTTTCACCCAGTGAAATAGGCTGTAATGATTGTCTGTCTTTTTTTCTGGTAAATCATGAGACACGTAAGCGCTGAGACTGTATCTGGCTTGTTTACCACCGTCTCCTTAGCACTTAGCTCAGTGCTCAGCACTTAATGGGTACTCGATAAATATTTACGAAATGAACAGACACTATCCTGCAGGAGTCTTTCCCCTGTTAATGTCTTTCAGACCCAACTTCAGAGGAGATTGCATTTCAGAAATGGATCTCTTTTTTTTTAATACAATTTGTGATTGCTTTAGGTACACCTTAATGGATAATGATTTGTTACAAAACTCTTTCAGCTATTCTTTCTGTAGTTGAATTTAAATTTCTAATTAGCAAAGCAACTCTTTACAAAGAAGGCTAAATTTTTAGATATGACCCAGACCTTTATCAGACAATTATTTCTAAAACAGAATTAAGGGAAAGACAATAAGATGCCAAATATAGAGGGAAGTATAGTGCAGCCATATCGGTGATCCTAACTCACACAATGTCACTTATTTTCATATTTCAATAAGATGCCAAATATAGAGGGAAGTATAGTGCAGCCATATCGGTGATCCTAACTCACACAATGTCACTTATTTTCATATTTAATAACATGCTGCCACCTCCAGGACTTGGCAACAGTACCACTGAAATGGTGTTGGGGTCCAGAACAAGTCACCCCAAGATGTGCCTCTGTGGTATGCAGGTTATTTTGAGCTACAGGTAACCGAGACCCGGTGGGCTCAAGAAAAAACTGTCCTGCCTCACCCTCCAATCCTAATTACCTAGAAGAATTTGAATTAGGGGACTTGCCCACAGTTAGAGGTTATCAGATATAACCTTTCTTTTTGTTTAACCTATCTATACTGCAGGGGGAAACTACTAGTTACTCAACATCTGCTCTTCTTATGGTCCTGCAATGACCCTTGAAGCCCAAAGGTGCCTTACCACATTCTTAGCTCAGAATGCTGTATATACCTCATTTTAACTTTCTGTCTCTGAATCTCTCATGTATGTGGGGTTCCCATGGATATGTATATACTTTAATTTGGTCATTTTCTCTTGTTAATCTGTCTCGTGTAAATTTAATTATTAGACCAGCCAAAGGAACCATGAGGATAGATGAAAGTTTCTTCCTCCCCTACGATGGGCATGGTGATAGTGTTCACCATCCTGGCTTCATCCTTAGACTCTTTCTCAGTGCTTCTATTTGACACCAGAGGCCGAAAAACGGGAATGTCTGGTTGTAAAATACCACACACAGTTTCTGGGTCCTAGACATATGACTTGGAAACGAGTGGGAATATAATAAAATAGTCTGAGCAGGAAGTTGAGCTTATGTCCAAGTTTATTAGAAAGTCTGTTTTCATCTTATCTTCCCCTCCCCCCCCCAAACTCTCTCTGCTCTAGTTTAACCTCTTGCTATTATAATTTTGGTGTGAGCTCTGAAAGATTCTCTTCTATTGCTTGTCCAAAGGTAGCAGGGTTTTTCTAAAATCACAATTTTATTTTTAAATATAATTGTAAATTATATTTATATAATAATGGACCCCATTCAATAGGTTTTCTTTTATCCTGAATACCTATAGATTAAATATCAGAATTAATACAAACATACATAAGTATATTTGTGGCATGTTCGCTCAACCTTGCTGTTCCTCTTGAGCTCTTCCCCATATTGTTCACACAGATGGCTCCTTGCTATTCTTCAGATTTCAGCTTACATGTCATTTACTTGGAGAGGGTTGGCCTGACTACTCAGTCTAATTAGTTCCCTCCTCCTTTAATTTCTCTTATAGACCTTATTTTCCTTCATACCATTTATCACAAGTCTTCATATATTTATTGTGTTCATTCACTTAATTCTGTCTATTCCACTAGACTATAAGGGTTCCAAGGGCAGGGATCTTGTTTGTTTTGTTCACTTTTGTATTCCTAGGGCCTAGCACAGTGCCTGACATGGAGTAGGAGCTCTATAAAACAATTGATGAATGAATGAATATTGCCTTGGTTGTTTCATTTATACTTGTTCCTTCTGCATTTTAGTTCCTGCTACTGCACTGCAACCCCCAAGGGGATAGGAGAAAATGACAATGCTCTTTACTTCTACTGAGTACTGAGATGCCAGTTCTTTGGTTGAGACGATGCTGGCTTCCCCTGGGTGGCTGTCATGAATCCAAAGGTGCACAATAATTCTATTAGTAATAGCGTGACTGAGGCAATCAAGAGAGCTGTCAGAAATACTTTTAAAATTACAATCATTGGGCACCCAAGACTGCGAACTACTGCCATTATAATTAAGTGAGAATTAACAGAATGTTGAAAAGAAGTGCGTGTTTTAATTTGCATAACGAATAGAGGCATCCTACACCATCTCTGAAATATTAAGATATACACATCCTTCCTTGCGCTCCAGGAAACTGAGCCTTTTGCAGCAGCTCCTCTGACCGGTGGGGGGCGGCAGTATACCAGTAACTCACTCCCTGAATACATGTGTAGGTAGGAGAGAGATTCGCGTTTAAAATCTTTTTGACTCTAACAGCTCTCCGTAGCGCTTTAGCCCGCTCGAGTTTCAATGCGCGTTGTTGTTGGACGAAGCTGAGTCCTATACACCGACCGCTGCTCTCCTGGTCATGGCTTCTCCGAGTTCCTTCACTTACTGTTGTCCTCCATCTTCCTCCCCTGTCTGGTCAGAGCCTCTGTACAGTCTGAGGCCCGAGCACGCGCGGGAGCGGTTGCAGGACGACTCGGTGGAAACAGTCACGTCCATAGAACAGGTGAGGTGACAGGACTAGGCGAGGCGCCTGCGCGGGGGCTTCTGGGAGTAGGAGTCCCATTCGCAGGGCAGCCGGCGTTTGGAACTTACCGGAGAACTACCACTCCTACAGTGCACCGCGGCGACCCCCCTCTGGGAAGCTCTGGGCGCCCAGGCTTCGGCTGGGAAGTGGAGCGTTTGTGGGGAGGGGTGGTTGCCAGGGTTGGGCTTGGAGGAGAGGACTGAACCTGGGTTCCCTCTGCCTGAGAGAGCTGAGAGAATCGTGTTCTGTGCTTGGAGATCAGAAGCAGCCAGGGCAAGTTAGACAGCCCACTCCATTCTGCTGGGACTTCGGGAGGTTTTCGGATAGATAGTGTGCTTTTCCCCCCACTTGGAGTTTTGGGACAGAAAGGGGATGAGATGCCGCCAGACTGAGGTCATGCCATTCCATGATTTGTTTAATTTCTGACCCACAGTGCCAGGTTTGGGGCCTGCTTCGTGGGTGGGCATTTTAGTAGTCATTCAGTCATTTGAGCACCAGCAGATGTGCTGGTCACTATATTAAACGTTGGAAATACAAAGAAATAAAACAGCGCCTGACTATGAGCATGGCATAGCCTAGTTGGGGATGACAGACAGGAAGACCATATAGTTTGGAAAGTGTTATAAGTATAAATTTTGGATTACTTGTCATTCATTCACTGAGACCTCGAAGTAGGATGGAACCTCACTTTGAAAAGTGTTCGAGGAATGAGTAGTAAACTATAGTTTTGTTTTTCTTCTCATTCCCAATTGCTCCCAAGTTATTGTGGAAATGTTTAACTATCTGTTAGTAGGAGAAGTGGTCAGGATGATTCTTTTTAGCGCTTATAAATAAGCATCAGGCTGCTTACTAAAATAAAATCTCTTAGTAAGATCAGTCTCCAGGCTTAACCTTGGTGCGACCTGCTTTGATTTTCATATCTAAAGTTGGAAGCCTCCATTGAGGCAAAATTAGTAGTAGTGATAGTTATCATATTGTATATTTATGGCTATCCAGATAATTATAACAAAAACATAGTTATACACACAGTAGCAGAGAGAACATTATAACTGGAGATTTACACTTTGTGGATTTTAGGGTAGAAAAGGAAATCCTTATTTTTTGAATCTAGCTCCCCAGGTTAATTAGCCCACCAGTATGTCCTTTTGCAAAAGATGGCAAAGAAACCTCCCATCCGTGAAAAAGCTACAGGATCTTTGCAGTATTCTTAAGTGATGGATTGCTGTGTTGATTCAGATCAAGCCTTTTTCTTTGTGTCTGACCTAAGACTATCGGGTCACCTTTTATGTAGTTAACTGAACTGACCCAGCTGATCAGGTTATAGATAGACTAGTAGTTGAAAAGGGAATCAGAAGCTGGTCTTTATATTTAGAGACCAGAACAGAGACTTCCATGGTTAGAAGAGCAAGTCAAAAAAAAGAACATTATCAGGAGCCTTACTAATCTGTGCTTTTTCTTTTTCCTATACTACTTTTTTTCCCCCAGTAGAGTGTCATTGCTCAGTTCCTACCAGGAAAACATGAGCACTTATATTCTAAGTACCTAGGCATGAATGAGTGTTGCAGAAATGGATACAACAAGGTTCTGGTCTGTAAAAGAGTAGGCGGAGGCCTGGACCGGGAGTGGAAACTAGGTTCTGATATGGAACACTGGTATTACAGGTGTCTTTTAAATGTAGGGTAGGTAGTAGAGCATTTTATACCCAACTGTGGGGTAGGTAGTAGAGCATTTTATATTTCTTTTGCATATCTTTATGTCAGCTTACATTTTAAAAGTCTAGAATGAACAGTTCCAGATAGTAGGAAAATAATGTATCTCATTTTCTTGGCTGCCTCAGTGTTTTAATAATCATACTGTCCATTTATTGGGTCCCAGCATGGTGCTAAAGGCTCTCTATATATCATTCAATCCTTACAAATTTTGCAGATAAGACAGAGGCAGGTTAATAATGATATATTCATAAGAAATATCAACCTTGTTAGGAGGAGTTGTTTACAGAAGACACTATTATTATTTTTTTGGTTCTGGCTGAACTGTTTATTCATAGGGATTTACTAACAAGGCTAAATTTTATGCCATTGCCAATAAAAACAAATTCTTGTCACATGCTTCCTATTTGATGATCAGGAGACTTTTTTTGTTGTTTTTTCAATTACAGTTGACATTCAATATTTTTATTAGTTTCATATGTACAGCATAGTGGTTAGACATTTATATAATTTATGAAGTGACCCCCCTGATAAGTCTAGTACCCACCTGGTGCCATACATAGTTATTACAATATTATTGATTGTATTCCCTATGCTGTACTTCGCATCCCCATGAGGAGTCTTTATTTTGTTAAACAACAATTTGATAATAGGAGTTAAACCTATACATAGTGGAAAGACCCTTAGTTATGGTTCCTTCTGTTTTATTCATTCATTTTCATCTGTTCAACAAATATCGAGTGCCTTCTGTTTGGGGCATTGTTCTAGGCACTGGATATAAAACAGTGAACAAAAGAGGCCATGTTGATGGTATTATGAAACTTGTTCTAGGCCAGGGAGGCAGTCAACGAAAAAAGGAAAATTAGTCAATCAATCTATCTGTCTATCTATCTTTTATCTGTCTATCATCTATATCTATCTATCTATCTATCTATCTATCTATCTATCTATCTATCTATCTATCTATCATCTATCTCTATCCTCTATCAGGTATGTTAATTAGAAATGCTGTGGAGAAAAATAAAGCAGGATAAGGGAGATAGAGTTTGTGAGGAATGGATGGGTAGGGGCAGGGTGGTTTTTATGTAACATGGAAAGAGAGAAAACCTATGATGATGTGACATTTTAGCTGAGACCTAAAGTAAGTGAGGAACAAGCCATGTGTGTGTATCTGGGGGAAAAGTATTCTGGGCAGAGAAAGCGGCAAGTACAAAGGGCCTGAAGCATGAGTGCCTGATGAGTGGAGAGGCACTGTAAATAGAGAGGTTAACAAACAGGAGAATAGGAGATGGGTTGGATCATGTAGGTTCTTATAAGCCATGGTTAGTACTTTCAAATACCCTGATTGAGATGGAAAGCCATTTGGTTAAATAGCTTCTGTTTACCTCTCCAGATTCACTCTACTCTTTTCCACCCTGCTCTGTAGCTGTGCCGCAGGAGGTAGACTTGCATGATAGGCTCCCTTGCCTTATGGCTTCTGGTTGTATTTGGCCATGGGGAGTATGGATAGGGAGTAAAGAGAGGAAGAAGAATGAGATCAGTGTATTTATTCCCCTCCTGCAGGATTGCATGGGCTGGAGTGTCTCTAGACTTAAGGTCACATCTCCTATTAGGTGCCTTCTCTGTGGAGCTCTCTGTGTCCTTCTCTACTCTTCTTTATATCTTCAGGCTTAGGAGGGGATCAAGCCCTTTGTGTTGCCAGCCCTAGAGTACTGCACTCTCCTTTGTGGTTTCCCTGCACCTGCTCTGCCTTTGTAACTTGTTCTTTGTACTCCTCAAAGCACCCACTTTGAATGTGCCATCTGTTTTCTACCAGTAGTCAGGCTGATCTATGATTGGAGGGTTTGGGCACAATCTGACTAGCATTTCATCAGGCTCATTTAGGTCGCAGTTGAGAATAGATTGTGAGGAAGTGAGTGTGCAGGGAAATCAGTGAAGAGGCTATTGCAATACTGCATGTGACAGATAATGGCATCCTAGCTCAGGGTTATGGTAGTGGAACATTGTATCATTAGGGGTGTCTTAGGTCAGGTTCTGGGTATTTTTTGAAGATATCTACCTTAAGTTGTTTTGCTGATGGAGTTGATGCTTGAAGAACCTTTATGACTCCAGAAAGCAAGATGTGGTTAGTGGTTTTGTGTGTGTGTGTGTGTGTGTGTGTGTGTGCCATCTGCATTTACTCCATTGCAAATGCTCTGTGATTCAGGCCAGTAGGTTAATACTGGTACAGTCTCAGAAGTAGCAGGCTTGCCAAAAAACAGTTGTTTATTGAAGGTACTACTTCTGTTTTTCTTGTAGTTTGTCCTTGAACAGGGACAAAAGCATCCTCCACTTGAAATGGCATCATGTCATTAGACAACATTCAGTCAAGTGACAATCAATTCCAAGGGGAATCTAGAAGAATTATTAGTTTCAGTCCCTGCCCTCAAAATTCTTTTCTCAGAGAGAGAGAGAGAGAGAGAGAGAGAGAGAGAGAGAGAGAGAGAGAGAGAGAAAGAGAGAGAGAGAGGATATCCCTGAAACAATCACAGAATAACTTAAAAGAGCATGTATTTCAGTGCTTAATTATGACTGCGTTGCACAAGAATTTCAGGGAATGTTGCAGGCCAAGGCAGTCAGGACAACTTCACTTTGAGGGCCTGGGGTTCGACTGTAATGAATGGAGTTGGGGGGTAGCCATTCTAGTGGAAGGAGCCCTTATGAGAGAAGTCTTAACCAGAAATGGAGGGCATAGATTGGCTCTGGTAGGAAATTAGGTCAGCTGGATGAGTGGGACTGATGAGGGTGCATGGGTGGGGCAGGATGGAGAGCCAGGCTGAAGAAAGCTGGCTTCAGCGGATGGGCATTGCACCACTGCCGTTCCTGAAGGAGGGGACACAGGGATCCAAGAATGAATCCTGATCTACTGCTGTTGACTTGTTTCAAATTATGGTCAACAAAATATTACTAAATGGAGGTAGAACAAGCCACTAAATATGATCAAACTTGCCAGTTTTATACACATCTAATAGAAGAGAAGAGAGCTCTGCTTGGTTAAGTAGCCAGTAGGCTAGCTATGTGAATCAATTTTATTTTATTGAAATTCAGCATATACCATATTGCCCAACTATAAGGCAATTTCAAATATCATTTTCCCCCCTATTTCTCTATTAAAAAGTCCCCCAAAATGTTTTTTGGTCAACTTGAAAACACATGTACTTTTAGCTATGTAGGAAAACAATTTTACATTTTAAATTTAGGTACATATTCCTATTTAAAATCATATACACTAATTTAGAAATATCATTTTTCCTCCTCTTATTAAAAAAACCATTTTTCTTCAAACTCTTCATTTCCATCTTTGACCTTAGTATTTTTATCATCACTGTAGCCACATTTTGAATCAGACAATATGTTTTTCCAGGCCACACTTTTAGTTTTTTGAGATTCATTCCTTCTGAATATATGTAAGATATTGTCATTGAATATTTTATTACAAGTTACAATTTGAATTTTCTCACGATGTTTCTAGTTGGCGTATATGTGTGATAAAGATAGTTTTCAGGAAAAGGTAAAATCGAAACTCATACAGATAAAAATGAACATGTTGTAAATATTTTATTTTACTCACATATGAGGGAACCAGGCAGATGTGATGACCAGTTCCGAGAAAAAGTCAAAAGGCACAAATTTATATGGAGTAAAGAAATTGATTTGCAAATAGATACAAAACTTTTTTCCACAGTGGAGAGATAAATCAATCAAATCAAAACTTAAGGGGCAAGGTAGAGTTTACATATTTTTCAGTTATCTGTGGTCTACATAGAGATCTAAAATAGTTAAAAGACAATGAACAGGGCTAGAACCAGACAGCCTGGAAGGGTGTGCTACAGACAATGCATAGTTTTCCATTGAAGTACAGAATTTTTTACACTACTCTGTAGTGTTGAAGAAGAAAAGAAGTATATAGTGGGGGAAGACGATTTTTCCTGTATCCGTCTAGGGTTTTTTTTTTTTTTTTTGGCTGGTAACAGTTAAATTGACATAAGACAAATTAACAGGAGAAAAGCAAATTTAATTTCGTTCATATCAGAGCCTTTCAAAGACGATGAGAGACTCAAGGGCATGATTGAGGCTCATATGCTACCCTGAGCTAAGGAATGGGATAGGAAAGGCCCTGGGGCTTCTAAGGGGAGCAGGGTAATTCACAGGATAATAAGAAAAGCATGTGTTTAGTAATTAGCTGTTTGCCCTGCCATCCTGGTAAGTCATTCAGGTAAAAAGTTATCTCTGGTAATAGCTCTCTTTCTGGGCCAGGTCCCCTATCTAAATTCTTTTAGGTAGTTAAGGGACAGGTAAAAGTTTTTCCTGAGTCTGCTAGGTCTTGATAGTTTTCAGTTCAAAACAATATACATGCCAAAGTAGCACATTTTGGAATGGCATAATCTGTTCTGCTTCAATAGTATGTATAGTATGCCATAGTATATACTATACTGTATATATAGTTAGATGGATGACCTAGATGTATGGTATAGTATAGTACAGTCCAGTATAGTATATATAGTATATTTTGGATAATGTACTATTCTCCCTGTTGATGGACATTCAGGTTATATTTAAGTTTTTACAGTTATTTATCATACTGCAATGAGCATCCTTATGCATACCTTCTTGTGCACATGTATAAGAGTTTCTCTTATATTGTATAATGTATATAATATATATATGTTATATATATTATAGCCCTCAGGTATGTATATCTCAACCTGAGAGGTAGAATTGCTGGGTTGTAGGGTCTGTGCCCTTTCAGTGTTATTACCTGCTACTGTATTGCCCTTCAAAGTGGCCCTGGCAATTGTTAGTGATGTATTGGAGTTCTGTTTTGCCCACACCCTCTCCAAGACTTGATATTGTCAGAGGTCTTAATTTGGGGAAAATAATATCTTTTACATATATGTCAAATATCTTCCCCTAGGCTCTTGTTTTCTTTTAACCTTGCTTATGTTTATGTTCTTATTTGTCTTTTCCCTTATAGTTTGGGCTTTTTGAGGAAATCTTTATCCCAAGAACGTAAAAAAATTCTTCTATATGCTTTTTAAAATGATTTTATTCAAGTTTTCATGTTCAAGTTTAATTAACCTGGAATTTATTTTTTTTTAAGATTATGAAGTCTCAAAGTAATTTTTCTACTAGCAATATTTATTCAATAGTTCATGTTATTCCTTTGATATTGGGTTTTACCATCTCTGCCATATACCAAGTTTTCATATATGCATGAGCTGTCAGGGATTCTTTAATGAAAAATACTGCTAGAGGAGGATTCCTTTCACGTTGTTGCATGTATCAGTTAATTTATCCCTTTCTATTGCTGAGTAGTATTTCTATGAATATACTACTGGTTGATGTTGTTGGGTTTTTTAAAAGAATACATTTTCCTTCTGATAGACAGTGGAGCTGCTTCCAGATTTTGGATATTATGAATAATGCTGCTATAAAAATTCTCGTAGAAGTCTTTATGATCATATGTTTTCATTTCTCTTGGGTAAAGACCTAGAGGTGGAATTGTTGGAACATAGGCTTGGTGTATGTTGAGTTTTATAGCAAACCATTGGTCTTTTCCAGAGTAGTTGTGCATTTTACACTCTCACCACAATGTGTAAGAGCTCTGGTTGCTCTACATACTTGCTAGCATTCGTGTTGTCTGTCTCTTGGAGTCGTTCTGCTGGTGGGTGTGGATTGGTAATATTAAAGAAAAAATTATTCGTGATGCTTATTAAAGGAAGACTTTATTCAAGGGGGACCACTACAATGATGTTTTGCAGTAGGGAAGACAGATTGGGTTTAACTTAGAATACAGCGAGGAAAAGTGGGATTTTATAGGCAAGGATCAGGTGCGGGGATTGGTGGATGGAAAATTACTAAGAGATTTGGTTACACTGATCTAACAGGATTTCTTGTGAAGACAGGCCCCGGGTGATCAGACGTCACTGGGGGATGGTGGAGAATGGGGAACACAATCAGATATTGAAGACAATCAGATATTGAGAATGGAAGATTCTGGCTAACCCAGCTTAGCAGGATTCTTGCTAAAATTGGGTGATGCAAAGATGGATGTACAAAAGTTGAGGCCTGGTTGGGAAAAGGATTCAGAGTAAAGTTTGGTCAAGGAGAGAATTCGTCAGTGTCTCATTGTACAGTATTTGCTTTCAAATTGCCAAAAACACTTTCTAACCATTTAAGCATTTATTTATCTACTATATATAAAAATGCATTGTATATGTGTGTGCAGATATATTTGACTTTTCAAAAATCTTTCTTATACCTGGATAAAGTAATCATGATACAATATGGGTATTAAGTGTTTTGTTTTGATTCTTAATAATTTCCTCCACCTTTTTATTATAGAAATTTTTCAAATATACAGAAAAATTGACAGCATCTGTTTACCCTCCATCTAATCTTTCTCCTTTATGTAAACTGTTAAAGGATACATTTTAAAAGAGGATTAAAATCATGACTCATACAAATACAAAATGAACACATGTCAAAGATTTTATTTAACTCATGGAACCAGTAAGATATTACTACTAGTTCGGAAGAGAACTCAAAGTACCACATATTTTACAGTCAAATAAGGAATGCTGAAATGGATGCAAAGCTGGTAATATCTATAGGATGATAATTAATTACATGTTACCAGGTACAATTTGCATTTCTGTGGACAGAAATTATTTACATTGCCATCAATTTTGTACGAGTTAACTTCTGCCCCTACAGGGTTGTGAAATAGCGTAGTAAAGGACGAAGGTAGAGATAATCCAATGAATCACTTAGACAAGACACAATTTTTCCGTGTGTGTGTGTGTGTGTGTGTGTGTGTGTACACGGATATATATGTAGATGACTGATTTTTTTCTGCATCTTTAAAGTAAGATGAAGACATTATGATTCTTCACCCCATGCATCTCCTAAAACTGACATTCTTTTACATAATGGCAATAATAATATCACACCTAAGAAAATAAAAAATAGTTCTATAATATCTTCTAATATCCAGTTTATTTTTAAATTTCCCCAAGAGTCCCAAGATTCTTTTAATATCTTTGTGTGTGTGTTGAGACAGTCATAGCTTCTTTATTTCAGGCTGTTTAAAAATTTTGATGAGCTAATTCCTCGGGATTAAATCTTCTGGTGACTAATCCTGGTGGCCTTTCTTGTAATATTTTGTTTAGTAATCTTTCTGAAACAGATCAAATGCTTTAGGCTGTTGTCCTCCTCCCAAGAGAGCCATGTCACTTTCATTAACGTGGCATGAACTGTGTACCCTGTGCCTAAAGGAAATGAACCTGTGGGCCCTTTACTTCTTATGCAAAAGAAATTATCTGTTTTATGGAGCTGTTAATCAGCCTTTGTATTGATTGTACCCTTGCCTGTGGGAATTCTCAGGGAGAAGGAAAAATTAACTAGAATAGAATAGTCCATTCCTTTGGGACGGAAAGGAAGAATGGAAATTCAAGATAAAATGAGAGGGCAGGGAATGTGGACATGCTTTTAGCATCCCTGAAGTTGATTTCTGTTTTTTGAGTTCCAGTGTGAGAGCTATATAGTGTTGAGTTCTTCATGACTTAGGCAGCTTTTTTTTTTTTTTTTAAATAGCCCTCAGTTCTCCTATATATAAAACAAGGATTTTGATAAAATATTTAAAAGAAATTTAATTATAGATCTTGCTTATAGATATTATACAATTATTATGACCACTTCCCTTAATTCTGTGCCAAAGGCTAAATTTCTAAATCTGCTAATGTGTTGGAGGTTCCCAAGACCACCTCCAGGTTTGGTGATTCAATACAAGGATTAAGAAGACTCAGCGTATAGTTGTACTCACGATTATAATTTATTACAACAAAAGCTACAAAGCGAAATCAGCATAAGCTTCCAAAAGTACCTTTGCAGTGGAATCACACAAGACCAGTTTAATTCCTCCAGTGTTGAATTGTGAATTGTGACAACATATGCAGTATTGTCTACTAGGGAAGCTTATTAGTGCTCATATTTTTTATTAGAGGTTGGTTACATAAGTACCCTCTGCCTAGCACCTCTCAAAATTCCAGACTCGCAGAAAGAAAGTAGCTGTTCAGTATAAACCATATTGTTTATACAGTTAGGCCCAGTGATTCACTCTTATCAGTCCTAGGGATGGTGGGAACCCTCTGAAATTCAGATTCCCAGACACCTGCCAAGGGTCAACCTTTCAAGCAAGCCTTTCTAAGGAAAGCAGTCTCAGGCCTACTATGTTAACTTTTTCATATACAACTAGCCTTTTTCTTTTCCTCATGCTATGCAAATCAGAACATTCAAAGAATGCTTGCATCTTCTCAGTAACAAATTTATTCAGATTTTATATAACACTGGCAGGATATGTGGGGAATGGGGGAGGCAAAAAAGGATGTTGTGTGTTTTGGGGATTTCTTTTATTTTTCTCTTCCCTGGATGAGTACTTTTTAATTTCTATATGAAACCATTAGTATTTGTCAAAAAGAAAAAAAAATTCAGGCTTATTGCTAAGTATGGTTTGTAAAATTGTACTCTAAAAACCGTACTGTGTGCTCCTAAGTGATCTTTTTCTATTAAAAAATACACCAGTTCCTAAAGGACAACCCATGGAACGGGAATAAATTTTTGTGAATCATATACCTAATAAGGGACTTGTATCTGGAATATATAAGGTACAATTACAATTCAGTAATGAAAAGACAACCCAATTTTAAAGAATGAGTCAAGTATCTGAATAGACATTTCTCCAAAGGAGATATACAAATGGCCAGTAAGCCCAAAAAACATGTTCAGTATCATTAGCCGTCAAGAAAATATAATCAAAACTACAATGAGATACTAGGCTATACTAGATACTAGATTATAGACACTAGGATGGCTATAATCAAAGACACAAATAACATGTGTTGGTGAGGATATAAAGAAATTGGAACCCTCATACACTGCTGGCAGGAATGTAAAATGGTGCAACTGCTTTGGAAAACAGTCTGACAGTTCCACAAAGCATTAAACATAGAGTTACTGTATGATCTAGCAATTCCACTCCTAGGTATAAACCCGAGAGACATGAAAACATCTGTCTATCCAAAAACTTATACAAGAATGTTTATAGCAGCATTATTTATAATAGCCCAAAAGTAGAAACAGCCCAAATGCCTATCAACTGATGAATGGGTAAGCAAAATGTGATGTATCCATTTTGGATACTACTTAGAATACTACTTGGCAATAAAAAGAAATTAAGTATTAGTACATGGTACAACATGGATGAAGCTTGAAAGTATTATACTAAGTGAAAGAAGCCAGTCACAAAGGACCATATAATGTGTGATTCTATTTATAGGAAATATGCAGAATAGGCACATCTGTAGAAATAGAAAGTAGTGGTTGACTGGAGCAAGGAGGATGGAGGATTGGGGGTGGCTGCTAAGTGATGCAGGGTTCCTTTTTGGAGTAGTGAAAAATGTTCTAAAACTGATAGTGGTGATGGATGCACAGCTCCGGGAATTGAATAGTGTGTGAATTATATCACAATAAAGCTATTAGAAAAATATACCCGTTCTTAAGAAAAAATAAAGTAAATTTTTATTTGTCCATTTTTATCAACAGCTGACCTACAATAGTCAGGTACTTATTAGAATTCATATCTTAGATTTTTAGACATGATGAGTCAGTTACCAACTGCATTGGAATATTATCGGTTCATTCTGGAGAATGTGATTAGGAAATGCAATTAGGAAAATCCAAAGAGAAGTGACACTGTATTAGAAATATTTGAAGCATTTTCTACTTTGCCATATGATATACATCTATGTCTCTGTCAGGTATCTCAGTTTAGAAATAAACCTCCATTTTCCTCATCTAGAACTTAGCCACATATGTTGCCTGAGTAGGAACTGAAGGTGGGACTTCTCATTAAGGAGTCTTTGGCTAGAAGCTTTTCTCCTAGGTGGGTCTAAGTGGCAAAATGCTAAGGAGGAGATGAGCTCATCCATTAGCTTTTGAATATTATTAAGTCATATGGATTTGAATCGGCTTGTATATGGGTAAAGGAAATGAATTATCTTCCCACTTGCTTTTGTTTCATTCAGAATTCATCAATTCACTTAGCTATAACACTAAATAGTAGGTACATCTTTATTTAGTGATCTTACTGACATACGTTTCCTGTATATTTTTCCATCCCTTTTAGCTTACAGCTAAGGAAGGCATGACTGAGAAATGCAGTCTGTATTCCATTTAGGCTGGTGCTTTATATTAGTCCCTTGTGCGTGTCTGGAATAGAAAAAGAATTATGAGGCATCTGGGACAACTTTCTTATTCCTCCTGAGTCAGGTTTTCATAGTGACTTTGGTCTGTTTTTTGAAGCATTGTACATTCTTAGCCAGATCATCCCTCAAACTCATATTCAAAGGCAAATATCAAAGTATATCCTAAAAGCAAATATAAATGAACTTTAGATTGGATGTCATTTTAGGTGATTCACATCACTGCTCCCCTCATCATCACAAATCATTCCTGCACACTTGTCAAAGGAATGGGAAACTTTGACTCAGTGGGTGTTTCAGAAATAAATAACACATTTTAAAAATTTCCCAGAGATGACTTTGTTATATATCTTGAAATCTCATCGAGGACATGCCTCACCACAAAGAGCAGAGATGTTGATGACGGTGAAATCCTATACCTTTTAGCCACCCCCTCCCACATTACTGTACCCTTTCCTTTCGGAAGTTGTACTGTGTGACCATACCGTGATGTGCTCTTCAGAGGACACAAGAGATCTGGTTTCTTTTGTGACCTACTCTCTGAGATCCTATGTTTTAGTATTGTGTGTGACATAGGACCAATGGCCAGATAGGCTATTTCTTTTTGTTTCTGCGATTGATGTGATTGTAAATCTCTTAGGGGATTTTAATACTGTTCAATCTGTATTTAAATCTGTATTTAAACAATAAGAAGTATGACTGTTGGCAGGAATTATGTGTTTGAGAATGGCCAGGAAAATGAACACCTAAACAACTTCATAGAGCAGGTGAGAATAAATCTTTTAAGCAAAATGTATCTGTCTTCATCTGTTCCCCAAGTAACTGGTGCCAGGAAGCCAAACTGCCATGAGTGTGGATATTATGAATTAGTTTACTAGAGAAGCTGATTGTAATGCTAGCATGGTAAGGGGCATTCTCTCAATCTCTCTCCTTATCTAAGCCTGTCATCCCGCAGAGGCCCTGAATGCAGTCTTATAGTATTATGAAGTACAAAACCACACCAAGCAACTCTAGGCAACAGTCATTTGTGGCAATAGGAAGAAGAAGTCAATAGAGGTCTTATCTGTATTTGTTTTCTCTCTCCCATCTCCTGCATCCTTACCAGGCAAAAGTAGAAGAAAAGATCCAAGAGGCCTTCAGTTCTTACAAGTTCAACCACTTTGTACCAAGGTAAGCTGTGGTTGGGAGTTTGAGGGGATCTGGGAGACACCACCTCCTGGGAGAGCCTGTCTTTCCTCCTTGAGCGTGTCCAACCATGGGGGATGAGTCTGCTGTGCGACTGATGTTTCTCGACCTTGTGGTTACCTGGATGTGCTTATAACCTCAGCTTCTTTCTCTATTTGAATGCTGTTTAGAGGAGATGCTCCACTTGAACTGAGCTGTCAGGTGTTCCATGAGGACACCCTTTGAGGCCTGAACTCAGGGGTCTGAAAGTGGAGAGAGGAAGTTTATATTTCTGTTGCTTATTGTAACCTGCTGCTCTGGTGTTCAGATCAGAACTCTCAAGTTTTTATTTTTCATATTATACTTTGAAACAGATGTAGGACTTGGGGATGGCAAAGGAAGGATTCTTTTGATGTATATTATTATTTGACTGGGAAACTGAAACCATCCTGTGTCATATTTTCAGCCATCAGAACCGATGTGTAGTCCAAAACTATGTGTGATCATCATTTTATCTTAATGATACAACACTTTTTCTTGACAATCTCTGAACAAAGTATAGTTAGGCCATTGGCTGATTCACTCTGAATGGGAAGTGAGGGTATGAAGTCTAGCCTAACCACTTTTATGGTGTCTCCTGACTTCCTGACACCTCCTAGCAGACTAACTAGGGGCAAGTCAATCTCTGGGTACTTCTTACTAGAACATTATAAATGGTTCTAGCCAGAGTTAACTTTGTGTCCTTTTTGCCACGATTTTATTTTGCTATTTTTTCCTTGAAAAAAAAAAAAAATTCTGTCAGAAAATTCTAATTAGCCAAAGCAGAAAACAGTTGGAAAAGGCACATTGGAAAAAGCGGAAGATAGGTGGGAATGTTATCTTTGCCTTCTTTCCCTAGGAATGGGAAGAAGGAAAATATCAACTAACAAGAGGAGTCTCCCCCAAATTGCTAAACTGAAGCTTCGCACTCACCCAAAGCTCAGGCCTTGGTAATGAATTATGGCTCTTGTGATGAGTCACGGCTAGAGATTAGCAAATGGCACCGTTTGTTTAAATAGCTCAGGGAGAATGAGCTCTCTACCCTGTCCAGGCCATTTCCCCAGAGGTGGTGGGACTTGGGGATG
Source organism: Pteropus vampyrus (assembly GCF_000151845.1). Taxonomy (NCBI): domain Eukaryota; kingdom Metazoa; phylum Chordata; class Mammalia; order Chiroptera; family Pteropodidae; genus Pteropus; species Pteropus vampyrus. Next base: position 3,813,203 of record NW_011888796.1, on the reverse strand, counting down.
GTCGGGGGCGTGATTGGTGTAGGAGAGGCTTTGTAGTTAGCAGTTGCATCCCCATGACTCACCTGACTGAGCTCTGAGTCATTGTCTACTGGATGCAGCTCTGTGTACACATGTCCTTTGTGTTTCCAAAGGGACCATTGATCATCTGACATTCCTTGTTCACCCACCATCAGAATAGAGCCCTTGGACTTTTCTTTCATACTTACTGAGCTGAGAGGGAAAATGGGAGGTTATCGTTTGGGAGAAAGAAGAAGTTGTATTTTGGGAGTGGTGGTAAGGACAATAGAGGAGTAAAACCTCCTGCGTCATAGGTCTTAGGTCAGATGTGGGAGGGAAACAAAAATGTTCCTCTTTGGTTTGGATCTTTTGTGGACATAGATTATATCAGGGCCCTGGGTTTATTTCAGGAATCTGACATTTCCCCTTTTATCATGGTTGCTTATGAAAATGAATGTTATAAAGCAGGGGTCCCCAACCCCCAGGCTGTGAACTGATACCTGTCCATGGCCTGTTAGGAACCGGGCTGCACAGCAGGAGGTGAGCAGTGAGTGAGCTAGTGAAGCTTCACCTGTGTTTGCAGCCGCTCCCCAGCGCTAGCATCACCGCCTCAGCTCCAGCTCAGATCATCAGGCATTAGATTCTCACAGGAGCACCAGTCCCTGTTGCCAGAAAGGTTGGGGACCACTGTAATTTGAAAAATGCTAGTGAGCATCTTATTATGTTACAGCATGCTAATTAATATTAGAGAGATTATACATTTTGACTGAATGGCTGAGTGTATAAATCAATGTATCAATATAAGGCTGAAGCCAAACATCCTCATCACAGAACTTCTAAGATACAAGAATAAATCTGAAAATTTATAAAATTAAAATTATTATCACAATTTTAGTATTTAACATTTTAGTAGTCAGATTTTAAAAGTCTGACATTCTAATGTAGGAACAAACCTTTATTGTTGGCCTAAGTGAACACTCAGATATTAGCAATAAGTCTAAATGCCACGGTTTATTTGTTTCTCTGAGATCACAATGCTGATCAGATGTGGTAGAATCACATACACTCCCAGGACCACTCACCACGCACAGGACCAGGGATGCCAGGAATGATGCTGAGGGAGGCATTTGCCTATTCAGCCTTCCAGAGTCATAGCCAAATAGCAGAGTTGGCTGAAATTCAAGGCAGAAGCTGAATGTTGGTACATTCTACAGTTATTCCCCACCCCAGAAATGATTTTCCTCTCTCTAAGTATGTGAAACATGCATCCTATCCTGGATGAGGTGGTTTATCTCAAGGAGCTTTCGACCATGCTTTTAACAGTTTGTTTTGTTTAGCAGCAGCCTGCTTTCCCGTGAAAGTTAATTTTTCTTTCCCTATAGCTAGCTAGTTATTCTCACTGTTCCACACACTTATGAATTTTTCCTTTTCCATTTATTACATTACCTTTAGTAAGAAATCTGAAATGCATAAACTAAATACACACACACTCATACACTCACTCACTCATTTGTAATTTTAAAGTTATTTTATTCCTGGGAAAAGTGGCTTGGAGCTCCTTGGAAGTGAGAAGTATTGATAATGGCCTGTGCTGGTAGAGTGCTGAAGGTTAGGTGTTGACACTGCCTTGAGGCCAAATAAGCTCTCGGAGTAGTTCTCACACAGGTGCTTGCTGTGCTTCCATGTTTTTCTGCCATTTCTGTATGTGATGTTACCTTAGAGTTTTCGAAATCCTGAGCAGTTAGAAGATGTAGTCCTTCATACTGTTGTTCTTTCCAAAGTCTTTACAAAGAAGTTCATTTTCCCTCCTACCCTCTCTCAAGTGACTTATTTCTCACGTACCAGAGGCTTATGTTTTGACTAGGGATGCTCCTGGCTTTAGTGGGTTTAAAATCTTCCCAGGAGCCAACCATGAACTGAATCTTATTCCTCTTCATCTGTCACAACTGAAGGCACGGTTCTTAGGGACGGTCCAGGTTTAGGGAGAGGGAGTGTGTTAGCTATCATTCAGTCTGCTGTATTCATTTAAAGTCATTCATTCCTTCACTCCTTCAGCATCAATTTGTAGAGGGTCTCCAAAGGGCCAGGCACTATGCTAGGCTCTGGGAACAGTGAGCAAGGACAAGCCAAGTCCTGCTGGGCTGTCAGTCTCATCAGGGAGGTGGCCATTAAACAAACAAATGCAAATACATAGTTACCAGTGGGATGAGTATCAAGGAAGAGAATGGGATGCTCTGAGAGAGAATAACAGGGAAGATGTAGTTCATGTTGGGAAGTCAGGGAAAGTGTCTTAATCCATTCCGGTTACTATAACAAGTTACCATAGACTGGGTGGCTTAAACAACAGATGTTTATTTCTTACAGTACTGGAGGCTGGGAAATGCAAGAAAGACCAAGGCACCAGTGGGTTCGGTGTCTGGTGCAGGCCCAGTTCCTGTTCACAGATGGCATCTTCTCCTTGTGTCCTCACGTGGTGGAAGAGTTGAGGGAGCTCCCTGGGGTCTCTTTTATAAAGGGCACTCATCCCTTCATGAGAGCTCTACCCTCTGGTCTTAAACACCTCCCAGAGGCCCCACCTCCAAGTACCATCACACCAGGGATTGGGATTTCAACATACAGGTTTTGGAGAAACAATGCGAACACTCAGTCTATAGCAGAAAGCTTCTCAGAGAAAGTGATTCTTGAACTGAGACCTGGAGGGTGAGTAGGAGTTTTCCAGTTTAGGAGGTGGTGGGAGGGGGCCAGGCAGAGGGAAAGCAAGAGCTTAAGCCCTGAGACTGAAAAGAGCAGAGTGCAAGAAGGCAGGGTGGCTGAAGCTCAGCGAGTGAGCTCGGAGAGAAGTAGCTCGGAGAGGCACATCGTGAAGAGTCCCGAAGCCCAGTGGGCTCCCTCAGAGTGAATACGATTTACATTGCTGCCCAGTACACGTGTTTCTGAGTTCCTTCTCCAACAGTGGAACCGGACTGCCAATATCCTTAATATGTTTACTTATTTGATCATTCCTTTTGTGTGTCCCAATCTCCCAGCCTCCTCTGCACAGCTACATGGATGTCCTCCTCACCCATTCGAGCGCTGATACCCTCCCTGCATCACCCTCTCAAGATGTGCAGAGCCCATCTTGTCTCCCACCTAATTGAATGGCTTTAGGGCCGAGTTGTTCAGGAAGGAACAGGAAAGAGCTCTAGCTATTTTTTTTTTTTTTTAAACTCCCTACACAGAAAAGATTCTCAGAGAGATGTATAAAACTAAGGGTATTAGTTTGCTAGGGCTGCTGTAATCAAATACCACTAACTGGGTGACTTAAACAACAGAAATTTATTTTCTCTGGAGGCTGGAGGTCCAAGATCAAGGCGCCAGCAGGGTTGGTTTCTCCTGAGGTCTCTCTCCTTGGCTTGCAGACGGCCGTCTTCTCACTGTGTCCTCCCATGGCCTTTCCCTGTGCACGCATCCCTGGTGTCTCTTCCTCTTCTTTTGTCACCAGACATCCTTTAATCTTAAATACCTCTTTTAAGGCCCTCTTTCAAATGCAGTCACACTAGAGGTTAGGACTTCAACACATGACCTTTGGGGGACACAATTCAGTCCATAACAGTACGGCAATACAGTTTCTGGATGACCAAAAGAGGTTTTATATATGTCCTTTCAATTGAAAAAGAATCATAACCTCAAAGGAGAAGTTAATACTCAGTCACTTAGCATCGTAGCCCTTGACTTTAGATAAATACTCACACCTTTTCTAGGATTTTAGAGTAACATGCATATTTGTGTGTGTGTGTGTTTGTGTTTATGTGTTTATGATTAAGCGGATGAAACTGAATGAGAACACTTTCTCTTGTGGAAATGGTCACTGAAAAGCATTTCTCTTCCTCTGCCTGTGGCTAAAGTTGATCTTGAGATGAAACCAGAGAAAGAAACTCTCTCCCAGCAGGACTCCTAGGGCCTGGTTGTCCGTGAGATTCAAGATGCGGGGAGAGCTGTTGGGGAGCCCCTTTGGGCTGTGTCAGGTCCTGTCCCTAGAGAACAACCTGGAGCTATAGAAAATGTGACTGAGGCATCTTTCAACAAGATGTTTCTGGGCAGCTGAGGCTTCAGGTGGTTTCTCGTCATTTCAGTAATCCTGAGGAGTGAGCCAGTGTCTCTTATTCCCTAGAAGTAGAAAAGCGTTTGCCTCTGAGGCCTTTCATTTTCTAGTGACCAAAAAGCCCCTTGTCAAGTGGGAGGAGTGCTGAGAAGACAAGAAAAGGGTTCCTTCTCTAGGTTTTTCTTTTCCTTTCCTTTTATTTCCAATAGGGGGAAGAGTTGTTTAGTTGCCTAATTCAGCTCTCCAGAAGTGCCAAGTCCCATAGCAAAGGTCAACCTCTGGCCGATGGGTCTCCTGCAGTGTGATGTGTGTGTGAACACATGAGAAAACTGACAGAACGAACCTCTGAGCCAGAGCACGTATGTTCTTGAGTCCAGTCACCCCTTTCCATGGCATCTCTATTGGATTGCATTTTAACCTCCACTTGGAGAGTTATCATCCTGTATATTGAAAAGGAGAACAGGCAGAAACTGTCCTTACCATCTTTTGTTCTTTCTTGTGTTCATTCGACAAATAGATGTCAGCCTGCCAGGCACAGATGCTGGAGACAGACATGCGGTCCCTTCACAGAGTTACAAGGCAGTGGGGTAGGCAGGCCTGCTGAATGGATAATTCCACTAAGCACACCCCCTTCTCACCTGGTTCCTTGCCCCAGCATTATACTTAGGGTCACGACGTTTTATTTACAAAGAGCCTTTAACGATATCTTGCCTGACATTTCCAAACGAGGTGGCTAGAGTTCTCCTTTGGAACAGAGTGCTTTCCCCTCTCCTCTCTGTGTCTTAGCATCTTGGTACTTGGTGTATTCAAATTCCTTTGACTTTTAGACATAAAAGAATTGACCTATAGAAAACCCCACTGTGAATCAGTCAGGAGTTTTGCCTCCAAATTCTGTGCTCGCCCTCACCTGGCTTGGGTTTCTCAGCCTCCCTTCACTTCTCGAGTGGATCTCTGCCTGCCTGCATTAATGGTCTCTTGGACCCATTTGGTTCTTCCTGTTCATCATACCCATCCTGCCCACACCCAGCCTGCCCAGCCTGGGCCAGCATGTCTCATGAGCTATTTCAGCAATTCCCTGATCTCGGTCAGTTCCCTAACACCTCTGCCTTTCTGCTCTTCCCATCTTACCAGTCCCTACCATAGCATCCCCATCGCTATTTCTGCTGAAGGGTCCCAGCAAGATTTCCTGGAAAAAAGATCATATAACACTGCCTATTGAATGGCCTCACCAAAAGTTTATACTACTTAGCTTAAGCCTTCACTACTGCTTTCTAATCTTTTTAATCATCTCACGTAGATTCCCTAACACATTCTCCACAGTGGCCAATCCACAGCTCTCCTGTGGTCGTCCCTTAATTCCTGAGAAAATTGAGGCCATCCTCCATGAGTCTCCTTGGTTTCTCTCTTCCCTACCACAAAGTCCCGTATTTGTCTAACTTCACACTCTCTCCCATTGCTTCTGTCTCTGAGGCTGTAGAATCCCTCCTTGCTGCCAGGCTCACCTGCCCTCCTGACCCTCCTCCTTCAGCCCTCCTCCTTCCTCTTCAGGGACCTTCCTTGATGGATTTTCTCTGGGCTCTTGCATTTTCCGAGTCTCCCCTTTGCTTTCAAGCATGTTCACCTCTCCTCTGTCTGGATCACCTGCCTTCACCCCAGGGTCCCCTCAGGCCAACTGCTCTGCTGTCTTTATTTCCTCACAGTCACCACTAACACTCTTAGATTGTGGATTTGGTTTCCGGCCACTAGTCTTATCCCCACTCCAGTCCATTGAGTATGCTGCAGCTAGTGTGATCTAGAAAATGCGAATCTGCCCATGTCTTTCCTGTGTCTAAAATACTTCAATGACTCCCTTAAATTTTTTTCCTTTTTTTTGGTAACAGCTTTAATGAGATAATTAATATATCATACAATTCACCTATTTAAAGTGTATAATTCAGTGTGGGGTTTTTTTTTTTTTTTTTGTATATTTAGAATTGTACAACTGTCACCATAGATAATTTTAGAACATTTTCACCACTGTCTTGTCCCCTCCTTGCCATCTCTACCTACAAAAATCTTCTCCCTCTACCAGGCCCCCCCCAAAACCTTTCCTGATCATTTCCTTCTTTCTCAATGAGGTGAGGTACCCCCTCCCTTTAGAGCCTCGGTAGTATTTCATCTGTTTGCTTTATGAAATCTACCCATTTTTTTCTTATATTGTTACCACCTGTGTCCTTATTTCAGTTCCAGTTCTGAATTGGAAGGCTTTTTGAGGTAAAGACTATATGAATGATCTTATTCTGTGCACAGTATAGTGGGAGTTCAGTAAACAATTATTGGATTAAATACCTAGAAAAGAGAATGGTTCTTTTATTCTGAAATCAGTGAGCACAGTGAAGGTCTTGCCACTCTGTTTTTGTTCTTCCTTCTGTAATCACACAGGCCTCTGCTGCGAGACCAAACATAAAGGGCATCCCTGTCCTTTGCCTGCCTGTGCAGGTGACTATGGGTGGCACCTTCCGTCTTAGAGCCAGTATTGCTGACATCGGTGCCAAGGAGAGCAACTAGCTGCAGAGTACAAACGATCCTCTGGCCAGGGCTGTGGGTCCACATGTCGGAGGTGGAACTTCAGGGAGGGAATAACAGATAGCTAAGGGGCAGGAGGCAGGGTACAAGGGACGCCAGAGAAGGGACCCCAGAAGAAATGACTGGAATGACAGAGGCTGACTAAGTCGGCTCACATTTAAATTGCTTCCAGGACAGGGAGCTACCAGATATCTATTTACAGTCAGACCGTGGGAGAACTTTCTGGGTGGTTTGTCACTGCCTGGCTGTACGTGTTCATTGTGGCTTTTCACTTAGCCCAAAGTCACCTGCCATGAAGAAGAGGATCTCACTGAAAACATTTGCCAGCATATTTTCAGACACTTTAGGGATGTTCAGATGCTGGCCTCTTTTCTCTGATTTAGCCACCCTAGGGAGCCACAGAAGTTGCATTCCTTGACTGAGGCAGGAGGGATGGCGGCAGCTGAGAGTATGTGTGAGCATGCGTGTACACATTTGCGTGCGCATGTATTTTGTAGTGGGTGGAAGTGTAAGCTGTTAGAATAGGTTTACAAGCTCTTTTTCTTTCCAGGCTCATTTTGCAGAGGGAGAAGCACTTCCATTACCTGAAAAGAGGCCTTCGACAGCTGACAGATGCCTATGAGGTAACACACTGTTCAAGAGCTCTTTCTATCGAATTAGCAGCTGGATCGTTCTCCTTTTTTCCTATTTGAACGTAAAAGACTTATGAGCCTGACCTCTCGCAGGTTCACTCTTTATACCATGTGGCTCTGGCAGGAACCAGGTACACAGGAGCCAGGTTCCTTAGAGCTGGAAGTCTCACCCTGAAAGGGCAGAACCGGATCTCTTCTTATCTTGTCCTCCCTCAGAGTTCATGGAGCACCCTAGATGGGGTGGGTTTTCTTCCTCCATTAGATCACAGCTGAGAGGTTCACATGCTTTCTTCTAGATACCCCTGAAAGGCTACCTGTTCATTCCTAGCCCTTTGCCCTATAAGCTGTCTAATTCCTATGCTGGCCAAAGGATCAGTATATAAATCCCAGAGAGTATTACTGCAGCTTTCCACTATAAACATGCCCACTTTAAAAATCGTATTCCTCGGATCCCTAGGATTCCACATAGAGACCTTGGGGTGGCCGCAGTGGTGGTGGAGGAGGGGAGGGTGTTGGGAATGGGGCTGAGTTGCAGGCAGAGGGTGAATGTGAACCGGAGGGTGCCGAACTTCCTGCCCTACTTTACAAAGAGCAGCCCTTCTCTTAATTTGCTTTTTATTTTGGATTGTATATTTGATTATTTACTACAAGGATTGACCAGCTCAAATGCCTAAGACCCAAGTACGTAGCACAAATAAGAGAATCGGGCTGGGGGAAGCCTGAGACAGACCAGAGGCCCCATGTTTTTACTCTGTTCCTGCCCATTGTTGCCATCCAGGAATGCAAACCCAGGGTTGCCAGGTCTGGCTCTGTCTGGCTCTCTCTCTTCCTCTGTTTTTTCCAAATGAAGTCAGTAATCCAGATTTCTACGTGAATTTCCTAATGCTTAAATGTTGCAACCAATTCCAATTAAACACAATTCCAATAAACACAACACTACAGGGAGCAAGCAGAATACATCCATAGCTAGATTTGTCCTTGGGCTCCAAGTGTTTAATCCTTGACTCAAATCCTCGATGGTTAGAATCCAGTCAGCCCTGATGCAATTAATGTCATACCAGCTGACATTTCAATGAACAGTGTGCTAAAAGCTTACCATGCATTATCTCATTAATCCTCACAGTTACTCCATGTGGTAGGTAAGTTTTTACTCCATGGGGTAGGTGAGTATTTTTCCTAGATAAGGAAACAGGCACAGCAAGATGAAATAATTTGCTCAAAGGCACCTAGCAAGAGAAGGAGCTGGGACTCAAACTCTAGGCAGGCCAAATTCATAGCGGTGTCTTCGGTCACCACCCAGACTGCCCCCCAGGTGGCAGGCTAGCCATAGCACATTTATGGAGAGGGTAGCCTGGGCTAATGGAGAGAGCATTGGCTTGGGAGTCCAGAAACCTGGGTTCTCGTTTCATCTCTGGCATTTACTGTCTTTGTAATCTTGGAAAAAGTTTCTCTCTCTAGACCGCATTTGTGTACTTTTAATCTGTAAAATAGGGGCAGTAATACTACCTGACTGCCCAGGCTTCAATGCTCAATACATATTTCTGGCTTGAATTAGGATCAAGTTCTGTTCATATATCACCTTTGTAAGCCTTTCCCAGCGCCTCCATGTGCTCCCTCAGGACTGTGTTTCTGCCCGTTACAGCATTTATCAAGGTATAGGTACACATGTGTTATGTTGCATCTTGTTCCAGAAAAACATAGGTAATTTCTACTTATGTACCTGTCTGGTGCCCTCTTCCTCTACAGATAACTACACACATTCTATATCCCAAGCAACTCAAGAATAGGGACTGAATTTTATTCATTATTGTACCTCCAATATTTAATACAGTACTTGGCACAAAGTAGATACTTATTAAATATTTGTTTAATCAGTGAATGAGTTAATCCAGGAAATCTCTTTCTGAGATTATGTACCTCTGGGTCTATACTGAGAAAATAGCAGCACTTCCTAGCATGTGAGAAATCCTCTGCTCAACCTTTCTTAGGTGGCTGTTGGGGAAGGACCCTTTGGGTTCAAGGTGAACTTTGTCCCATTTTCCTTTTCTCACATATGGTTCTTTCAGCTCCTGGCTAAGCCCACAAAGCAAAGCGTCCTTCATTCACTGATTGTTCATAGGGTACCCTCCTCCCCCTTGCCAGGCTGCCAGGAGTGAGACAGATGTCTTCTTGTCAGCAGTGTCTTGGAATGATTCTGAATAAGGGGTGTATTTTCTCCCCGTCCCTTGCACAGTGTCTGGATGCCAGCCGCCCATGGCTCTGCTATTGGATCCTGCACAGCTTGGAACTGCTAGACGAACCCATCCCCCAGATGGTGGCAACAGAGTGAGTCTGGCTTTGGGGAATCTAAGGTTTTCTCTGGAGTTATATTTTGAGTTGGGGTGCTTTTTGTTTTGTTTCTGTTTTATTTATTTTAAATGAAAAATAAGAGTGCTTCAAAGAAATATTTGCTCTTCTCATGACCTCAGTAACTTCCTGAAACTCCCCCTCTTTGGAAGCCTATTGTAAGCTCATGCATAGAAAAAGACTTTGAACTCTCAAGAGAAGGATTCTGATTTCTTCTATAGCCTTTTCTTTTAGCTCTTGTTCTGGTCTATGAGAAAATCCTTTATCATCAACTGTGAGAGACATGATTTTGCCAGAAAGTACAGTATGCTTTTGAATAGCTTTTGTGGGAAAGCATGTGACAACCCAACGAACAAAATGCCTTTGCCTTCCATAAACACCTCCACAGAAGTCCCTCCTCACCAGTGCCCGGAGTACAACGTGGCCATCTTCCCAAACTTTTGGTACAGACGACATTCTCAGTGTGGCACCTCATCCTTAGAAGCTCAATTTATATGTTAAAGAAGAAACTAATTATCACGCCAGTCTTAGGGATACCTGGGGGAGGAAGGGGCAGCCAGGAATTGGATCTAATGCTCCAGTTCTCAGAGAAAGCATGTCCCCTCGGCAGCAACTTGAGTTCATCTACCCCCTGCTGGTGCTCCTGAGGGAGAGGAGTCTGGGAGGGAAGGCCTCTGAGCCAGGTTGGTTTTTCGCAGCACACAGGGGTAGCTGTACCAGTTTGCTTTGAGGCTAGCCTGTGCTCCTCCCTGGCCACAGTGCCATGGGTCACATTGTCAGGTCGGAAGAACAGATCCACTCATTGTCTTATTCATTCTGTCTTAACAATAACCTCTCATTCTTGCCTTCCTGAGCAGGGTGCCTTGTGATAAATGTGGATAGGGAAGATAGTAATTAGGCCATTAACGCTTGTGATGTATACGATGCTTAGAGGGAGAGGGAAAATGTGCATTGTCTTCCTCAACATGATGCTGCCACAGGCCTCGTTGCTTTTAGCTCTGGAAGTAGAGTTGGATACAGTTTTTGCAGTAACAGGAATTTGATTGTCAAAGTAAATCCCCGTGTGTTTTTGAAATACCAGTTGGAGGTTGTGGATTGTTAGGGAAGTTTCTCCCCCATATATAACACAATCAGGATGTTCAGGAATGGGGAAGTTGCATGTGTGAGAAGAAAAAGGAAATGGGATTGTGAGAGTGAAGTACAAATGCCCCCTAGAGGAGATGTAGACCCATCGGAAGTGGGAAGATAGTGTTTAAGGGGGATCCTTGGGTCAGCATTGATTTTGAGTTTTTTTCTAGGTTCTATATTTGGCGTTTTATAGGTAAAGCTTTTCTGAGGAAGTGTCAGAGCAGTTTTTGTGGCAACATCAGGTAGGAAGAGAGGACCCCTTAAACAAGTTTTTCACACTGAACGTTTGAAGACAGTGTGGGAATGCTTTAAAGTATGTTTAAAGTTTAAGTAAATTACAGTGCAGTGCATACAATGAAATACTGTGCAGCTATTTAAAAATTAAAAAGTTAACTATGTTGACTAGACTTATTGTGTGGATCATTTTGCAATATATACAAATATCAAATCGTTATGTTGTACATCTGAAACTAATATGTTATATGTGAGTTATACCTCAATAAAAAATTTACATATGTATAAACATGTATATTTGTATATAAAATGTGTATATTTAAATAGATATGTTCATGATTTAAGTGCAAAAGGTAGTTAAGAGGTTTCACTTATATAGATTAAAAATATAAAAATTATATGCATAGAGAAAAACAGAAGGATATATATATACATGGTAGTACTTACTTCTGGATAGTGGGGTTAAAGGTGATTTTTTTCTTTTTTTCTAAGCTTATTTGCATTTTCTAAAATTTCTACAATGACCCTTTATTGTTTTATAATTAAAAGAGTGTATTAAAACTGAAAAGTTGATTTGTCCTCTTTTCAAGAACCACTCGATAATTAATGACTAAGCATTGATTTAACAAACTTTTCAAGAACCACTCGATAATTAATGACTGAGCATTGATTTAACAAACTTTTAAAGAATTACTTAGACTTTCCAATAATGTATTTTTGTCTTATGCTTAGCAGGCAGTTCATTCTAGGTGCAAATAATATTTGTTATGAACAGAGCATAGTAGCTCTAACCTATAAAGAAATAAACTATTTGTAAGATAGATAAATTTTAATGCCTTATATAAAAATATGGGGATTTGGTTTTTTTAGACTACCTGATATAAGATATTGCCTTTTTATTTATTTTGCATAGGGAACAGAAATGCTTTGAACATGTGGTAGGTTTTTTCTTCTTCTTCATACAAATATTAAGGTGATTTAGAGGCTGAGTTTAGCTTTGGAATTTTATAAGATTTCTTACCCTTTCCCCCCCACTCCTTCACCTAATACACAACACACACACAAGTACATCTCTCTCTTTCTTATTCTGTCCACTGTTGTGCTTCTATTTGTTTAGGGAACACTATGCCAAGCTAAGTTTCCCCTAGTGGACAAAATTACTTTTGTCAGCGTGTGTGTGTGTGTGTGTGTGTCTGTGTGTGTGTGTGTCTGTGTGTGTGTGTGTCTGTGTGTCTGTGTGTCTGCTGACCGAAGCCAGCAAAGCCAGGCTTTTACTGCTGATGTCAGACCTTTTCGAGAATAATATAATTACAGATAGGAATTTAGCTTACTTCTCTTAAGAGATTGTATCCACACATGTGTATGTGTTTACCTGAAATAAATTAGCATTTTGGAACCAGACTCAGTACATTGCTTTGTTAATGATTTTAGCACTGAAGGCAGCATCCTTTAATGAGAATCCCATGCTTTGTTATTGAAAGCCACTTTAATGAAATGTACAGAGTGAAATGAAAATCACAGGGAGACTGCTGCACTGTTAAGTTAGGTTTTTAGCTTCTGTAATATCTAAAAATTATATTTAACTTAAAAATATTGTTTTAGGACTTTTCTGCTTATAAAATTTTCCCAAAGATTAAAGTATTCATATACCAATGTTTTATTTCCATTCCAAAAGGTTTTTAGTAACTGTTCCCCTGAATTACTCCTTAAAGTATTTTTCCTTTTAATTTTTAAATTTTAAAATGATTTGTCTGTTTCCTTACCTTTTAATGAGGGTACCTTATCTAGTCATTTGTCTTCTAGGCATTTTTTGGCGAGCTCCTGCTGGTGTCTATCTAGTGGGTAGAGGCCAGGGATTCTACTAAATGTACTCCACAAAAAGGATCCAGCTCCAAATGTCAAAACTACCAAGATGGGGAAACCGTTCTCTAAAATAACCAACTTTAGATTTGACCACACATCCGAGACAGCAGCACCCAGAGAATTGTCAGCGCTTAATGGAGTTAGATAACCTGTCACACTCTACAGGCGCAGTGGCCTTCTAGGATGCTAATCAACAAGACAGCCTGTCTGTCTTTTACCTGTTCATTGCGGTATCTACCTAGGGGAGTTTTCCTCTCCCTTGTAGTATTAAGCTGAAGCTGTTTTACAGGATGAAATTTGAAAGACAGTACTAGAAGAAGCCTGATGTCAATTCATTCATCTTGCGTTTGCATCTACTCCTGAGCCATTCTGCTCAAGGATGACTATTCCTATTTACAGAGCTATAATCTTGGTAACTTAATCTAGGCCTTAAGTCTGCCTGTGGTAACCTATTCTTGTGCTGAAGTTTTTCTTAAATCTAACCTAAAATCTTCTTGAGGCAGATTAACTTCAATTTTTGTTCATTTACCAGACACTTTGTATGCTACCTTTTATATACTAGAGGTATTTTGTTAGGTTAGCATCCTCACTGTGGTTGTCTGTAATATTAATCCTTTTAATAATCTTTATATTTAGCTGTTTTACCACTCTAATCTGAACTTCCTTTGAGTTGGAAAATGGAGTCTTGAGCCAGATAGAGTTCTGACCTACACTGTGTTTATGATGTTTTTAACGAGAGTTTTTGTTATTGCTGTTTACAACTCATGGGTCCTAACCTCTGGTCCTTTTTTTGCTATATTCCTAGTCCTTTCTCATCTTCTATTTATATATTTTATCCATCTCCACTCCTGCCTCCCCCATGTATGTTTGTTACTTGCTACTTCTACCTATTTCATTTGTTTTATTCTTATATTTTAGCTTCTGATTTGTTGTATATTATTGTGGACTTACTTCTCATCTTGGAGGTATTTCCCTGCTCATTTTCTATTATTGTAATACTCATTGTACATGCTTTTGTGTCCTTCCTCTAAGTTGGTGACAGTGATATCCAGAATCGACCACATTAGGTCAGTTCTCAACTATCACCTAAAAGTCTGAGTAAACTCCTTATAAGGCTGACAGTAAATCACTGATACTCTTGCTTTGAACCTGGTCCTCTTACAAGTTTTACGTACTCTTTAATAGTTGAATGACAGAGCACTGGTGTCTAATAGAACTCTCCACGTTGCTGGAAATGTTCTGTATTTTGTGGTAGCCACTGGTGACATGTAGGAGCAGTTGCAATGTAGCTTGTGTGACCGAGGAGCTAAATTTTAAATTTAATTTAAATTAAAATTTAAATAGCCTCATATGGCTAGTGTCTACCTATTGGACAGTACAGATCTATTGCATTGCTACCAAAAATGTGACATTCCCAGACCATCACCTGGGAGCTTGCTAGAAATGCGGTATCTCAGACTCTACTGACTTAGATCTGCATTTTAATACGATCAGAGGTAATTTCTATGTGTGCTCAAGTTTAAGAAGCACTGATATTTGGCTGTACATTGGAGTCACATGGGGAGTTTTAACAAATATTGCCGCCTGGGTCCCAAACTCAGTGATTCTGATATAATTGGTATTAGGCCTGGGCATTGGGATTTGTTAAAAATATCCCCAAGTGATTCTAATTGCACAGCAAAAATTTGTGGTACTCAAACTGTGTGTGTATCCAAATCACCTGGGAATTTAATAAAAATACAGAGTCCCAGGCTCTGTCCTGCTTCAGCAAGCTTGTATCTGTATATTCTTTACTAGCTTTCCAGTGATTCTGATACACACATTTTGGATTTGAAAATCCCTGATCTAGAAGATAGTTTCCTACTTTGTTGGTAATTGTCCTGTAATCTAAAATGAAATACCTTGCTGATTTGAAAGAAAATTGATTTGCTACGTCTTTTAGTTATATGACTAAATGAATGATTTATGAATACTTGATTTTTTACAAAGTGTGCCACTCTTGGTGTTTGCATAGCATTTCCTGCTTGTATTATTATTATTATTATTATTATTATTATTATTATTATTATTTGGTGAATTTCTGATCTCTAAGATAAGTCCCCCCGCCCTTTTGCCAGATAGAAGTATCATTCACATTTTGGTTTTCAGAATTGCTAAGCATTCTGCTGATGACAGCTGGTAGTTTCATGGTCAGTTTGCCAGTTCCTTAAGGTGCAACTTGGAAAGTCTCTGGATCAGAATGTTCCATAATGTGGAAGTGTCTGAGAGTCGAGAAAAGTCCAACCCCTTGTCCCCCAGCATAGCCCCACGGACGGGGGCAGTCAGATGCAGCCTGTCAGCTGAGGGAGGCTGGCGTGGAGGGATGATTTAGAGGCGTCTGGTACATTTCGATCCCAGCTCATTCCAGATTGTAGGTTGCGGGGTTAGAAGGGTTGTACTTGGCATGACTCTGTCTTGGGAGCTGGGAAAGAGAATGGATAACTGTGTGACTCTCTTTTCTTTAATGTGCTGTTAAGTTTTGTATCAGTTAAAACCTTTTGTTTTTGTGCTTTAGAACACTTTTTATATGCTAATGCAGCCATACTTTGTCAGGGCATGAATTTATTAGTTACTCATTTCTGGGAAATGCGATAGGAATTGATGAAGGTTTGGAAAATACGTTAGGAACAAACTCATTTTCTCTATGAAAATTAATTGCTATTAAAAATGTGCCACAAAACTGTCTCCCTTCTCTAATGACCAACTTCAGTTTCAATCCTTGTGTTTCCTACAGTAAAATTTTAGGTGCAAATAGAAGTGAATGTGTATAGTTTTTGACTTGTGATGATTTCAAGTCAGCAGCATTTTTCTATTGCTGTCCCTGTCCAGATAATGGAGGATCCGAAATCAAAAGTAATCAAATATGTCGTGGGAAAGCAGTAATAAACTGTCTTAGTGGAGATTAACTAGACTGTATGGTCCCTGGCAGCTATAGATAAGACAGAATGAGATGAAAGAGCCCAGGAAAGAAGGCTGTGTGAGCACTTGAAGGACACAGATTTGCACCTTGTCCTCTTAAACGGAGGCCTGTCCTTATAGGAAACCTGATCCTGGCTGAGTTGTGGGGAAACAACTTGATAACCGGGACTTTCCTGGGGCACCCCTTTCTGGCGAGCTTCAGAGGACTTTGATCAAATAGGGGCTCTCTTGGTTTCACCTGAACCGAGAATGTAACTTCTGGACAGACCGATGCCTGGCTTAGAGACAGGGGCTTGAAGGCAAACCCTCACGAAACAGTTTCCCTCAGTGGGGGAACTGGAGCCTCTGTGGATCAGTGTGAAAAATTCTCCCAGAGCCCACAGACTGGGATGCATTCTTGTGATTTGAGTCAGCGGTACTTAAGTTTGCCATGAATGGGGCGAGCGTGGTTCCCCTAACCGTGGAGGCAGACTCCTTAAAGGCTTGTTTTTTATCGGTTGAAGGAATGAAAATCAGTGGCCCACTGGGTGGGGCCTAGGTGGCAATGGGAGTGTGAAAGCCGCTCTTTAAATATTCTTGGTAGGTTTAGATGGTGGATCTAGACTATCACCTAGGTTAGTGTGGGAAGAAGCAGTTGAGCACCACCACAGTTTGAGGCTGAATTTTGGAAGATACCCAAAGGCACGGAGAAGGAGGCTGGTACCACAGCTCCAAGGTGGCAAATTCAGTGAAAATTATGGGAAAGATTTGGTCACAAAGCATGACACTTACCCCAGTTCTATGAAAGTCTATTCCTGCCTGCTTATGTTCCTTGCTTCACTACTGACTAGGCAGATGCTTAAATATAAAACTCAGATAGGAGGGCATACAATACTGGTAACAGCAGGGTACAGAGACCATTCGCAGGGGTTAACTATTTTCAATATGTATTTAGCAAGTGAGAGAAGATGTTTTTTTGTTTTCTTTTTTTGGGGGCAGAGTGGGATATTTGGAAAGGCATGGACTCTGGTGGAATTTGGTGTTTTGAAATTTATGCTCTCTGACATTGTTTTTCCCTTTGGCTGTCTGTATACCTAGTGTGTGCCATTTCCTGGAGCTGTGTCAAAGTCCAGAAGGTGGCTTTGGAGGAGGCCCTGGCCAATACCCACACCTTGCACCCACATACGCAGCAGTCAATGCACTATGCATCATTGGCACTGAGGAGGCCTATGACATCATTAACAGGTACAGCCAAAGCCAGCAGTGATGGAAACCTAGAAGGGCTCCCTTCCTGCTGACACTGCACTGACCATCGCTGTCTCCTGCCCGTCTCCCATTCGTTTCTCAGAGAGAAGCTTCTTCAGTATTTGTACTCGCTAAAGCAACCCGATGGCTCTTTTCTCATGCACGTTGGAGGTGAGGTGGATGTGAGGTGAGTGTGGTTTTTCTCAGGCTGCTGCATCAGTAGAGTCTAGAGTTTACCTGCCATTAGAGATGCCGAACCCAAGGAACAACATGGCAATCACACGCAGAATGACACGCAGGATGACGTGTTGGTGACACAGTATCATAATAATTGCAGATATGATACAGATGTCCTCAAGTGTCATTATCACTCGACTTCTTTTATGTAAATGTCAAAATATAAGTACTACAGAAACAAAATCAAATGGTTTTGTTTTAAAAGTTAAAAATACATTTATTTGCTATAAAATAATAGCCTAACATATAATAACTGTATTATGTCATATAATCTTTCATCTCTCTAAGATAGAAGGGAAGAAGAAAGCCAAGTAGGGACTTATTTATATTTATATTTTCTGAATGAATTTGATGAAATCATGAGAGTGTTTAACACCTGCATGAGAATTGCTTTGGGAGGTTCAAAAACGCTTATGGGCCAGCGGAGTGCAATGAAACAGACTTGTTTTAACTGATTGAAACCGGTTGGCTCAAAATAATTTTACTCAAGAATTATCTGATGTACCTAGCAAGTAGTTTATTCACCTGGCAGGAGGCTGCTAATGAAGCATATAGGGAATACACTGAATGAGTCATTTCTCAACAGCAAGGGACCATTGAGATTTTATACCAAATTCTTATTACTTAGTCTGAGAAATACATTTTTTTTTTAAAAAAATGAGGTTTCTATATCAAAGCCATCTTATCACCAATTTGTAAATGTGTTTGCTTCTACACAGTTGATTAATATTCTGACTTAACCATTGGTTTGAAAGTATAAGGGAAGAAAAATACATGAAAGTTGTGGAACATAAAACACATTGCAGATAAAAGTAGGTAATCAGGCTGCCTTTAGTAAAGGATTTCCTTCTATCTGTAACCTGTCTGTTCAAACAAAAAATTAGTCTAGTTATTTACTGGAAAAACTTTCTTCACTCTCAACACTTCCAACACCAAATGTGTTTTTTTCCTCATATTAGACAATTTTGACATTTAACTACGCAGTTAGGACAGACCCCACGGGTTAAGGACTCAGTCCCACAAGACTGTCCCCACTTCAGATTCCAGTCACAAGTAATGTGTACCCAGGTTACCCACACTTCTGCCTGATTTAGCTATAAATCGGCGGTTTCCTTGGCCCCCTCTTTAGCTTCAATAATTTGCTAGAATGGCTCACAGAACTCAGGGAAACACTTTGCTATTACTGGCTTATTCTAAAGGTATTATAAAGGATACAAATTAACAATCAGGTGAATAGGTATATAAGGTGATGTCTGGAAGGGTCCAGAGCATAGGAACTTCTGTCCCTGTGAGGTTGGGGCATGCCACCCTCCTGGCAGGCACATGGATGCATTCTCCAACCCAGAAGCTCCCTGAGCCCCCAGGATTTTTATGTGGGTTTCATTAAGTAGGCATGACTGATGAAATCATTGGCCATTGGTGATTAACCCACTCTCCAGCCCCTTTCCTCTGTAGAGTGGGACTGAAGGTTCCAACCTTATAATCACATAGTTCCACTCTCTGGCAACCAGCCCACATCCTCCAGAAGTCACCTCATGTGCATACTCAAGTGTGTTTGACTGGGGCTTGTTATAAATAACAAAAGGCTCCTATCACACCTATAACTCAGAACATTCCAAGGATTTTAGGAGCTCTGTGCCAAGAACTGGGGAGGAGACTAAATACATATATTTATTATATTACAGTATATCAGTATCTGTTGTTAAAAGATAAACCAAGGCACATTTAAAATTTTAAGAGTTTATTTGAGCAAAAATTGGTTTGAATCAGGCAACATCCAATCTAGCGGATAGAAAGGAGCTCCAAGGAGCTATACGAAAAGACTTTTATAGGCACAAGGGAGCAGGGACAAAAAAGTTATACTAGGCAAAAAAGCAGATTGGTTATTGCAAAGTTACACTCCTTGAGGGCATGGAAGGAGTTTATCAGGCAGATGACCTAACTAGTGCTGATCTGGTGATTCCCTATTGACTGGTTGAAGATTCCATTTCTGGGAGAGCTGAATCTGTAACTTAGTATTAGTTTAGCATAAGTAACTCTGTTTTGGGTCTGTTTTCCATTTTTTTTTTTTTTTTTTAACATGGTATAGGGAAACGAACCAGTATAACTATTGAGGAAGGCAGTACAGTATTGTGTTGATGCTTCTTAAGGGAAAAGTAAAAAAAAAAAAATTTTGCCTACATGGTCATTATATGTTCATTCCTGTTCTATAGATATTCTAAGCAAATGTGTATAGTTTGAAATTTAGCTTTTTAAAATGTCTTGAGATTATTAGGTAAAGCAAACAAACCCTACAAGATCACTCTGGTATTTTATCCTATACTTAGGTGACAGAGTGTAGAGTGTATTCTAGAAAGGAGAATTTCAGTGTTCTTGAAGTGTCGAGAGCCTGGTGGACAGTGGTAGAATTGGACCTAGAAGGTCAGGCTCGGAACAGAATGAGGGGCTCTGAAATCTTAAGAAACCTGGACTGTATTTTAAGGTCAGTGGGAAGCCACTGACTAATTTTAAGTATGGAGTGATGTGATCTGACTTGTATTTTATTAGTTCCCTAGTGGCAGTGCATAGATTATAGTGTTTTAGTAAAAGTCTTCTGGTTTCAGGGCTGGAGGGGTGAAGGTAGCCCGGACAGGAGATTGATCCAGGTAACGGTTACTTGGAGTTGGGTGAGAGCAGCAAGGATGGAGAGTATTTGACAAATTTGAGAGATGTGATGACTAATTGGAGGGAGAGAGGAAGAAATTGCACCAAAAAGATGTATTTTGTTCCCTCCCCATTTGAGTGTGAGATCTAGGACTAGTGGCTTCTGGCATAATATCTCAGTTCTTCCATTTATGAGAGGCCAACTTTGTTTTTGGCCACCTCCCTACCTCAGAAGTTACATTAGGATTTAAGAGCAAATACTTCTGAACCCCTTTGAGAGGCTCCAGACCTGAAGGAAATGAGATCAGACCTTCGAAGTTGGCTTTTGGTAGATGATAACATTTTGCATAATTCAGCCTCTGCTGTGCCTTTGGCCAATGCGATTAGGCAGTTGAAAATGCTGGTAGAATAATAATGCTCGCAGCTTCTGAAGAGATCCCTTTGGAATACCTTAGTAAGTTGGGCTTAGTATTATGTCTGTATTGAATAATATGGAAACTAGACCCTTTTCCCTCCTTTTTCTATTTCTTAGGAGGCCTTATAAAAAGGATTTGTAAGTAAAATTAGAATTTTTGTCTTCAACATAAAATGTTGGAGGTGCTGAGATGCTGGATATTTGAAAAAACCTGTAGAAGGGAAGAAAAGACAGTTTGTAGTTGTATTCCATAATAGAGGGAGAAGCTGAAATAAAAGGAATCCTGAGAAGAGTTAGGGCTGGAAAGATGGAATGGCAAGAATTATTCCAAATCTAGTAGAATACCGTTAAAAAAATAAAAAGACATTCTCTTTCTTTTTCATTTAAAAATGTGTATGTATGTGTGTGTGTACTGGTGGGGTGCTTGAAATCAAAGCTCCTTTCTCCCTTTAGAAGCCTAAGGAAATATGTCTGGGTAGGCCTATCTATTCCTGTTCCTCTTATTTGGTCTAAGTGGCCATTAGGGTCTGGTGAGCTTCTTTACAATGTGTTAGTTATAGAAAAAATATAGTCAACCTTTAATGTGTCCATGTCATAAACACAGAAATCCTGGACCTAAAATAGTACTGACATCTGAATGAATGAGCATATCAGAAATACCTGAATGACACCATGGAATTTTGGGAACCATTATAGGTCTTTGAAAGAAGAGCTGAATTCACTTTTGACATGAATTGATATGGCTGTTATTTCCTCTGATGGAGATTTGACCATGTGGAGGTAGGGAGAATAGAATGTCATGTTCTTTCACTGAAGCCATGCTGTGAGCAATTCTATCCAAAGAGAATGTCAGACCTCTCAGTCGGAGACCCAGGACTGACCATGTGCCAAGAGTGAGGACAGGAGGTGATTACAGCTTACTAGGCCGAGAGCACAATCCGCCCAAGAAGGTCAGCGAGCCTGATTTAGGATCTTCCTTGAAGCTTAACACTTTCCCCTCTATTTCTGTCCTTCCAGAAGTGCATACTGTGCCGCCTCGGTAGCTTCTCTGACCAACATCATCACCCCAGACCTCTTTGAGGGCACTGCTGAGTGGATAGCAAGGTGAGAGAAGCTGGGATTTGTCCTGGCTTCTTAGACAGTCGGTGGTCAAGACTTCTGAAAAACAAAGAAAATGGAAAAGGACTGGAAGGGAATATAAAATTATAAGAGATGTGTTAACGGTTATAGCATTGTGAGTTTCAAAAAAAAAAATACTTTTAAAGTTATATTTTTTCCAAATTTTCTTTAATGTTGTATTATAGTTTAGATCGGCAAAGATCAAAAACTTGGGTTACCAGTAATAGTGGGAGTCTACATGGATTTAACCAGTTTGGAGAGCAATTTGATAATATCTCCAAGTAGCCCTTGCTGATGACCCAGTAATTTCACTCCTTCAGAAACTCTCACACATATACGTGAAAGAGACAAAGATAGGACTTGTTTATAATAGCGAAAACCTGAAAACAAGTTAAATGTTTATAAGCGCAAAATGAATAAGTAAGTTTTGGTATAGTCACACTGGAATAAGATACAGCAGTTAAATGAACCAGAGCTACGTGTATCGATATGGATAAATCTCGAAAACAATGTCGAGTGAAAAAAAGGGATGTTAAAATGTGCCCATCAGCATATTCACTTAAAATTTGAAAATATGCAAAACAATTTTATATTATTTATGAGAAGAATCACATGTAATAATATAAAAACAAGCATGGGAATGATAAACACCGGGTTCAGGATGGTGATTATATCTGGAAAGAGAGCAAATGAAATGAGATCAGGGAGGCCTACGCGTTTCCAGAGGAGACTTCAACTCTATCTGTAATTATTTATTTCTTTAAAATATTTTTAAAAAAGAAACAACCCTGAGATGTATTTGGTTAAATCAAAGCTAGGTGTTAAATGCATGTATGCTGTATATATTATTTGCCATACTTTCCTAGATGCTTCATATATTTCATCATAAAAAAAAACCTCAAAAGATATAGTAGATACATACGTGCTATTTAAAATGATATCCAACTGTATTTTATTTTCTTTGCATTTTTATTTTTATCAAAGTAGAACTTATTACTATGAAAATATAATTTACAGCTAAACCAGATGATATACTATGAACATATTTACTTTTTTGTATAAATTTTATTTTCCTAGGATTAATCATTACCTCTTTTTTTTAAGTATATGTGTCGTGAATTCATTCCTAAATTTTCTGCCAGAGCTATAAAATTACTCTTAATACAGTCAAACTCTTCAGGTAATGTATTGATTCTCTTTTGTGTGTGTATTTGTGTACGTGTACATGTGTATATGCGTGCATGTGTTTGTTCTGAGTTATCTGCCCTCCTGCGTAAGCCCGGACAGATTGCTCCCAGCTTGCTGCACAGCAGGCCTCCAGAAGCTTCTTTTCAGCATGAAATTTACTTCACTTCTCTCCTTTGTTGAAACTCTGTCCTTTTTCTTGGTTTACTGACTTATTGTAAGGAAGCCTGTGCCCCAATAGATAGATCCCTCAAAAGAACACTTGGGTGATATCTTTTAAAGATTTTATGTATATTTTTATTCTAGTCTCACATTTGATGGATAGGTTATTTAGTTAGAGATTTCTAAGTTGGAAACTGTATAAATTGTACTCCTTCAGAATCCTTATCTTTTGGCTTCCAGTGTCATTATTTAAAAGGTTGATAATAATAATAACCAACATTTACTGACTACTTGCTATGTAATACTCAGTAGTGGAGTAGCTACAGTTTAGAGATTGAGAGTATAGACTTTTGGTTCTTTTTTATACTTTCTTTTGCTCAGTTGAGATTTCCCATCTTTTTATCCATCACAAGTATATTTTTCTTCACTTCACGGAGGCAAATATATAATTATAATACCTGCCTTAAAGTCCTTGTCTGGTAATTTTAACATCTAGGTATCTTGGAGTTAGTACATCACATTCTCCTGAATCTGCATATGTCAGGTAATTTTTGGATTGTATCCTGGACATCGTGATGTTTTGTTGTAAAGACTAGATTCTGTTAGATTGTTCTAAAGAGTGTTGATGTTTTTATTTTAGCAGGCAATCAACTTGGTTAGACTCAAACTGCAGATTGTCACACCTGCTGGGCGTTAGTGGCTCAGCTCTCTGATCAGGTCTTGGTCAGAAGCCGCTTCTGGTTCGCTAATACCTGTGTGATTCAGGGGTCAGGTCAGATAGAAACTTAAATGAAGTTTAAATACTGAATTTGGGGTTTTCCTTCTCTGACTCTCCTCTTTCTGGGATTCTTCCTCAATTTCTGTCAGCCTGATTCATCTTACCAGAAAGATGGTAAGCTTTCTATTTGTGTCAGCTGCCCGCCCCTGACCCCTGACCTACTGCTGCCACCACTGGGTGACTAGCTGTCCTCATGGCAAACCAGGAATAGGGGAGGGAAGGGGAGGGACTGACTCTCCAACTTTCCAATCCCCACCAAAATCTGCCTGCCTCTTTTTCAGTCAGTCTAGCCCTCAAGAAGTTGTTTCGTGCATTTTGTCCAGAGTGTGTTGCTATTATTTGCAGGAGGATTGGATTGCTAGACACTTACTAGATGTGGAACTCCAGCTGCTTGGGTTTGAATCCCAGTTCTGTCATTTATTAGCTTTGTGCCTTCTACATGTCATTGTTTCCTTATATGTCAGATGGTGTGATGTTGGATTTGATATTAAGCTGAAATACAAAGAAATTAAGTAACCAAAACCTGTTATGGTAACCACTGTGCTTCCTTCCTCCCAATGTCATTGTGTTCCCAATCTATTGTATGTTTTTTGTTTTATTTCTCTTTTTCTCTATCCCTCTCCACCCCTCTCTAGAAGTTTCTGGAATCTTTATTCTTGCTCTTTGGAAACTTCATGCCGATGAACCATGATACGGATTTTTTTCATTCATTGTGCTGGGTACTCAGCAGGTATCTTCTTCTTCTTTTTTAAATTTTTATTTATTATTATTTATGCCTGTAGCACGTGGTCTTCTTAGGTGGTCTCCCATCCAAGTACTAACTAGGCCCGACCCTTCAGCAGGTGTCTTCAGCCTGGAATTGCATATACTTTAGTTCCAAGAAACTTTATTATATTTCTTCTCTTCCATTTTCTGTTTATTCTCTTTATAACATCCTGTGAGTGGGTTGGTATTCTAATTTTGCAAACATTTTTTGCCTATTTTTCATCTCTTAACCTTTCTTATATACTTCTGAATGATTCCTTTACCTGTTTCTTCTAATCCTTCTGTTGGTTTTATTTTTGCAATTCTATTTTAAATTTAATAGAGCTTAGTTTATCCTTATTTATAAAAAAAAGACCACTTCTTTTTTATATAGTATCCTGTTCTTGTTTCAGGAATATTTTATTCATGTGGTGTTTTATTTGGTATATAATATTTTATCTAAAGATATAACTTTAAAAAATTTACTTCTGTTCTCTGCATTATTTCCTCTAATTTATTTTTGTTTGTTTGTTTTGGTCTCTCTCTTTCATATTAGTGACTTTGCACAGATGTCTGGTGTTTAGGAGTCAAGTGCTGAAAAGCCGATGGGGAGCTGTGTGTGCCAGGGTGGGCTAGCGTCCAGCCATTCATCAGGGAATTCTCATATATCAATATCTGTAGAATTATTTCCTTGGGCTTATGAGTTTCTCTAGAGAAGAATCTTCTAGATTCCTGGTTGGCATATGACTTTGGCAGCCAGCTTTGTGAAATACTAGTAGGAAAAGGGGTTAGGGGTATTTGTGTTCAGATGGTAGACTCTCACTTAATCCCCCTGCTCAGTACAGTGCCTCCTTCCTGCTCTCAACTGTGCTGGATGTCTTGGAATTCTACCTCTTAATTAATCCCCCGAAACCTCCCATCTTCTGCTGAGTTTGAGTACTTTTGCTGGGTACCAGGAGGTCTGATTCTTATATAAATTCGCAACCAGTCAAGTTGATTCAAATGCATCCTACTTTTTAGAGGTACCTTGTGTCTCCAGTCGCTGGGCCTTTCACTGGAGCAAATCGCCTTGCTTTCTATTGCTTTGCGCACAACTCCCCGGACTGGCTTAGGTTTCTCTATTCTGTTAAGTCAGTTATTTCTTCTCTCTCCCATTTTCCAGCTTTCACATTTTATCTCCTGTCTCTATTCATGTCTTCTTAAATTCTCTACCCTTGTGGGTTTGTCCCTTTTTAAATTTCTTTACTTACATGTTACTAGGCTATTGTGTTCCATCAATTATGTTTAGCTAAAAGACACTCCCAAAGAATTTTACTAAGTTGCTCCCATGCACGTAAAAACAAAGGGAAAGAAAGTAGGGGGAAAAATATATATGTATAGTGTGCATGTACCATGTACCTTTGTGCAGAGAGAGAGAGAGAGAGAGAGAGAAAGAGCCTAAGACACAGAAACTGACAGTGGTCACTTCTAGTGAGAGGGACTAGGAGGCCAGGGTAGACAGCAGACTGACTTTTCATTGTTTATTTTTATACCGTTTGAATTTTTTTAATTAAAACAAATTTAAAGACAAGAAAAGTTAAGAAAAGGAAAGATTTTAAGAGGTCCTTTGCATATTCTTTACTCATCAGAACTTTCAAACTTGAGTTTTTTCTATGCTCCATGTATCCAAATGCACTGGAAAGAAACTTGGAGTGTGTGTTGGGGTGGCAGTAGGGTCGGGGGACGGAGGATGTTCAAGAATCTGTACAGGGAACGGTAGCCCGTTCTTGACTCTGCACTCTGTCGGCACTGTGATCTCCCTGGGCATGTGGCTTCTCTGAAAAAGGTCCTTGAGTTTCCAAGATGCCCAACCTCAAGGAAGAGGTGTGTAGAAGACAAGAGGTATTGCTGCTTTCTTCCTCTCCCACCTGGAAGTTCTACCAGCTCTTGGATTAAGTGCCCATCTACCTGTGCACCTGTGCTACAGCTAGGGTTGTGAGGCAAACACGCCTGTAGGAAGTGTGACTCTTACATACGTAGATCGTGATCATTGGAAGAAAGTTCTTTGTTATATGAGTATACATCGAAAAGAAAATGTCTTTCCCAGATAAAACATGTATATTGTAGAAAAGCAAAAAGAAGAAAATCTAAACCACTTGTAATCTACCACCAACGACTCTTTTGATGTATGTCTTTCTAGTCCAGAAAAATCATAGAGTACATTATCACTTTATAACTTTTCATGTAATATATCCGGAATATCTTTAAATATATTTCTTTAGCATAAATGATTATAGTATTCTGTTGTCCAGATTTATCATAATTTATATAACTAGTCCCCTAATATTGAGCTTCTGGATTGTTTCTAATATTTTACTGTTATAAATGGGAATACAGTAAACATTCTTATAATCTGACCTTTGGACATATTCTTATTTCATAGGATTAATTCCTAGAGATGATCCTCTATTTCTGGGCTAAATATTATGCATGTTTTATGACTAGAAAATATACTTCAAATAATAATAATTGTAAGAACAGTTATAAAAGTATACATGTTTACTATTGAAACTTTTTGAAAATACAGGAAAATAAAGGGGAAAAATATCAGCAATAGATTTGTACTACAAGATGACCATAATTAGCAATTATTTTGCAATTTTATTTTAACCTGATGGTTATACTATACATATGATTTTATAACTTTTTCCAAAAGTAATGATGCTATGTTTATTACATAAGTAGACTATTTCTGAGTTTTTTCTTTTTCTTTTTTGAGGAAAAGGCATTTCTGAAAGTTAATTAGGTGCCATCTTTCCATTCATGGCTGTGATGATTTATGCCTTAATCTGAGTGAACTCATTTTTTGCCATCCAGGTTCCTGTGCTTCTGCCCATCCACTCAGCCTGGACGCTCATTGGTTGCCAGTAACCCTTAAATCTGCTTTTCTCAATCTTTTCCTAGGTGTCAGAATTGGGAAGGGGGAATTGGTGGCGTGCCAGGGATGGAAGCCCATGGTGGCTATACTTTCTGTGGCCTGGCTGCACTGGTCATCCTCAAGAAGGAACGTTCCTTAAACTTGAAGAGCTTATTGGTAAGTGTCTGTTGATTCCTCTTCCTCTCAGGCCCCCTGGCCCCTAGTGATGTGACTACTCAGATAGGCTTCAGGAAGGTTTGGCTGTGGGAGGAGCTAACAGAATTCCTGCCTTGAGCTCCTGAACTGAAAGTCCTGTAATGAAGCTTTAGATAGAGTTGTTGGAGCGCTCAGCACTGTTCTGAGAAAGTGGAAGGAGTGACCATGTGCTCTCAGTTTCTGCTCCCTTCTTCCTGCCTTTCCATCTTCCTGCTCTGAACTTTCTACATAGTGTGTTAGGCTAACTCCAGAGCCTTCTTGAGTCCTTCAGACATCTGGTATGAGTCAGAGTACCTTCCTCATACTTCTAAAAAAAAATGTAGCTTTGGTCTCTTAAAATTAGGGGTTATCGTGTATCTAGAAAGAATATCCTAAGAGAAAAAGTTACAAGAAGAGCTTTGAGGCATTTTAAAGCCAAGCTTTTATTACCTACCACACTATGTGAACATTTGGTAACTACATTTAAATAAGCTGGGCAGAACTGAGTAATTACATTGAGCAGGCAGCCCAAGCATTTATCCGGACTCCAAGCTCCTGACCATTTAGAATGAACTCAGAAAGGAGTCACTTTTAGGGAGTTGTTAGATCATAGTTAAATTATCATTGGAGACCTAGTGCACAAACATACACGCACCTACAGCCACCAAGGAGATGTCTTTGGGGGGCATTTACCTCCTAACCCTGACCTCAAAGCAAATCAACTGCAATTGACATCCATCTTTTCTCCCCAAGTTCAGATGTCAGGCTCCTATCATAGGAACTCATTGCGAGCTTCCGAGAGAGTTTCTATTATACTTTGTAGAGATATGACCAGCAGCATTTTGTCCTCATCCTTAGGAAGCCTCCTAGAACATACGCTTTTTGAAGGTTCTTAAAGGCTTGAAGTTTCATGCTGAAATGGCCAACTTGTGCACTGGCTTCTGAAATCCACTAAAATCTGATTATTTAACAAGACATGCAACATAAAAGTTCTATTTCCCAGGCAGAAATAAAGACTATAATTAGTGAGTGCCTCAGTTACAAAGACAATATTTGAGATTTGAACTGTCTCTCCCACTTCCCAGCCATGTGACCTTGGGAAAATTGTCTAATCTGTTTTAGCTTCAATTTTTTTTTTCTTCTATAAAGCACAGATAATAATAGTTTCTTGGAGGTTAAAGGAGAAAACATACATAAATGGCTTGGCACATAGGCTCAATAAATGTTAGTGTCCCTCTTACCCAAATTTTCCCTCCCCTCATTGCTTGAGAGATTACGACCATATCTGAGATTTTATATAGTCATAAGATAACTTATGGGTTAGGCACTGGAAAAATTTACCTGGGCTAAAAACACTAATTCGTGAGTAAGTGAAAATGAAGAATGGACTTCCACTACAGTGCTGGTATCTCTTTCATGAGTAATGCTAGCTTACTACATTAAGTGGCATCATCCCAAATGCACTGATCATTAAGACTGACTGAGGATGTATTAGTGCCTGTACCTGCAGTGAAATTTTTTATGTCTTTCTTTTAAGAATTTGAGATTGTGACTCTCCGTGGGTGGGTGTTGCTTTGAACAGGGATATAATCTGAACTCGGCAGCCAGTAACTTAAAGATGGGCTGGAAGACCCTCCCGACCCACTTCTGCAAGGGTTCTTAGTGGCTGTTTTCAGGAACTCAGTCTAATAAGAATCTAGTTACAGGGGAAACACCCTACTCTGCACTGTTGTGTTTGGTAAGGCAGCTCTGTAAGTCCGTGGCTGGCGGCTGGGAAGGAAATGGAAATGTCATTATCTGCTTGGCCACCTGGTTCTGCTCATTCCTAGAGGCCCAACCCATGACTATCTTGATCTCAGTAGTAGAGTGTGTTTAGAACACTTGGAGATAAGCAAGGAATGGAAATATCATATGTGACCATGAGTGACCTCAGGAGCCATTTTATAGGTTCAAAGTAAAAGATTTTCTTCTATCAGCCAGCCAGGTTCCCTAGAGGAGCAGAGAGGCTAGACAGAGACCAGACAGAGCCACCACTGGTCATCAGGACTGATGGCTTCTGCTTCAAGTTCTGTGAGTGACTTGCTAAGAGACCTGGGATGAATTTCCTCAGGTGCCAAGTAAAAGTCAGGAACAGTTTGAGATCATCTGATGAGATGTAGCACAAAATTCTATTTATCTGCATTTAATAAACTTCTCTGAGCAAGGAAGGCGATTAGAAATGAGCCCCTCGTGGTCTTGCCTTAAATTTCCTAGTTAAGCCTTGTGTATTAAGAGACATTTGAGGGTCTCCTCATAAGCCAGTGTGGCCTCTTTATTCTCTCAGCACCGCAACCCATTTGGAACCTGGGAAAAGGTGGTTAATGGTGCGTTAGGCACTGAGCAGAGATCAATGGTGGTTGCCTTGGAAGGACTGGCTTGAATGCGCCACTCGACATCTGTGGCAGTGAGGGGACGGAGGTGAGAAGCCAAAGCACCAGGAAGTCGAAAGGCAGGAACCCTCCCTTGCCAGATGAGCCTCTGGAGATCTTGTCTTGCTGGATTTTGTGTCTCTTTTAGCCTACAGCTGCCTCTCCCTTCTCTGTCTCATTCTCAGCAATGGGTGACAAGCCGGCAGATGCGGTTCGAAGGTGGATTTCAGGGCCGCTGCAACAAGCTGGTGGACGGCTGCTACTCCTTCTGGCAGGCGGGACTCCTGCCCCTGCTCCATCGTGCGCTACACGCTCAAGGTGAGCCTGGCAGCTGGGGGCGGGGGTAGGGAGAGATGGGGGGCATGGAGGGGATCGGGAGGTACATGATTTCCCTCAGCTGCTAATCAAGTCAGGAAGCCAGAGTGGTTTTTCAGAGGGGTTGAAATAAGCTTTGTCTGTCCTAGATTTTGACAGCCCAGTATGGATCTTCCTACTTAGGCATGCATGTACAGACTAGGAGTTAGTTCCAATGGTTTAGGGGTCATGGCTGCTTCAGACTGGCTGTGGCTGGAAGGAGGCGGGCCCCATTGTGACTGCCACCTCAGCTGGATGTGAAGCTATAGTTTCCAATGCCGAGCTCCATATTGGTCATATCAGAACTGAAAACCCATGCCGCGCATTTGGTCACAACAGTGACAAAAAAAGGCAGTTGCATAAAGGTGCAGAGAACCAGAACCCACAGAGAAAAGACTCACGGTGTCTATCTGGCTGTGTAGTTGCCACCATTAGAAATGTCAGATTTAAGAATTGTTGAAGACCACCACAGGTGGCCATCAATCAAATGAAAAGATGTGAAATGCACGTTTGTTTCACCTGTACCACTGGGATGGAAGGTCCCATGTTCACTTCTGTGGCATCTCAAGAGGGAGTCAAAACCAAAGCAGTTACATAGCAAACAGAGCTTCTGGGAGCCTTCCCTTATTATCTGGTGAAATCTCAGGCCGCCTGCTGACTCCCGAATCATCTTTCTCATTTATTTTGTGTGAGTACAGGACGTCTCTAAGGAAGCTAGTGGGAGAGGGGAAGTCATGCCCCGGCTGGTGGCTGATCTGTTCTTGGAGTGAGATCCCTTGGCCCAGAGGGAAGCTTTGCTTTAGACTTAGTAGTTGGGCAATTAATTGCTCAAATGTGGAACATGAGATTCTTTTCTACTGCCCTCTCCCACACTTTTTTTCTTCTTTTTTCTTATTTGGCTGTTCTGAGTCCCTTTCTTTAGTTTCTTAATTCGTTTGAGTCGTGGACACTTCTGATACTGAATCGATGTAAACAGAGTCCCTGTTCTGTCCTCCCGTTCTCCCTGTTTATGTGTGTCCTGAGATTCCTTGGCTTAGGGCCTCTGGGCTTTCGGTCTCATCGCCCTGACTGTGGTGCCTGCACAGTCTCTGGCTTGACCCCTATAGTGGGGAGGTCAGGAAGTCTCCCAGAGTCTAGTATTTTCCAGGCAGAAATAACTTGGGTTTTAGTGATCTCTTTATTGGAACTGGTGAGGTTGAGCCCTTGGTAAAACCGTCAGCTTCTCGCAAACCCGTTCCTGGCAGGGATAAGACGCGGTCATCCTGCAGCTGCCAGGAAAATCCGGAGAGAGCTGTAACAGGAGTGCTACCTGCCAAAGTCTTCAAGGGGGGCCCTGGTTGACATTTTGTTTATTGTAGCTCAAGTTCTGGAGGACTAGTCACATTCAAAGCTTTGCCTGTGGAAAAGGTTGCTTGTGAATCTTAGTGTTTTCATTTTTTTTCACTGCCTGGGAGAAGGCCCGTGCTGGGCCTGATGCTCACCCACTTTTCAGAAACAGTGAACTTGGAACAGTTAGGTCTCTGAGAAGAAAGGAAGTTTTTTGACCGGTAGGCAAAATAATGATGTTGGGAGTCAAAAGGAGATGCAGTGTAGAAAAATATTCAGAATATACTGTGGTCAAAGTTAGGTTTCAAAGCAGTATGTATGTAATTCTAGTTTTAGTGAAGAATTGACTCTAAAAAATTAACAGAAGGCATCTGCTCTGTGAAATGATAGAAGATGTTTGTTTTCTTTCTTATTTGCATTCTCTAATTTTTCTATAATTAATATATATTTCTTGCATAAAGAACACAAAAGTTATTTTACAAAAAAAAGAAACTATAAACAAAATAAGTAGCAAGGTGGGAAAAAATATTTGTGACAAATGATGAAAAGCTAATTTCTTTAATTTGAGAATGTCATCCAAATCAGTAAGAAAGAGACGAACAACCCAATTGAAAAACAAGGATCTGAACAGACAGAAAAAGGATCTGAACAGACAGAAAAAGAACAACTACTATTATTACTTCTACTTCAATTGCTGTTACAATGGGCAGCTGACTTTCCAAGCACTCACCGTAAACCAAGGGCAGAACTGATGCACATATATTTCCTTATTTGAGTCCCAAAACAACCTTATGCAATAGGTACTCTTGTTATCCCCATTTTACAGACGAGGAAACAAAGTACAGTGAGGGTAAGTGATTTGCTTCATAAGACCTGATTGCCACCTCCGTCAGTATCCGAGCCCTGTTTAGAACCACCACAGGTGGCCATCAATCAAATGAAAAGATGTGAAATGCAAATAAAAACAGTGGGACATTAGCCCTTTTTACTGTCAGATGGACAGAGGTTAGAAACCTTGATACCTATGCTGGGGAGTGTGGAGAAACCAGCACTTTCGTATTGTTAGCTAGGGTGGAAATAGGCACATCATGTTTTGAAGGGCAGTTTGGAGACATCTGTTTAATTTATTGGAACCCAGCAAGTGCACTGTCAGGAATTTACCTTCAGAGATATTAGCAAACGATGTCTATTGAAGTAGAGTTTTAAAAGCAAACAACCCCATTGCCCACCAAAAGGTCAACAGTTAAATAAATTATGATCTCCATACAGTAGCTGCATACGATGGGCTGGCTGATGTAGATAGCTCCCCAGGACACAACTGAAAGTTTGAAAGGCCAGGCCTAGAGCAATCTGCATGCGACGTCCACACAGCCTTCCCTGGAAGTGACATAAAGCCCCTTTAACAGGGTGTGTTGGAGAGAGGGGAGGAGACTTTCTTCTTAAATTTTCTATCTGTACCTTTTTTTTTTCATACTCTGCTTTTTTTTTTTTTTTACCATGTACAATATTACTTTTATTTCAGTAAATGAACAAATACACTTTTAAAAGGTGATGATCGTATTGCTAACCAAAAAGATAACAAGGGACTGACACACATCAGCACATGAATCCAGGCTGGACCCTGACTCGGCAAGTGGCCATGAGTAGTTCCATGTGGGTGGCTGCCTTAACACGTGTAGAAGACAGTATTTGAGTAGAAGCATGAGTTATTACTATCTTAAAAATATCAAATGCTGACTAAATTAGTGAGTTATTTTCGTGGAGCAATAAGAAAGCAGCAGGACTGTGAGTTTCTGTCTGGATTGATAGTTACTTGTTGCTTGCTTGTCCTTTGGAACATACCCCAAGCCTGTATTTGTCCGCCTGTGAAATTGAGCTACATGTGGCTGCACCTGTCACTTACTGTTTGGAAAAACGTTTGATTTCTTAGATAAAAGGAACCTTTGAAATGTAAAATGACATTTATATTGGGAGCTGTAATTTGAGGGACAGGTATAAAGAATTTAAAAGCCTGATTCCAGTGCACAGTTATCACCCCATAATTATATCTCCCTTCATCTCACTATGATTCTGTGTGCTGGTGTGCAAATTCAAGATCTCTGGAAATTCCTTATTGAGTTTATGAACTTGGAACTTCTAGACTTCGGTAATGTAAGTGGTAACTGAAGCACTCTGTAATCTATTTAATAATAAACCTACCATTTTTTTTCAGATTCCAACTTTAGCAATAGGTTATCATTTACCATTTACCTTATAATAAGTCTTATTTCTTATAGGATATGAAATGAGTATATTTTTATATAGATGTTTAATGCAGTTATCCTGAAGTTTAGTAAATATGCTTTCATGAGATATAATTCACATACCATACCATTCACCCATTTAAAGTATACACTTCAGTGATTTTTTAGTATATTCAGGGTTGCGCAGCCATCACCATAATCAGTAATCAATGTAGAATTTTCATCACCCCCCCTCAGAACTCCTGTATGGGTTATAAATGTGCTTCTTTAAAGAAATCACAAAGAAAATATCAACAGTGTGATTACAGTATATGTGTAAACTATATATATATATATATATATATATGATATAAACTATGTATACATAATGTAAATCATATATATAAAAATAATACTATAGATATATACTTTATAAAACCCATATAACCAAAAGAACAAAAAGGGGAAATAGGTGTAGCATATGATACAGGAAAAGGGTAAATATAATAGAAAGCTAGATTAATAAAATTGACTGTTGGATCTCAGAAGATACTCTCAAAAGGAAATACAGCTCGTAAACAAAAGTTATGAGAAAATTTCACCCTAATTATTAATCGAAGGAATGCAGATAAAAACAAATGATCAGGTACTGTTTCTTTTTAACATTTTAATTGTGGAGAACTTTTTTTAAAGTAACTAATGCTTAATGTTAAGAAACATTTTAAATTTTGCTAGTGGCTATATAAATTCTTAAAGTAGTGTACCAGTATCTATTAAAAGCCTTAACCCATTTCCCATTTGCCCCAAGAATACTCGCTGGCGACACTTGGGGCTGCAGTGTTTACCCCAAGATAACTCATGGATCACAGTCCTAATCTCACCCCCAAAGTTTGCCACGAAATATCTCACTTTTATTATTATTTTCACATTGCTCTAGTATACTGACAGCCTTTGGAAATGAATAATATCATTCTATATGTAGCATTCTGTTTTTAGTAGCAGTATTTCCATTTACAAAATATAGTAATTCTCGATTGCTGAAAATGTCAAATCCTAGACAACGTAGCATTCCTACATGCGATGTTAACGTCATTCTCAAACAGTTGTTAGCTGAAGGTCCATTTGATGAATCCGATTTATGTATACATTTCTGTTACATTAGGATTAGAGACAAGTTCTGTGTAGAAATAACTCTAAGAACAGTTTTTATATTGTATTTTCACATTGAAAACCAGTCAGATTTGCTTCAGCCTCAGAGAGTGTGTTTATGTAAAATTAAATTAACACTGGCAGCGAGCTGCACTTTTTTTTCTAAACAGGAAGTGGGTTAAAAATGTTTATTC
The DNA here is from genome assembly GCF_000151845.1 of Pteropus vampyrus. Classification (NCBI taxonomy): domain Eukaryota; kingdom Metazoa; phylum Chordata; class Mammalia; order Chiroptera; family Pteropodidae; genus Pteropus; species Pteropus vampyrus. Next base: position 3,778,148 of record NW_011888796.1, on the reverse strand, counting down.
TCTTTAACTGAATAACTCCACTTTTGTGAATCCATTTGAAGAAGATAATCCTAAACAGAGAAGATTCATAAAGATGTTTATTGCAGCATTTTTTATAATTTCAAGGAGCTGGAAACAACCTTGGAAATAAGTAAGAGAAGGGTGAAGTCCCATCATGTATGTATGAATCTTTTACAAAGGCAGCTGTGCTTATAGATAGGGAAAGAAAAAAGAAGAAAGTAATTAACGTGTGTGAATGCCTCCGTGAACACGTGCCCCAGAGTGAGTCCGAGGGGGAAGGCCCCAAAGTGCTCAACTCCTGTGTGCCTGTTCTAGTGTGAGCATCTCAGGGGCCGAGCGTGACCCGGGTGTTGAGGATGAGTGGTTTTTGTACGTGACCGCAGATGTCAGCCAACTGCTGCACCTCATCCAGTGCTTAAAGCGGGAAATAGTGATCACTTTCTAACTGGCCCCATCTTGTCCTCTCTCATTTAAGAAATTTAAAAATGATTTTTTTCTCTAGTATTCCACAATTAAATATTTTGCATTTACTGTAAACTTTGATAAATTTTTACCATAGACGGTTCTATAGTTGTATATATGAGAGTTTTGGCCCAGTGTCTATATTAAAGCAGTTACCTTGTGCGTCCACTTAATGAAGTACTATATGGCTATTCAAAATGATGGTTATGAAGATTATGTAGCAGAACAGGAAAGTTTATGCTTATAACGTTAAATGAAAAACCTAAGATACAAAATTATTATAACTATATGGAAAATTGCTTAGAAACAAAACAAACAAAACCAAGACTGGAAGAAAGAAAAAATTGGCTTTTAATTGCCATTTACAAATTGTTTGCTATCTTTGCAGCCCAAGTATCAAAGTATAAAATTGAACAAGGACTTAATGCATATTCTACAGGTGTATTTTTAAAAAAAATCAATTCCCGTGTAAATGTTTCTGCACACATCTGCCTCTTGGTGATTTGCCCCGCCTTCCCACTGATGACTATGGCCCACAGAATTCTCTGATTGCGGTTCAGAGTGAAGAACTTTCTGGTCAGTACTTCAGTACGAGTATCGGAATTGCTGGTTTCTGCTTGGGCTACCATGTTATATGATGCAGGAGGGAAGATCCTAGTCATGCTTCTTAGGAACATTTTTTGAGCTAAGTGAAAAGTTGGAGAATTCCTTTTGGAGACAGATTAGAAAAGGAGAAGAGACAGACATTATTCTTCCTCTTAAGAGTTCTCTTAGCTAGAGTCTGGTTAACAAGTTTCAGAGATGAACTAGAGGAAATGTCTTACGAAGCCCAGAGCAGGGAGTTGTGGACCAAGTCAGAAGCACTGATGGAGGTCAGTCTGGAAAGGTGAGCTGACCAGCTAGCCCCCTGCCCGCCACAGGTATGGTTGCCGATGGCCATCAAGGTAATGTATGCACTTCAGGCAAAGGGAAAGTGCCACTCTGCACCGCTGCTCATTGCCTCATGTCAGGGTTCAGGAGAAAAGACGTGTCATAGGACTCGGGCAAAGATATCAAGTGTCTCAAGAATGTAATTTTCAACACTGGTCCAAGAAGACTAGAAGGAAACCTTGACCGTTCCCACTGAGTAATTAAATACAAGCTGTGCTGGACTCCCACCAAGCCTAGGCCCGTGCTAATCCTTTGCCTTTCCACAGGTGACCCTGCCCTCAGCATGAGCCACTGGATGTTTCACCAGCAGGCCCTGCAGGAGTACATTCTTATGTGCTGCCAGTGCCCCGCTGGGGGGCTTCTGGATAAACCTGGCAAGTGAGTGCCTTCTCTCTGGGGAGGAAGGGACAAGGAGGGGAGAGAGGGGTGTGTACCTTAGGCCTACTCAGACCCAGATGGCAGCAGGTGCCAGCCTTTAAAAGTCAAGGTGTCCCTTTCCATCCAGATGCTTAGTGCTGGTGTGGCAAGGGAAGAAGCACCCTGATAGGGAGCACCCGCTTTGAGTGCCCTCAATCCTGGCACCTCCAGTACCCATCCTCTCCCCCAGCTTATGTGCACTCCCTTCTCTAGAGAGGCAAACAGATTGCCAGGTCGATAGTTTTTATTTCTTCTTCTTTTCTTTTTTTTTTTTAATTAAACAAACTGATTTAAATAGAACAAGATACAGGATTTTAAAATCCTTGAGTGTCATAAACAGACATTATAATCACAACTATTACAGGACAGATTAAAACCTTTAGGTGCCAAATAAAAGAGAAATCAAGTAAGTTCTGTTCCTTTGCACACACACCCTCTGCTGCTGTCAGCATCCAGGAAAGGCCCAGCTAAAGGCCAATGCCCAGCAATTTATCAGGAATTATTTGGCCCATTTCTAGTCATCTTGGTGTTTTGTTTTTTTGTACGTATGTTTATTTGAGAAATACGTTAATTTAGTGCTCCGCATGAGAGCCCTTTCTGGAAGACAGCTGGAGGTACTGACTATAAAGTGACAGTTTCTGCCGTCCGGCAGGGCTGAAGGATGGGGCTTTGAAAAAATGCTGCCGGAGGAAACCAGGCTTCCTGGAGCTCTGTCTGTGAGGAGGGTGGGGTAGCACATGTGAGCGCAGCCTGGTGCCCAGAGTCCATGTGGTTGCTTTGTTGTTTAGGCTGCACTGGGGTAGGGGAATGTGTTTGTGGGGAGCAGAGAAGCACCTGCTGAGAACCATCCTGTTCTTGCAGGTCTCGGGACTTCTACCACACCTGCTACTGTCTGAGCGGCCTGTCTATAGCTCAGCACTTCGGCAGTGGAGCCATGTTGCACGATGTGGTCCTGGGTGTGCCTGAAAATGCTCTGGTAAGGTGGGATAAGGGCGCTTAACATCCCGTCTCCACAAGGCCCCAGGATGGGGGCTTACCAAGAGAGCAGAACAGCCACTCTCGCTCTGCAGAACTGGCTCTGCTGTCGGGACAGGCTGGTGAGCTGGCAGTTACCACCCTCCCTCATGTTTGCAGTGCATTCATGAGGATGTGACTGTGGAGGAAACACACCTGGAGGCAAACTCAGGGTTCTAGGCCTTTATCCCAGAGTCTAGGACCTCCCTCATTAGCTCCCTCTCTGAGGAAGTCTACTCGGAGGCAGTTACATTTCTGGTGCCTGCAGCCACACAACACTCCCTTGTATGGCTGCCTCTGTCCTTTGGAGCTCTCAGCTTGTGTGCCACCTCTTCAGAGAGGCCTTCTCAGACCACCTTCTGTAAATGAGATCACTCAGAATGCTCTGCCATAGCAGTTTGTTTGTGTCCTTCACAGCACTCATCACAATTTGTAATGTGTGTGTTTAACTTGTTTTATCTGCTGCCCTCAAACTGTCAGTCCCATGCGGGCGAGATGTTCACCTCTGCATCCTGCCCTAGACCAGCCTGGCTGCATGAGACGCTCCCGGGCCTGAGACACAAGTGCAGCTAAGACTGTCTGCAGCCATCAGATAATCGGGCCCATGCAGACTGTCACAAAATATTTCCAACCGAAGAAATATGAATAGCCAGTAGATGGATGAGATGATGCAGTCAGAAAAATCAGAGTAATAGTCATGCAGCTTTTCCAAGCCTTAATGTTTTCTGTATTTGCCTCATGTGCAATCCTCTTCCAGTCTTTTCCTTCCCTTCTTCCCCAACATAACCCTGTCCTAAAACTGACATCATGCCCGCAGATGTTTTTGTGTGATTACTACATATGTATGTATCCATAAACGGTTGTTTTGAATGTTCTCAAACTTTTTACAGCAGTATCATATCTACTGTGACACTTATCCTGTGTTTTCTCACCGACCCTTATGCTTTTGAGCTTTATCTGTGTTCGTTTATGTTGCTCATTTTAACTGCTGTGTAGTATTCCCTGTATAAACGTATCCCAATTGATTTTTCTAGTTTCCCGTTGGTTAACGTTGAGATGGTTTCAGTTCTTGCTATTACAAACAAGGTTGTAGTGTTGTGCGTTAGGGTCTCTCTAGGAGAGAATCCATACCTCCATCTTCACTGGATGGCACAGAGCTGCTCTTGGGTGTGGCTGTTGTTTTTTGCTCACACAGCACTGAATCCCTCCAGGGGGACTTTTCCCTTCTGCCAGTCGGACAGATGGGAAATGGTATCTGTTTTGTTTTGCATTTCCTTGATTACTAGTGAGGTTGAGCATCTTTTCAAATGTTTATTGGCCATTGTGTTCTTGAATTTCCTGCCAGCTCATAACCTTTGCTCATTTTCTCCCTGATTTGTAAATGTAATTGTTTGCCCTTTTCTTATGTATTTGCAGGAATTCTTTGCATGTTCTTGATACTAATCTTTTGTCAGTGGTGTGTGTGTGTGTGTGTGTGTGTGTGTGTGTGGTGAATCTGTTCCAGTTTGTAACATGTCTTTTCACTTTGTTTTTAGTGTTTTTTGTTGAATAGAAGATTTTAATTTTAAAACGAACATTTCATTTGCCTTTTTGGTTTTGAGGGTTTTTTTTGCGGAGGGAGGGGTTACTTAAGAAATTTTTCTCTATGCTGAGGTCATAAATATATTTTCTTCTAAACAGTTTAAACATTTGCTTTTCCCATCTAGATTTTGAATTATCTTGGGATTTCTTTATGTGCTGAGGGTTTTTCATTTGGATAACTAATTAACCAGCACCATTTATTGACATTTACAACCTTTCCTACTGGTGTATCACATGAGTATCACGTACTCGAGTTTCCATGTATAAGGTGACTCTGTTTCCAGACACTCTGTTCTGTTTCTTTGGGTTTTTGCTTGTCTGCACTGTCTTAGGCAAATCTTAAAGGCAGGTAGGCAAGTCCCATCCATCTTGTTCTTTTTCTTCGAAGTTGCCTTGGCTATTCTTTGCCTTCTGCTTTTTCCTGTGAATTTAGGATCAGCTTCCCAAATTCCACAAAAAATCTAATGAAATTTTTATTGGAATTGCACTGAATTTAAGATTAATGACAGAGAACTGACTTCTCAATAGTAAGGCTTCCCGTTTCTGAACATAATTTTCCAAATTTTGTTACATGTGCTTCAATGGTCTTTTATCAGTTTCTCCACAAATGACTAGCACATCTTTTGTTAGATGTGTGTCTAAGAATTTTAGTTTTTTGTGTCTAGTGTGACTAGAATATTTTATCCTGTTATATTTTATAACTGGCTGTTGCTAATATATAGAAATATTGATATTTACATTTTAATTTTGTATCCAGCCACATTATTGAACTTTCTTAATAGTTGTATTAGTTTACAGAATCTGTTGGATTTTCTGTTGAGAATATGTCATCTTCAAATAAGGACAACTTTGCCTTTTCCTTTCTGATTCATAAGATTTTATTTCTTGTTCTTGCCTTGTAATTTGGCTAAGACTCCATATAGAATGTTGACTGGACGTAGTAATAGATGGTGTTCCTGGTTTGCTTCTGATGGTAATGGGAAAGCTCCTATAATTTTACCATTACGTGGGATGCTTACCGTGGGGTTTTGTTAAATACTTCATATCAGGTTAAGGATGTTCTTTATTCCTGGTTTGCAAGATTGTTTTTTGTTTGTTTCCGTCATAATCTGGTGTTAAATTTTATTGAATGCCTTTTCGGCATCTGGTTTTTCTCCTTTAATATGCGATGTTTCGTTAATAAATATTCTGCTGTTAGCCTTATATTCTCAGGCTAAGCCCTTCTGGTCATAGTAGTACGTGAGTGTGTGTTATGTGTGTGTATGTCTGTTTAATGTTCTGCTGGATTCAATTTGCTAATTTTTTTGGCTAGTATTTTTATTTAGTATTTTTTGCTTTTTTGTTCATATGATTTATCTAAAATTTTGTTTTATTGTTCTTTTCCAGTTTGTTTCAGGATAATATCCTAGCCCCATAAAATTAGATGGTTATCTTCCTCTTCTTTCCCCCTTTCTTCAGTCTTTGAAAAAGTTGTGTAGTTTAGAGATTACCTGTTTATTGTAGGTTTGATAACACTTGCCTGGGAAACCATCTAGGTCTGGCATTTTTGGGGAGGAAATGGTGGTAGCAGAATAAGCAACTGTTATTATTGATTTAATTTATTCATATAGGTTTTAAAGAATTTCTTCTTGAGTCGATTTTGAAAATTTATGTTCCATAAAATTGCATGTTTTGGCATGAAGTTGCTCATAGTATTCTCTTAAAATTTTTAAAAAATCTCTCCTGTGGTTATGTCCTTTTCTTCATTCTCCTAGAGTGGAAAAGTCCTGAATACTGGCCTAGGATTGTGCCCTGTCTCAGACCTAAAGTTTCTTTTGGGTTTCTGTGATGCAGTGGAATAATATAGAATAATTCAAATATGGCTTGACACCTTTACTGCCTAATAGGATTGTGGTCTTTTTTCTTTGTTATAAATGTAAATACATGTTCATTTTTTTAATAATTAGAATATATATAAAAGTATAAATAAAAAATTAAAAACAATCATATCACTTCCCATTTTGGTGTATGTCCAATTTTTGCCTATTCATATACATCACATCTGCAAGCACATTTTAATTTTTAATTTTTTAACCATCTTTTTAATTAGAAGATAAACATAAAAGATAGATAAGACATTTTTTCAGGAAAATGGCATTTTTCCAAATGATGTTACCTAAAATATCTTTACCCTGAATTGCACATACTATAACTCAGAATTACTCTGAGTTAAACACATTTTTAAAAATTGAGTTTGGGACAATATTGTACACACTGTTTTCCTCCCTTGATATGTTACAAGCATTTGCCAATATCATTAAATATTTGAAAGCATGTTTTTTTAATGGCTATATAATATTCCTTTGTATCCCATGTACTATAAAATGTTTTTACCAATATTAGGGCCTTGTGTGATAAATCTCTGTGTACATCTCTGATGATTCCTTATGCTAAATTCTTACAAGCGCATTTAGTGGGTCAAATTTCCAAGGACCATTGGAGTGAGTAATTGATACCTGTTCTTCTGTTTGCAGCAGCCCACTCACCCTGTGTACAATATTGGACCAGATAAAGTGATCCAGGCCACCATGCACTTTCTGCAGAAGCCGGTCCCAGGCTTCGAGGAGCATGAGGATGAGGCGACAGCAGGACCTTCCACTGACTAGAGGACATGGGGTCCCAAGTCTCTGTGTTCATCACAGCTCAGTGTTCACCTGTTCAGACTAAGGTTTATATGTTTCGATATATACTGCATTCTCTGCTGCACAGGCCTTGGCCACTGTGGAGCTGTGGTTGTCCTTTCTTGTCAAACAAAGCAGAAATGATGGCTCTAGATTTGGAGAACACAGTGGCATGGTTTTAAAAAAATTCTTCCCACTCCTGTCAAACCAAAAATCCATTAGCCCATGCAGCATTTAAACCCGGCTCGGGCCTGGCCAGGGTTGGCTGGGAAACAGTGCATGCTGAGAAGCAGCCCCTCCCCACCAGCTCTCCAGCTGGGACAGCCCTAGTGAAATGAATGACACCCGCGAGCCACTGCTGCGATCCCCACTTGCACGCCACCATTAAGATGCCAGGAAGGTACCTTTCCATGGGCGGAAATAAATCTGCTCCATGCCAAGGGAGGGGCTTTGGGTCCCACCAGAATGAATTTTCCAGAAAAAAACGTGGTGGGGCTTCAATAGGAGGTAGGTGCCCAAGGCTCTCACCTCCCATCCTGGTCATTTGCAGGGGAAGGGATCTGGATAGGGGAGAGAGGTCTGCGTATGAGTCCTTCCCTTTCTGCCCTGGAGAGCTGAGCCACATGTCTCTCCAAGGCCACACGTGGAGCACAGGCAGGATTTGCTTCAGCCCCAGGTGTGGGAAACTAATTATGAGTGGACGAGGAAGCAGCTCCAGGGCCCACGCCCTCACCCTGCCCCATCATGTACCGTGAAAAACCCCTCTGATGGCCTCACGGCAGCGCCTGCAGCCCGTGGCCAATCTGTGTTTCCATCTTTCTTCCACCAGACCCCCAGCCTGCCCTCAAAGACAGTGTTGTCTTCTCTCACCCAGAGTATTAACACTACTAACTCTTTCACCTTAATTTCTGACTCAGGATTTATTCACATCCTACCCATGCCAGGCTCAGAAATAAAATCAATTGCTGGACCAGCTGGCTGCTGCTAAGGCAGTAGCTATGTAAACCTGGCTGTGGCAGGGCTGAGTGCTGCCTGGTGTGTTCAGCCTGGCAGGGCTTCTGCTGCTCACACAGAACCCTTTATCTGTCAGCGGGGTGTTATTTGGTCATCTGTCCACTGCTACGGGCCCAGCAAGCTCCATGCCGCTGACTGGGCTTTCACGTCAGCAGCCATGGGCTGTGGGCAGATGGGAGCTCAGAGATGCAGCATAAGGCTCTTCTCAAAAACTCTGGCCATTTGCTGCCTCTAATTCCCTATTGCTTTGGCATACTGGACTATGTATTACCTCCTTAAAATAATAAAAGAATAACATTTTCTATGATTTCTGTCTTTTGTGGCTGGTACCAAGAAAATTCCTTCGGAATGCCTAGTGTTAGTTATTGAAAGTCGTGAGCTCACAGATTGCCAGTCTCTGCCTGTGAGCAAGGGTCCGGTCCATGTGCGTTAGTGATGACAAGGAGGTCTGACCTGGGATCCATCCTCACGTACCTTCTCTAGCTGAGAACACAGTGGGCCTGACAAGGAGTGGGGAAAGCTGTGTGTTTCCCAAGTTCCCTGTGATTCGGTTACTTTTGTCCCAGCACTGTGCACATTGTTTCATGGTCTGTCTGGGTGTCTGTGTCCTCGACCTGGCTCTAAGCAGGGACTGTGTTCCTGAGTCATAAAGCAAACATTCAGCAATGAGTGGGTGGGTACGTATCACAGCCAGAGGTAGGGTGGCTGTCACAGGGACAGGTCAGAATCCTGTGGTCACCTGGCTTTCCTCATCTGGTGAGAGACCATTCCCCAAGGGAGAACAAGAAGGGTGCTCTGTGGCTTGACCCTCCTGGATGGACTAGAAGAAGGTGTCCTCAGAGGTAGAGCATAAACCAGATCCACATTCTGGAATGTCATTCCTGCCCCTGTGCTATTATTGCCTCGCTAAGAAAGGTTTGGGCTACAAAGCAACATGTCAAAATGCATCTTTCCATCACTACGACAAAAAGGCCAAACCCTACCAGAGATTCTAAAATTCCCATTCCTACCTACTGTGCATGCATTTTACCAGTAACCTAAAAAATTAATGAACGAAAACTTCATCTAAAGTGGAGGAGGGTGGCCCGAAAAGGGAACCCTCATGCCCTACATTTAGTGCAGAGCACAGCAGCAGAAACTTTAACAGCCCTTTCCAACTTCCTGTCCCTGCTATAAAAGAGCTTCCTCTTTTTATTAGCCGACTTGGCCCGTGGTTCACCATGATCCCATGCACAGGATTACGAGTCCTTGCCCCTGGATAAACCCATTTTGCTGAGAAATGTCTGGCTGACTTTTTGTTTACAGTCAGCAGCCTCAATGTATTATGAGATTAACTGCAGTAATAATTGGTGTGAAGAGACAGAAGGGATTGCTCACTCTGAGCTGGCTTTATACCAAGGAGGGAGGATTTGAACTGATTCTCCAAGGGTAGGTAAAGTTTGGCCAAGTAGAGAAGAGAGGCTCATTTAATGGTATTCTTATTTCAGAATAAGAATCTTACTAGCATATCCTAAAATGTCTTTCCTGCTTCCAGTTGAGTCTGGAGGGTTTCCCGACTTGAACAGAATTCCAAGTGGGTTCTTGAGATAAATTCTCAGATTTATCATGTGGATCCTTAAGTAGAAGGCACTCACATAGCATTCGAAGTAGATTACCCCAAATATTTCCCCCATCAATAAAGAAATACAAAACTATTACAGATCTCTATATCCAGATGAGCCCCAGCTTCTCCCTTGGATCCGTCTCAGACCCACCTTGAGTGCCATGTAAGTTGGGAAGCCTGCCAGAGCCTACTGGGAGAAGAGGAGCCTCCCGGATAAGCCAGTGCAAACTCCACTGATAACAATACAGTACCAGTTAACAGTATTCCTAAACTGCCTTCTCTTCATGGTTTCATTTCTGAGTTAGAAGCCACAAGTTCGATTCTAGCCACTGAGTTGTGGACAATGCAGTAGTATTCTTGAGGAAGCCACTTCTCAGCCACATAAAAGCACAGACCATATTAAATAGCTTCCATGATGGCTTCCTGCTGAGGGCTAGCCTTAGATCTTGCTATGTTGCTTCCTGGTGATTTAAACTGAGCAGAGAGGTTCGGTTTAGAAAACCCCGAGGGGGTGGTTGCTTTCGTGACCTTGGCTATTTCGCCAATATTAACTGTCTGTGCTATACTTCTGGCAGGAGTTTGTTAGCCAGAAATAAAAATGGAGCTCCCCGATTGCCCTGAGTGAACTATATTGTTGGTAGAAGTAAAATCCATCAGCTTTAGATGTCAGATGTACAGATAACAACACTGACATTCCATTATGAAAACTGAAGAACTTCTCTCTTATTCCCACCAATGTTTACATTGATCCCATCTCCTTATGGAAGTGGGTCTCTGGGCCACCTGCAGAAATCTGCCAGTAGCTTTAACATCCCAACTCAGAGGGAAGGGTAATAGCCCAGGGTGAGAAAAGAATGTTCTTATGCCTGTAGGCTTCCTAGACTCTGTGACCAGGGCTACTAAGATACAGGCATTGCATAGACCAAATCTTAAAGATGTAGGACGTCTCTCATTCATTGTCTGGGATAAATTCAGTTCCCTGAAAGTTTGCTTTCCTAAGGCTGATAATCGGACCTAACGTTAATAGGATACAGAGGTCTATGATGGAGGGCCACTCAGTGTTGCTTCCATTTGGGGATACAGGTATTCATTTTGGGGGAAGTAATTTGCTCATATTTTATTCCTCTACCATCTACACCAGGGGGTAACAAACTTTCTCTGTAAAGGACCAAATACCAAATATTTTAGGCTTTGCAAGCAACTACTCAACTCTGACATTGTAGTACAAAACATCCATGGACAAAATGTGGCTGTGTTCCAACAAAACTTTATGAAAACAGGTGGTGGGCCAGATTTGGCCCATGAGCTGTAGTTTGCCTATGCCTGATCCAGACTAAATCCCATCCATATTCATTTAGCATTCTTCCACATTTTTCATGGCTGGGATGTGTTCCATGTAATAGTGTTAAATGACAAATGGTGAAGTTTGGACCAAATGTTCTAGCCACTCATATGCACTGCTTAGAGCATTCATTGCCTTTGAACAGGAAGAATTGTATAATTTAAGACACTGTTGCAAATGACAGAAAACTTGAACCAAAGCAATGTGTTGATCATAAAATGAAATGTCCAGGCATTAGCTTGGCTGTGAGTGACTTCAGGCTTCTCCCCTCCCCATCTCCCATATTAGCTCTAACCTCAGGCTCTCTTCATGTGGTTGTAAATGGCAGCAGCTATAGCTCCAGACTTTACATCCTCTTAGGTCAATTCAGCAGACAAGAGCACCTGGCACACTCCCAGCCTTCCTTCCCAGTGAGTATCAGTGCATTCCACTAGCTTTGATCAAGCCAATTATCTTTCTGAGAAGCAACCCAGTTTACAGTGCCTTGATTGGCCTAAGCCTTGATCACATGCTTCCTCCATGAGTGGTAAATGGAGCTCCAACGGAAGCATACCATCTAAGAATGGGGAAAGAATTGAAGCCCCAAATACAAATCAGGGTTGTAGCCAAAGGGGGACATGATTGCTAGAGAGGCTCATAACCATTGTTCTCTACAATGGTAGATTCTTTCTGTGATTAAAAACCTGTAGTGGACATTGCTGGCCTCTGTGGCAGCCAAAAGACTTGCATGGATTTGACCCCCTCCTACATCCTTGATTGGCCTAAGCCAATCATTTTAATCCATCCTCTCTGCTTCAGTAATTTGTCCAGGTTTGATAATAACCCAGGGCCTAGGCCAGTCAGCATGGCTTGTTCTAGCTTCAGTGACTGATTTGGCGCATGTGGCCTAAAACAGACCAAAGAGAGAAGCCTTGGACCTGTTATGAAAGGGAAACGCAGTTATCTCTATTAGGTATGGTGGAATGTGTGGCTTGGGACTCCTACAGAACCATTTTCCTACCTAGAAGGAAGCCAGCCTTAGAAGCCAGTGCACACAGACTCCCTGAGAGACTGAGAAACATGATCACACCACTCCTGCGGCCTGCTCTGCCTCTGGATTTTTTTTAGCTATGTGAGACAATTTGAGTTGGATTTACTATTACTTGCAACCAAAAGCATCTCAAGTCATACAAAACACCATCGCAGATTAACTCCAGGGCCATGAAGGTCCTTACCTGCTGACTGAAGAATGCTGACCATCCTTGCCACATCCACCCAAACGATAACCCTAAGAGAGTCCTTCCTGGTGTACTGCCTCTCTTCATTTGATCCTTGACTCAACCTCATGAGGTGGGTGAGGCAGGTGTATTATCTGCATTTTATAACCAGAGAAACAGGTCAGAGAGCTTAAGTGAATCACCCAAGTTTTCCTAGCTATCAAGTAGTGGAGTCTGAACCAGAACCCCGACCTGCTGCCTCCGAAGCCCATGCACTTCCACTACTCTAGGTCTCTAAAGGAAGGTGAAATGGGTGGTCTTGGGGGTGGAAGGCAGTAGCTAAACATGCACGGGTCACCTCGAGGGCTGGGTGACTGAGGCCCTGAATGCCTCCCTCCGTCTTTTACGTGGATGAGGATGGTGACAAATAGCAGAGGCAGGCTCACCTCACCCTTCTGCCCCGTTCCCCACTCTCTGCCAAGTCCCTAGCAAGAGCAACGCTCCCTGCACTAAATGCGTGCCACTCCATTTACATCCTCTTAGGGTCAAGTGTGACTGTATGACTCACAGCAAAACTGTGGCGAATCAGTCTTTCTGGGAGCTGACCAGAGCCCTAGTGGCAGCCTGCCTTCTCCAGCCCAGCCCGGCACGCCTGACCATTTCCTGGACATCCTTTCATTTCCCCGAAATAACCACCTCACCTCTGCTTTTCACTAGCTGGTACAAGGCAGGAGGTCCAGAGCCTGAGGCCTGGTGGCTGATGTTCCTCTCTCCTGCTTTTGGGCACATCCCAAAACAAAACCAGGCAGGTGGAGAAAGAGTGCTCGTCACCAACCCAGCTTAACAGAACTCTCCCTGCCCTCTGCTCCCCACCTCTGCCGAAACACAGCTCTTGCAAAATAATAATATATTTTTAAAAATAAACTTTTTTCCGTCGATCTTTAATAAGAGTTTTAGATTGAGAGAAAAATTGCAAGGATAGTACACAGAATTCCCATACACCCCTTAGCCAGTTTCCCCTATTGTTATCACCTCACATTAATATGGTACCTTTGTCACAACTAATGAGCCAATATTGATACATTACTAATAAAGTCCATTATTTGGTTTCTTTCTTTTTACCAAATGCCCTTTCTCTGTCCCAGGATCCCATCAAGGACACCTTATTACATGTAGTCGTCATGTCTCCTTAGGCTGTTCTTGGCTGTGACAATTCCTCAGACTTTTGTTTTAGATGACCTTGACAGTTTTGGTTGGGTATTTTGTAGAATGTCCCTCAATTGGGATTCGTGTGGCTTTTCTCATGATTTGAATGGGGCTCTGGATTTTGGGGAAGACCACAGAGGCAAATGTCCTCTCATCACATCCTATCAAGGGCACATGCTATCAACATAGCTGATCACTGATGCTGTTGACCTTGGTCACCTGCCTGAGCTGGCGTTTGTCAGGTTTCCCACAATAAGGTTCCTCTTCTTCCCCCTTCCTTAGAGCAGCGGTCTCCAATCTTTCTGGCACCAGGGACTGGTGCTCCTATGAGAATCTAATGCCTGATGATTTGAGCTGGAGTTGAGGCGGTGATGCTAGTGCTGGGGAGCGGATGCCAATACAGATGAAGCTTTACTCCCTCAACCGCCTACCACTTCCCTCCTGCTGTGTGGCCCAGTTCTTAACAGGCCACGGACCAGTATAGGCCCATGGCCCAGGGGTTGGGGACCCCACCCTTGTATACTCTTTAGAAGGCAGTCCATGTGCACAACCCGGAATGGGGAGTTATGTCTCACAACTTTGACAGTGGAGTACCTAAATTACTTGGAATTCTCTGTATGGGAGGTTTGTCTATTCTCCATTTATTTGTTTTTTTCAATCAGTATGTACTCATTTATTTTTATCAGTATGTACTCATATTTATACTTTAGATTATGTTTCAATGCTATGTTGTTTGTTGCTCAAATTGTTCCATCCTTAGCCATTAGGAGCTCTTTCTGTTGGCTCCTATGTCCCTTTGATATATCATGCTTTACTTATAATAATAACAATAATTATAATAATAATTTTTTTTTCATCCCTTTTCTTTCAAGAAGTATTGCATGTTGATAATCAGTGACACTGGATAATGAGGACATTGGGGTTTAGTAAACTACTCTCAACCTTTGGTCACATTAATTTTTTCCATGATAAAAAGTATTGCATGCTGGTTATCTTGTATGTATGACTTCATGCTGCTGTCTACTGTACCTGTGATGGCCTGAGCTGATGGGACAAAGAGGGTGACAGGACCCTGGGACTTCAGCTACCAGTTCAATGTCACAGCTCTCTCAAGAGGACGGTTAGGTGGACCTCAGGGCTGCAGGGGCTCTGCTCCCCAGGTGTGCTGCCCAGCAGCTGGCAGGCAGGACAGTGGTGAGTGCCTTGCAAATGGGACCTCTGTGAGGGGGACAACGATGGTGATTATGAAATGAGTACCTGGGAGAGCTATGCTGTGCTCCCAAGAAGGGGTGACGCTTTGCTGGCCTCCACCCCTCGAGCCCCGCCCCTCCCTCTCAGGAGCAGTGGTGCCATGGGCGTAGATACCAAGATGGTCAGTGAATGCAGTGGAATGTGAAGGATGACCCAGCCCATGCATAGCAGAGGCTCTGGCCCACCTTCCCTTCACCAACAGCTTCCAGCCGGCCTCTCTGCTGGCTGCACAGGTAGCTCATGAAGAGTGGGGAAGGAGAGCACATCAAGAGCTTGAGAAGCGAGGACTCGGCCCTGTTCCTTGCTGCTCTGGCATGCCAGCCCTCTCTCATCGAGGGCCCTAATCTCTGGACTCCTCTGGCAATCAGAGCCCCAGCATGCACATTCGTGCCATGTGCATGAATCTGGCCTCTGTCTACTCTAAGTGTCTTGAAGGCAGGGCCCCGGCATTATTAGCTGCCTGGAATCTAACCAGTGCCTGGCAGAGTGCTGGATTAATATGTGCTGCTCAAATACCTGTGGGTTGAATTCATGCAGAGGCGACCCCGGAGCTGACTTTAAAGTACACAGAGATAAACGTACACTGGGGAACTGAAAAGTACATTGGCACGCACATACCTGTGTACTTGTAGGGTACCTGTGATAGGCCACGCACTGTGCTAGGGGTACAGCAGCAAGCACGAAGACCAGTCCCTGGCCTCATGGGAGCTCCCGGCTGGAATGGCAGCTCCATGCAGAGGAGGGGGCCCTGGACTCATTTCCTGGATAGAAAACAGAGTCAGGTTGTTTGAATCACAGTTACCCTACCTGAAGTCTACTACCAGCCTTGCAGTAGGTATATGGTGTGGATGTGACATTCCTTCTCTCAGCTGGCTAGCCTTGCTGTGGCCTTTTGGCCCAAAGTTGTTGGGTGC
>NW_011888796.1:3716684-3762508 GCF_000151845.1 Pteropus vampyrus | reverse complement strand
AATCTCTGGACTCCTCTGGCAATCAGAGCCCCAGCATGCACATTCGTGCCATGTGCATGAATCTGGCCTCTGTCTACTCTAAGTGTCTTGAAGGCAGGGCCCCGGCATTATTAGCTGCCTGGAATCTAACCAGTGCCTGGCAGAGTGCTGGGTTAATATGTGCTGCTCAAATACCTGTGGGGTGAATTCATGCAGAGGCGACCCCGGAGCTGACTTTAAAGTACACAGAGATAAACGTACACTGGGGAACTGAAAAGTACATTGGCACGCACATACCTGTGTACTTGTAGGGTACCTGTGATAGGCCACGCACTGTGCTAGGGGTACAGCAGCAAGCACGAAGACCAGTCCCTGGCCTCATGGGAGCTCCCGGCTGGAATGGCAGCTCCATGCAGAGGAGGGGGCCCTGGACTCATTTCCTGGATAGAAAACAGAGTCAGGTTGTTTGAATCACAGTTACCCTACCTGAAGTCTACTACCAGCCTTGCAGTAGGTATATGGTGTGGATGTGACATTCCTTCTCTCAGCTGGCTAGCCTTGCTGTGGCCTTTTGGCCCAAAGTTGTTGGGTGCTGTCCTTTAGCCACAGATCTGCCCCTGCCACCTCCGAGTTGTTGATGGCACTGGAAGATATGAAACAATGAAGCTCTCAAGCATGTGCGTGGGATCCGCACTGCTAGCTCAACTCCTTTGGCTGGTATTGATAGACCAGGGAGGCAGCTCTATTTATTGAACCAGACTTTGCACACAACTCAATGGGCCCTTGCAGGAGCCGGCTTGTGGAATGGGTACCTTTCCCTACTGGCCTGCCATGGTAGCCATCAGGTTTGTGTTTTTCTTAGCAGGAAGCTTAAACCTTCACCATGCACTTCAGCACTGGAGTGCAAGGTCCTGGCACAGATTTAACATTGGATCCTTGATTCTTTTTCTCTGATTTTTAATTTATAGGAAAAAATTAATAGCAAAGACTGTGCTGGATACTTTTGCCCAGAGAAGGATGTAGGTGTAAAAGGGCCTCACCCCTGCAGTGGACATCAGAGGAAAACAATCCTAAATGGGGCCTGGCAGTCAGAACAGGCCTGCTGGTGCAGCTGGCATCCAGCACAGGGAGCAGGAAGGAACCTGCTCAGCTGGTTATGAATTGTCTAAAGCCACCTGTTTGGCTCTCTTCTAGACACGCCCAACCTGCTGGGTGTGTGTGCATGTGTGCGTGCGTACACAGGGCACATCTCAGCCAGGGTAAGCTAGAACACGTGGACCCTGGGGTTCAGTCATCAGACCATACAGAGCCAACAGGGTAGTCTGTCCCCACTTTGCCCCAGTAAGGCTGAATAATGAGGGCTCAGCTCCTATCATGACCAGGCTCTGGTGGCAAACACCAGCCAGGCACAAGGTGCCAGCACAGTATGGACCACCAGGCACTGCAGACAGGACAAAGTAACTAGTATGGTAATGGTTAATGATTCTGATCCAGCCGGCAAGGGTATATTTCATTTCCCAAGTCCAGATTTTTTTCAAACGGCAACAGATTTGAGGTCTTGCTTGAGTTCCTCAGAAGTCAAGCAAAACTTATTGGTTACCACCCTTTGGTATTCAACATATATTTTCTTTCCTTTTCTTTTAAAGATTTCGATGCACTGGAGGATGGAATTTATTCACCCCATATTTCAGCAAAACTCAAACAGAAATGCTTGCATAGCCTGGGACTTATGATGGCAGACGGACCTAAAATTTGCTAACATTTGAGTACTTATTAAGTGCCAGGCACAGTTCAAAGGCTTTCACACTTATGCCTTTACACCTCACAATGGCACTTTGTGCTACTGTTGTCCTCACGTTATGTCTCAGGAAACTAGGGCAATCAGAGCCAACCCAGACAGGTGGGCTCAGAGCCTGCAACCTAAACCACTCGGGCACTGGTTCTGAAGATCCTCGAGCTCCTTGCCCTACCCTGTCCCTGACAAAGCAACACTTACCCGCTGGGTGATGAAGATTTGCTGGGAGAGCCTCCAAAACTCAAGTGGGGGCCTGCCTGATGTCATCATTCCAGTCCTGCGCAGTTAAGCCTGCTTATCCAAACTCGTCCAGGAATAGGCTATTTGGACAATTTGATTTTCTACCTGAGAAATTAACTAGAAAATATTTTTATCTTCTTCCCAGGGAAAGTCTGGGGCTGTGTTCATTAGCCTATGCCATAGGAAACCCCAGACACTGAAGGGCAGTCTTTGTCCAAGGACCCCACTTTGACACTGATGATTTAGCAGTGCTTGAGGAGGGTCCTGTTTGTACCATGGTTTTCCACTGTATATCCAACTGTAGTACAGACTGGGAAACTCCTATTCTTGACCTGGGTTTCCTCTTCAGGCTAGAGAAACTGTTTTGAATAAAGGAAGGCTCTAGTTTCATGTTCCCATAGGCTGTCCAGGATGGTGCCTGCTGAATAGGCCTGAGAGAGAGTCCCGCTCTAGCTGGCATATAAACAAACCTGCCTGGTCGCCAGGGGACAAACAGTATGAGGTATAAAAATGGGTGTTACCCATGACATCACCTTCACTTGGGTCTTCAAAAGGAGACAGTGGGTACCCCTCAGCCAGCCAAGAGTGTTCAAGCCCCACTGGGAGAAGGGGAACACCGTCGAGGCAGTCCTATGAACTAGACTGTTTAACAAGCCCTTCTCTTTCTTCAACTTTCTTCAAATGCAGCCTTAAAGACCCACTTTGCTAATTCAGTTTTGCTGTGCCCCACTTTTCCCAACAGCTTCCTTTTGTTCCCTGAGCTATTTTACTTTTGGGAGTCAGGCCTGAGTGTAAGAGAACCATACTGTCTCTTTATTCACTCTGCCTTGTAAGGACAGGGCATATCTCAGAGGCAGGAAGTATTTGCAGGACACCAAGAGTTTACCCTCACACACTCCAGAGAAGGCTGCAGGAGCTGGACTGGATTTCTTCCATCGTGCAGATTCAGCCCTGGTCATACACTTTGTGTCGATGATGATAGCTGGCACCTGGGTGGTCACTTGGTCCTGAGGTCAAGCACATTCTAACCATATTTCATTTAATCCTCACCATCACCTTATGAGGTTAGTACTATTTTTATTCTTATTTTATAGATGAGGACACCGAAGCCAAGAGAAGTAACTCGCCTGAGATTACCCAGCTATTGACAAAACCAGGAGTTTGGACTCGGGCAGTCTGACTTCTGAGCCCAAATCTAAAATATTACAGTTGTTAGAAATAGAATTCTGCTCTCCTCAGTCCTGGTTCAGGGCTCCATCTCCCATCATCTACTCAGTCTTGTAAAAACCTTTCCCAGCTAAGATGATAGCTCCGTGAACTGAAGTAATTCTTTGCTGAAGTAGTTATTCTAAATATGGGATTTGTACATCAAGAATTTAAAAAGCCGGGCCATTTAAAATATCATTTCACTTGGGGCAATTGCAAAGGTAGAAAATATCAAGCTCATCACTGTGTAATTGAAATAAGTGGCTTTTAATAGGAACTTCAGTGAAGCCGCCTGCTGCAGTGACCATGCAAATAAGTAAGTTGTCTGGCTTTGTGCAGGACTGTCCGGAGTGCAATGACAAGAACCATGGTCAAAACTTAGTGTCCTGGGAGGTACAGACACTGACTTCCTAGACACACAAATCAGAAGGAATTTAGCTGTGACTTCCACTTGTCCTCTTTAGCAAACACAATCTCCAGCTCGAGTCTCTTACCTGGTTTTCCTTTCCAGGCAGGTGCTCCCGGTGGTACCACCTTTCCTCTACCACGTGCCAGTCTGCTCAACATGTCGGTCAAGTGGTTCCAATTTCCCAGGTGAATCAGTTATCCATCGTGGCTCTTTTCTTCCAACTGTTTTATTGAAATTTTGAGAAGCCCAAAACTTAACCCCTTGTCTAACCAATCAATATACAGGAGCCAGGAACTGGCTCTCAGGTACATCACCTATCCCTGGGCTGGCTTGACTGCCCCTTGTTTGCTCCCTGCTTACTGGGTCCCAGCTTTGCTCCTTCCATCTCATCAACATGACTTCACTAGCAGCTCAGTTCTAATGCCTACTTTGACCAAGCCAACTGTAAGATGGAGTTTATAATCCAGACGTACAAAGAGCTATACTAAAGGGTGATGAAAAAGAGGAGGAAAGCACACTAACTTTGGGTTTAAGAAATCACCTGACTTCTCATTCCATTTGTCCTTACTCCTGTTTCTCTCCCATCTTGAAATGGAGTGCCTTTAATAACTGGGATGGTGCTCCCCCAGGTTCCTTGTTTCCCTTATTGCAATCAGAGTTTTGGGGGGTTGATCTGATCATCATGTTACAAACTGCCTCTTGTAGAAACACAACTCACCTATCAACTCCCATTAACAAAAAAGAGATACTATGAATCTGACATCAAATTGACAGGGATCCCAGCACTACCATTCTAAAGAGAGTGACAAATCAAAGAACTGATTCGACTTCACTCTCTCCCTTGCTCTAGGAACAGCAATATTTCTGCTCAGCCAGACAGGAACACCAAAACTGAGCTGTGTTCTGGCCATATATCCTCTTCCTTTCAAAGGTCAAACAAATTCCAGCTGGTGTTGGTCCCCAGATTGAGTAAACCTGATGCTACTGAAGTCTCCTTTACTTCCAGTTCTTGCCAGCTCTGCTACCTCCTATAAATATATTTGAAATCTCTAGAAACTGAAAGGTCCTAGAGAGAACTCTAGGCATCTCTGAACTGGACGTTCATTACCAGGAGAAACCCAAACCCACATATTCCAATTCCCCAATGGTCATTTAGCAGGAAGTGGATCTAAAAATGTTGCCCCAAACAACCCCATCCCTGTTGGAACTTTAAAAGCTCCTATCCAATGAGCAAAGTCACCACCGCCAGTTTATCCAGCCCCTGCCCTGCCCTGCCCACACTGAGCTGAGCCCTTAGGACAAAAACAGAACTGCTCTGGCTTCCGGCTGCTCCCAGCTCGGCAAGCCCACAGGAAGCGACTCTGCCCCACTCTCAGGCTTCCAGAGGCCCAGTGGCCTCCAGAGGGTTCTTCTCTTAACCATCTTGGCCTCTGTAAGGGCAAGAAGACACTACCACCAAGAAGGATAAAATAAGTTTTTATTTATAGTCTTATAGTAAAGGGGGAAGCCTTAACTTGCAAGACAATTCTTCGGCAGTATGTACAACATACTTTTTATTTCCGTGGAATGGAATCAAACACGGACTGAGACTACAGAGTATACACTAGAAATCAGCAAATGCCGGGAACGAAGTAGGAAAAAGACAAAGAAATGAGGCCTAAACACACAAAACCCTTCACTGGGATCTGCTGACCGCAGCCAGAACCAGGGCTGGATCACACAATGGGGATGAGTTCCAGGACAGTCGGAAAGGGAGTGGGGCGAGGGCGGGGAAGGGGCCGCACTGGGGTGCGGGTTTAGTACCAGGTAAATTGCTCTTGGTATTTACATACAAAATCAGTTGGCTCTATTTCTTAGAAATACACACGGAAAGAAAGGAAGATTTGATCATTACTTTAGGAAGCTGTTGCTTTGCAATAACATCATCAGAAATAGACACAATTCATTCAGATTCAAATTTTAGTAGCAGGAAATAAATATCAAAACATCATCACTGGCCCTCAATACAAAACCTCTACCCGGCCCAATCCTCCCTCCTTGTCCCACCCCCTAGTACCCTCTGGCGGCTACCGCTTCACTGCTGCCATCCCCCACACATACCACACGAGTGTCACGCGGCCTTCCCTAAGGCTGGCTGAGAGAAGCAGGAGTGCAACAGGCCAGACTGCGCTGCAAATCTGTCCCCACTTCCTTTCATACCACAAGCTTCTTCAAGGATCTGGTCTTTCAATAGGAGCAATAAATAGCTTTTTAGAAAAAAAATCCTTAAAAAGAAGAAGGGGTAATTCTGATTACTTCTTAAATTGGTCATCTTCTTAAAGCAGAGCAGTCCACAGATTCACAAAGTCTATCAAACAGAGGTGAGGGTGGCCAGGAAGAGAGGCCTGGAGGGGCAGGAGTATGCCGGGCCTGTGCCCGGCAGGGCTGGAGGAGCTGGTGGGTAGTCAGAACACCATGTGCTCAGAGGTCTAGCCGGCCGTCTGTCCTCCACAGAAAAAGCTGCCAAGTTGGGGTGTTTTGGTTTAAAATTCCTGGTGGGGACAGGGAATCCCTGAAGGGAAACATAAAAAAAAAAAATAGTGGGAATGGGGAAGGAGAACGAGAGCTGTTGTCCAAGAGCTTCTACGTAAAAATAAAATTTAAAAAAAAAAAAAAAAGAGGAAAAAAAATAAGAGTCTCTTAAATGGTTCTGAGGGTTCTAAGGATGAACTGAAAGGAGGATGAGACGACGGAGGAGACAGTTTTTATTGCTGGCCTGCCCCACGGAGCTTAGCTGTCCATCCGGAGCTTCTTCCTGCTTTGGGGCTCTTCGGGCTCTGACTCCGAGCTAGAGTCCGAGCCCCCATCGAAGGCAGAGATGGTGCTGCCCTTGGCGTTGGTGTAGAGGCTGTTGTCTGAGGAGGGGTAGTTGGTCTGCAGTTGGGCACTCGACCTCGCCTTCTCCAGTGCACGGACTGAAAGGCAACCAAGCGAGCGGGTTATAGCCTTCTGGGGACCAGGGGAGTAATCGAGTCTCAGCTCAGGGTCCAGCCTGTTCTTCCGAAGGGCTTCATGGCCCCTGAGGCTCAGGGTGGCTCAGAAATAACTCCCTTCTGGTGGCTGTTCCACCAGCACACTTCATTTCCCTCTTTCCTGGCCAGACCTGGGAGCCCAGGAGAAATGGCCAGCCACTCTGCAATGTCACCCAACCCTAAAGAGAAGGCATGTGATGTCACCGTCCTGCCTTGGAAGCCCAGTGTAGAGGCAGGAGCGTGAGTTCCCTGTGGGACCCAACAGTACAGTGAGAGGAGAAGCTGGCCTGGCAATGCCAGGAACTACAAGGGTGTGAAGGCTACACAACAGCAGGAAAGGATGGCATAAGATGTATCAGCCAAAGAAAAGTTTTGGCTTAGCTCTCATATACAAGATCCACTTGGAAAGACAAGCTGGACATTTGGAAGCAAGTCACCAATACACACGAATACCTGGGCCTTTCGACACAGCCCCTACATGCAGGCTGCTTGGCCCAGAAACCAACCCGCTGCCGCCTCCCTCTGCCCATCCCTTGGTTTAGCTCATCTTGAGCGTGAAAGGTCAACCCATTTATTTATTTTATTTTATTTGAGGTGTTCTAACCCAGGTGGTTACTTGCATTTCCTTTTACTTGCATCTTCCATGAGGGAGGAAGAGAAGTGAATTCCCCAGGAACAAAGAACTTGATCAGCTCTCGCTTTCCCCTGTGGTTGTAGGAAAAGGCGGATGTGAGCATTGGAGAACAGCATGGGCCTGGCCCATAGGCTGCCCTGATTGGACTACCATTGACAATGGGAAGAGCTCACTGTCCCTGAATCCCTGGAGTTTCTGGTACTTACACAGCACACTCCAATCCAAGACCTCAGCTCTTTGAGACACCTGATACAGGTGTGACTCCTACTACAGGCAGAACACCTGAGCCCCCAAAAGGGGAGAAATCAGGTTAGAAACAAGTCTCCAGATGTCCAACCCCTAGACCACCGCTCCCTCACCGGCGGCTCAGGTCCTTCCTCTGGATAGCTCTAACGCTCAACTACTCAGGCCCCACAGGCAGGGCTGCAGCCGCTTAGGAGTGCACGCTCCGTAACTGGCTCTGACTCCAGATGCGAAGCCCTGACCTGGCTGGAGCACAGCAGGGCCAGCTGCCCCACAAGCTCAGGTGCTCACCTTGCTGCTCCAGAAGAGCATTCTGCCGCTTGAGGTCATCAATATCTTGCTGGTGTGTGTGGTTTTTCCTTCGCATATACTGGATATACTCTGTGGCTTTGTCTAGGATTTGGGCCCGGGATGCCTGTTGCAATAGGAGAAAAAACAGGGAACAAAATAAAGACCTAGTCCAAGCAGTGAGAAAACTTTCTGCAACAGCAGCATGGGGGAAGGGAAACTGGAGGGTGAGGTGGGACAAGGCTGAGGAAACAAAGTAATTGCTACTGAGAGTCTTCTTTGTGCCAGTCAAGGTGCCAAGTGCTTTCTCACCAGCTTACCTCACCAGCACTCAGAAAGGTAGCTCTACAGGAACTCGAGGCTCAGATAAGTTTACTGGTTTATTTGAAATCACCAGCTAGACAGTGGTAGAGCCTGGATTTAAACTCAGGTCCGTCTGACTCCTGAACTTGTACTCCACATCTCCCATCCCCTTTGGTTCTTTAGGTTGCTTTCAAGTCTCTGGCCTGGCTATGTCTGAAAATGTGAAAACGCTACTTAACTGAGAGCTGAGGCCACTCATTCTCTGCTGGGGCCTGACTACAGGCAACTGCTCCAGAAAGATAAGAGCAAGATCTTGGCTGGAGTTGGCTTAGATGTGAGTGAAGAAAAAGGTTTTCAACAAGGTCCTAGAATTCAGCCGAATCCTCAGACCATTAACTATTTCCAGCTAAGCCATGCTGCTGTGTCACTATTTCAGCCTTGTTGGCTAAAAAGACTTTCGTGAAAGCTGTCAGAGCCTCTTGTCAACACAGGAAGGGCATGAGATTGGGTCATTTCAGGAAGCAACCACACCTATACAATGGCTGTGGGTAGCTCAGGCAGTGCCCTGTCCGAAGAACAAGTTGCTAAGCCAATAAAATGGATGTCATATTACTTTGCCCGTGGAAGATTCCCTCCACACTGCAAACATGGCCAGAGTTACACATGGCCAAGCAGCCAACCAGGTGAATTGCTGCAATAGTATAAAAGCCAAGAGAACTGAAGCCCAAGGCAGGGTAGTCTAGTAGTTGAAGTGTGGCATTCATGCCACTCAGGCTCCTGAGAAGTAGCACAACTTCTTACTCAGGGAAGGGCAGTACTCGACCAATTCTGTATTACAATCCCAGTGGGTCCTGAACCAGAACACTGTCAGGGGAAAGGGCCAAGAAAACATCCACTCAGGCTAGCAAAACTAAATTCACTTGTATTAAATACTGAGAATCTCAATTTATAGACCCTGGGCTGGGCTGGGCATTCGAGATGTTTGCAAGGCCTGGGTTTATTCACCAGTCCTCATAAGTACTAGAATTTCTAGGCTTTCCTCTTACAGCACCCTTAAGGCAACTTCCTCGAATGGAAATTGTTCATAGCCAACCATTTTCATCTAGTGTGAATTATGTGTAAGGTACTGAGCAGACACTGTGGGGAAACAAAATGTATTAATCATGGCTTCATTTGCCCAGATATTTACTTACTATCTACTTGAGACAAATATATTTATACACAGACAAATCATGGGGCAGTACCAACAAATATAACTTGAGTAGTACAGACTAGGTATTAAGTAGATTAGAAAAGCCACAAAAAAGATGGCTTTTGGCTGGGGCAATTACCTACTGTGTGCCAGGCACTGGCCTTGGCTATGCTTGGGCACACACACACACACGTGCACACACACGCTCCCATCTGAAGTAGTGAACCTTGGGTTAGACTGAGGTGGAATTGCTGGAAAAGGGTTACTTTGGGCTGGGAGAATAGCACAGGCAAGGGCATAAGGGTGGAGCCAAAGCCAGGTTGTATAGAAAGAAATGAGAATACCTAGCAATGGGGACTTGCAACTCTGGTTGCAAGGCTACTTCAGATGCTGTTTCTCATTTCTGTTAAAGGGGACTTATGAGGGTCTATTAGGTGACAAAGTGGGAAAAAAAAAAAAAGGGCACACCGTTAGAAAAGACTAATTAAAATACCCTGCCTCTCTGGATGCTGGAGATGGAAATACAAATAAGCACTGTAGGATAAGTAGCAGAGGGCCAGGAAGAGTTTAGGAATCCGAAAGTCAAGTGCATTCTAGGCTCTGTCATTAATGGGCTCTGTGACTGCAGGCATAATATTTCTCTCAGGTCTCACCTAGCCCTCCAAACTCTATGTACTCCATCACTGATCTAACTGCTATGCATATTTACATCGCAGTCTCTCTTTACATTCGCCCACCCCCTTTTTCAATTAACAAGTCCCAGAAAGCAACATTAGTTCTTATTTAACTACTCATTTACATCAGGGACAAGGGGAAAAAAGCAAAATCTCTGAATGAGAGAGAACTTTCAAATGTTCAGTTTGATAATTTAACGAATGACACAGTGTGCCTTGGGAACATGAGGTCCCCAAAGAAAGCTGGACTGGTACAAACCCAGCACAAGGCCTTCAGAACACTAAGCATAGCCTTTCTTCCATCCCAATTGAAAGCACAACCCCAGGTCACTTGGGGTGCCCTTGACTCCTTAGCAAGTCCAAAATAATGACTCGACTAACTTTATTTTGCTCTTCCCAGGGTACTCATCAGGAAGTAAAATTCAACAAGAAAAAATTTAAGGCACAAAATACAAAACTCCTCAAAATTTACATGTACATCATCTAGTCCAGGGAAGAAAAAGCAAAGGGCTGAAGCCAGAAAATGCCAGACTCATCCAAAATTCCTTCCTCTCAGCTTCCAAACCATACATGACTATGTGATCAGACACATGGGAAGGTGCTTCCTTGCCTTTACGAGTTTATACTACGTGAACGGGAAACACAAGGCCAGCAAAACCACTGGGCTTTACACAATGGACCATGGAGGGGCCCCGGGCTTTCAGTTTCTTCTTCTACAGTGGGATCAGTTGGCTGAGTCGGCAGTCTGTATGTGAGTGTGCCTGAGCAGATAAAACGTGGTAAATCAACAGGTCCACAGATCAACTCCTGCCTTTGGAGACCTGAGTAATTTTTTTTCCTGTTAGTTTTTATAATTAGAAGGCACTAATTCTAATGCTGCCTTTCAGAGCAGAAACAGATCTCTTCAATGGTTTGGACACAGCTATGGGACAGGATGAACTGTGGCTGAGGGGAGACTCAAGAGGTACTGAGCCTTCTATGTTGCAGTGTGAGTTAATGCAAAGTGGCCCCTCAGGTCTCTCCTTCACCTTTGGGAACAACACAAAAGGATATCAGACAGTCTTGGCAGATCTTGTTCCAAAGCCATGGTTGCACATGCAATACAAATGATGATGATGATGGCAACAGCTAATAATTACTGAATACTTACTAAATGCCAGGCATCCTCACACAACCTCTGATGCATTATTTCTCCTATTTCATAAATGAGAAAACTGAGACACGGAACTGTAACTTACCTAATGTTACTTAACTACTAGATAGCAGAGCAGAATTTAACTCAGGCCTCCAGGACACCCACATTTTGGGGACACAAAAGAGAGCTGTGGAACTAATAAAAAAGATCAACAGATTTAGAGAGACAGTACAGTCATGAAGAGAAGATTTTGAGGAGGGAAAGGACTATTAAAGAGCCACCTGATTTGTCCACAAGGATGTCAATGAAGACCCTGGTGAGGGTGGTCTTCCTGAAGAACTGAGAGTTTAGGTAAATCATCTCTACACGGATTATGGATACAGAAGTAAGTTGAAGCTGAAGCAAATATGAAGACTAGTTTTTAGAATTAGGTTGAAAAAAATGAAAAAAAAAAAAGTAGCTTGTAATAGCAGCATTGAAGGAAGACTGTTTTCCTTTTTCTTTTTAAAGACAGGTGAAAACCAAATAGGCTTCTAGCAGAGAAAAAGCAAACAAGAAAAGCCTAAAGATGCAAGATAGCCTAAGAGAATTGGCTGAACCTGGCCCCAGGGGAAGGGAATTGCCAGTTCCCACAGTGATTTGGCTTCATTACTTAAAAAGGGTAAAACCTAAATGGACAATGGAGAAGACCCCGTCTGGCCGAGAGGCCCAGCAGGTTCCTGCTCCTTCTCCTGCTCATGCTGTAGCTGTTTGCCCATCAACATCCCTGCCCACAGCAACAAGGAAACAGAGAAAAAGGTCAATCCAGCTTCCAGAGGCACCCACTTGAACAGAACTCTGCTTGGGAACAGAGTGCACCCAGCTCGCATGTCGAAGCAAGAACTGACTACATATTTCACCAAAGGCCCTAAACCCAAGAGTTTCACACTAATTTGTACCGTTTTTAAGGCCCCAAATGATTCTTGAAGTAGTTAACGCTGATGCTTAGGATGACCTCCAATGTTACTAACTACCATCTAAGGCAGTGGTTCTCAAAACTTTTCATATAAGGCAGGAGTTCCACGCATTTCTGGAGTTATAAATCATATTACAGTAACCTGGATTTGTGTAAAACTCCAAGTTGTTTTAGAAAGCAGACTGGGAGGGGTGAGGAAGAAAAGAGTGGTTAACGTTAGGAACACCATTGCTATTCTCTAGGGCCCTAATGCTGACTCGAGAAATGATGATCTTAGCTATATTTCTCACTTTTCTTCCTCACTGTCAAAATCAGATCCTACTGGGCTAATGTTACAGCTGCCTTTTTACCCCAAGACCTGAAATGCTGTGTCCTGGGGAATGAAAAAAGAACTACTGCCCAAGTCACCAAGTGACACCTATTTTACTTCATACTAATTATTTTAAAGAAAATAAAGCCAAATTTTCAGAAACCAGCCCAAGCTTTTATACATATTAAAGGGAAGGCTAGGGCAAAGCCAGTATACATTTCCATTTGAATAGCCATCTTCTGAAAACAAAACTTAGGGAATCTACACAATAAATGTGGCTCTGCATTAAATTAGTTCATCCCAATATGAAAGCCCATCAGTGTCAACAAGGGAGGCTGGAAGGGGGTCAGAGTGAGCACAGCTACGTGACCCCCTCAAAGGCTTCCTGCTGCCAGGCCCTCCCCAAACCTCCCCAGAAAACCTTTTTGTTGATTTCTAGGGGAAGGCGGAGCTATCGTGACCTTTAAGGGGCTAAAGAGAGGAGTCAGACATTTGTTTAATGGTCAACAAAAATTATGTTTCAAATTCTGTATTCTTTTTCCTTGTGCCCTTGGTAGTTTGAAATGTAGATGTGACTCTTCCTTCCAACTTTGACCACGTAGGACAGGAGCACAGTTACCCAGAGGAATTACTGCTAGTAAATAAACATGTGGAAAAAAATTTAATCTCACTGGTAATAAACGAAATAAAAAATTACTACCTTTTGCCTACTTACTGAACTAGTCACCCCTCCAAAAAAAAAAAAAAAAAAAAATTCCAATGTTGGTAAAATCTGTATTCTCAGAAGATACTACCAAAAGATTAGTCTTTAGAATTTGCTTGAAAAAGAAATATAAGAAAGAAGACACAAAAACAATCCTTCTGGAAAGCATTTTGACAACACACAGCAAAAAACCAGCTGTTCTTACCCCTAGACCCAGCAATCCAAGTTCTGGAAATCTATTCTGTGGAAACCACCTCATATATCAAGGTAGTCATCACCACATTATTTGTAAAAATAAAAAATTGGAAGCAACCTAAATGGCCAACAGAAACATGTCTAATGACTAAATATAAACATCTTTTCACCTGGGGGGAAAAGCATGTTATATGACAACAGCAAGCTATAAAATTTTACCCACATAAACATGTATACGAAGAGATCAAAAGAGAATACCCAGACCCTATTATTTCCTTGCTTCTTACACTCTATCAATAATTCCATAATTTAATAAGAGCGGCTTTTGGTAGGGGAGAAAAAAAGGAGGCAAGTTTCTTCTGACATCCACTTTAAGATGGCACCCAATTTCAGTCATATTAAAATGGGGTCTGGGGTGGAGTGAATCTTTAAATTGCACTGTGCAATATGATACCCACTAGCCACATGTGGCTAATAAGCAACTGAACTGTGACTAGTCTGAATTGAGATGCACTATAAGTATAAAATACATGCTGGAATTTTAAGACAGTCCAAGAAAATAATGTAAAATAGCTCATTAGTAACTTTTAATATATTGATTACATATTAAAGCCATAATTTTGCATATTAAGTTAAATATATTATTAATTTCACTTATTATTTTACTTTTTTACTGTGTCAATTAGAAATTTTAATTGTATTTCAATTATATTTAAATGTATTTGTGGCTCACATTAAACTTCTATTGGGCAATGTATGTCTTATCAACTTAGAATAAAGGAAAGGTTGTAGCTGTGTTGGGGGGAGCTGTTCTCATTTCTTCCCATTTTTCTAAAATTTTTGCAATTTTGTTAGAGGAAAAAAAAGGAAAATGCTAAAGGGAATGCCTAGTAACCAATCCTTATCCTTCCAAGTCTGAGGAGGGAAAAAGCATTAGGTAGAATTTCCTGGCTCTCTATTCTTCTCCATGGAGTAAGCTCTCCCCAACTCTGCACTGCAGAGACTTCCAGAAGGGTAGACGACGCTTCTGCCTTCAAGGAGTGCACTCTCTCGTTGTGATGATCCATCACAGGAAGAAGGAAGGATAGGCTCCACAATGGGCAAT
The DNA here is from genome assembly GCF_000151845.1 of Pteropus vampyrus. Taxonomy (NCBI): domain Eukaryota; kingdom Metazoa; phylum Chordata; class Mammalia; order Chiroptera; family Pteropodidae; genus Pteropus; species Pteropus vampyrus. The sequence goes on along the minus strand of NW_011888796.1, from coordinate 3,748,131 downwards.
TGGGATTAAAAGGAGAGTGAAACCATGGGGTTCTTCAGGGCAGTGAAGTGTTGATATGGGCCTTGAAGGTGGGCAAGTGGAGACTGACCAGCTGAGAGAAACACATGGAAACACACGAGCAGGAAAAGAATGCTCAGGCTAGATGGGCCTGTGAGTGGGTCTCTTCACAAAACCCCGACATCATTTAGGCAGTGAGGCTGGAGTAATACCTTGTGGAAAGAACTCAGATAAACAGAATGACATTCCTGGGGAAAGAGAAGAGGGTATACACCCTCCCACTGTAAGGGAAGGAGGAAAAAAAGCAGGAAGGCAAGTTGGGTACCTTATTTAGAGGACAAGGTGCCCATCAGCCCTTACCTTGATGGGCACTGAAAAGCCCTAGTAAGTTTTCAGCAGCACACACATAGCTTACAAAGAATTCAATACATTTACAGTTGCTGAGCCCAAAACTTAAGGGAAACTTGGGCAATCATGGACAATTAAAGATGTAGACAATTTAAGAAAAAAAAAAAAACTGTCCAATTTGGTGTCTGGCCAGATCATAACCTTAATGAGTAGTGAGGTAAAACAGCTAGGACTGTGGTTTACTTTTCATTTAAGAGATAATCTCTCTAGCAGCCCAGATATGATGTAGAAACAGTGCTGCTGAAGACACTGCATCTTAAAAGGTGTCCACCAGAATGAGCCTCTTCTCGTGTAACATGGCCAGGATGGAGAGGGGCCTCCTTCCTTCAGTTAATAAATACTCACGCTGCTCTCTACTGTGTGTCAGGTCCTGAGGGAAGAAATGTGACCAAAAGATGATGTTTTCCCTGCCTTCATGGTACTTATGATATGGTGTGGGAGATGGCAGATATTCATAAAGCAAATATATGTATGATTATAACTGGGTAAGTGCCCCAGTCACAGTGGATTTAAAAGTGAGACTGATCTTTAACGGTAAGAATCATGACTCATGACGTTAGCTATTTGGTTTCAAAATCTACCTGTTAAGGAAACCAAGCTTTAATAGAAAAGAAACCGATTAGCTCAGTGTTTAAACCTCTTACTTGATGATCATAGTGTTGTCTTATCATTGTTAATTGTTAGGAATAATCCTCTCTAACAAAAACACAAGACCCTCAAGAGTAGACATCATCTATCATACCTTTTAAACCTCTACAGCACTTACATGGCTCTTAATTAAGCAGGTGAGCACAACCATGTTGGCTGTTGCTGTTTTCATTAAAGGGCTGAGCAATCCCGCTGTTTCCTCTGGCGCTCACTTCAGTTACCTACTGGGAACTACCATGTGCCAGGGTCTGTGACAGGAGCTGACAGAGGCAGTGCCCTAATATTCTCACCCAAAATGAAGGAATTCTGAACTTAATGATGACAAGAAACCCTGTTTTTATTTTTATTTTAGGTTATATTCTTTCTTTTTAACAAAGCTCTATTCAGAAAGGAGAAATCCAGAGCACAAATGCCTGTGAGAACAATTAAAATATGGTAAACAGGCATTTAGCAAGAAACTTAAAAGATGACAAATATCTATAAACCCCTGCACAGCACAAATGGCAATGCTGAAATAGAACCTTTTATCACTAAAGTCAACCAGGATAAGGAAAGTGTGACTGGATGTAATCACTCTGGTTTAGGTGCTGGGGCCAACTTATGGGGTGGAGGGCAGAATGACATCCCCATGTAAAGAAAGGCAAACTGATGGGCTGGCCACCAGGTCTAAGCTCAGTGCCAGTAAGCCACAGGACAACACTCCCCAGTTAGTACCCAAACTAAGACCTTTAAAACAAATAATAATTCTGTTCAAAAAAAGTAATGTCTTCCTATAAGAAATGGGGCCACACTTGTTCTTGCTCTGATACTCCCTTACTCTGGTTGACTGGCTGATGGTTCTTATTCCATCCCATTTTTTCCCAGTAAAAATGTCCAGCTGAAAAACTACATGAGAAACAAAAGACTAAAACAACAGAGTTCTAGAGCCCACTTGCTAACACTGGGGACTATGGCAATGCCAAAATGTACCATCAACTATAAGGTCTATTTCTCAGAAAAGAAATAGATGTGGACTCAGAAAAATTTATAATCTTTAAATAATCTCTGCACTTCAGTGTTACCTATATATGCCATTTCAGAGGACAGTATTTTAGTAGGAGCCTCAGTATGACATACTGCCAAGATTACTGGATCTATTCAGGTGAAGCTCCCCATGTAAAGTATATAGATACAAATATTTAAGCAAGACTTCTTTAAAATACAGTCTTTAACTTTTGATAGTTTGACTTAGGATTTTTCATCTTTGCATGGTGGGAAAGCAATACACACTGATCTTTTCCTGGGCGGGGATATGCAATACAATTCTCATGAAACTGGGCAATAGCAGGGAGCCACAGCTCCCAGTCAGGCACATGATCCTGAGGGTTAATAACTGATAATCTATAGTGCACTATGTCGCCAGTGTTTTTTTTTTGGATATTGTGTTATGAACACATGTAAGGCAGGCTAGGCTAATCTATGACGTTCAGTAGATTAACTGTATTAAATGCATTTTCGACTTATGAAAAACTGTGATGGGTTTATTGGGATGTAACGTCTTCATAAGTCGAGGAGCACCTGTATCCTTAAACTATTTACCCCTACGGTGTGGTAGAAAAATAAAACCTGGCAATCAGCAGGCCTGAGTTCTAGTCCCTGTCAAGCTACAGAAAAATCATGATCTTGGGCCTGTTTCCTCTGACACAGTAATGATGGCAGGAGCAAGGCGCAATAGTAATTGTTCAACAGTAGCATAATATTCACCTCACAGAATTGCTGTGCTGACTTAATTTTATATTGCAATACAGTTATCATCACTGATTTTTTTACTTAAGCAAAAGATGACCATTCTTTATGATGTTTGTGTTACAGTAAAAACATAGGAAACAAGCATAAATGGAGTTTGGGTCTAACGTGTAAACCTATTTTTTTAAATATAAGCATCCCCCCATTCTTGGTTAGGATCTAATTCAATCAGTATTGGTTTCTCTTTAAAAAACAAAAGGCTTAAGATACATGTTATAGACAATCCAAATAGTAAATGAGAAGTCACAAGAGACTGGAGGCCTTCCCTTCAAGAACCTGATCTAAGCTCCCTAAAACTCACTAGGTAAAATCATCATTTCAAGATTATTTATAATGTCACAACCTTAATTACTGCAATCCAAATCAAGAATTAGCTAATTTCCTTTGGTTCAAATACCACATTTGAAAAAAAAATTGCAACATTTAGTGAGAACTCGGAAGTTGAGACCAAAGTATTCTGAAAGACTCCCTGTAGCACCTGTGAAACAGTGCTGGCAGACAAGATTAATGAAGGTCGTGGAATTTAGATAGGAAAGGGCTGGGGCCCCACCAGAGCTAAGAGCCATTTCCTTCACTCACGCTCAGTGTGAAATATGTGGATTGAAACACAGGACAGGATTCTGAAGTTGGAAAGGCACCTGTGAACTGTTGATGGGCTCTATGAAATCTAACCCTTCAACCACTCCTGTCTTCTAGTCTATTTCTCTGACCCCATCTCCTTCCATTCCAGCTACTCTGGCCTCTGTTCTCCTTGAAGGGGACCCAGGAATGCTCCCAGTTCCTGCATCTGAGCTATTACATTCACCCTATGTCTGCTTGAGATGCTCATCATCAGATAGATGTATGGTTCTTTCCTTCATTTCTTTCAAATCTTTGCTCAAATGTTCCCTTGCCAGTGAGTTTTCTTGTCTGCCTTAATGAAAACTGCAACCCTTCCTTCCTGTTCAATTTTCTTCATAGCACTTATCTGACATACTGAATATATTTTTAGTTATTAGTTCATTTTCTATCTTTTTCTCATCAGAATAAGAGCTTCTCCTTTTGTCTGTTTTGTTCACTGCTGTATTCCTAATATCCAGAACAGTGCCCAGCATGTAACCCTCAATAAATATTTGCTGAATGGAATGAGCGAATAAATAAATGAATGGACCCCAACCAATGACAAACTATTCAGTTTGTAAGGCTACCAACTTCAAATCATCAACTTCCTTAAAGAAAGGAAACAACAAGATTTAGGAAAATGTGATTTTAAAGACAATGCGATTTTAAGGACATATGAATGTCCTAGCAATGTAAAATAAGGCTGAATAAAGAAAAAAGGTATAGTTGAGCATCTATGACCCTCCCTCTCAAAGTGTTCTCAAACTTAAGAATGCCTAAGAATCATCTGCTTGTTACAAATACAGATCTGCAGGCCCACCTCCAGAAAGGTGGATTCAATAGTGATTCTGACGTGAGTGGTCCATAGGCCACATCTTGCGGAAATACAGCCTTGGCGCCATTCCTGGTTAGATGTGAGGCTTTGAAGAGAAGGCAGCTCTTGTCCATTTAGTTGACCAAGGTATTTTAAGTTATACCATGGCATATGAATAAATAACTGACACCCCACATTTCAGACTAGCACTAGAGATAATCCTTTGCGCATGTGTACTTTGACTAAAAGGGTGAGTCTCTGTCCCCATCATAAAGATTTCCTGTAGTGCTTAGACAGTGTTGTACCCAGGAATGTTGTCATTCCAGGTAAGAACCTTGGTCCAAGGCCATTAAACCAAGTCCACTAAGTAGGCCTAACCCATGGCAAATTCAAGTTTTGCAATACTAGGTATTCACATGGCCTGTTTTATTGTTTTTATAAAGGTCAGACCTACCCCATGCTTCAACCACATAGAAAGCCACACCTCAGATAAGGTATAAAGAACATGACTTAGCAGAGTGGTAGTATAAACATGACCATAATGGTTCCAAATTTGATTCTGGATAACCAAACAAACCCAGGACCCCCAACACAGAACTAAATCAGGAGATCCATTTAAAGCACATGTGAGAGCAACTATTTTTTTAAAAATGGCTGCTTCTTTAAAGAATGGATCATTGAACCAAAAAAACGCAGGTCCTCTGCCCAGTTTGCCACTTACACCGCTGAACTGCAGCAAAGACCAGCCAGCTACATTCTGTGTCAAGGATAGAACTAACCATGTAAACAGATGTTTTCTCCAAATCCCAAGGAGTGACCCTAATCCACAAGCTTTTTACTCAAAGCTTCCAACTTTGTTTTTCGAATGTAGAAACAGCTGGTGCCTACCTCTCCAGGGAAAAAATTAGTTTCTGGAAGGCCACCAGTAGGGTATGAGGTGGGAGAAGAGCAGTAATTTTTCTCTCTTCTATTTCTTTTGAACATAGCTTTTTACCCAAATCATTTGTCCTACAGCTTAAAATGCTCTTTACACGCCTTTGAAGTAACAGCTGTTGGGATGGGAAGATCATTGGTGTCCAGACTGGTGCACACACATTCCTGGGAGGTTTCATTTAAGATAAGTACTAACTTTGAACCATACACAAGAAATTCTCATCAAGTTCTAGGGCATCACTGACCTCAGGAATCCTTAGTGTTATCCCAAACTATTACAGGTGACTTTCGATACTATAGTGTATTGTTATATAATTTTCTGAATGAGTAACTTATTACAAATAATACTAAGTTTAAAAGACAACTTTTACTGATGTCTTACAAGCAGCCACATTACATCTCATGTTGTTTGCTAAAAATAAACTAGAGTAGGTAAGGTGTGTGATGATCTCCCAAAGAATAAAAATTTAAGGAAACCGTGTCACCCTAATATCCCTGACTACATTTCTTTCCAGATAGATGAGTATGCTCCACAGCAAGTTCCAAGCTAGTGATGGGCAATCAGCTTTCTTAATAAACTCACCTTTTCTCCTTGGAGTGATGGGACCGAGTCTCGCAAACTGTGAAAGCTATCTTTGATGTGGTCCCTACGTTTTCGTTCCAGTGCATTATGATGAGCCCGTTTGTCAGCCTAGAAGAATGGGAGAAAGAGCACATCAGCGAAGTCATTCCTTTTGCTTGGTAAAGGTAGGTGGGTACAGCCTGGGAGTATATGCTGTCAGCGCAGTCCCTGGTGATTGGACTAGGAAGGCTTTGTCGAGGTGGGTAGTTAGGAGTCTCCAGAATTAGGCTCTGCTAAAGGGGGAGAAAGGGGTGAGGCAAGGCTTGCGACAGGAACATCCAAAGTAGCTCGATGCATCCAGCTCATGCATAAGTAAAATAAAAGTTATTCAGGGGGACAAAGTATGACTCTCCTGCAACATTAGTCTTAACCCATAACTTACTTATGTGACAGAAAAGCAGCCAGTCCATGGTTGGGAGGTGACCAGGGAAAAGCTTCAATGGGCCCCTTCATAAGATGTGATCAGCCCCACTGTAAAGAGATTCCCCAGGATGGGTAACCAGGAATGAAGTTAGGTCATTGGTGCGGTGCTTCTTTCCATGTGAAACCCATCATCATGAGTCTGTTCTGGTCTCCAGCTTGTTCAAAGGTTCTAGTTTAAGACTTTCTCACCAAAACATACAATAGAAACTAAAACCTCTGGGAAACCAAGATGCATGAATCTGAGATCATTATGACAAAGCTGATACAGATGCCAACTGCACTCCGAGTTCCTATTCTTTTAAAGTGGATACAAGGTGCTATCCTGCCAAGGGCTTTTCCACACACGCTGTGACTGAAAGCTAGTTCTTAGATGGCAACTCTTCTGACTCGCATATGCTCTGAATAAATTTCCTCAGGCACCTGTGGCAGGTCATGCTTACTTGGTAGTATCTAAATACCCATGGAGCAAAGTCTTTATCCTGTCCTGCTTAAAACTCACAAAGAACACAACTGCCAACAAATCAGGAATGGCAAAATACACTGGTTTCAGGCAGAAGAGAGAGTGCTGGAGAGCACTGCAAGAAAGCTTCAGCAGGTCCACATTAAAGGGGCATGCCCTCCAAATGGAACAGGAACACATGCTCGACCTAACGTAAGAACCTTATCACATTTATACTCTGGGAATTATGAAAAATAACACACTCTGTTAATTTATCCTGACTACGCAAGGGTACACTGAGCTAGCCTAAACAGCAAATGTGTATACAAGAAGTTCAGGTAGCTTTAATCTCTCAGACAGAGTACCAATACTTTTAAAAATGAAGCAATAAGAGTAAATAACTTGGCTTAGCAAAAAGAAAGCCTTAGCAAAAATGAATCCTTGTACTAGACAAGATGTACAGACAAAAATCTATAAAGACAAGAGTTGTGGGAATGAGACGACTTGAAATTCTATTATCTAATCCTAAAAGTCTGAGTCATTACAGAGGAAGAGGAGGCTGGGAGCAGCTGTGGTAATTTTAGTCACTTCCTGGTCTCAAGCATAACACTTCTCCTATAGCTCTGTTGAATCAGACACATGGTTCCCATCACAGCCTTCGTTCTCCAGAGCATAGCACTCATTTCCAGGGCAGATGCCTGGAGCACTTCTAAAGCCCTCCTAATCTTGTTAAGTCTGAATTCACTATTAAATGATATATGGAATTTATGGGGGAATCTGAGGAACGATCAAGCTTGGACACCATATAACCTGAAGCAAGAGGTGATATCATAATTAGAGCAAAAAAACCTGCAGATGCCTCTAACAGCAGTATAAAATAGCTTGGAGAAATTAAACATATTTAAGTACCTAGTCCTCTTCTAACTTACTGTTCCCTCTAGTCATCTACACAGGTTGAGCTGGGTTCTAACCTGGACTATACTTAAAGAGCTTAGAAGGCTGAGAGATGGCATCTGGCATCTATCTGCCTCTCCTGTGTTTGTTACATACTCCCTAAGATGGCTTATTTACATGCAAATTAATTGCCCAGCTTTGGTCTCCAGCAGCAGCCCAAGATACTCCTGTCTACTAAATCACCCCATTCCTGGCCCTCCTCCCAGCTTAAGAGGTGTGCACAGAAGCAGTGACACCAGCGTTACCCACAATCCCTCTTGTTGATACAAATAAAATTCTAAGTGTGTTTTCTTTCTGGGAGAGCCCAGCAAATCTGAAAAAACTAGAATCAAGTTGAATTTGGTTTCACTCAAGCCTGCATTGGAGGGGTGGAGCTAAGTATAATCTAACACCAAAACCAACCCCACAATGCACTACCCCCTTCCCATTCACTGAGCCCTGAAAGGACTCAAATAGACAAGACTTTCGGTTAGAGGATTGTTAAGTGAACTTGGCTGAGGACCATCAGCAGAAATCTTGGCTTTTCATCTGGAGAGCCAGCCAAGTGTGAGAAGTTGGCTCAACAAGGAAAGGCAGCAGTCCACTGCCCGGTAGAAAGCCTGAGCAGGGGACTGTTGTTCTCAAAGTAGTGGATGGAATTTCTGTGGTGGTTCCAGGTCCAATTTAACTAGCAGAAGAGTGGAATCTTAGACCAATCCCTGCTGCCATGTCCATCCCCAAGCTGCTATGCTTAACCAGAGTAAATTTTAAGCTCTCAGAGACAATGGCAATGATGCATTTTCTCCTTCTCAAATCTCATTTGAAAAAACAAGTTAAAAATATGCAGAACTAACATGCCTAATTCCAGGCAACTCTGAACTAAGTGATACCTCTAGTGGCTTGAAAGAGCAAATGAAAAACCTTCAGACAGGAAGAGAATTCTATTTGGGAAACATTTCCAAACGACAGATCCATCCAGCCCGATAACACTGTTACCCCACCTTCCACTAATTCGCCCAAATGGAGGGCCAGTTGCCAGGCTTATCACTGTTTTGTTAACTGTTTTCACTTGCTGGCAACCCTTTTTGAAAGGGCTGAGATTTCAGAGTTGAGAATGAAAAACTGGGTGAAGACTCCTAGTGTAAGGCAACTAAGATCTTCCCACAAACTCAAAACTAGTTGTTGTTTTGCTAAGTGGGGAGAGGGGCAAACAATCAGGTGTCTTGAACAAATAAAGATCAACACAGATGAGCCAGCTTTCTCTCACCTGTTCTGAGAAAGATGTTTGATTATAAAAGATGGGCGGTACCAAACAAATTCTAGGGGACAGTGGAGCTATTCTTGGCTGGAAAGCAGGCCCCCAAACGCCTCCCCTCTACATCCTATTGGAGCAGTGGCTGGATGCTGCTGCTCTTCAAGTATACTGGGTTTGTGATTTCTGCCAGAAAACCCTTCCTTCAGGGCATCCCAGGCTAAGAGGAATACTAAAAGGCTGAGTGAAACTGAAGAGTGGCCCCCAGATGCTCAACAGGAACTCCAGCACCAAATCGCTTCCAGCTTTGACATCTCTGCCAAGGTTTTTATTCAGCCTCTCAGTTTTATTTCCACCAAACTTTCCATACTAGCATCCACAATAAAAATCTTCACCTACAATTTGTCCATCTCCATTACTAACAAGCATGTGTATCTTAAATGTTGTTAAATGTTGAAAGCAAAGATGGTTTTGTTAGCCAAGAAGTGGCTATACTGGCAGGTCACTCAAGGTAAGGTCTGTTAAAAATTCAAGGGAATCTCTTTATTTCCTTTCAACTTACTGCATAGAGAATGCATCTTCATCTGAGTCATTACATCAACAGAACCTTATTTCTGGCAAGTTCTAGGTAGACAAATAGTATGGGGAAATAAATGCTCCATCACTCAAGGATGCACAGGTTCTCCAGAACAATGCCATTTCTTGCGGGCTACCTAACCTCATCTACAAGGGGAGACTTCTCAATTCCAATATAAAAAATTCTCAGCATATAGGGAATTAGAGTTGTCCACTAAACATTTATTGCCTTTAAGAAATTTGAAGGTTGCATTTTAGAGGGAAGATGATTATTAATAAGCTACTCTTATTAAACAATAATGTGGAAATATACGGGCTCAAAATTCTCGACAGAAAGATCTATTTATTACTTCTGATAGATGGGAAGAGGATAGCATAAATAAAACTGAATTTCTAAGCAGCTTAAAACATTCATTTTAATCAACACAAAAAATACAACATGAAAAAATGGACAGCTAAAATGAGTAACTCACTAAGGTCCTTAATAGAAAGCTATAAATTTCAACTTCCCAACACCTCTCCTGCTTGAAGTCTCTTATACATTTCTAATATCTAATAAATACATGCATTTTTAATGCCTTTAAAAAAAAATCACTGATGCCTAAAAGAAGTTGGGAATGCTATAATTTAAATATGCCACCATATTATAATCATTTTAGAAAGTGAAAATGCCTTGGTCAGGAAATTTTAATTGAAAACCAAGGTGGAGTCCTTGATCAGCTATTTCACCATTACTGGCATCTTGAAAAGACAAATTTAAGAATACCCTTTTTTCTAACAAACAGGCATACTCAGGAACCAAACCAGGCATTTCTGTATCACTATCAACACTCTAAGCTGACACAATGTATATGCATTATGTAGCACTTTTGCCAAGCAACTAATTCCAGGTAAAACAGACAGTACTTTCCTGAGTAAATTCTAATATCAAAGGTGAACAAGAACATTCCCTTCTGAATACATTGCAATTCCTAAAGAAGCAAAGAGATCGGAGAAGTTAAAAATATTTCATGCCAGACAGGCCAAGATTGCACAAATTTGTTTTTAAACCCCTTAAAAGGTATATTCTAACTGCAGAATGTTCAGCTGTCATGAACGATAAGTTGAAAAAGGCCCTGGGTTTCCTGACCAACACACTAACTCTATATATTTAGTATACTTTCGTTCTTTCCAAAAGGAAATTCCCAAACAGAAATAAAGTGAAGAGATCACTTTGCATGAAATATACCTGTCCCAGAAAATTATCTTTAAAGTGCAATCTTTCCCTCCAAAAAAATAATAAAAATAACATCAGTGGGATTCTGAGGTGTATTAAATTTGGCAAAAAAATATATTGTTTGGGGTTACTTCCTTTAACAGTTTATTGGTCACTGGAGAAGCTGTCTTTTTGCGTTTGCACTGAGGCAACAGAAAAAAATATTCATTAAATCAGTTTCACTTTCTGTTAGTTAGCTTCACTTCCTAACTGTGCTTGTGGAATATCCTACGTTTCTCATGCAGTAAGGCCGTAGCTATTGTAGTTACATTATAAACCACGATTGTCTTTTTATATTAGGACTCAGAACCTTCTCCCAATATAACTTCTAAAAAGTTCTTCTGTAGTCCTAAGTATGTGGTTATTCAGAGTCCGCATCCTTTTCTAAACTAAGGCAAAGCTTAAGAATAGTACCCCCACTAATTTAAAAAAAATATGCTGGTTATTATCGATACTAAATGTCAGGAACTAAATAGATGTGTTCACAGAGAAAAATAATGAAATCTTTTTTACGCTAAATGTTTATTTATGATAACTGATATACTGTAAAATTTGTCTGTTGTTTCTTCTCTCCATGCTGTTGTGATTATCTTGTGCCAGATAATATTTAAAAGTCTCAGCAAGTAGATGTATCAAATTAAACACAAAGGGTCAAACCTGCTCCTTTGCCCACCCCCCAAAATCAAAGTGAAAAATCCAAGGCACCTTAACACAAACTAAAAATATCTAAACAAAACAATGAGATTAACATTCTAGGAGGGTGGAAACATTTTAATAATTTAATAAGCAATTTACATCAACACCCATGTGGATGAATATTTTGAAAAGCAGAAAGCTTTGAAGAACTGAAAGCCAAAATTTCACAAAGAAAACTTTTCTCTCACTGAAAAGCCAATGTAATTCCAATTCAAATAATGATTCTACAAAGGACACTTAACCAATCTCTATCCTCCAACTCTGAAGCCCGGGGGTGGATTTTAAAACTGGCAATTTGGAGAGAGAAAAAAACCCAAAACATTTTAAACAGACTGAGTCTCAAACATGAAACTCCAAGTTCACATTATTAGTGATAACAGTAACTGAGAAACAAGGAACTGAATTTTCAAACGTATGTATAAATTATAAGTATTTGATAATACTTAAAGGAGAAATAAATTCTTTTTAGTGACTATTAGTCAAGGATAATTTTTAAGACTCCTAGAACCACTACATCCTCTGATTTTATGGAAATATCAGCTCTTAATAAATAAAATTTTTCTTAATGCCTATCTGCTTGGACAAACTGAAGAATCTTTGCTTGTTCTAATGAAGGTACAAGAAGGCTTGCTTTTATCTTGTGGTAATTAAATTCTTAGATAAAGGTATCAAAGTGGCATCCTGCAAATTCTAACAAGCCCCCAAATAACTTGATTGTTCCACACATCATTTTAAAAATCAGAAAAATAACATGTACCCTAGTCTTCACCTCTGCTCTCTATTCATATTTTACTGCCTGGGTGCTCCAGAGGCATCTGAAGTTTTGACCTCCATTACTGTTCCCAGCTGTCAAATATTAGACACTTTGATATACTTATTTCTATTTCCCTGATTCTGATTTATTTTCTGTCTGTTCTTTCTTTTTCTAATCTATTCATGGAACGCCCACAGGACTGTCTCAGACTCCAAAGCCAGTATTAGTGTTTATCTATATCCACAGATCTACTGAGAACATTAACATCAAAAACCTGAGGAATTACTGAGAACACTTTATGGTCTCAACCATCACCTTTTGGCAAAACTATCTCTACAATGCCACGTTCCTTCAACAATTTTTCTATTTTCTTTTTACCTCTTCGACTCAAATACAGTCAGACCACAATAAACTGTATATGACACTTTTCCTATTCAATCTTTGGCTCCTCTACATTTCCAATTTTTGCATTAAATACCATGTCATGCTAGATTCTATAAGACTACCGCAGTCATGTGACTTTTGGTTAAAGGTGATTATTGCATATGGCTTTGGCTTTACATAACTATGCAGATACCGTTTAGAACCTACTCATTCCAAAGTAAATCTTCTGACCACTCTGCCCTGAAATGCTACTACAATTTACTTTAGAATGATGTTATTCCTCATTTCCAACTTGTAACAGCTAGATCCTCCATCTGACAACTACGGAACGATTCATTTCTTTGCTCCTCTCACACAGTCACTGAAACCCGTCACCTGAGAATCTAGAATTATGAGATTTGCAAACCCGCCTCCCCGCCTAGAACCCCAGAACAAGGCCCCACCTCACCTTAGCAATTAACAAGAGAGTTTACTACAATATTAAAAGTAATAGAATGATCTTTTTCTGACCCCAAAAAGGATTAGAACTGAACGGAAATGAAAATGAAATGGAGAGTAGGAGACGTACCGCAGATTGAAACCTCGGTTGCTCTTCCTGGAATAAGAGAGAAAAAAAAAATAGAAAATATAGAAGTTATTTTTACACTTCACATTCAATAATAAGAAAGAAAATGCCGGCGGCGAAGGAAGCGGCGGGTGGGGAAGTCAGCCTGACCCCCCCTTCCCTCCCCTACGCCTTCATTCCCCCCTGCTGGATCCGGTGGCTGGACAGGGGGGTCGCGAGTGCCGCCCCTCCTTCCAGGATCCGACCTAGGCCGGAGGGGGCCAGAGCACTGTCTCTTTCCCTCGGACTCAGCTCGGGGCATCTGGGCACTCCCAAACCTTATCCCTCCTCCCTCACCCCCTCTCTCCAGGATTCGCAGGTCAAGGGAGGAGGGGATCGCGGACCGATGGAGCAGGTCCTGAGCGCCGTCCCCTTCCCCAGGATTCGGACAATGGGATCCCGGCGCACTCGGTCCCTGTCCCCCAGATCCTGAGCGGGATAGGGTGGGAACGTGAAGTCACAGCACTCCCCTCCACGGGGGGAGGGCAGGGGTCCCAGAGGCCGCGTGTCTCCTCCCCACCTCCAGTCTCAGAAGGCCGCTCAGGCCAGGAGCCCGAAGGGGTGCAAGCCCGGAGCGCGAAGGAGGCGGTCCCAGCCCAGGGGGTGGGGGGAGGGGAAGAAGGCGGCGGCTGCCCGGCCCCCTGCCGCCGTCACCCCGCTGAGAGCCCCAGCCGCTGTACCCGCCTGACAACCCGCACGGGAAGGAAGAAGCCCCGGGACTCACGTCGCTCTCCACCTCGATGTCATCGTTATCGCTCATTTCCTACGGCCCAGGGAGCGGCCACTGCAGCGGCGGCGGGGAAGAGGGAAGGGTGGAGGGGAGGGGGAAGTCAAGCGACAACAACAAGCCGAGTCCCCCCCCACACACACACTCACTCACTCGCTCTCTCACTCACACACTCACACACACACACGCACACACACACACAACACGGGCAAGAACCACCTCCTCACTGCAGCACCGATCAACGGCGGCACGCACACCCGGTCGGCCCCTTGCCACGTGACCGGGCTCGTCTCGCTGGGGCCGCCGAGACTTGTAGTTCTTGTTCTTTTGACTGGCCGCACGGCTAGCGCCAGAAAAACTACAAATCCCGTAAGGAACTGCATGTAGTCGGCACCAGCCCAGCTTGTTGACCGTGCTCAGAGCGCCTGCGTGTCCCGCGGAGGGGGCGGAGAGAGAAGCGGCGCAGTGCCTGCCGGGACTCGTAGTCCGCAGACCGCGAGTTGTCAGGAGGTTCCTGCTAGGCGGCAGTGGAGACTGCTGGGAAGACAGGACACGTGGAGGGAGCTGGGGCGCCTGAAGCCGGGCACCGGCTGAGTCCCGGGCGCGGGGCCCAGGGGACAGGGTGGAGCCTCTGGGGGAGTAGCCGGCTGCCTAAATAACGCTGCCTCTCTTTGATGCGACTGGTTTTACTTTGTTTTCTTAATGTCTGAGTCGCCCTGCACTGCGCCTTGGGGCATATCTTGCCAGCTGGGGGAATCCTGCTGCAGCAAAATAGGGGCCACGGCCCAGGATGCCCACGAGGACCCTTGGAATCTGGCTGTGGGGAGGTACTAAAGGCTGGTGTTGTGTGGTGTTGCGGGACAGGATGACGGGCCTCCCTGAGGGACAGCTCCCAGAGGCGAGAATCTTCCGGAATGACTATACTTGCTGCTCACGTGAGGCTTATACATTTCCCAGCCCCCACCCCCATCCACCCGACCCTCAACAACCATTTATGTGGAAGTAAAAGGCTCTTCTGAGTTTGTGGTACCCCAGGCAGTTTAGGAAGTGCACCAATTCAGAGTACCATAATTAAGAATTGCAAAAAAGTATCAAAACGGGAAACTGCTGCTCCCTCTCCAGTTAAAATCATACTTAAACACTGTGGTATGAGGTATGATCATATCCATTCTACCAATATATATTGAACACCTAACATGTGTCAGCATGGTGATGCCATAATGTGTAAGACTGGAACAGTCCCAGCCTTCATGCTGCTCACAGCTGTGGAAACAAATGAGACTGCCCTGCCACCATTTTAAGAGTATACATCAAGTCCCACAGGAAGAAAAAACAACAAGACAACTTTCAGCCGTGATATAAACAAAGTAGCTGAACTACTCTTTTACCTCTGGTCTCCAAAATGGATGAAACCTTGAACTTTTCTCATAAGTTACTGATTCCTTAATAAAAAACATTTTATCCCTGACTTTTGAATATAGAAATTTGAGTATACATGTTACAACCTTCTTGACATGCTCCTCATGTCATCCCTGCTGAAGAGACATGTAAATATGTAATCTTTCCTTTACTTTTTTTCCTTTAAATATCTTGTTTCTTATTCAGTGATCCAATCCTACCGAAGTCTGCATATCTTTGCAAGTAAACATCTTTTCCAAAGGCTTTTGTCTTAGTCTTTCACATTAAATGGGAAAGATAGACATAATCAGACCATTCTGTTATAAGAGCTGATAGGCTATAAGGGAGACCGGGAAGGTAGCTGTTGAATGGGTTAATTAGCTAGATATTAGAAGTTAGGATTAATTCATTATTGCAACAAACAATTATTGGGTGCCAGTTATGTGCAAAGCACTATAGGGCAACCCTGGCTATAAGTTGAAATCACTCTAGGGCTATTAAAAATTCCAGTGCCCTGGCTGCACCCCAAACCAATTAAGTGAGAACCTTTGGGAGTGAGAACCAGGCAGCAGGATTTTTTTCAAGCTCTGCAGGTGATTCCAATGTGCAACCAAGATGGAGAAGCACTGCTACAGAGGATGCCAAGGTAAATAAGATAGCCTTCCACTGAATTGTATACTTTACAAGAGTGAATTTTATGGTTTGTCAATAATTATATTTCAATAAAGCAGTTATATAAAAAATAGAATAATCTTTGCCCATCTAGAATCTAAAACCTGATAGGGGAATAAATTGTGAATTCAAATAATTGCAATGAAGACAGACTAAGTGTTAAATTAGTTATACAGGCAGTGAATACTGTAAGAGCTCAGAGGAGGGAGGAATATTTCCAGGTCCAACGTGATGGGGAGGTGTTGGTGATCAGGTAAGTCTTATGCTGTCAGCTCCATCCGGGCAAGGATGGGGTCTGCAGAAACCAGGTCAGATTTTAGCAAGCATGAATCCCCAGTTATTGGATGGTGGCCTGGGCGAATAGAAGTGAGGAGGAAAGGCTTTCCTGGTGGAGAGACTGGAGATTTTAACACGTCCCTTTTAAGAAACTGATAGAATATGCAGACCTGTCAACCCAAGTAATGAATTTGACCTAAGAGACCTAAAATACTGCACCCAACAATTGTAGAATATATTCTTTTCAAACTCTCATGGGACATTTACAAAAATTGATCATGTTCTGAGCCATAAAGCAAATATTGACAAGTTTCAAAGGACTGTGATCTTAGCAAGTTCTTGGACCTAATGCAATCAAAGTAGAAAATAATAACTAAAAGATAACTAGAAAATTTTCATAAGTTTGGAACTTAAGAAATAGCTTTTAAGTGACCCAAATGGAGGGACTTTCATGAGCAAGGCATATACATAAGAAAGAATTACACATATGGGAACAGAAATTTCCTCTAGTTTTCTTTTTTAGTATTTTTCTGATGTGAATAATAATCCAGAACCCTAAGAATTCATTTTTTTCTCTTCATACTTAAGTGTCTTTGGTAAAACCCTATGTGAACTTATCAAGACTGGGCCTTGTCTCTGGGCAGCCTAATCTAGCCCCTTGCTACTTCAAGTTTGGTCCAGTAGTATCCACATCATCAGGCAGCTTGTTAGAAATACAGACCCCACCCCAGGCCAGCTGAATCGGACCTGCGTCCTAACAGTATGCCCAAGTGATTCAAATGCACATTAGATTTTGAGAAGCTCTGATGAAGGAGGAGCAGGACCAGCAAGTGGGGAGGGCAAGTAGACCGTCTTCTCAGCTCTTTTATAATTTGGCTTCCACTCTACCACTAAAGTCACTCTTATCTTGGCCACCAGCTACCTCTTTATTGCTAAATCCAAAGTTCTTATCTTATTTGATCTGACAGTGGCCTTCTTTACTATTGACCTCTTCTCTTTCTTGAAGGCTGAGAACTCTCCTGCTTTCCCCTTACCTTCATAGCTGCTCCTTCTCTGCCTCCTCTTGTTTCTCTCACCCTGTCAGTGTTTGAGTTCCAGTGGCTCTTGTGGCCCTCAATATTCCCCTCCCACCCTCTACCTCCTGAGGCTTTGATGGCCATCTCTCTGATGGCAACCCCAAGAGTGTATCTCACTTTGAACTCTAGATTGTTGTATTCGGTTTATTTCTGGACACATCTACTTGTATTATTCTACAGGCAACTCAAAACTCAAGGCTTATGTGTGAGTGAGAAAAAGTAGGCTTTACACAGCATAATATAAAATTTAACATATCCATTCAAGTATACATATGTAGAAAAATGTGTAGAAGGATATTCAGCAAAAATGTTAATAGCATTTGTCTCTGGGAGGTGAGATTTCTAATTCTTTTTCTTTTTGAGTAGCATCATTCTCACTAAAACAGTAGGGCTATTAAAAGACAACCACTATCTCAATAAATCCATTATCGTTCCTAAGCAGCAAACTTCTCAAGCCACAGTCCTTAGGAAGACTGTCTCATGCTTTTTCTATGTCACTTACGCTTGCTTTGGAGGGGGAGGTGGGGGGTGGGCAGGGACTGGGTATAACCTCAAGGGTCCTAGAAGGAACCAGCCAGCACACTCAAATTTGGATTATTTGAGGAATTTTTAATAATGAGATTGTTTACAAATGTGTGGGCAGGAAGTAAAGAAACTAGAAGGGATTGTGGAGCTCTGTGCCCCACCCCTAAGCCTGTAAGGGAGAGGGAATGAGTGGTTTGGAACTAGGGAGAGGGCTGTATGGAAAGGACCTCTGACAGGAACTCAGGGCAATTGGATCTGGAGGTCCAAAAGGAAGATCTCTAAGGCACAGCAAGGAGAGGGCTGGGAACTTCCGACCTTCCTGTCTTTTCTCTACCCTGCAGCTGGAATGATCTATCAGGAATGAAATATCTTCACTCTCTTGATTAAACCTTCTCATCCATCTCAATGTCCTCAGAATAAAGTCTGAACTCCATAGTTTGGCACATGAGGCCCTTCCTGATCTGGCTTCTTGGCCAGTCTCATCTTTCAGTTCTTTCTCTCTCACCCTCTGTACGCCAGCTTTGGAGAATTTCTTGCCTTTCATCCAAAGGGCCATGTTTCCTTTTGCCTGCAGGGATTTCCACATGCTGTTTCCTCTGCCCTGAATTGTATCTCCCCCGATCTACTCCCACTTGCCCCCATTTTGCTCTTTTTAGGCATAGCCATCACCTCCAGGAAGTCCTCCTGGATTCTGCAAGGCTGATTAAGGAGAATGTGCTGAGCCACAGGCAACCACTTTCTCTTCTCAAATTTGTGAATCTGATGAATCACTCTTTCTTCAAGGGGCATAAAGGAGGAGGTAAGGATGTCAGATATTCTTTTCATATCTTTCCCTCCCTGCAGAGTGGAATGTCTAGTCCCTTGAAATTCCATCTTCTAGACTGTGAGCAATAGATTTCTGTTGTTATAAACCACCCAGTCTGTGGTATTTTGTTATAGCAGCATGAACAGACTAAGAGAATCAGCATCTGTTTTTATTTGGTTTTTGTTTACTTATTAATGGACTATCATCTCCCCTAGATCATAAGCTCTATGAAGTCAGAGACAATGCTCTGTTTGCTCCTAGTCATATCCCTGGCACCTTGCACAGTAGCTAGCATGTGGTGGGTACACAATAAATACTGTGGTACTGAAACAATTGTTTATCTCAAACCCATCATTCGTTAGAATGGATTGATCAATGTTAACTCACTCTTAGAATTACTGAGAAAAAAATCATGAAGACAGTTTTACCTTCACCAGGAGCTGAGGAGAGTTTCCCTACGTGACATAACCATTCTGGAGTTGATGGAAAATAAAGACTGGGCCCGCTTTATACTGTGTGCTTTGTCAGGGCCGTCCCTGCTAATACTGCCCAGCTCTGAATTCTTCTCAAAATGCGTTTCAACAATTCTGAGGACTTAGGGATCAGAGTGGAGAGGAGATCATGTCAAGGGCCAAGGTGTGTTTAGCCTATATCTTACTTGTAGACCTTGAACTAATTTGACTCCTTTGTCAGAAAACCAAAGGCATTTGTTCATAGCTTTTGTCAGAAAGAGCCAGCAGAGGATTTTTTGTTCATTAGCGCCAGAGTTAGTTTCCTCATAAGTTTGTTGATGGAAGTTGTTTCACTGATGACTCTGACTACTGTTAGTGATATACAATAGATTTTATATTATGTAAGAGAAACGTCAATATAATGGAATAAAACTACACATATTATGGGTTCCGTCATGTAGGCAAAGCCCAACTTACAAAGAGCAAACAAACAAAAATCTTTAATGGAGGTGTTTGAAGTTAAATGAGACCATCGCTTTTATTTAAAACAATAGCAGTTCAATAGGTCTTCATTGTGACACTCTACAAAAAGCAAAATGTATTCCGAGAGGCAGTTTTAAAGTCACCACTGGGAAGCGTGACAGATTCCGCAGCTTTGATCCGATTTCCTGCTTACCATAGCAAGAGTATTTTGCCTACAAACCCCAAGTTCCTTTTATATTAGAGGAGCATGTGCCAGGACACATGGTTCCTTCGAAGAGGTTTCCTTTGTCTCCTCCCTGTGACGAAACTAAGAACTTTGGAAGGAACACAGCTCTCTGAAGCTTTGTGGAATTCAGATACCCATCACCAAACTTAAACAAATTAATTCATTAACTATTGGTATCATTTAAACTGATGGCTTAAAAAAGTTAGGCATTTGTGGGAAAGGGAAGAGAGAGGGGGAACTGACTGCAGGGGCTACAGTCTTAGAGTGCCTTATCGAATCAGAGTGGAGGCAGCTCCACGTAAGGGGTACAGGTGGTGTGTGTGTGTGTTGGGGGGTGGGGTTCAGATTCCACCAGAGTGCCATTTCCCTCTACAAGCCTTACCTTCCCATAGCAAAGAACTTGCCCTAAGTGGTGGAGATATGGGGATACAAGGAGATTATGTATGTGCCAGTATTTGGTCTTGGTTTTCTTTTAATTGAGGTGTAATTTACATAAAGTAACGTTCACCCTTTTTAGTGTACATTTCTGCCAGTTTTGACAAGCACATATAGTCATGCACCCTAGCACCACAATCAAGTTATAGAACTGTTCTATCACCTCCTAATATTCTCCTGTGCCCTTTTCTAGTCAGGGACTGCAACTCCTGGTCCCTGAAAATGACCACTGACCTATTTTCTACATCTATAATTTTGCCTGTTCCAGAATGTCACAGAAAGTGGCAGTATACAGCATGTAGGCTTTTGGGTCTGGCTTCTTTCTCTTTGTGTTTGAGATTCCTCCAGGTCGTTGCGTATGTGACCAGTCCATTCTTTTCATTGTTAGGTAGTATTCCACTGAGGGATGTACTAGTCGTTTATGCACTCACCAGCTGAAAGACATTTTTGGATTTTCCCAGTTTTTGACCATTATGAATAGAGCTGCTTTAAACATTTGCATACAGGTTTTTGGGTGAACATAAGTATTCATTTTTCCTGGAAAAAGTACCTCAGAGCGGGATGTTGGATCACATGGTAGGTATGTGTTTAACTTTATAAGAAACTGCCAGACTGTTTTCCAAAGTGGCTGTACTATTTTTACATCTCCCAGCAATGTGTGACAATATTTTGAAAAGTAAAATTTTCTACACATCTCTTAAAAAGGCAGGTAGAAAGCAATTTCCCAGGATTAGGAAAGGCAATTTAGACACAACACTAAATTGTTTGTCAAACTAGCCAACAGAGGCCACAGAAATCAGCCAAGAATGTTTACTAGGTCTTGGGAGTAATGCTGCAAAGAATATTGTTTATTTAGAATCACAGTTAATACTGACAGACATTTATTGAGCACTTACCTGGGCATTGGGCTTCATGCTTTACATGGATCTTCACAATGACCTTTCTTATTACCTCACTTTATGAGTGAGGACATGAGGCCCAGAGAGGGTAAATCACATATCAAAGGCAACCCAGCTCATAAGAGACCCATCAGGGAATAAAATATAGGTATGTTGGATTCCAGATACTGTACTCCTATCACTAATCCCCTATGCTGGCCTTTTAGCTAATAATAATTACTAGTTATTAACACTCTTCAAATTGTACCTTCTGCTTTTCCTTGCACACAAAAACTGGGCCAAAACACTGGGCTGAAATCAAGCTTTCCGCCGGGTAGTACTGAGCCTTCCTGCTGCTGAGTTTTCATTCCAAACCCACAGTCCTCCCCTGCCAGACTCAACTCTCAGCTCTCAGCCTTACTGGCTTCCTCCAAATTATGCTGTAAGTCACACATTGTGTTTTTGGAGGATTTTCTGAGAAGAAAGCCTCTTGCTGATACAACTGAATGTGAGAAAGTCTGAAGGAATGACTACTCTTGTCCAGTTTGAGAAGGTCAGGCTGAGAGTCTGCTGCCAAGAGATGGATCTGGTTTTCCCTCTCTAGCTCTTACTTTGATGTGAATCCACTTCTATCACCACATGGAAGCACAAAGAGGTAAAGTTTTAGGGGGATCATCTTGTGCTCCAAATGTTGGGGGCCTTAGAGTACCTTGGAATCCTAAGATCCATAGAGCTGTGATTTAGTGCTTACAGGAACCCTGGAGATAATGCATTCCTACCTCTAGGACCCACCAAACTAAATCTCCACTGGAATTCTGACTTACTGACTGTGTGACCTTGGGCAAGGGGACTAACCTCTCTGTGCCTAAGTTTCTCTGTCCATAAAATAAGGAAGTGATGCTAACATACAAAGTGTTTTAAAGACTGAATAAACAATGATTAGATCACAGTGGCAGGCAAATCGTTAAGTGCTTAATAAATGATAGCTTAACATTAATACAATCTGGAGTCCTTAAGTGACATTTCTAACACCAGAGCAGAGCAGAGGTAGAGCTAGGCAGTATGGTGGCTTGAATGCGATGATTGGCTGGGACACAGGAGAAATTCAAGGTTAGGAACAGATTGAAAACTAATTAGCTTTGTGATCTTGAGCAGTCACTTAAGCTCCCCTCTCACTTTTCTTCAATAATTACCTCTGAGAACTGTTCTTTTTGGTTACTATGCTAATCTTTTAAATTAAAATAATAGGAACTGTCTCCTCAGTCCTCTCCTTCAGATTGTCACATCCTCCTTTATTTAGAAGGAAGGATCCTTGTATCTAGAAAAACCTTCTAGATAAGAAAAATAAATTTCTTAATAATAGTAATAATGATAGCCATGGTACTGAGCATTTTTGCTATGCCAGGTGCTGTGCTGAGCCCTGCATCAGGTCACAGAAACCTCTCAACAGCCCTGCAAAGGTGGAGAAACTGAAGTTGCCTGATATAACTTAGCTGGTAGATGGCAGAACCAGAACCTGATCCCAAAGTCTCTCTGATGCCAAATGAATGCTTTTCACCATGGCATTGCTGCCTTGATTAGGAACATAATAGAAAACTTTAGAATGAAAAGGAATCTTGAAAATGACATAGTCCCATGACTCCATACTACTCCTTTTATCCAATTTCAGTGTAATTGCTGCTGTCTTTATCAAGTTATATAAGCTCCCTGCTTGCTCCAGTTGGTAGAATGGTTGGAGAACTCTGGCTTGTGAATTCTTTATGTGGATGGAGACCCTATGTGGTCAGCACAATCTGAAGTTGTCATGTATTTGACTGAGATGGGAATTCAAGGGGTGTCAAGGTAATGAAAGGCAGCTCTCTGAGATACTGGTTCTCTGAGGTTGTGTAGTAGACAGTTAGGTATCTAGCGAGCTCAGGTGATCTTTCTGAGGGAGAGTGGAGAAATGCTGCTGAAGCTGTCACGTAACTTTCCAAAATACAGCTGTCTCTTCCAATTGCCAACGCTAAACACCAAGCTTCTGGCATTCCCCTCTGGGCTTGGTAGGGATAGCAGTGTCTGGCACAGCCTGTCTCTTGGCTGAAGACAGTGCAGCCATCTCACCCTTTTTCTTCCTGTCACTGCCAGTGGCTTGTGTGACCTTGAACAAGTTTCTCGAGGATCAAACCGTTTAAGCTCTAAGCATGTTGATTAAAATAAATAAATAAATAAATAAATAAATAAATAAATAAATAAATAAATAAATAAATAAAAATATAGATGATACACAGATAAATAGATAGATAGATAGGAATGACAATGTGTGAACAATTATTCTGTATTTATAGAAAGATTTTCTTCTAGGCCACACTCCCTTCTCCCCACTCCACTCCCCTACTCTGTAGCACAATTACAGGCCAAATGCTGTGGCAATTCAAGGAGAATGAGAGGAAATTTGCTTTGAAATAGGAGGAGAAACTGACCTGGCTGGTTTGGTAACAGGTCCAAAGAACACAGTGTCCTCTGGATACTGACAGCTGCTTGAATAAGTCTGTTCTTTTATTGGTCAGGCCGACCCTCTCTGGCCAGTTGACTCACGGCAAGTGGCAACAGTCAATAACATTTATGGATAGCCCACCCTATTCTTTATAAAAAGATGTACTGACATGGGGGATGAAATTTTTATGTACTGATAAACGATGGGAAGATGTCCATAATGAAGAGTGACATGATGAAGCAGATTGCAAAACAATATGTAACATAAATCCCACATACCTTTTACCCAGATTCCCCTAATATTAACATTTTACATCATTTTAATACAATTTCAAAACAAGGAAATTAATATTGATATGATGTTATTAATTAATCTATAGACATTATTCAGATTTCACCACCTTCCTAGTAATGGCCTTTTTCTGGTCCAGGATCCACACTGTATTTAGTTGTCATGTCTCCTTAATCTTCTTTATTCTAAAAGTTCCATAGTCTTCCTTTATCTTTAATAATATTTGCGTTAATTTTTAATTAAAAACAGTCAGGGAAACTTTTTCCTCTCTTCGTCCTTTCCTTCCTTCTGAAAAAGTTAGTGTAAAACAATTAGTATGGGCCGGATAAAGTATGCATCCATAGGGATTGAGTAGTGGGAGTTTCAGTGGCCTGTCAGATATAGGAACTCAAATGGAGTGAGGCAGCACCTATGATTGGGGGGTGGTGATGGATCAACAGGGTTGTCAGGGTGTGAGTGTAGGGGTTGAAAGTGGGCCCAGAGTAGGTGAGGCGATGAGGGCATCTATGCAGGGATGTGATGACAGCAAGAGGAGATTTGCTACACACAGGGCCCTTGATAATATAAATATATTGAGAATAATGAAAGACAGATGTCTCCTTATCAGAGAGAGAAGTCATGACATGAAGAGGAAGATACCTAGAATTAATCAGTCCTATGGTGTTGGATTAGAATCGAAGGTAACTGTAAATTTATATATATAAATAGATATAGAAATATAGCTCTTCCTAGCTCTATCCTCTGAGAGGTTCTGGGAGTAGCAATGAGTGTGCCTAATACCCAGATCCTGGCTTCTAAATGCCATTCTTCACTAAAGGAAACCTAGGCTCGTTAGAGAAATGGCTGATTTCAGGCTAATGCAGGGAAAGTACAAGAAGAGTCTGGAATATCTTTTTGTGTCAGAAATTAAGGAAGCACTGGAAGAATAATGGAGACACATGAAAAGAACATAGAAGCCAGTTTGAAGAGGCTTGCACTCGCCAAATCTGGTACAATTTGAGCATCAAGATAAATAATAATAGTTACAGATTATAAACCACAAAATAAAATGGGAATCAATGAGTCTATGCTGAAATAAATAAATGAATAATAAGTGGTGAGAGAAAAAAGCTTTTCTTTACAATAGAATATCAACTAATGAACATAAAATAATGATGGAATTATAAAATCACTTTGGCAACCAAAATAATAATAATAATTCAGCTAAGAACCATCAAGAGATGCTAGACATAGTAGGTGAATGTTGAATGAGGAATAGATATTTGCACAGATTAAAAATACCTTCCAACAAATATTTAATGATTAAAAAGGAAAAAAAGGTAACTTTATAGTGGAGAAGCCTAGAGAACATCACCTAATCAAGTGATCAAGGTTAATATCACAAGTAATGGGACAAACTGACATCGAGTACCTCTTGATAGAATGCAGTGAGAAGCACACAGCATCTCTTCTGTGATATTCCTAACAAAAATGCATAACCTAAATCTAATCATGAGGAAGCACCAGACAAATCCAAAATCAGCAACTTTGTAGAAAATAATTAGCTTGTAATCTTCAAAAGTTTCGAGGCCATTAAGGACTAGGAATGACTGGGGAACTATTTCAGATCGAAGCAAGTTGAAGAGACATGACAACGAAATATTATGCGTGATCCTGGATTGAATCCTTTTGCTGTAAAGAACAATATTGGGACAATTAGTGAAACTGTAATGAAGTAGGAGGATTAGATAGCAGTAGTGTATCGATACTGGTTCCTGATTTTAATGGTTATATTATTGTAAGGCAAAAATAATCAGGAAAAAAAAGAAATTTATAGACCCAAGAACTACTAACTCTCTAGTATTCTCTATCTTAATTAACATTACCACCATTTATTCAGAAACTCAGACTTGAAAAAAGAGAGTCATCGTTGACAGCTTTATTTTTTAAAAATATTTTTTAAACATTTCAATTACATTTGGCACACAATATTCTATTAGTTTCAGGTGCATAGCACATTTGAGAGCTTTCTTAAAATATAAACGTCTATTAGACATGGGTGGAATAACTAAATATCTATTAATAGATCGATAATATTATGAAATTTCTGTGCCTTGGAATATTATATTGCTATTCAGAGAAATGAAGGAGGTCTGTGTAGCAACGTAAAAATAAAAGGAGAAAATTGTGAAATTATAATATGGAGTAAGATCCTTTCTTTTGTTAATTTTTGTACATGCACAGACCAAGGTATGATGAGGGGTATATTCTAAACTGTTAATGGATGTTATCTCTTTGGGATGGAGTTATGAATTTTCTTCTTTTATGTAGTTTGGATTTTTAAGAGGGATGCATTTGAAAAAACACAATAATGATATTTTACTCTCGATGAATCTTTTAATATAAATGCTGTAGCAGAGACTTACAAAGGAGATAGAAGGTATTCACCTTCAAAGAACTTCCTACCTAATAGGACAATGTAAACACTGTATGTTGTAGAATATTTATCAAAAGAACATAAAATAAACAAATTTGTAGGTAAACTGCAGCTATACAAAAGATAATGTTTGAGGACATGAGGATGAAGAAAGGCTGATATTAGGGGAGTTGAAGAGACTGAACGAATGGGACACAACTGGAAAAGTCTTGGTTATGAGATGGATTTTGAAGAAGGGAGAGTCACAGGAAGCAGGCAGAGAGAAAGCTGTTTTCTGAGGCGGGGAAGTGGGCCCCTGGTTCAGAGATTTGAGTGAGAGAGATGCTTAGCTGGTCAATAAGTAGTTTTCCTCCTGAGTTTTTGTCTTTAACTTCTCTCAGTTTTGATTCCTCTTTTTCCATTGTCTGGGGCCCAAGGGGTAAAATGTACCCTTATTTATTCCAGAGAAAGCATGGGGAAAACTCCCTTAACAGAGCTGAAAGAGTTAACATGAACAAGTTATGTTTTTAAAAAGCAAGGGAATATATAAAGAAAACAATGTCTGATAATTAACATAAAAACATTAAACCACCCATGTCTGGATTCCTTATTTTAAAACATTCTATAAAAATATCTAAAATTTGTACATAGACCTAAGTTTCTCTGCTCTTCTTAAAGACTTAGCATAACTTTGCAGGCATCAGGTTTGACTTCCTAGCCTCCTAGTTCCTCTGCTTGCCGCTTAGCCACATGGTCTCTGGGTGCCATCTTGTTTCCGGGGAAGCAGGTCCAACAAATACATCTTGCTTCATGTAAGGATAAACTCCAGGTCCATTAAAACTCGACCTTCTGGAACCTCAAAAAGCCTCTCAATTTTTTTAGTACAAGTTAGTATAAGGGCACATAGGGTTCATAACTGAGCTGCTGGTTAATACTGATGGGCACCCTTAAGCCCCTCCTACTTAGATCTTTGTCCCCACCCACTTCAGAAGCTTTCTGTGCTGATTCACTCAAAGGAATCCCTCCTACACACAAGGAGAGGTCTTATAAAAATCTACCTATTATGGTCTCACGACATGATAGTAACCATAGAGTAAACATTCCATTCATTCAGTTGAATTAGTACATTTGTAGTACTGAGGAAGGTCACTCTAGTTTACCAAGTGAGGTGGTGAAACATTGCCCGCAGGTACATGTTGAGTAGTCTTGAGAATGGTTCTGTCCATAAGGTGAAAGCTTTGGATACTCTTTCAAGCTCTTCTCTCAACTGGTAGTTTAAAGATTTAAAAAACAATTGTGTGAAATCACCTTTAAAAATTACTTAAAAATAAAACAGTTGTGCCTGTGTCCAATGCAACATAAGAATATCTGTAAAACCCAACTCAAAGCATAAATAATTTAAACCCCTTTGGTTAAAATAATTACTGTTTATAATAGTTTCTGGAAGTAATTCAGTTTGTACTGGATTATAAATTTTGTATAGAGTTCTCTAAGATAAGGACCTACATCAGGTATAGTCTTAGCTCTGTGACTTTGTTCAGCTCTGTGATGCTGACATTATAAGTCTTTGAACTTCTGTTATGGGAGACCCTTAGGAAATCCCCTGTGGGGCCTTGAGACCTCCTAACATTACCAAGAAATGATTTTATCTTCTTGTCTGAGGCATATAATATGAATAGATTTGTAATTATATATTTGTTTTACAAACTCTTTTATAGTGCTTACTATGTGCTTGGTATTGTAGGAGTAGTAACTCATGTAAGCCTTCTAACAGCCCTCTGAGATGAGATTAGTTCCGCATAGCTGAGGCATGGAGAGATTGAGGGACATACCTAAAATCTCATAGTTAATAAGTGGCAGTACTTGAACCTAGTCAGTCCAGCTAGGAATCAGAGTCTATGTTCTTTAAACATCTTGTTATGGTGCTTATGTTGTGATCACAATGCATGAAACTCCAAGATCTGAATGCCCTTCCCAGAAGATAGGCTGATAGTTGCAATAAAGAAAGAAAACAATGTCTACAAATTTCCTTTAAAAATAGCTCTCTGTTTAGAAACCATATGTGCTTTTTGTTTTAGAATAGGAATGTATATTCTCTCAAGTCCCTTGTGGTATGAGTTGTAATGGGATGTCATCATGTGAGGACAGTTTCTGTTATGAGGAAATTAATAAAGGAGGTAGACCATCTCCCCTTGTTGACAGAGGCCCTACTACAGATATGGGCTGCCCGCTCTGTCCTCAGTCCCAATCCCATTGAGGGCCTAGTTCTGGGGCTAGAGACTATTCAAACTGAAGCATCTCACCCTCAGGCAGAGAATAGAAATAGTGTGAATATTGCTTGGTGTTGCATTTCATAGGAAATAAAGGCAAAGTAAAATTTGTTGGGTCAGTTTTTGTCTTAAGGCTCTATGATGTTTATCTTGTTGTTATAATCGGGAATAGAAGTACCATCTAGGCCAGAGGGGAGAGTGCTCCTAATTTTGCCAGTCCTTGAAAAAGGCTCCCTCGGCTGTACATATTTTGAAACTCAGAAAAAAAATGTTCATTATGTGCTGGTATATTCATACAGCAAGGTCTGTCTGGAACATAGCTAAGTCACTGTCTTGAACACAGAGAATCAGTTTTTTTCCCCTCCCATCACATCTTACTATAGAAATAACACATATTTATTAAATATGGTTATTGAAAATGCCTTTGTTATAAAGGTTTTTCTGCGGGGACACAAATATCTTCTCCTATTGTCCTGGCCACTATTTGGAGGAGAGTTTTTAGAGCAGATGAGTAGAAAATGCTTTGAGCTCCCAGCCAACAGTGGCTTCAATGAGAGATTGAATTAGAATTTTAAATGTAATTTGATGAAGATGCAAGTAGAAGAAAAGAAAGAGCTTTGAAGAATTTTGCTTGACGACTACTCTAAAATAGGATCAGGTGCACGCTTAGGGATATCCTGTTCATTTTATTTCTACTATGCAGTCAACCATACCAATTGTCCCATAAGCAATAGAACCTGGTGTTCTCCTGGCATCAGCAAAGATGGATGAAGAAGCAGCTCCCGGATGCTTATGACTCACATCCTGAGTTTCTTGGGAAGAAATATGCTCAGAAGTGGCTTCCTATTAGGGGCAGAGAGTTTTTAGGGCCCATTTTGAGGGCAATCAGAAAAAAAGAGAGATTTTCTCAGTAACTGTGTCCAAAAAGGCGAAGATGGGGATAAATTTCTCCACGTTGTAGAATGACACTTGGCCCCTTTCCTAGTTAATAGATTCAAATATTCCTGAGTCTGTCTTTTAAGATTTTAGTGCAGAGGTAAGTCTGAAAGTGACTTAGGTAGAGCACTACAGCCCAGATGTCTATTTCAGGTTTTAGCTTAAACCACTATTTCCTATGCACAGGTTCTTTGACCATGCTGAGCCCCTAGGAATGTCCTGCGCATCCCAGGAGTGTCTGCCCCATGAGATCCCAGGGCTCAGTGCACAGCAGTAGGAGAGCCTCTTTCGTTTGGGAGATACGGTTTTGATTTGTGCTTATTTTGCTTAGGTCACTTATCACTTGGAGATAAGCAATGGCAGTTTCTGGGTCCAGAATCTCATTGTCTGGGGAGAGAAGAGGAGAGGGAGTGTGAGGAGGGCAACTGAGGGCGAAGATGAGGTTAGTTTGGGAAAGTGGCCCTGAGTCTGGGCAAGCCTGTGTCTCGCTAAGTGGCCCTTCCCAATTCTCCCATAGCAGGGGAGCCAGGCCTGCTCCAGCCTTGGGGTGAGTCGTTGGCTGTCAGAGGAAAGCTTCTAACAGGCCTTGCATTTCCTCTCTTAAGATAGGGAAATCCTGGGAAAACGCAGGTGTGGCTCAGTTGCCAGTGAGTGTGTAGTCAGCATAAGACTCTTGGAACCACTTGCTGGGCCAGTAGAGACAGGATGAGGGCGGGCCAGCAAGGTCCCTAGGGCATAGAGTTAAAGGAAGTACTCACTCTTAGGGTCAGGCAAGTGCCCACTTCCCGGAGTTCTGGCCCCTCTCCCTAGCACTGGGCTGAGGAGTCAGGAGCCAGCCTTTCTCAGGCTTAAGCTTTACTGCCATCCTGAGGCCACTGGCCAAGCTCTCCCTGACAGCTTGTCCAGACCTGCTGCCCCCTCTTCCCTCTTCCCTCCTCCCGGCTAGGTTCCCTTCAGTCCTTGTCTCCACTGTGAATGTCAACAACTTAGCTAGGCGGTTTTCCTTAAGAGTTTTGAGACACTTTAGGACTACAAGGAATGTGAGAAGGAGCCCTGCCTGGGACCCTCTCTGCGTACTCAGGGCAGCAGATAGCTGTTAAATCTGTCTCCAGATCTCCTGGGCTTGTCAAACCTTTAATCCCCTTTCTCTTTCAGAAGTAGCATGGGCCAGTGCCCATTTAGATTGCCTCGCAGAGCTTGTTATGCTGACAATTTACCTCTTGGTCAGCAGGTTCTCCAGGGACAGAAAAAGGAAAATGCTTTGAGCTCCCAGCCAACAAGTGCTTTCCACATGTATCCTCCTTTTGAGCTAAAAAAAAAAAAAAAGTCAGGGCTGCTTCCCAGCTGCAGCGAGAAGCCTGTCCTTCCTCCAGTTTCTAGATCAACAGTGACCATCCCAAGAGAAAGCAGGACTTTATGGGGTTTCTTAAACTCACAGGTGACTTTCTGTCATTCAATTTCTGTTTGTTTCTAAAATGGATAGAGATAAGTGGTCACATGAACACCAAAGTGATCATATGTATCTTCCCTTTTTATCATTCACCACAGATGCTGCCTTATAATTTCCTCTTTGTTTGATTCTATTCCCATCACACACCCACTCTAAGGGAATTAAGAAAGAGAGACAAAACATAAATGTACTTAAGAACTTCGAAGTGTATTTCATGCAATGTGATTTCAAACTGACTTTTTGTAACTCTGAGGATAGCCCCAGCTATCTTAGTGGATAATCTTAATTATGAATGTTTCAGAAAATTAATTTTAATTCATTTTAGTTCAAAAAATAGATGCACCCATGTATTTCTAAGAGGAGAATGGGACGTGTCATGAAGTCACGTGTCTGTGGGTTTAATTATGAAAAGACCGGGAATGAGTGAGTTACTTTATAAAGTATGTGAGTATCTGCTTTGTGGTTCAGTTCCTTGGCTCTACAGAAGTACATCTATCTTAAAACATACAAATGGAAAGAGTTCAAGGAACATGACTAGTTCTGCTGCATCCAG
>NW_011888796.1:3693100-3715534 GCF_000151845.1 Pteropus vampyrus | reverse complement strand
TGACATGGGAGCTTGAGAAGAATTAAAGAAACCTCGTGGGTGAGGTTGGCCAGTGAGAAACTCTCTCCGGCAGGGAGGGTTACAGAACAACGATGGTCAAGACCGGCTAGATCATTTATGGGGCCCGTTGCAAAATGAAAATGGTAATGTTTAAAATTCAGCAAAAAATGCTGTTACAGGTACTAAAATATGAAGCTTTCCCTTTCAACTGCAGTCTCTCTCTCCATCTGTCTTGTTGTTTTTAATTTGCTATTTAATGTCGTGCTTCCTCGGGCATGCGGAATCCAGGAGTGCAGATGCAGGCACAGGGGTTTCTGCGCTGTGACTCAGCGCCTGCGCATACTGCCCACTGGCTGCAGGCTGCCCCTCTCACCAGCCTCCAGACCCAGATGTCCTACCCAAGCAGCGGGGTGGGAAGTCAGATTAGGCATTTCCCTTTCCCTTGTGCCTGCCACCCCGAACCATGGTGGACTGCGGAGAGGCAGGGGTTGGGGGATAGGTCATTGGGTGAAAGTGGGGAGGGGGCCTGGGACACCAGGCAGGGATGGGAGGTAATTTGGTGGGAGTTGGGAGGCTAGCGGAGAACCTGGCCCAGGAAGGCAGGGAGTTGGTGGGAGGCAGGCCTGAGTGTGAATAGAGGCTCTGAGCTCCTGGCATATGCCCCACTGACCCGTAAGACTTTATTTAAAACACAAATTCAAAGATGAAATTATTGAGCATTTCAAAATGCTGACCACAGAGCATGAAAATGTAAATAAGGGACCTTTCTGAGCACAGGGCCTTGTGGGACTGCATTAGTTGCACACTCATGAGGCCAGCTCTGGTGACACCTGATCACTTTTACTTTTTTATAAAAGGAATTACCTCCACACCTTTATTTCTACACTCTGGATGAAAAGCTGCTTCATGAACAGCCTTGTGTTGGGCCAGCGGTTGCCTTGGCAAATTAAAAGCAAAAGAGACTGATCTCTTAGTTTGGGTCCATGCCAGCTGAGGAAACAAAACAGTAGTAAGGCGGCACTGCTTACTCAGATTTCAGCATAAACAAGAAATGGGACAAGAGGTGGCCGTGGGAACACAGTCCCACTGGGAGCATGCGAACATTTTGGGTTTCCAACCATGCAAGTGACCAGAGCCAGCTGGAGGACTTGGAGACAGCCAGATGGCCAACACTTGAGTTTCCCATAGTATGACATGCTTTATGGGGAACATGTTAAAAATATGTAAAAATCATCTGAGGATATTTAGTAGACTATTTATACTGTGTGCATTTCTCTATGTTAGAATTAAATTTAACTGTGGTCTTGTGCTCCTTTAATTTGTCATTTTTAATCACTGATGAAAGGAATAAGCAGAGAGGGATGGTAATAAATCTTAGCTTAAGTTCTGGTTCCTACTTTATGTTCCAGCTTCCATGTGGCTTAAGGAGAAACTGGCTATGTGCCAAGAGGTACTCTACTAAATAAAGAATATATAATGTATCTTTTATGGAAAAAAATTCTGAGACAAGGGGGAGTAGAATCACTTATGCCCAACCAACCTGTCTTTGATCAGACTAGATTGATGGAGAACATGGGGAAAGAGGGGGTAGTGATTGTGTTTAGCTCACCTGCCCAGGCTGAAGGCATAGAACAAATAAGAAATAAATGACTGATATAAACCACTATTTATTAAACACTTTCCAAGTGTCAAGCATTCTGCCAGCTCATTCTCATGCATTATCTCACTTAATTGCCACATTGATCCTATGAGGTAAATTATCTCCTATTTCACAGATGAGGAAAATGAGGTTCAAAGAGGTCATACTTGTATATGGTCATATAGCCAGTAAGCGCCAGAGCTCTGATTCAAACCCAGGTCTGTCTGCTTGCAAAGTCCAACCTCTTCAGTCATGTCTAAGAAAATGAGCTTATCCTGGTTTTTGCCAAGAGATGAAACTCTTCTTACCCTTAAAGGTATGGACATCCAGAAGGTCCTAAAGCTGCTTAGAAATTTTGTTAAAGCAGCATCCAGAAGGTCCTAAAGCTGCTTAGAAATTTTGTTAATAGAAGTAACCTAAGACAAATAATTTTTCCAAACACCAAACATAAAAGAGAGTCAAAGGAGGGCATCGGTGGCATTGGTATCTAACATTATTACTTTGATTTGAAGTGTTTCACATAAAAAATTGAGGACTGAGATCATATCCCTCAAGCCTCATTATATCCTCAATGTCTTATACCTAGCAGTCATGTGATAAATGCTAAAGAACATATTGTTTAGACAAGAACCTTAAGATTGTTGTTCATCTTTTTGAAACTTTTGGCAAATAACATGGTATATAGAGCTATTTTAAGGCATAATAACTTACAAGGAAATTTTTGGCTATGATTTGTTATTGAGTCAATCTGTGATTTAAAATAAAATGGCATTTAAATAAAAGTGATTTGAAATGAAAGAGTAAACATTAAAAAATATTATCCAGCTCACTCTCTTTATTGCATAGCAAGGTAACAGCTCTGGAGGGGACAGATGGCTGGTCCAAGTCTCCTGCCCAAGTCTCAGCAGCTGACTCACCTGCTACTTTACTGAGGGTAGAGAAGCCGTTCAGGTTTAGTCTAGAAATTTGGGATTTGTCCTCTTCTTCAAGCTCCATGTGCACCTGTCGCCAGGTTATTTGGGTTATTGCATTAGTTCCCAGGCTCCAACGCACCCTGCACACTTGGGCGTGATATTTCTAAAATGGTGCTGCCTCTCCTCTGCTTAAGAGCCCCTAAGGCTCCTGAGCATCTAGAGCAGCCGCCCAAAAGAACTTTCTGCAATAATGGCAACATCCAGTAAGGCAGCTGCTAGCCATGTGGCTACTGAGCACTTGAAATGTGGCTCATGTAACTGTGGAATGGAGTTTTTAAAATTTTACTTAATTTTAATTACTTTAAATGCCCATATGTGGCTAATGGCTACTGGTATTGGACAGTGCAGATCTGCAATGACATGCAAATTACTTAGCATGGCCCATAAGGCCCCTCATCAT
This sequence comes from Pteropus vampyrus, assembly GCF_000151845.1. Taxonomy (NCBI): domain Eukaryota; kingdom Metazoa; phylum Chordata; class Mammalia; order Chiroptera; family Pteropodidae; genus Pteropus; species Pteropus vampyrus. Next base: position 3,712,521 of record NW_011888796.1, on the reverse strand, counting down.
TTGGCCCCAGTGCCCCGTTCTGATCCCCGTTTAGTATAGCTTACCTCTCCACACTCTGGGAACCAATAGAACTGCTTGCTTTTTTCAATATGCACACACGACATTCTTAAATGCTGTTTCTTCTGAAATACCCTACCTGTTTTATTTGCCTGACAAAGTTCCTACTCAGCTTTCAAGACTCAGGCCTTCCTGTATTCTCTCAGGATGAATTCATATTCTGCCTTTAGGCTCTCACCAGGGCCACTGCACAGCTGCAGGGGGCACCATGTACACTGGTGTCCACACAAATGACACCTTCTGGATTAGTATATGTAGCCTTCATGGTGGTCAGTGTCTAAACTTGTTTTATACATGTTGCTATTTTGATATAATATCTTTATTCAGTTCATTCATTTGTTTATGAGGCACTGGGCTTGGCTTGCATATAAGTGCAGTCTTTTGTTTCTATGTCTTACTCCTGTGCCACTCTGTGAGTCCCTGCAGTCAGTGATCTTGTATCCTTAAGACCTGGTTTAGTGCCTGGCACAGAGTAGAAACTTAATTTTAGTTATCGCTGTGTATAAAATGTGAGTAATTGCATAATGTAAAAATTTTGCTGCTAGCTTTTCGGTCCACAAATTGCTATGTAAATAAAGATTGACATCATGATCAGTGACCAATTATGTCATTTAAGTCTGTTGGTTATTGGGCATCTGTTATTTAGTTTATGCAAAGACAGCAAAGCACTTGGTTGTTTTTTCTCCTTGTCTCTCAGTGGTAAACCCATGTGACATTTTACAGAAATGGTTGACCAAAAGAGGAAATTGGCCAACAAAGATGAAAGTGTAGTAAAGAAATGAAAAGTGATAACACCAGATGTGAAATTGGATATGATTAGAAGATTTGAATGGCGACAGCAAAGCAAAGATAGGATGAGATCAATACCTACATGAAGCTATGGTACCAATTGTATTGAAAAAGTCTGATGAATATAAAAGCAAACTAAAGTCACTTCAACATGTTTTTGTTTAAATTGTACAAGGAACAGAAAGCTCCTGACGGTTGAAATGGAGCATTTACTTCTGCTTTGGATTACATGCAGTGTGGCAGTAACTTTTACTCTACTGTGCAGATAACCTTGCAGGATTTGAATCTAATATAAATGGAATTAAAGAAAAAACATCTGGCCCCAGGAATGTTGACACTGCCACCATTAGAAAGACTCTAGAGATGAAGTCAGAGGGACTTAGCGAGGGTGGACTTGTCAGTCTAAATGAGAAAAGTGGTTGTGATGAAACAGAAGATGTCCCAGAGAAAGAGCCATCGACAAAAAACTTGAGGTTCAAAGAACCCTTAGAGATATTTCACGACATTGAAAGTGCAATGCGTAAAATATTGGAAAGATCTAAAGGAGCATGAAAATTCACCAAAGCATATAAATGATGCTCTCTCTGTAACATAAATTATATAATGAGGAAAAAAAGGAAGCACTTTTCAAACTACTTTTGGTGAGGTTTTTTTTTTTTTTTTTTTTACAAAGAAATAGAACACATTAACTCTCAACATTCCTAATGTTTTAAATAACAATGTACTATATAAATATTAGAGTTACTTTTTAAAAAGATTTTCTTCTACATTTACAATTGACAGAGAGTTTTTAATGTTTTGACAAAATATTTAAAGGTCACGGAACAATCATAAGTTTTTCGATTTACTATCTGGGTCACTTTGAATAGTTTCGGCTTGTGCGGTCATTTTTGTGGCCCTGCACTGCCGCACAAAGCAAGAATTGCCTATAGTTCCTCATGCAAGACCACGTAACAGACTCTTGTTGTTTTAAATTGTGGCAAAATATACATAACATAAAACTTACCATTTTAACCATTTTTAAATGCACAATTTAATGACATTAAGTCCATTTACAAATATTGGTATGACCATCACCACTCTTTGTCTCCAGAACTTTTTCATTATGCCAAACTGAAACTCTGTGCTCACTGAACACCAGCTCCCCCCACTGCCCTCTCCTTCCACACGCCAGACCCTGGTAACTACTTTTCTACTTTCTGTCTCTATGGATTTGCCGACTCTAAGTACCTCACGTAAGTGTTACCATACAATATTTTTTTCTTTTGTGTTTGGCTCATTTCATTTAGTATAATGTCCTCAAGTTTCATCTATGTTGTAGCATGTGTCAATATTTCATTCCTTTTTATGGACAAATAATATTCTCTTGCCTACATATGCCATATTTTGTTTATCCATTCATCTGTGGATGGACACTTGAGTTGCCTTCACTTGATGGCGATTGCGAGTAGTGCTGATAGAAATGTGGGTGTCTTATAAGAGACTTTTAAGAGTAATTATCCCCAGAAAGTGGGACCAGGGCCCAGAGAGTACTTCTACTCTTCACTTTAGATCCTTTTGTGCTATTTAAATTTTTTAAAAACTATGAGCCTATGATATTTTTAAAATAAATATATCAATAACTTATAAAATTGGATAATTTGAAAGATCTTACCATATAAGGTTAGGTTAAATGTGGATAGTATGTAAAGGCACCAAGTTTGGAGGATAGAAGACACATGAGCCTGCTGCTTCCATGGAAGTCAGAATGCTCCCCTTTGGAGAGAGGGCAAAGGAGCGCCCTAGACTGGCACGGGGGCAGGGCTCAAAGGCAGAAAATGTGGGGTTGCACTAGAATTTGCTTTGGCTACCTATTTGGAATCACCGCCTCTATTTTGGTCCTTTTCCAAGAAACCCAAGGCCTGGGGCTGCTCCAGGGCCATCTCGGCTTCCCATCTGCACTTCCATCTGGGCTTGTCCTTCTCAACTGCCAACACCAGGTCTCAGGCAGCATGCCATTCTCAAACCCCCTCATCAAAGTCCCTGTCCTAACGCCTGTGCCCTCAGCACTCTGCCAATAGGATTACTAGTCATAACGGGTTCATGTGTTCTCTTCTGACCATATAGTTGCCCTGTAAATGTAAAATAAAAAAAACAAAAACAAAAACAAATTTAAGGGCAACAATTCTATGGCAAACCATTGGCATTTCTTTTCCATTGCTCATCGAAGACACTTGCTAACTGATTCAAACATCCTCCTGCTGAGCCCAGAAAAGGCTTCAAAACCTTTCTAAAAAAATTCTGCTCTTAATAATTTGGAGTTGGAGCTGGCAAAGAAACCTATTTGCTGTCTCTGTGACCCAAAGGGTGACCTTCTTGGTCTAAATTTCAGGTGTCGAGGCAGGGGTATGGAAGAGAGATCTGGGGGGCAGGACTTGCAGCTCTTCTAAACTTATGTCGTGGAGCTAGGGGCTCCTCACTGATGTAACACACCTGTACAGCTTGAGCACCTGTGATCCTCTCCCAATTTGAAGATAGAAAGGTCACTTTGTGAAAATTGAGCTAAAAAGGAAGCCTCAAGCTGCCAATGCTGAGTCAGTCTCCTGACACCACAGTTAAGCCCTAAGACTCTGAGATGCATTGTGACATCCTCACATGTTCCCTGCACATTTCAGGGGGAGCAGAAAGGCTTATAGCCCAAGTTATAAGCAGGAAGAGATCTGGAAAACTGGGCCATGTTGTGTCAATGCTCTTCCTGCTTCTACTGGCCCTTCCTGTGAATTATAAGATTCCCAGTCCTTGCAGATCCCATCTGGGAAGGAGGCAGAGAAAAATTACCATAAGAAAAAAAAGAAACAAGAAATAGAGAAATCAAACTGTCTGGTTTTATCACAATGGAGCATGTTGTGCTGGCTGGAGGACCAGAAGGCCCATGCTCTACGGGGTTTGCTTTGGCCAGCTGAACACAGTGAGGGCTCCCAATGGGTCTGGCTACCAATGTCCTTGATCAAGCTGTGTCCACTGAACACTGTAGGTGGAACCGTTAGCATTGACCATTGGCAATTTTAAAATTTGGTTTTCTGGATCTCTGTCGCCTTAAGTCTGGAGATGCATCCTCCATAAAGGCTAGCCTTGGGACCAGGCTTTGCTAATTCAGATGCTTATCCACTACTAATGATAATAGTGAAAAATAACAAGTAGCAATTATTGAGAGTTTACTATGTGCCAGGCACTGTGCTAAGTGCTTTATAAACATTACCTCTCTTACTCTTAACAGCAATCCTATGAGGTGGGAACTCTCATTGTTTTATAGACGAAGAGATGGAGGTTCAGAGAAGTTAAGACATTAATCCAAGGCAACTCCTAGGGGACGAGGCATTGCATGCATTTGAATCTATATGACTGACTCCAGATTCCTGACTCTTAACCAGTAGGCCACTTCAAAAAATGCCTTTTTTCCTGTAAACCTTTTAATGACAACTCTGTGAACGCGATAGACAGCTGTATGCTGGGAAAATATTCCTTTCCCGTAAAACTAGTCGTTGCCTGTCAGATTCCCTTCACTTCTTTTCCCTTCTCCCCCGCTCCCTCCTCCTCCTTCTCTTCCCTCCTTTTTCCTTTCCTCTCTCTGCCCGTCTCCAGCTTAAATCTTCTTCTCCATCCCTCTCCTCCAAACCCCTGGCCCGTGTGAATGGGAATCCTCATTCTGTACAGCCACCCAAGCCAAACCCGCAGAGCAGGGGATCCCCAGTCCTCCTCGCCTATGTCTTCCAGCTGCTGCTGATGGACCTTGAGGTGTCAGGACCCTGCCTCCTCTGGCTTCAGCAGCTGCCCGGTGACATCCACCATATTTTCCAGCTGCCTGCTGGGTTTGAAGCTCTTGGCTTAGAGGTTCTGGTGGCACTGGGGACAAGGGGCCAGAAAGGGCAGGCAAGGCCCCCTCCCAGCACTGGGTGAGGCAGGCCTAGTTGGCGAGGACTGGGTCTTGGAAATATTCAAGGCAGGTGCAGCGGGTGACTTCCTCCTTAAGGTGGATGAACGGATCAGCAGCGGCCTTGGCTTTGAGGCCAGAGGAACACAGGGCTTTTTCACTTTGCTTGTCTCCACACCCTGTTCATCAACCCCTTTGAACTGGAGGCATCGGCTGTGGCTGACCAGACCAGGCCTTGCAAGTAATCTGAGCCTTTTGGCTTTCGGTTCCTTCCAGTTTCCCAGTCAGAAGCTGATTGTCTCAATTCTACTGCTTTCCCATCAGCAGGTCTGTGGGGCCCTCAGGAACTGGGAAGAAGACTGTGTAGGGTGAGGAACCAGCAGGGGTTTATCCCTGATTTCAAACCCATGGGCCCAAGGGGCTCCCCATTTGTCAGATCAGGATCTTTGAAATGGGCTTTGCTATAACTGCTGTGGTGGCCCCTAAAGCTGCGAGGGCTGTGATGACTGCTTCCCTCTGTGGCTCTACTCACCCCACAGAACGCTGGCTGCTCCCAGGGCTGGGGGAGGAGCTGGAAGTCTGGTTTCCTGAGGGTTAGGAAGGACTCTAAGAAGTTGGCAGTGTGACATTGTCTGAGTCACGTCTCAAGAGAATTTGAGAGATGTGTTTTTCCAAAACATTCTTCATGGAAAATTAGACTTTGCATTCAATAGGGAGAATGGGGGACAGGAGATAGCGGAGAATGTGCGCCCCAGGTCTGGCTTTGATCCAGGCTCGCGGCTAGGAATAGGACCCCTGATTTAGAATGTTACATTCGTGTAGTAGGGCGCCTGCGCCTAACATATGCAAGCTCGATTCAGCTTATTGTATCACGCGTGTGTGGCAAGATGCCGCTATTGTTCTCTGACAGATGTGGCACCCACGCGGTCCCCTAGTGTAGAAGTGCACTCCCCACAATAAAGTAGGTGCCTGACATTTCATTCTCGTGTCGGCCCCTCGTGCGTTCTTTCAACTGGGTGTCTCACCACCAAAACCTTCCCTTCTTGATCAGCTTGGCGCTGACAGGGAAGGTGTGCTTTGCCAGGGGCAGCCTCATTGACAGTGACATCTGAACCTTATGGAGAAGAGAATTAGGGATAAGGGATGAGTGGACATCCTGGGTTCTGGTGGTGGCAGCTGAAGGAAGTAATTAAATTATCCTGGTGATCTCACGGCTGGGGGTTCCTGCCACTAAATTGACTTTGGCCCCTGGAAGGGGAGGCTGTGTGCATGCTGGTGGGGGAGGGATCTTGTCCTGTTTTGAAAGAGGTTCTGGAGCCCTGGACTGGAATCAGAGAATGCTGTCATTGGGCGCTGGGAAGTGAGCTTACAAAAAGGAGATCATAAGGTGATGTGTTTTATCGAGAGCTGAGCTGGCGATAGCCCGACATCTTCGTCTACATGAAGAGCTGATGAGGGGGTTCTTGGCTAAGAGGTGGGCAAAGGTCTTTGGGTTGGCCTTGGAAGCTTAGCTTGGTTAGAGAGAAGAGGAAAATCCTGGCTGGCTGGTTGGTGCTGACTTTGGAAGGGCTGTGATGGGACTGTGCACTTTCGGTTTGAAGAGACTGTTGCCAACAGGAGTGTGAGAGCAGTGAGAACGCTTCTGGCTGAGTTCAGCCAGGATATCCTACTGCTGCAGCTTTGCTTGAGAGCAAAGTGATGAGTGGCCTGTTTCAGGAACCCCTTCTTTCTCTTTCCATCCCAAGTGTGCCCCAGGCAATATTCTGGAATTGCTAGCGTTCTTTGACAAAGGACCTCTGGACATACTCACAGCCACTTTCTTTAAGCTCAGGAGGTAGAGGCACTGGCCTGAGGACAAACTTCCTGGGAAACTGTGAAGCTAAGATTCAATCCCAGGTCAACTTGAGGTCAAGGCCCAAGGTTTTACCGTGGACCCGAGTGACCCAGCACACACAGTGAGGGACCCTAATGGAATACGGCAGTACCTGTCTTCTGGGTAGGGCTAAACATTCTCCTAGGAGAGAGAAGTCACTGAGACTTTTTTTTTCTTGCAGGAGCAGAGAGGATCTTCATTGCTCCCTGTACTTATATGTTTCTGGAGAGAAGCAGTGACTAGATATTGGACTTGTATTAGGCATTTGAGGGAAGAGTGCTTGATCTGGTTTTCACATTACCTAGCCTGAAACATCTGAACTGGAAATATTTAGCCACAAACTCTTCTAGCACCTGCAGCCACCAGAAGTGACATTTCAGATTTGGCTTTTAGGATACCTTCTCCCAACAAGGCACTTTAAGTCCCGGGAGCATCTTCTGTCCCTTTCAAGGGTTTGGAGACCTAAAGTTACCCCGTATGCCGAGTTGGACTGGAGTTTTGGAATACTCAGGGGGAGGTGGACTCAGGCAGGAGGGCCAACTGTTATTATTATAGAGAAGAGACCCATGCAGTTTCTGACAGCCAAGAAACACCTGTTTTAGGGAAGAAGCGGGAAATAATCTTAGTAATGTGGATGGAAAGATGAAATTTTGTCAGATACCTAGAGAACCCAGTGGTATAAATTTGCACTTATGTTCTGCATGGGTTCCTCTAGTGATTCATGGGCCAGCCACAGAAAACTGTGTGAGGTTTTCAGAAGTATTTCCTGCAGCAAATTCAGTTCTGCACTGAAAAGGGCCTGAGAACAAATATTTTAACAACATGGCTGCAGCAATATATGCCTTACTCAGCGAAAAGCTTCCCAATTTTAATTTTTTAAAATGTATTTGATAAATTAGGATAGGCAGAAAAGGTGATCTATACGGGCAGATCGTCTTGTATCTAAAATGTCTTGTAGAGTAAAACTTTGAAGACCTCTGTCAGGAACAATAGGTTCTGTGTCAAGGTCGCCTTATCTGGAGACCCAGCAGGCCACTTAGCCTTGTTTCAACTGTTTTCCATTGGGGAACTAACTCCCCACTCTTCCCACCACAAGGATGAGAAATAAAATGCTATTATCAGGTCCGTAGTTGGTGAAGGGAGAAACTACTCCCTGTGAGCCACGAGGATCCTCATCCTTTCTTTAACAAAATTGTCTGTATATATACACAGCAAAAAGAGACCTGAGGAAAATGTCAACTGCACATGGTGATTAACTCTGGGTGATTTCAAATGTATTTTTCAAAATTTCCACAAATAATGTGTGTTTCGTTTATAAGGAGGAAAAAAATAACATTGTAAATCCTCTCTCAGGTAGAAAAATAACAAACATTTATTATAAACTGTAATTTATAAAGTCCTTTTAATACCCATTCTAATTTAATCATCTCAACAGCCCTCTCTGATGATTATTTCTATTTAGGCTTCAAAACACACACCTCAGGAGGTTTAGAAACATTTTCAAGGACGTACAACTCTAAATAGCTGAGATAGAGTAGAACCCCATCTTCTCACATAGGTTTCATCATCCGTTAAGCTACCAGAATCTTGGGATGAGTGACCTGTGGCTGCAAGAGAAAATCCCAGGGCAGGTTTGGGGAGAAAGCAAAGGGAACCGCTAACCTCATGGGAGGTGGAGGTTTGGCAGCTACAGTTTGGATAACTGGGGTCATGTTACATCTGGTTTTGCGGGCCCCAGAACAATTCCCAGGCTGAGTAGAAAGCATCCCTTGGGAGACTGGTCCTTTGGGGGTCCTAGCAGCTGGGTTTGACTCTGCTGGCTCATCCCTAGTTGGAGACAGTTGGGAACTGCTCCCCCAGGTCATGCATGGCCCTACTGGTTGCTCCTTTCCTGGGCCCAAGGCAGGGCCTTCTTACTTATGTGCAAGACAAAATGAGAGGCACATGGTCCAGAGCTGGCCAGCCTCCTCACACTGGAAGATCCTGGGATTCCTCTAAGAGCCAGGAGGTGCCCTCTGCTGGGGGCGTGAAGGAGCTTCTCTTCGTGGGCAAGAAAAAGGGTTCTATGGAAAGTAACCTCACAGGCTGATCTGATCATGAATTCCTAGCTGGGCAGGCCATGGTGGGTATAGTCACACCCTAAGCATATAACTTAGTAAAAGGTTTATCTTTACTTTAAGCAAGCTCTATTAATTGTTTCTATGCATCTAGGTTAACACGCCTTAGAAATAAGCCATAACCATCCTCAAGAGAACACATAATCTTAACTATCTTGTAATCCAATCTCTGCCTTGCTTTTTCCACCTCTATGTAATCTTCCCCATAGTCCCTCCTTAATTTCAAATGAGTAAAAGAAGCTGCAAAACTTATTCTGTGAAGCGTTTGAGATCTTGCTACCGGCATCTGTCAGTTTGGCTCAAATGAACTCTTATAAAAATTTTCTACAGGTTAGGATATTTCTTACAGCGATACCTTTCAGAGCTGGGTCATGATGTTCTGGGCAGTGCCTCTTTCTGCAGTTGGTTAAAAATGAAAAGAACTGGAAAGAGGAAGGGAGGAAGGGGAAGGGGAAGTGGACCGTTGGCTAGAGCCTCCTGAGGATACTGAGAGGACACGCCAGGTGGCACTCCTCCCTCTGTTTCATGTCAGTCTTGCTGGGGTGAGGCTGACCTGTGCTCATCAGTGTGCATCAGGTAGAAGAATTCTGTAGTCCACTTGATAAGGAAGGTGGTATATTTTTTCTAGAGATAAAAGTGGTGTGTTGGAGCCAGCTCCTACCAGCTTGCTAGAGACCCACAGTTAAAATCTCAACAATCTTCATAAATTCATATAGCGAATCATCAGGTTATTAACTTGAATTTGGTCATAGTAGGAGTATTTACACCATAGAAAATGGCAAACACTACAAATCAGGGCTTCCTCCTGCCAGAAAACTGGGTGCTAAACATTTATCTGTACACCCCTGGGCAGGAGTCCCAATTACCTCATGGTCTGGGGTTTACTGTGTCTGAGGGAGATGATGACAACTTCAGGTTTGGTCTCCTCTCTATGAAGTCACAATGGGAAGTGGGGTCATCCTTGCCTGCTCTGTTTTTCTTTTTCTATACCAAAATTACAGAGAATGGGCTTGGCTGGAAAGGGACCTCCCATGTCCTCCATTTTCATTCCCTCTAGACCGTGTGCCAGCGAGTACAATGCCTAGGACAAAGTAGGCAGTCAGTCTAGAAACAGTTGTTCAAGGGGGCTGAGGAAATTAGCATCACTTGCTATTGGAATTTCATAGTTTTCCTGACTGTTGTCAGCAGAGGGCACTACAGGACTAATGGTATTTGAGTTATAGCTGCTGTTACTCTTTAAAAGAAAAACAATAATCGTTAATTCGAATGAATTAGGAAGGGGCCAAACTGAACTGATGATTTCTAGATAAAGCATCAATTTTGAAAAAAAAAGTGTTAGTGCTCAAGCTATGAGTGAACATTGCTGCAGTACTTTACAGTTTTTCAAAAAGCACTTAGCCTACATCGTCTTGTGTAATCCTCACAACCCTGCAAAGCAGGTGGAAATATCACAGTATAGTAGATACATGTGTGGGCTCTGAGGTCAGTGTCTGGGCTTCGAATCCTGGCTCTGTCAATTACCGACTTTCTGATTTGAACAGGTTACAAAACCTTCCTGTTTATTCTGGGATAACATCGGTATTTGACCTTGGGCTTGGTGTGAAATGAGAGGATGCACACAAAACACTTAACAGACTACTTTGCAGGTAATAAGCACTCAGCAGATGTTTGCTCTTACTCTTCTTGTTACAACACCAGGCACCTGATCTGAACGTGAAAGAAACACTGAAGGACATTATCACTAGTAAGTGCAAAGGCACGACCGAAGTCTCATCTCTTCCAACTAAGGGTCTCTGTCTCTGGCCACCACTTGTTCCCCAGCTGTCATTTCTGACAAATCTCCCAGCTGTGCTAATAATAATGCTTGTCATTCCTGCTGGAGTGCTTGCAAATGACTTCTTTAAAAATTCCCTCTTGAAATCCTATTTATGCTACTAATTCGCTTAGTAACTAATTTTTCTTAAAGAGCTCACAGCTAACTTGCGCCCAGTGCTCTCCAGGCCTCTTGATCTGAATCTGAATACTCAAAATCAAGTAGGTTTACTGTCCTGGGCGGTTTAATCCTGAGGTCTTAAACTCAAATGACTTCAGCGCTAGCAGATGTAATAAGATAGATATAGTGGGGATTCGGCCCTGTCTGAAGCAGGAAGTGAATATGCAGCCGAGTATGGTCAGATTTTTCAAGAGAATCAAGAACTCCATATTTTTATGTAAAATATCTCAATTAATAGATCTTGTCAACTAATTTCAAGTTTTGTAAAAAACAAGGTGGGGACCAAATCTAACATGTTTGTAGGCTTCATCTGCACTGGCTATCAGTTAGCAATCACTGGATAAGCCTTAAGGTGAGGGTGGGGCTACAGGACACATGGTCAGTGTTCCCAGGGGTGACAAGAGCAATCCTACTTCAGTCTTGAGAGCCTTGTTAAAGCCAGTGTATTTTACAAAATTGATCATTTTCTTCCTTTGGCTGAGTTAAGTAGCAATTTTTGCTTTCTCTGTAAAGAATCAATTCCTTGTCTGTGAAGTGTTGGAAGCTTCTGGATGGAGAATTGGAATCCATCTGTGACCCTGTGGTGTGACTCCAGGCAAGTTTCAGCTCCTTCTCACCCTCTACCACCAACACACCCAATGCAGCTGGATTTCCGCTCTTTTGAGATCAGCAATGGATGTTATTCTCCCCTCTGTTCGTAAACTTTCTTAGAGAAGGAGGCTCCAGTTTCTAAGAGCCAGGCCAGGAGCCTCCTCATTGGTCTACATTAGGTCCTCCCCACCCCCAAATTTTGAATGATTATTTTCATTGCTTGTTTGTTCCTTAACATTCAAGAATCTTTAGAATCATACATACCTATGGTGTAGTCCATGCAGTGAGGCAGGGCAGGTATAAAAGCATGTCATTTGGGGTCCTCTGAGAAAGAATTAGATATGCAATAAATGTATTAAGAATGCCTGTGAAGGATAAAGAGTGAGGGAGGAGGGGGAGGAGAAGAGGGCCTTCAGGCAACAATGCAGGCCTGGCACTTGCCAAAGGAGAGAGGACAGGAAAGGGGATTGGGTAGGAAGAATGTCAGACTATAGCACAGCTCCAAGAAAGTCCTAGCCAGGCTGCTGGAAAGCCCAAGAGCCAAGGGGTCACCACTGGGCAGGCCCGGCCAAGCTCCCATATCTCTGCTGTGCCTTGGCAAAGCAAGGCCTTGGTGTGAACAATTCAGGGATCCCAAAGGTGCCATGGCTGGAGGCTGTCAGCCCGCTACACCCCTTGCAGCAGGTTCTCTCTCAAAGGAGATCTCAGTGGTGCTTTCTTGTGACTGCCACACTCAGCAAGAAGACTTCCATGGTTCTATAAATGTGCAGTGCTACTTATTTTTATACAAAAAGAGGGAGCAGAGTCTGGGATTCAAAGTTAGTCCTAGGTTTGTGACTTCACCACTGTGCTGGCTGTGACTTTAGATAAGGAGCTAAATTCCCTTATCTATTCAAGAAAAATAGTGAAAGTAACTGTCCCATGGAGTTACTGTGAGAATTATAATAAAATGTATGTAAAGTGCTTAACACAGTGCCAGGTATCTCACAAGTGCTGAGTACATATTTTTACTTTGGAATGTACTGTGAGATAAACTGTAGGCTAGCTATCCAACAACCTTTCCTTTACTTTGATTTTTAGGGGTCTTGTCTTCTAGGATGACATTGTTAATGTGAACCTGGTCAGTAGGTCAAGTTAGGATGCATTTATGGACAATGGCCACCAGCAACACTCTCCCATCAACCCTGTGAGGTAGGCTCGATTATTAGGTCTATTTTACGGATGAGCAAACTAAAGCCCAGAACGGTCTTGGTGATATGATGGAGCAGATGACTCAGGTATGACCAATCAGAGCAATGCAATGCATCCCTTTCATTTGGGCACGGGCAGGGGACCCAATCCAAACCGTGGAGATGTAATAAGATTGGCCAGAGTAGCTGCAAAGATGTTGGGCTCTTTTACTAATGCACTTGGACCAGGGAGGGTGTGAGGCTGGTGATTCTGAAACTGTCTTACCTCCACAAAGGTAAGCCTCTCTGAAAATGATGCAGAGGCAGAAATGTTTGGCTGGCTAACCCACACCCATTCAAACCCTTTCTCCCATAACTGCTCTGAAGGAGGTTGCTAATTACCCTGTAATATCACTCCCGTCCCCTGTCATGTTAGTAACAGAACTCTCCAAGTTTTAGCTAGGCACATGGATACCCAAATTCTACATTTCTCAGATTCCCTTGCAGCTAGTTGTGATCATGTGACTAGATTCTGGACAATGGAATGTGAGCAAAAGAGAAGCAATGAGTGCAATTTCTGCGCCACAACCTCAGAAAGAAGCTTCTTGCTCTTCTCTGCTCCCTCCCCTCCTGGCTGGGAAATGACAACGGTGGGGCAACCAATCAGAGCCTGTGATGCAGAGGTAGAATCATCCCAGCATCCTGGGAATGGCTTCTCTTTGACTATTATACAAAGAAAATAAAACAAAAACAAAAAACAAAACCTGATTCTATTGTAGGGGCCAGAAAAACCTAAAAACGTACTTTCCTAGCCTTCTCAGTGGCTGGGTGGTCATGTGCATATGACACCGATGTGTCCAATCAGTGGGAAGCAATGATCAGCTGGAGGCTTTGGGGAAGAATTTGTTTTTCTGGATAAAAGGATCAAATCCAGATACCTCTTCTTTCTTCCTTGAATGCCTGGAGCAGGAGAGTCCTCCTGTGACCCTGAAGGTGGTGGAGCAGAAACCGAGAAAAGAAGCTGGGTTCTTGATAACAAAACTGAGCTGCCGCATAGTAATGTCATCTCTGCCTATGCTGGGCTATTTGTTATCTGAGAAAAATAAACCTATCTCTGGATTTCTTATGCGAGAAAAACAAATTGTACTTCGTTGAAGCCTCTATTAGCTGACTTTTATGTTATTACAGCCCAAACACTAAAACGTCAGTAGAACTTGGTGAGACAGAGAGCCCAGATGTTGATGATGTCATCTGGCCTCCTGAACACAGCTGTGCCTGAGACTAGCCGGCACCCCTGGACTTTTCAGTTATAAAGACACAGTAAGTTCTCTTGCTGCTTTAACAGTTTAGGTTGGGTTTTCTGTTGCCCGAAATGGAAAGACTCCTGATACAACAATTAACAAATAGCCAGGTAGACTGATTAAGTTTTCACTTCCTCTCAGTCCCTCCTCCAAATTATATGGGGGAAAAAGGGGTAAAATTAAAGGAAGGAAGGGAAACAGAAAGGAAGAAAGAAAAGGAAAGAATAAAAAAACAATAGTAAGACTTGAACGAAATTAACAGAAGGGTAGCGTGTTTTCACAGTTCCTTGTTCAGGAGCCTGGGTCCTAGCTTCCCTCTGACTCGTGGGGTCTGCCCTTGGTACCAGGTGAGCATCCTGACCACAGTGAGTCATGCAGCTCAATTTCTCAGCCCAGCACCACAGTTCTGGGGCTTTTCGTTCTCCTTTATTCTTCCTTAGATGTGGCATGGCCCATGTTAGTAAATCCTTGCCTGGAACCAATCCAGGCATTCTCCTGGGCCACCCTTAAGTCCATGGGCCATAACTTTTTGTTCTTACTGATCTCCAGGGTTTTCATCACTTCTGGGAATGGACCATTTAGTCCATACTTGGTGCACACCAACATTAATAGGCAATTGCCACAGGGAGATAATACAGGAAGAAAAATGGCTAAAAATATACAGTGAATCACAGAAAATTACATCTCTTAAAACCTACAGTGTATTCTTATCCCCATAGCAACTCCCGGCTAGTAAAGACAGGCTGATTTATTGCAGGCTTTCCCCAGCACTCAATTCTGCCAAAAGTGCCTCCGGCCTGTGGTGCCAATCCCAGTGAGGAGAAGGATGGGGACATCACAAACTCATTGTTTCTCTCCTCCATCTCTCACACTGGCATTTCTGTGGTGAGGAAACTCGAGATCCTTCAAAGCCATTTCTCTGAGATGTTTCTAACCTCTGACAGAATATCCTGTGTTCTTCCTACACGAATGCCTGCAGCAGGAGAGGGCTGATTTCCTGGAGGGGTCAGTGTGAATGAGGGACTTTAGGAGGCTGTAAGCGCCAGACAGGTCTGAATGAATGAGGAGAGGAGAGGAATTCCTCTTTTCCTTTTCTTTTCCTCTCTAGCTCCCTCTCTCCTTCCCTCACTTGCCTGACTTCTCTCTCACCTGCTATTACCTCCGTAGGTCCTCTGTGAAATGGACTATCTTCATATTAGGGCCAGGAAATGGGATTGGGGGTCAAGCCTTGACTTGCCAAATGAGTCTGGTATACAAAAAGACAATAGAATGTCTGCAAATAAACATTTTGTTATTCTATTGGAACTCTAAAATTTATTGGCATATAATGTGTGTTTCTTCATAATATTAAAAATTAGATTCTTGAATGCTATTTAAACTTTCATGATTTGAAGAAATATTCTGCTTATTATTGTTTTTTATTATTTATTATTATTAATGCCTATAGTACCTGGTCTTCCTAGGTGGTCTCCCATCCAAGTACTAACCAGGCCCAACCTTGCTTAGCTTCCAAGATCAGACATCAGGCTTATTCAGGGTGGCATGGCCATAGACCACGGACTGTGGCTCCACTGGGGCATGAATCCAGGACTTTCTGCGTGTAACCGCTACACTATGGAACTACTGGAGAAATATTCTGGACCAGAGTTCTGGAGCATCCTCCCTGAAAAATAGCCCTGCATGAATATGTCAAAAGGACAAAGATGAGCTCCCAATGGCCAAATCTGGGACAAGCTGAACTTGGGGAAAAAAAAAAAAAATATATATATATATATATATATATATATATATATATATATATATATATAGTAGTATTTTATAATCCACTGAATAAGAAATATCAGTTTATACTGATATAAACAAATAAATAAATGGAGGAAAAGAAAAAACCTTTCTTACAGTAAAATTCCAACTAATAAATAATGAAGAAATGATAGAATAAGAAAATCACCATTTGGCAACCTGTATAGTAACAACTAATTCAGGCAAAATGATCAATAGTTGTGTAAACCAGTGGGTAAAGTTTGGTGAGAAATAGTGTATTTATATGGCCTTAAAGTATTTTCTCACAAAACACTTATCGATTTCAAAGAGAAAAATAGCAACTTTATAGTGGAGAGGCTTGACAGGCCCCACCTGAACCAAGTGACCAAAGGTAACATCACAAGGGACAAATAGGACACCTCGATATCATGCATCTCCTGATGTGATGAGCTAAAAGGACACAATATTACCTCTGTGGTGTTCCTGCCCAAAATGCACAACCTACATCTGATTGTGAGGAAGCATCAGACGATCCCCCAATGAGGGACAGGCCAGTCAATAAATGGCTTATATCCTTCAAAAATGACAATGTCATGAAGGACAAAGAAAGACTGAGGAACCGTTCTAACTGAGGGAACCTAAAGAGACATGACAATATGTAATCTTGGATTGGGTCCCAGATCGAAAACGTTTTTTTTTTTTCTTTCTTAAAGAATATTGTTAGGAAAACATGAAATTTTAACAAAGATGTGTAGTTTCAATAATAGTATTGTATCAGTATTAATTTCCTGATTTTGAAATGGGCGTTATGAAAAAGAATGTCCGTGGTTCTTTTAGGAAATACATGCTCAAGTATTTAGAGATAAAGGGGGTTCGTATCTGCAACCTACTTTCAACCAGTTCACAAAAAAAGTATGTATAGAGAGAAAGTGATGAGTGAAGGGCATATAGGAATTCCTCGTACTTTTTGTATATTTTGTAAAAAGTACTTTTCTATAAGTCTGAAATGATTTCAAAATAAAGATTAAAAAACAGCCCCATCTGCGACTCAAAGTCCTTTTGAGTGAATTTTCTTGCCACTCTTCTTTCCCTCACACTGAAGGAACACCTTAGAATTTAGGTCCTCACAGTTCCCTGCACGAAGCAGGAGAATCCTACTTTAATTGGAGAGTATGAGGAGGGTGTGTGTGTGTGTGTGTGTGTGTGTGTGTGTGTGTGTGTGTGAGAGAGAGAGAGACAGAGAGACAGAGAGACAGAGAGACAGAGAGACAGAGAGACAGAGAGACAGAGACAGAGAAAATGTAAGAGAAAGATGCACCTATTCCCTCAGGGTCCCACACAAAAGCCTGGGATAGAGTCATTTGTTACAAGGCCCCAATCAGACCAGTGAATGGAGTCAAAGGCCTCTTGGTGACTCCTGTCAGGTTTCTGAGGGAAGAGAGGGTTTGGCCTGTGTGACATGTACTGACCCAGCTCAGTGAAAGCCAAGAGCCAGCCTATGTAAGAAAGTTCAGGACTGAGCTCATGCTCTCTTTCTCTTTCTCTCTCAAACACACATCCCTTTCTTCTTCTTTCCTAGAATATTTCCAGGTACCTGGTGAAGAAGATGTTTCTATCAGGGACAGAATATCTCTCTAAAGAAGGGGGCATGCTTTATTTCTTTAGGGATGCAGAATAAAGCTCGATATGTGGAAACCCACTAACTCTGAGGCCTAGTGCCCCACCCTCCTACATTTGGTCTGGCTTGTCCAGAGCCTTGTATTCAGGTCCAAGGACCCGGTTATACAGGTCTCAAAGCTTACACAATGGGCATGACATGAAAAGATTCCAAAGGAAGGTCTGCCATATACTGTGTTAAAATAGCTGATTTTAATGCTCCCTACTTTCTTTAATAACTGTTTCTTTTAATTCATTCATCTCAATATCGTGAGCTACAGCGAAGCAGAAAGTGGTTTAGTTATTTACAAATGTTCCTGATTGAATGAAATAATGTCTTGATTCCTTCTCAGTGGTCTAGGGACAATAACAAGAGAATCTTAAGGGGATGAGGATAGAGCTCCCCTCCTCCCTGGAAGTGGGCATCTGTCCCCTTCCTACCTCCTCACACCCCTGCTTTTATAATATTGCCTCATGGTTGTAGGGAGACATAGGGAAGGAAAAAAAAATGAAATCATTTTCAGTTCTGAAAAGATATTTGTCTCAATCTACCAACATCAGCCAGATATGAGTTGTACAAATCAAATAGGTACAAGGCTTCAGGCTGGACTGTGAAAAAGAGACTTTAAATATTTAAGAGCTGGTCAGCCCTGATCTTATCAGTTCAGAGTGAAAATAAAGACACTAAGTCTAAGCCCTTTTTTAAAGAAGCCACAGTTTGTATGTTTCTGCAGAGAAAGTGGATCTCCATGGCTGGGCCCAAGGTTGCATAGAAATTATAGAGGATCCAACTTCCTTCTCATTATGTGGCCCATTTGCCCACCTACTACCCCCCAAATGACTTTATTTAACAGGTGTCATACACCAAATAGCAGCATTTTTTTCAATCAAGTAGGAATCAGGCAATGAATGACTCAATATTAAATTTAGGCCATTCCCAGCACCTGGACGAGCCTGTGAGAAACAATAAAACTAGCTCTCAGATGGGAGTGGATATGACCAAGGAACTCCCTTATGCCATCTTGATAGCTGATGGGGATAGCCAGGATCTTTCCATTTGGCTGATTCACTCAGATCTCTAGGGCCCAATGACATGAGAGGGATTTCAATATTTTTCAAGGCCCATGTGGAAAGATATTACTAACTCTTACATGGGGAATTCATCATTTTCATGGGATGCCCTATACCTTCTTTTCTTTTGCCAGTCCGAGGAAGCGTATCAACACTGGCAGAGCCAATATATTTATAATGTCAGCAGAAAGATTTTCACAAAGATCTCAAAATTCATATAACACAGGCTCAGGAAAGAATGATTACATTTAAGGAGTGAGGAATCTGCAAAAGGAGAAGCAGGTGCCTTGTCAGGGGCAAGTGAAGCTCTGCAGCAGAGGGAGGAATTGGGCTGAGATGTGCAGGTCCCGGGGCCCTTCTCCAGCACAATGGGGGGACGAGTGTCACTTTTATCTCCCAGGTGTGAGTTCTGCCAAGGATTTTCATTTTCCACATGCCCCCTGGTAATGGACCCTTTTGTTATTACTATGAACTGGGGCAAACTTTCTAGCTGGTTGGGTCTACACTTGGGACTTAATGATTTGCAACACCATAATGTTCCATGTTTCTTGATTACAGAAGAACCCTATAACCTTTTGTTTTCATCATATTTACTATAGTAGATTAATGATGGCTGCAAATTCTTTGCCACTGTTCCATCAAGAGGTAGAGTCTTATTCCTCATTCTTTGAATCTAGATTGACCCTGAGACTGGCTTTGACAAACAGAATGCACTGGAAGTAACACAGTGTAACTTTTAAGGTCTGGGCCTTAAGACATCAGCAGCTTCCAATTTAGTACTAGTTGGAAGAAGTTGCCATGAAGTCTGGCTACTTTGAGACTTCCTTGCTGTGAGAAAGCCCAAGTTAACCGTGTGTAGAGAGAGAGTCCATGTGGAGGAGCCCCGAGGTGCCAGACATGCAAGTGGTTTTCTTAAACCTACCTGCCCAGCCGCCAACTAAACGAAGCCAAGTGAAGGACCCCAGCAAATGGAATATAGAAGAGAATAACCACCCAACAGAGCCCTGTCCAAATTGCTGACCCACAGAATTATAAGCCAATAAGATGGCTGATTTAAGCCAGTAACTTTTGGGATAATTTATTATCTGGTTAGTTAACTGAAACATATAAATCAAAGCTAATGGAATTAG
>NW_011888796.1:3689686-3693050 GCF_000151845.1 Pteropus vampyrus | reverse complement strand
CCAGATATGAGTTGTACAAATCAAATAGGTACAAGGCTTCAGGCTGGACTGTGAAAAAGAGACTTTAAATATTTAAGAGCTGGTCAGCCCTGATCTTATCAGTTCAGAGTGAAAATAAAGACACTAAGTCTAAGCCCTTTTTTAAAGAAGCCACAGTTTGTATGTTTCTGCAGAGAAAGTGGATCTCCGTGGCTGGGCCCAAGGTTGCATAGAAATTATAGAGGATCCAACTTCCTTCTCATTATGTGGCCCATTTGCCCACCTACTACCCCCCAAATGACTTTATTTAACAGGTGTCATACACCAAATAGCAGCATTTTTTTCAATCAAGTAGGAATCAGGCAATGAATGACTCAATATTAAATTTAGGCCATTCCCAGCACCTGGACGAGCCTGTGAGAAACAATAAAACTAGCTCTCAGATGGGAGTGGATATGACCAAGGAACTCCCTTATGCCATCTTGATAGCTGATGGGGATAGCCAGGATCTTTCCATTTGGCTGATTCACTCAGATCTCTAGGGCCCAATGACATGAGAGGGATTTCAGTATCTTTCAAGGCCCATGTGGAAAGATATTACTAACTCTTACATGGGGAATTCATCGTTTTCATGGGATGCCCTATACCTTCTTTTCTTTTGCCATTCTGAGGAAGCATATCAACACTGGCAGAGCCAATATATTTATAATGTCAGCAGAAAGATTTTCACAAAGATCTCAAAATTCATATAACACAGGCTCAGGAAAGAATGATTACATTTAAGGAGTGAGGAATCTGCAAAAGGAGAAGCAGGTGCCTTGTCAGGGGCAAGTGAAGCTCTGCAGCAGAGGGAGGAATTGGGCTGAGATGTGCAGGTCCCGGGGCCCTTCTCCAGCACAATGGGGGGACGAGTGTCACTTTTATCTCCCAGGTGTGAGTTCTGCCAAGGATTTTCATTTTCCACATGCCCCCTGGTAATGGACCCTTTTGTTATTACTATGAACTGGGGCAAACTTTCTAGCTGGTTGGGTCTACACTTGGGACTTAATGATTTGCAACACCATAATGTTCCATGTTTCTTGATTACAGAAGAACCCTATAACCTTTTGTTTTCATCATATTTACTATAGTAGATTAATGATGGCTGCAAATTCTTTGCCACTGTTCCATCAAGAGGTAGAGTCTTATTCCTCATTCTTTGAATCTAGATTGACCCTGAGACTGGCTTTGACAAACAGAATGCACTGGAAGTAACACAGTGTAACTTTTAAGGTCTGGGCCTTAAGACATCAGCAGCTTCCAATTTAGTACTAGTTGGAAGAAGTTGCCATGAAGTCTGGCTACTTTGAGACTTCCTTGCTGTGAGAAAGCCCAAGTTAACCTTGTGTAGAGAGAGAGTCCATGTGGAGGAGCCCCGAGGTGCCAGACATGCAAGTGGTTTTCTTAAACCTAACTAAACGAAGCCAAGTGAAGGACCCCAGCAAATGGAATATAGAAGAGAATAACCACCCAACAGAGCCCTGTCCAAATTGCTGACCCACAGAATTATAAGCCAATAAGATGGCTGATTTAAGCCAGTAACTTTTGGGATAATTTATTATCTGGTTAGTTAACTGAAACATATAAATCAAAGCTAATGGAATTAGTGACCCACCCACCAGTACCACATAGAAACAACAGACCTAGATGGATAAGGCTTCTTTATGTCATTCAAATAGCGAAAACTCCACTGAATTGGGAGCAGAGCCCAGAAAAACTCCAGGATTCCAGCTGTGGTCTCCATAATGTCAGACAGAAATAATATTTTTCTGAGAGCAGCTCTTCTCTTTCATGGTCCCTTTTCTGTACTGTGGCCCTAACTATTTCTGACTCTAACTATTTTGCACTCCATTTTCCAGGGATGCATTCATTCACTTTAAATATCTCCAGAGACTACCATAACAAGTAACATTTGTAAACAATTTCACTGTCCAACAATAGGGGATGGGTAAATAATTTATAGTCCATCCATATAATAACAAAAATTTGAATTTATTAAAATTGATGCTTTAGAAGGGGCTCGTAGGCACAGAGAGGTATTTCCAGTATGTGTTATGAAACGCGATCGCACTTAAAAATTTTATATACAGTAATCCTATAAACCTAGGGGAAGATGTGAGGGTTTGCAACAAGGTTACGAGGACTCTATACTTTTATTTGACTTTCCTGAAATAAGTACAGCAGGTCCTCAAACAACATCATTTTGTTCAACACCACTTTGTTATAACATTATTGAGATGTGATAGGAACTTAACTCTTGTTTGTATCAATTAGCCTATGGTAAAATTGCTTTTTATGTGTCCTTTGCCTTAAAGTCACAGAACCTATCGACAATGTTAAGTGAAGATTTACTGTATGTATCTAGCATTTATAATATGTTAAAACAGTAAAAGAAGTGTTATTCTGGAGGTAGAAGTAGTGACGGGATGGCTGGAAGACTGTCAGGCCCCTCAAGGAAGTGGAACTGGGCTGAAATGATGTTGTGACTTAAACTGAAATAACCTGTGGTTTCTTGGGGCCCCCACATGGTACTTGCCGTCTTGTGTATAGAACCCGCTTTAGGCAGCATGCCGACAACATGACCTCTATTAATAGCAGCTGAAATCTGGGCTCATGCAGATTCTTAAGTGGGATAGGAATCAGAGTCAAAATCGTGGTTATTAAGTGAGTGACCTTGTCAGAACTTTATCATCACATAGTATTTATTAAACTCTCTCTTACTTTAATGAGTCAGGAAGTAGGGTTTCTTTTTCTTTCTTATTCAAAGCTGTGTTTCTCCGCAAGAGTAGGGCTCCCTTCCTAAAATGGACCAGAACTTTTATTTCCCTGAAGCTATATTACTTAAGGCAGAATTTTCCAGGGAAGGAAAGTGTTGATTCAACCACAGACCACTAAGCAAATATCTGGTTGTTCTCTGGGACTTTTTGTCTAGTTCTCATTTCTTTTTCCTATATCCAACCAGAAAATATTATAGTAAAGTCTGTGTACAGTGGACATCTGTTGTCCAGTATATTTTTCTACTTCCTTTGGGGACATCACCCTGCCTTTCTTCTGGGGAACTATCTCCTCCCATTCTGTTTCTGTGGTTAGAATGACTTCATCACCTGGCTCCGGGCAGGGGGCACATGACCCAGAGTTGGCCAGTTGGCATATTCCATTCTCCTGGCCATAGGTAAAAGTGCCACGAACAGGCAGGCACATGACCCAAATCAGGCCACCGAGACTCAAGTCTGGGGCTTTTGCTGGAACTATCGGGAACGAAGTGAACTGTTTCTATTTGGGTTGCTAAGCTGGGAGTTTGCAAGCCTAGAGCCGCTTTAGGCCGTCTTTGCCACCTTGTAGGGTA
>NW_011888796.1:3670351-3689636 GCF_000151845.1 Pteropus vampyrus | reverse complement strand
ATATTACTTAAGGCAGAATTTTCCAGGGAAGGAAAGTGTTGATTCAACCACAGACCACTAAGCAAATATCTGGTTGTTCTCTGGGACTTTTTGTCTAGTTCTCATTTCTTTTTCCTATATCCAACCAGAAAATATTATAGTAAAGTCTGTGTACAGTGGACATCTGTTGTCCAGTATATTTTTCTACTTCCTTTGGGGACATCACCCTGCCTTTCTTCTGGGGAACTATCTCCTCCCATTCTGTTTCTGTGGTTAGAATGACTTCATCACCTGGCTCCGGGCAGGGGGCACATGATCCAGAGTTGGCCAGTTGGCATATTCCATTCTCCTGGCCATAGGTAAAAGTGCCACGAACAGGCAGGCACATGACCCAAATCAGGCCACCGAGACTCAAGTCTGGGGCTTTTGCTGGAACTATCGGGAACGAAGTGAACTGTTTCTATTTGGGTTGCTAAGCTGGGAGTTTGCAAGCCTAGAGCCGCTTTAGGCCGTCTTTGCCACCTTGTAGGGTATGGCTGCCTGAGAGTAAAGCCAACACAAAGGAAAGCAGAGCTGAGAGAAGGAGAGAATCAGATGTTTTTAATGTTGTCTTTTGGAAACCTGGATCTAACTACTCCAGAATTTACTCCTGGGTTTTTAGTTGCAAGGGCTAATAAAATCCCCCCGCCCCCTCCTCACACCCCACTTAAATCAATTGGAATTGAATTTCTCTCACGGAAAGAGTGAGAGAAGGTGGGACTTGAGTGAAACCTACAAGATTGGGTAGAATAATAGCCCTTTATCTTTGTGTGGTACTTTACAGCTCTTGAAGCACATTCACTTCTAATCTCATTTGAAACTCACCGTCACCTTGGAAAGAAGGCAGTGTTTATTATTATTTCCATTTCATAGAAGAGGGAACTCAAGTTCAGAGAAGATAGGTGACGTGTGCAGAGGCACAAGGTTGAGGTGTAACAGCCAGAGCACAAATCCAGACTCTTTCCACTACATAAAGAAGTTTCTGAAGATAAATCAGATTTAGGTGGGCAGAGAGGAGGGAGTGTGGGATTTTGGAGAACAATTCCTCGGTGACAGTGACAATTTCTGCTGTTTTTGCCTTTCCCATGATTGCTTGATATAAAACTAAATATAGATGTTTTTCAATTTACTATAGGGTTATGTCTGGATAAACCCAGCCTAAATCGAAAATCTCATAAATTAAAAATGCATTTAATAGACCTAACCTACCAAACATCATAGCTTAGCCTAGCCTATCTTTACCATGCTGAGAAGGCTTACATTAGCCTACAGTTGGGTAAAATCATCTAACACAACGAATACACTATAGCGCATCGGTCGTTTATCCTTGAGATCACTGCCGCCATCCAGCACCAGGAGAAAGTATCTACTGCAATTGCTGGCCCACCAAAAGATCAAAATTCAAAATTCACAGTTGGGTTTCTATTGAATGCATATCACTTTTGCACTATTGTAAAGATGAAAAATCATAAGTGGAACCATTGTAACTCAGGAACCATCTGCACATTATAACAATGATAACTAAATATTTACTGTTTGCTGTGTGCCCAGCGTTGGGCCAAGTAAGCACATCAAGTATGCATCTCCTTTTGCTTTTCCTAACATTCATATGAAGAAGGTATTGTTACTATCACTACCATTTAACTGACTAAAATGAAGTAACTAACACTCAGAAAAGTGAAGCCACTTGCCCAAAGTGATACAAGTAAGTGGCAGAGCAGGGACCAGAATCCAGATCTGACCCCAAAGAACTCCCAGCTCCCTCTTAATCACTAGGCTGAACTGACCCCTAAGCAACTCTTGGCCTTTCGGCCTTTCATTTGGAACCAGGAAGATGTGGTTCTAGATTTTTCTTTTTAATTGTACTTCTCCCCTCCTGACTATGGAGCTGTAAAACTCCACGAAGGAGACAGGCCTTTTGGGTATGCCACTTCTCAAGCTGGCTCTGCCTGGCTGGCCTAGGCAGCAGCAAAGCCTACAGATGTTTCCATGTGATGCATGGAACTTCCTAGTTTCTAATTTCCTGGCTCCCACCGGTGCTCAGAAACCCAGTGTAGTACCGTATGGGGAACAAAGGAAGGACGGTCCTGGCAGGAGCCAGGCCCTGCCTGAAAACCCTCAGAAGGCTTCTCCCTGTACCATCTCCCATGTGGCTCCTGCTAGCTCCATCTCTACCCCACAGGGAAGTGAATAAAGCTCATTATCTATTTATTTTATAAAGTGCTACCCTTGGTGTTCAAATCGCCTCAGGGTACAGAACACAGAATTTAAAACAATTAAAAGATGTAAAACAGAGAATTGGTGATGACCAGCAGTTTTTTAAAATCAGCAATAAAATGCCAGTTTGTGGAGAGCCCTGGCTCACCCTGGTTGCTGCAGATCACCTGCGGGGGCTTTGTCAACGCGAGGGGCAGGGCGTGATTCTCCTGCAGCCTCTGACTGAGATGTTTGCTCACAAAGCCCGGATGCTCCAGTTACCTTCCTTCACTGTCCCGTCTGAATCTTTATGACTCAGCTCAGGCCAGCATCAACTCACTTATTTTCTTCCTGTGCCTGGCCGTGGGAGGCTTCAGGAGGCCTGCAGCATCCGACAAGGAAGAGGGGCAGGGCCTGTTTTAGGTAGTTGGCATGGGGGACCAGCTTAGCTGTTGGCACATCACTGCCTGGAGTTGGTGACTAAATAATAATATCGATAATGACAGAAATAATAATGAGAACTGAGCTTAGCTGAGGCTTTTGCTCTGTGAAGGGAGGAATGATGGCTCATTGCCAAGATTTCTTCAGCTTTGAAAGGTGTGTGGTTAGAACCAGAGGGGAGGAAACAAGGTAAAAGTGACCGTGTTACCCAGGTTGGAAGAGAACTTGGGAAAAGGAAAGCAGCATGTTGAAGTCGTCTTAGCTTGAATGAAAGTCGAGGCGCAGCTGGGGCTCCAGCAACTAGAATCAGAAACACTGCTAATTGCGTGTAGGTTTGCCTAAAGCACGAGCAATGAACCCAGATGTGAGCTATGGTCCCTGGCTTCTTCAGTACCCGGATGGCCTTACAAGTCACTTTACTTTTCTGGACTTTAGTTTCCACACAATAAAATAAAGGGACTGGCATGATAATCCCCTTTTAATGCTACATTTTAGGTTTCTGATTTTCAGAACTCAAATAATCCTTGGCAAGTATTTACTGACTACGTTCTATCTGCGAGGCACCTCTAAGGATCTCTCAGGAAAAGAAACTTCCTCCCGTCTTTTGATATCACACATGTTTCTCTCCAGTGGCCACAGTCCAGCTGTATTTTCAAGGTAGGAGAGGAGTTTGGGGTGATGGGGATTGGGGGAGGGATGAGGAGGAGAAATATCCTTCGGCTCGATTACGCATTTATTGATCACCTATCTTTCCCGCCCTCCAAGTCAGTGGTTTCCATCCAGTAGATGTCCCATTTGATCCCTGTGGAACAACCTTCTGGGATTCCCTGAGCATCGTTCTGCCTGAAGAGCAGTCCCTGCTTCTCTCCGGGCAGTAATGAGATTTCCTTTTGAGTCTCGCGCTGGCCTACTACCTTTCACCCTGCTGAGTGTCCCTCTGGCTGCGTCCATTTCTCTCTGTGCCCAGGTTT
Organism: Pteropus vampyrus; assembly: GCF_000151845.1. NCBI lineage: Eukaryota > Metazoa > Chordata > Mammalia > Chiroptera > Pteropodidae > Pteropus > Pteropus vampyrus. The sequence goes on along the minus strand of NW_011888796.1, from coordinate 3,686,010 downwards.
ATTCGGCTGTGTTCTCCTCTGTTCCATGGAATATCTGTCACAGTCCAATTGGAATTCACTTTATCTTTCCCACTGCCCTATTCACTGAGCAAACGTGCATTTGGCCTTTCAGCCATGGAAATTTTCCCACCCTCTTTTCTCTTTCCTAAGAAGGAAACATCAGTGGCTTAGAAAAAATTTGCATTTTCTGCAGCCTAATTTCAACAGCTATTTGCTGAATACTTATGACAAGCTTAGTTTTGTCATGCCCTCAAGAGGTTTATGATGTAGTTGGTGAAATGGAACAGACACATGTAAAACTATTTGAAAACAGCGAAGCACAGTAATGTCAGTGTTATCATTTGATGCCAAAATGTGTGGTCCTATAACAGCACCATTAACACTTGTGAGAGATGCTGACATGTCCGAGGACTTACGCACGTCTCGTTTAAACTTCATAATAAGCCTATGAGTTGGGTATAATCATCCCCATTTTAGTTATCGGCAGTCTGAGTCACAGAGAATTTAATTGGCCTACAGTCTCATGGGTGGTAAGACAACCTCGCTCTTTTCAACTCCAAAGTATGTGCATTTAAAATCTTAACTCAACTACTGTTCTGTGAGCTCCATGAAGGTGGAGTCTATGTGCTCACTTCAGCAGCATATATACTAAGAATGAAGGTGGGTGTTTTGCCCGTGGCTGTTTTCCAGGGCCATTTCCCCAGTGCTTACCATAGTAAATAATTAAGAAAAAAATATACATATATACACATACATACATATTAAATGCTGCACCTCTTATGAACAGAAGGACTTCTAGGAAAAGCTAGACTAAATGGTTCTTTTTCTAGAGTCAGAGGTGGGAGGAATTATGAGGTGTTTGGATTATGAAAATCAAGCTCAGCCATCCCATTAGCTTGGGGGATGGGCTTGATGATAAAAGAGTGGAAGAATAGAAAACAAGCAAAAGTAAAAACAAAATAAAAAAATGAAAAGCAAAAACACACAACAATAACAAAACACACACACGCGCACATACAACAACACTGCACCTCTTTTTGAGGCCTTAAAACCAGCTCTCGTCCCTGCCCTGTTCCCCTGTGCACACAGCTCTACTATGTGTGCGCAAGGTCCATGTGTTTTGTGCTGCTTACATCTGAGTCTCTCACAAAACTGGGCCCAACAAGCGACAGGTGATGGCTTTACCCTACTTTGTATCTCCGAAGGTGGGATGGACCCTCAGAACAAATGTTTGTTGAAATGAATCGAAATTAGATCGTGTCTCATCTCATTCAGACTTTTTTTTTTTTTTTTTAGTCTTTTGTGTTTTCTGTTTCTTATGTGATGCTTTCGGGAAATAGCAATGATATAGGAAGAAAGAACCATAGACAACCCCCTTGATAGTTATATGGGGAAATGAATGTGGTGCCACTATTTTTTTTTTTAAAGTCTGGGTCTTATCTGTCCCAGATTGGATTCTCATATTTAGGAGAAAAAAAAAAAGGAAAGAAATGAAGCTGCATCTTCCTATTCAGTCAACCTGGAGGGTCTGCCTCAAAGAGGATTGTGGGGTGGGGGGTAGGAAATGTTCAATTTTATTGGTTTGTTCTGCTGGGTCCTTCTCTCCAGGACACTGTTTAGTGCACCGAATGAAGTGGAAAATGAAGAACAGGTGAGCAATCAGCTGTGAAAAGCTTTAATGGACCTGGCACCCCTTTGGGAATGAGGCAAGGCTCTTGCTGGTGCTCAAGACCAACTCTTTTCCAGTTCAGTGGGCTTTGTTTTTGCAATGGGAATTTAACTCCCGTGGGTGGCCCCAAATGGAGAAATATTCCAGCCTTCAGCAGCAGTGGTGCTGCAGCATCTTTACAGAGAACCGAGGCCAATGTCCGGAAAGGGGCCTCTAGTTCACCGGGGGCCTTAGCAAATCTTGAACTTCCTGGGTGGCCAGGAGGGCAGATCACGTGACCCTGTGAAGAGAGTGATATTGTGATTATCTGGGACTTCCAAGTAATGAAGCTGGGATGTTCCTGAAGTGGAGGGGACTGTGGGTTAGTTTAGATCCAGACCCAGGGGCATTGGGGCCACCACAGCATCTCTGTGGAAGCAGCGGGATGGGCAAATCTCTTTTAAGCTTTTAAGCTCCTTGGAGTGTGCCAAAAAGAATGAGGCCTTGGATTTGGGCTGGAAGGGTGGGAAAGGATGTCTATCTAATAATAATGAGGAGGAGGAACAGGACTAAGAGCAGGCATTCTGTGTTTACTGTATTCCAGACCCTGGGCTATGTGTGAGAGTGATGTTTTCACTCCCTCACACTAACAAACATTTAGGCTTTGCCAATTAGCTTCTTCCTCTCTCCTGCCCTCTCAGGGTTTTCCTGGCTACTGAGCTTTTAAAGATACAGAGTCAGGAGAATGCTTATAGAGAAAGGCATTGAAGAGGCAGTGGGGAAAGGGAGAGATTCTTGCTGGGCCAGCTCTGAAGCTCTCCTTTGTAGTGGAGAATGCTGGCATTGGGCAAAGAGTAGATGAAAATTAAAAAATGAAGTGAGAAACTTAGTGAGCTAAGTCAACCTACATGACAAATATGAGATAGAGAGAAATGAAAAGGAGAAAAAAAAATTTTGTGGGTTGGGTATTAGGTAGGGTTGCCAGATGAAATACAGGATACTAGTTACATTTGAATTTCAGATAAACAACGAATATGTCCCAGATAGTGCATAGAAAATATTTATACTAAAAAAAAATTTTGTCATGTATCTGAAATTCAAATGTAACTGGGCATTCTTTCTGTTTGTTGTGTTTTGCTTTGCTAAATCTGGCAAGTCTAGTGTTGGGGAGAGTTTTGTGGAGATTCTAGAGTTGAGTTTCTAGAGCAGTGAATGTGGGTGGGTAGGGGAATTGGGCAGAAGAGGAAAAGATATTTTAAGAAATGTTGCTGTGGTTTATAAATTGGATCCCCTTTTATGTTCTTCAAGTGATGCTAGTATAATTAGAAAACTTTATTTGGTTTTAAAACTGTCTTCTTCAAATGTAACTTTATGCAGACTGGGTGATATGAAATTCTGGCTGGGGTGCATATACATTAGCTCATATAATCCTCATAATTGTGTAAGGTGGACAGCATCATACTTGTTTTACAGTGAGGAATTTAAGGCTCAGAGAGGTTAAATAACTTGCTCAGAGTCACACAGTAAATAGCAGAGCTGGATTCCAAGCCGAAATTCATTTGACCTTCTGTGCTCTAAACCTGAAGCCTAAATAACCCACGTCAAACTGATCTCTACTTCACAACTGAATCCTACTCATACATACATTTAAAAAAAATGCTTGAATATAACATGCTAAATGTATGTAGAATGGACTCATGGAATTTTAGCATTCCTTTTTCAGTTGAAGAAACAGTAATTTGGAGAAGATAAGGATCACAAGGGTAGTTACCCTAAGAGCCAAGACTAAGACCTGGACCCACAGAGGGGGCACAGGGATTGAACAACCCAGGGGACAGCTGTAAAGAAGTAAAGCAAGTCAAATTGACCACCCCTTTATTGTCGGCCTCCTCCTGCCTCAAATTCACCCCGCCTCTCCCCCTCCTACATCCCTCCCTCTCCAAGCATCGAGCCATGTCCCATTTCTACGAATTCCCACTCTGAGCCAGCTGTCATAATCCCCTGCAAGGTGTTAGCTGATAAGAGCCTGTGGGAGGATCATAAAATGTTAGCCCAGGGGAGGATATTAAAGGCTGTAGAAGTCTGAAAGCAGGTGTGCACAGAGACAAGTATTGCAGGAGATGCCAGAGGGCCTGGCCACCAAGCAGCCTTGCAAGGTGGTATTTATCTTGGGCATACACTCTGGTTCAGCATCTGATTTAGTCCCAGCCTTGCTAGTCCAGACACTCTGTCTTCTCATGCCTCAGGTTTGACTGGATACAGTAATAATGACTCATAGTAACAAAGCTCAAGGAGAGAAGCACAAACAAAAAAAGAAACCAATTTATTAATGTACGATAAGACATACACCTGCTAAGCTGACTTTAGCCTGACCAATGCTTTCTCTCTCGTGGGATGAGAAGCTAATGTGGAGAATGAGGTATCAACTGGTTGTTCAAGTCTCCTGGAAGCAGCTCAGAGGGAGTAAGGTAGAGAAGACCAGAGTTTAATGGCATTGAGTGCTAGGGTCTGGCACTGTTACCTCCACAATGGCTAGGTGAATGCCCTCATCAAACTAGGCATATTGTCTTTCAGGCAGTGCTAAAATATGGCAGGTATTGAACTAGGTCCAGGAAGAAAATAAACAGCACATTCAAAAGGGAGTCATGATTGCAGAGAGTTTAAAGGAGGGATTCTTTTCAAAGATATTTCAAAACCAACAAGGTTTTGGGATGGATCGCCTCCCAGCTAGCCCTAATCTAGAAACCCTGGGAATAATTGCCACTTCCAGGACAAAAGGAGGAAGTGGTTCCCAGAACCTGGAGAGGGCTGCACCTGCAGCTCTAGGGAGGGCATTTCCACAGGATCCCAAGGTAGAGAGATGATCTGGACTGGCAAACAGATCCCTGGCAGGCAGGCCTGCAAGCATTATGCCTCCCCTTTCCTATGCTTCCTTGTTAGACCATCTTGCTTCTGCTAAAAACATTCTGGAATAATTCCCGCAATCTGGTTACATAGGGCTCTTCCTGCCTTGAGAGCCATTTTCTCTCTTCAAGGTGACTCTGGGCATTTCTGTTCTGATTGGTTAAGTAATGAATTCTTTAATGTAATCTTATAATCCTATTTTTCTTGTTTTCTCATGGTTTTAGGGCCAAGGTAGGGGCACCTTACAGGTGCTTCCATAAACTAACCTAATTCGGCCTCACTGAGTAGAAGAGTTAAGGGCAGGAGGAACTCAAGAGCAGGCCAGGGCTCTCTGAAATACCGGTGGCATCACCTTTACCAGGAATTCCTGCGTTTTAAAAGGAACTCTTAAACATACAATATTTAAGACTCAAAGAAATGTCTCTTAAATGGCAAAATTTCACTTCAGTACTAGGGAGGTATGTTGGGCTGACTAATGGCCCATCCCAAAGATGTGCACATCTCAAACGCCAGAACCTATGAACATGTTGCCTTGTATGAAAAACAAGACTTTGCAGATATGCTTAAATGAAGTATCTTGAGATGTGGAGATTATCCTAGATTATCTGGTAGGATCAATGTAATCAGAAGAGTCCTTTTAAGAGGGAGGCAGAAGCATTAGAAGTTGAGAGACGAGATGTGACGACACAAGCAGAGATTGGATTGATGCCCTTTGAAGATAGAGTAGGGGCCATGAGCCAAGAACAGGAGGCCTCTAGAGGCTAGAAAAGGCAGAGATTCTCACCTAGAGCCTCCAGAAGAAGTATGGCCTTTGATTTTTAGTCCTATAAGACCCATTTTGGACTTCTGACCTCCAGAACTGTAAAATAATAAATTTGTTCTGTTTTAAGCCACTAAGTTTGTAGTAACTTGTAATGGAAGTCATAGAAAACTAATAAAGAGGATATTTTGGGGATAGAAGCTCCTTTCCCATGTCCTTCAACCACAGACTACACTAAGATTTCTTAGGATGGTTTTTTTGCCAACCAATTTTGAGTCTTGACTCAGATACCTATGGACTGGAATTCTGACCATAAAAACTATGGAGGTAATTTGTCCTACGACATGCACAACTGATGCCAAAGTGGGTTTCTGCCCTCATAAGCATGTTCCCAGACCTTGTCCTTTACTGCTCAGCAGGCCAGGTGTGGTTGGGGCCCTCCCACACCGAAGACTTCCTGAGTTGAGAGCTCTGGCTCTCATGAAGGCCAATGAGAGAAGCAGGCAGAGGTGGTGAGGAGGCCGCTCCAGGCATAGATAATTGGCGAAAACAATTAAGGAGTGACACAGAGGACATCTTTCCTCTTGGTGCTCCATTGTAAAAATAGCCCAAAGAGAGGAATTTGAATCTGCTTTGAACTGGACTACTTGGAGGGGTGAGAGGTTGGCGGGGCAGAAATCCTTTCGCAGATTTCCTTAGTTCCAGTTTCTACCCCTGGGGGGGGGGGGGCGGGGGCAGAAATCCTTTCGCAGATTTCCTTAGTTCCAGTTTCTACCCCTGCAGTGACCACAACAGGTTCTCAGGAAGAGGTCCTTCTCTATAAAGCTGTTTTTTTTTTCCTTCAATTAAGTCTCATACACTAAATGGAAAATGAAGAGGACGTTGCTTAAACTGTGCCTTTAGAATGAAATGGGATATGAAAAGGCTCAAATCCATTTTAGAGATAGACTCGTCTGTCAGAAATCGATATAGCCCTTGCATTCTACAATGTGCCAGTTCGTAAAGTGAAAACAGCTCGAACTCTCCATTTAACATTTTCAAAGCTGATATTAAATTCTGAGCTTTTATATCTGCTCATTTAGGACTGAGTTATAAATCTGAAGTCTCTCCCCGGCTTATGAGTCTGACAGTGCTTAATAAAAACTTTTATAATCAAGTTCGATAAAGAATCACAAATCTCTATCTTGTGATTTTTAGCTTGCAACAATCTTCGTAAATAATGTTTCCTGCTTTTATGTTTGTCAATATTTGTCATTTTTAAAAATGAAAAAAATAGAAATACTATGTAAACTTTCACCACTTTGATGGAAATACTGTTAATAAAGGATTCAATGAGTAAGATGTCTTCATAGCAGCATTTGTAAAAAATAACCGTGAAAGGTCAGAAGATGAAATCTTTAGTGTAGAGATCACATGGCATGAAAAATCTACTTTCTATTATTTAACACTATATTTAAAAAGAAAAACGGAACTGTTTTAGGTAAAACCAACTGTTCCACTTGTGGTTTAGGATAAAATTTCCAGCGACAGCAAATAGATTCAAACAATTGAGATGGAAGAAAAGGTAACGTACTCTAGAAAATTGTGAGATGACTCAAACAGTGGCTTTTGGGAAGACAGAGACAGCAATGTGAAAGAGATATGGGGAAAGTTTGAATAAATTATATCTTGAAGTGTGGAAGTGGAAAAAAGTCATATTTCTACCTTAGTGTGCTATTTTATACAGCACATGATTCTAAAGATGTACATGCAACTTAACTAATGTATAGTTTAAGTTAAAAAAAATCATGTTTTAGAAGACTACCGTCATGAGGAAAAGGTCATGGCAGCTATAAACCAGTTGAAAAATTCTTAGTCTATAAAAACTATGCAAATGTAAATATAAATGCATATGGAAGAAAATTAAATGTATATCGATCTGGAAGGAAGGTCACCTAAAAGAATCAATGTTTGTATTTGTAGGTAAGATTACAGGTGACTTTTATTTTCTTCTTTATACATTTTTATGGTTTCCAAAGTTTACATGATAAATATTCATTATTTTTCTAACAAAAAAGAACCTTATTTTAAAAACATGATAAAACACCTGCCTGTAGACCCTGCCTGCACAGTGCCCCTGTGGACCCTTCTAAGTATCCTGAGGTGGGAGCAGAAATGAAATAATAGCTAACTTTTTTGAGTGTGACTCATGTGCCTAGCACTGTATTGAGTGCTTCGCATGCATTATGTTAGGTAATCATAACCCCCCGTCCTACAAAGTTGGCATGAATGCCCTGATTTTGTAGGTGAGGAAACGAGATCAAGTGGTTTAGTTCTTTGCCTAAGTCACACAGTTAGCTGGTAGGGGTGCTGGCACTTAAACCCAGGCAGTCTGATTCCAGAAGTCACAGTTTCAGCCCTGGCTCTTTGCTGTGCTGCCTCCTAGCACTCCACTACCTATCTGGCAAGATTTCAGAAGCTGTAACGGGCCAGCCCATAGGAAAATTTCTAGCAGTTCTTAGTCTCATACTTCAAGGAGTTGGAAATGTTCATTGAGTGAAGTTTCTTACCTGAGACTGTCATGTTTGCATGAGCTTGTTGGATAACATGTTTGCACTTAATTCTTTAGACAGAAAGACTTCTAAAGGAAAGGGACAATTGGGTATGTGCTAGATCTGTGAGGATGTGTATGGGGCTACTTAGGTGGCAAGGAAGAGACAAAGATTATGAGGACTGACCAGACCAGGGGTGGAGCACCAAGGTAGAGGGCTTCAAGTAGTCAGGGGCAGAAGAATCAGGGAAGCATTAGCAAGCTGGAAGAGGGGCCAAAGACCAGCTTTGTCCAGCAAAAGACACGTGATTAACACTTACCGAGCATATATTGTATGCTGGGTATTCACATTTGCTCTTTCATTTCATCCTCCCAACAACTCTGTGTGATAGGTGTCATTATTTCCACTTGACAGTGGAGAAGGAGAAACTCAGAGAGATGGGAAATTACTGTTTAATGGGTACAGAATTTCAGTTTGGGATGATGAAAAATTCTGGAAATGGATAGCGGTAATGTTGCATAACAGTGTAAATGTACTTATGCCACTGAAGTGTTTTAAATGGTTAACATTTTATGTATGTATATTTTACACCCTCCCCACCCCCAACACACTAGCCTTTCCACTGCCCAAATCAGACCCACTCTAACAGGATGCAGATTACCAGACCTTAGGTTTCCACCATCGGTTTAATGACTCTCTGAACTATTGCATTATTTTCCGCTTTTTGAAAAACCAGCAGAGAAACAAAATTCTCTAGCCCAACTCAGAATTTTCCACTGGAAGTCTCTAAGCGTAGTGGCTTTTTGATAATGCCATTTTGTGGATTGACAGCCCTAAGGAAGCCTTTTTTTTTTTTATTTTTGTAATGAGACTCCTCCTCCCCAATGGCTGCGGGCTGCCCCTTTTGCTGGGGCTGGAGAAATACCTGGGTCTGAGTGACTGCCTAGGGATAATTCAGGGCCTGAAGAGGTGCCCAAAGACACTGCTCCTCTGAGGTTATTCATTTGATGGGAAGAGACTGGTGAGAAAAGGAAAGAAACTTCTGATAAGGTTTTGGCCTGTGTCCTGTAAGTAGAAATGGTCTGGGAATGGGTTTTGACAGCTCCCAGTGCATGGCCAAGGGGATGAAAGGAGCTTATTACCAGACCAAAATCAAAATTCCATGCACCCCTAGCTGTGAGGGTGGGAAGGGGGAGGGGCCAGAAAGGCCCTTGGAGCTTGTGGGCTGAGTAGGCTTTGTGAACCTGCAATCTGAACAGTTGCACAGGGCCCAACACCCAGGAGGGCCCCACTCTTGGTTTAATGATCTACCGTTGCCATCTTGAAATTCTTAATTTTTTTTAAAACAAGGGATCTTGAATGTTTATTTTGTACAGGGACTTACAGATCGTGTAGCTGATCCTGCCTGTAAGGCATCAGAAGGGGGAAATTCTGCCTGAAATCACTGGGCCAACAGACCAGGTAGGAAGAAAGAGAGTCCCCTAAGATACGTATTATCCAGTGTCTGCAAGCAAAGCAGAGCAAGTGCCCTGGAAATAGGAGATGCCAGTGTCGGGTAGGAAGAAACTTTCCTCTAACCTCATGGTTCTTTTGGCTGGTCTAATAATTAAATTGACATGAGACAGATTAATAAGAGAAAATAGCCAAATTTAATTATATACACATGCATGGGAACCCCATATACATGAGAGGTTCAGGGACAGAAGGGGAAAATGAAGTATGATTTATATGACATTCTGAGCTAAGGATAAGATAAGGCATCTTGGAGCTTCAGGAGGTCATTGCAGAGTAATAAGAAGAGCAGATATTCAGTAACTAGTGGCTTACCTTTTCATATAGATAGGTCAAAAAAAGTTATTTTACTGTGAGCAAGGCCCCTAAGATAAATTCTTTAAAGGAGAGGTAAAAGTTTCTTGTGAACCTGCAGGGTTTTGGTTGCCTTTAGTTCAAAATAATCTGCATATTGCAAAGGCATATCTTGGGGTGACTCTTTTCGAACCTCTATATCAGCTTCTCCATCACCCCCTTTTATGAAAAAGCTCTCAAGGCAAACCCTAGACTTTGGGCCGAGGAAGGATGGGCTGGTGAGTGCAGCTTCATTCTCTGACTATCCAGGGTTCCTTTGTTTTCTCTTCTGCTTTGTCCTTGGTTTCTGTCCCAGGCTGGACCTGTGCCCGTTATTCACAATTTGAGTTTTTATACTCAATATTTCTACTCGTTCTTGGAATTTCTTGTTTCGTATTGCTTCTATCTTATCTCTTTGATTCTACTTGAGGCTTGTTTTAGATTCTTGGTCTGTTTGTTCTTGTTCTAATCCATCTGTTTCAGATAACAAGGGACTTGTGTGGTTTGCTATTTTTCTTCTGAGGGAGTGACAATGCCCCAGTTTGGAGCACATATTCTCCGGGACCACTGGCTGCTTTGTCTGGTATCGTGTACGGGAAAGTGCCCTAGGCCAGGCCCTTGTCTGAGACCTGTCTCCAAGGATTTCTCATACCTTGTTGCTATTGTTATTGTTGTTGTTGGTTCCTGGAATCCCTGTTTCCCTCTTTAGTTTCTCCAGCCTAGATTTGGGGAAGGAAGTCAGCAGCTCCTCTGGTCTGCCAACTTGGCAGACACTGGAAATCTCTTTCTGGCTCACTTCTGTTTCTTATATTACCTGTCCATGCTGAATTCTCCTTCACTTGTAGGTGGGTAAAACCTATTCTGTTTTAAGTTCTTAGGTGTGGATATTTCTCTGTTTCAATCAGTCCATGTCCATTTCAATTAGTTTACAAAGGGCCAATCAATCAACTGCTACTGACGTTTAATGACAGGATCTGAATAGTGGGGACTTAAAAATAAGGTATATGTGAAAAGAATGTGGTCATTTCTGAATTCTGATTGGCTGAATTTTCTTGTAGTCTGATTGGCCAAAATGTCAGGCAATTATTCTGGAAACGTTCTTACTTTTTAGAAAGAGTATGTAGGGGTGATGTCTATAATTTACTTTAAAATACTTCGGCATTAAAAAAATGAGTTTAAAAATAAGAATTGTTAGTTCATGGTATTATAGTCACAAGACCATAGGTTGTGGAAATCATTCTTGAGGAAGTAATGTTTCTATTTTATATTGCATATAATCTGCCTTATATTTTATGTAAACATGTTATTTGTTCTACAAAAACGCTATGGTCGGAGTGTTTCTGTCTCCTCCGCCCAGTCAAATTCACATGTTGAAATCCTAACCCTCCAAAATTATGGTTTTAAGAGATGGGGTCTTTAGGAGGTGCTTAGGTCATAAGGGTAGAGCCCTTATAAATAGGATCAGTGCCTTATGAAAGAGGCTCCAGGGAGATCTCTGGCCTCTTCCAGTGTGTGAGGACACAGCGAGAAGGTGTCAGCTGTGAATGGACCAGGACGTGATCCCACATCAGAATGTGACCATACTGGTATCGGATCTTGGATTTCCAGCCTCCAGAACAGTGAGAAATAAATCTCTGTTGTTTGAGCCACCCATCTGTGCTATTTCGTTTTAGCAGACTGAGCAGACTGAGACAGTAAATATTTGGCAATATCTAATTTGATGAATTCTGTAGATGTTCATTTGACAGATGAGAAAACTGAGGCCCACTGAGATTGTGACTTGCCTAGGGCCACATATAAGATAAGATCTCAATTCTCTTGGGCATGGATCCAGGGCATTTTCCATCCCACCTCATCCCCCCTCCATCAGGAATCAAGAAGGAGATCAGGTCGAGCTGCCCAGTTCAGCCATTTCACCTTCAGATCCACAGTGTCTCCTTTCACAGATTTATCCCCAGTGATGTTAATAGGTCATACATTGAAAAAGCTGATTCAGATGTTTCAAGTTGACCATCTCAGAAAGTAGTTGTACTTGATAGGGTGTCTGTAATCCAGGATGGTGGGTGGTTTTTCTTTTGTTTAATCTTTCTAGTCTCTTTAGTGTGCTATTTAACATGTGCTTGTTTAGATATATAAGTAATATAAATTTATCGAAGAAAAATTTGAAAATACAGATAAGACAAAAAAATACAAAATGAAAATCATCCATAATCTCATAATAACTAACATTTTGGGGATATATTTGTCATCTATTGCTGCATAATAGATTACTGCCACAATTTAGTAGCTTAAAACGAAAGACATGTATTATCTTACAGTTTCTGTGGGTCAAGAATTCAGGAGCAGCATAGCTGGGTGGTTCTGGCTCAGGGACTCTGATAAACCTCCACATAAATGAAGGTTTGCTTTGGGCTACACGGTCTGATTTCAAGATGGCTTACTCCAGCTGTTGGCTGGAGGCCTTAGCTTCTCGACACGTGGACTCTCCACAGGACTGCTTGAGTATCTTCACAATATGACAGCTGTCTTCTCCCAGAACAAGTGACCCAAGAGATAGAGCAAGGAGAAAGCTGCAATGCCTTTTTATGACCTACTCTTTGAAGTCACACACTGACACGTGTGCCACATGCTATTTGTTAGAAAATCACTAAGTCAAGTCAACACTTAAGCGGTAGAGCATTTAACTTCCAACCCCTTGAAAGGAGGAGAATCAAATAACTTGTGGACATAAATTAAAAACCACCACAGGGGATCTCCAGTCAGATTTCTTTTTAAACCAAAATAGGATCTTACTGTACATATAACTTTATAGCCTCCTATCTTTTTGTGTTTATAAACACAGATTCCTGGATTATAATCCAGCTCTCCACTAGGAACTCTATAATCTAGGGCAAGTCACTTAACCTATCTACCTCAGTTTCCTTATCTGGAAAATAAGGGTAAAATTAAAACATACCTAAGAATCGCATGAGTTTATATATTTAAAGAACTTAGAATCATTTATATGTTAGCTTTTATCATGTCAGCAAGTTTATTTTAAAAATATATTAATAGCTCTGAATGCATTATTATATGAACATTCTGTACTTTAATTCTATTATTAGACCTTTAAATCATTCCCATTTTTTTTTTTATTACTGTAACGTAATAAGAAATATGTATTTGGTCTTTGCCCCTAGTTCCTGACAGAGCTGTTAAATCCCTTGGGATTTACTGGGTAATACAAACATCTTTGTTTTGATGAGGAGACTCTTGGTAGGCTCCTGGAGAGCTTTAGGAATGGGACTGGTCACCAGAAAGACAAAGCTGTGATTAGAAGCTTGAAACTTTTGGTCCCATCCCTCATGCTCTGAGGAGAGGAGGGAGGCTGGAAATTGAGTAAATAATTGATCATGCCTATGTGAGGAAGCCTGAGTTTCTAAACTACGGGGTTTGTTTGGAGAGCTTCCAGGCTGGACGTATTGAACACACTGGGAGGGTGGCATATTCCAATGCCACAGGGACAGAAGCTTCTGTGTTCAAGCCCTTCTGGACCTCACCCTATGTACCTCTTCATCTGGCTATTTGTCTGTAATCTTTATATTATTTATAACAAACTGGTAACTGTAAGCAGATGTTTCTCTGAGTTTTGTGAGCCTTTATAACAAATTCTCAAACCTGAAGAGAGAGTTGTAGAAACCCTGATTTATAGCCAATTGGTTAATAGTACAGATGACTATCTGAGGAACTTACAATTGATGTTTGAAGTGGGGACAGTCTGGCAGAACTGAGCCCTTAGCTTGTGGCAGGGTCTGGGCTAACTCTGGTAGTTACTGTCAGAATTGAATTAAATTGTAGGATTCCCAGCTGGTGTCCAGAGAGTTGGAGAATTGATTGGTTGATGTGGGAAAACTCACGTACATTTGGTGTCAGAAGTGTAGTGAGTAGAGAAATAGTGTTCTCTTTTAATTATTAACATTAGAAATGCTGTGATGAACACCCTTGTAGCTAAATTTGTGAGCTGGGGATGAAACTCTTTGAAATGTATATATAATTTTGTGTGTATGATGCCACTTGGGGAGAAAGGGATCCATAACTTTCATCAAATTCTCAAAGAGGTCCCTAATCTATAAGATGTTAAGAACTGTTTATCTAGGTTATAGTCCTCAGACATCTAGGTTCAGGTCTTGGAAGAAGGGGTTGGAGATGTAGTCATCAGGGTCAAGAGTACTGGTTCACACCAAGCAAGCTCCCAGGGGAGTTTTGCGGGCACCTTAGCAGAGCATTCACACGTTACATTTTATGGTAGCTTATTTCTAGGACAATCTGTAGGTGACTAAACTAACCATCTTGTTATTGTTATAAGATCAAACACCTTTGTGGTCTCAAGATCTGTGGTTCTCTGATCCCTTGTGTCTGGGCTGATTCCTTTTGGGGATTATGGTTGATCATGGCGGTACGTATCTGGCATGTGCTAAGCATTCTATAATATTTGTTGAATAAATGAATAAATAAATGGAAGTGTAAAAAATGGAAAAGTGTACAAGGAAATGCAAAGAGCAAGTGGCCTGAGTTTGTCAGACTTTGGAATGATTGAGCTTTTGTGCCAATGAACTACAAGAAGCCCTAGAAGGGAAAAGGGGCCCCGATCCCCTGGTAGAAAGAGGAGATGGCAGTAGATGCTGCAGGGAGATGTTCTAAAGCAGCGTTTCCCAAGGAGCAGGCTGAGTGTGAGGATGATGGACTGATGCTTCAGACAAGGCAGTGGGGGTGCAGGGAGTATGAAGCACCGGGGCTAATGTGCGGGGCTGGCTCCTGCAGTGATTGCACTCATTCCACACATCAGACCACCCTGAGACTCATTTTACCCTGCAACTGAGAACTTAGTGTTTCCCAAGGCAGCAGCCTGGGGGTTACTTCAGAAGCTCGCCTCCCACAGGTGGTAGCCTTTTCTCTGAGCCTTCACTGCAGCAGCTGTCAGAAACTGTCACTTTTCCAGGCCAGTGGCCTTTAAAGTTTGGTGTGCCTCTGCATCATATGGGCAGTGTAACTACAGTGTGGATCCTCAGGCCCCGCCTCTGAGAGTTTGACTCAGATCTGAGGTGGGGCTCAGGATTCTGCATTTTCATGGCTGGTGGGTCACAGATGACCTATGTTCAATCAGGCTCACTGAAAAGCAGACACTGAGGTGGGATGGTATGTAAAAGAGATTTATTAGGGAAATGCCTTTGAAGGATAAAAGTGTCGATGCCCAGGCTGGGGGTAAGCTCAAACCCGAATGAGGGTCTGGCTGCTGTGAATAAGAGGGATGGGCCGTGAGAAGACTTAGGGCAGCTGTGAAGTTTAAAGGGAACAGTTGCCATAGAACTGCCCTCATTACAGATACCAATTGCAAGTTCAGAGGTCCCCAACACCACCCTCAAATTTCAACATTTTGCTAGAAGGACTCACAGAACTCACTGAAAGCTATTATACTCATGGTTATGGTTTATTACAGGGGAAGGATACAGATTAAAATTAGTGAAGGAAAGAAGCACATAAGATGGAGTCCAGGGAAGTATCAGACGCAGAGCTTCCATTGTCTTCTCCCTGTGGAGTCAGGATATGTTACTTTCTTGGCATTGATGTATGATAGTTTGCATGGAATATTACAAACCAGGGAAACTCACCTAAGCCCTGCCATTCAGAGCTTTTACTGGGGCTGCATCTTGTAGGCATGATTGACTGCTTGCCTACAGGGTTGATTTCAGTCTCCTGGTTGACTGACACTGAGTGACCCAAAGCCCTACCCTAAATCATATTGTTGGTTTTTCTGGTGTGGTCACCATGTTACCACCTGGCCAGCCTAAGGCCCCCAGGCAAACACAGATTATCTCCTAGGAGCCAAGGGCAAAGTCCAGACCTCTTTTGGGGCAAGGTTAAATTGTTTACCACATAGGTAGGAAGAGTCTCAGACAGTAGGGTGGCGCTGAGAAATGTTCAGGTAGGTCCT
>NW_011888796.1:3663767-3670301 GCF_000151845.1 Pteropus vampyrus | reverse complement strand
GGCACCTTAGCAGAGCATTCACACGTTACATTTTATGGTAGCTTATTTCTAGAACAATCTGTAGGTGACTAAACTAACCATCTTGTTATTGTTATAAGATCAAACACCTTTGTGGTCTCAAGATCTGTGGTTCTCCGATTCCTTGTGTCTGGGCTGATTCCTTTTGGGGATTATGGTTGATCATGCCGGTACGTATCTGGCATGTGCTAAGCATTCTATAATATTTGTTGAATAAATGAATAAATAAATGGAAATGTAAAAAATGGAAAAGTGTACAAGGAAATGCAAAGAGGAAGTGGCCTGAGTTTGTCAGACTTTGGAATGATTGAGCTTTTGTGCCAATGAGCTACAAGAAGCCCTAGAAGGGAAAAGGGGCCCCGATCCCCTGGTAGAAAGAGGAGATGGCAGTAGATGCTGCAGGGAGATGTTCTAAAGCAGCGTTTCCCAAGGAGCAGGCTGAGTGTGAGGATGATGGACTGATGCTTCAGACAAGGCAGTGGGGGTGCAGGGAGTATGAAGCACCGGGGCTAATGTGCGGGGCTGGCTCCTGCAGTGATTGCACTCATTCCACACATCAGACCACCCTGAGACTCATTTTACCCTGCAACTGAGAACTTAGTGTTTCCCAAGGCAGCAGCCTGGGGGTTACTTCAGAAGCTCGCCTCCCACAGGTGGTAGCCTTTTCTCTGAGCCTTCACTGCAGCAGCTGTCAGAAACTGTCACTTTTCCAGGCCAGTGGCCTTTAAAGTTTGGTGTGCCTCTGCATCATATGGGCAGTGTAACTACAGTGTGGATCCTCAGGCCCCGCCTCTGAGAGTTTGACTCAGATCTGAGGTGGGGCTCAGGATTCTGCATTTTCATGGCTGGTGGGTCACAGATGACCTATGTTCAATCAGGCTCACTGAAAAGCAGACACTGAGGTGGGATGGTATGTAAAAGAGATTTATTAGGGAAATGCCTTTGAAGGATAAAAGTGTCGATGCCCAGGCTGGGGGTAAGCTCAAACCCGAATGAGGGTCTGGCTGCTGTGAATAAGAGGGATGGGCCGTGAGAAGACTTAGGGCAGCTGTGAAGTTTAAAGGGAACAGTTGCCATAGAACTGCCCTCATTACAGATACCAATTGCAAGTTCAGAGGTCCCCAACACCACCCTCAAATTTCAACATTTTGCTAGAAGGACTCACAGAACTCACTGAAAGCTATTATACTCATGGTTATGGTTTATTACAGGGGAAGGATACAGATTAAAATTAGTGAAGGAAAGAAGCACATAAGATGGAGTCCAGGGAAGTATCAGACGCAGAGCTTCCATTGTCTTCTCCCTGTGGAGTCAGGATATGTTACTTTCTTGGCATTGATGTATGATAGTTTGCATGGAATATTACAAACCAGGGAAACTCACCTAAGCCCTGCCATTCAGAGCTTTTACTGGGGCTGCATCTTGTAGGCATGATTGACTGCTTGCCTACAGGGTTGATTTCAGTCTCCTGGTTGACTGACACTGAGTGACCCAAAGCCCTACCCTAAATCATATTGTTGGTTTTTCTGGTGTGGTCACCATGTTACCACCTGGCCAGCCTAAGGCCCCCAGGCAAACACAGATTATCTCCTAGGAGCCAAGGGCAAAGTCCAGACCTCTTTTGGGGCAAGGTTAAATTGTTTACCACATAGGTAGGAAGAGTCTCAGACAGTAGGGTGGCGCTGAGAAATGTTCAGGTAGGTCCTCCAGACAGCTTGCCTACTGAGTCTCTAAGTAAGAACCTGCATTAGTGTCCCCACCCCTCCAAGATCAGCGTTGGCTGGGAGTAGGCCCAGGGAGTGTGATATTGGTGTGAATGTGGGGGTGGATCCTGAGGGGCAGCAGATGGGGCCTCCAGCCAAACCTGCTCCCAAGTAGCGGGGTTGCTGAGTGGCGCGTGAAGAGCCAGTGTGGGTGGGGGTGGGTGGGTCTGGCCCACTAGCCTTTCTGCAAAGCTTTTTTGCCTGAGAGGACTGTGTCTCCTTCTCTCCCACCCCACTTCCCTCGCTCTTGCAAAGAAGAAAAAGGTTAGGACAGGGATGCTCACATAGCCCTGTCAGCGTGGGCCAGGGCCTGCACTGCATGCTCCCCTCCTGCTGCTGTGTGGTAGGGGCGCTGAGGCACAGGACACAGAGTAAGAACAAAATAGGAACAAAAGAGGTCGAGGTGTGGATGACAGGCCGTCCTTCCTGAGGGATCTTTCCTGTGGCTTCTGCTCTGGCTGCTGTTTTCTTGGGAACTCCTCAGGCTCATGGAAGAGAGTTCTCACATGGCTATGCTAGAGAGTTTATGGCTTGGGGTTTCCTGCAATGGAATGGTTAAAGGCACGCAGAGTGACTGACCCGCTGAGCATAACATGAGCTCAGGAGGCAGCTGGGAGGAGACACGCCAGGAGCCTCATGGACAGAATTGTTCTCACCGACCCGTCAGTCTTTTATTGATTTCTCCTTCTTAAACTCCACGAGGTGCTCAGGCAAGAAACCAGGTGAGGGAAACCGAGATAATAGAGAAAGTGTGGCACTCAGACCAAGCAAGTGGAACCAGGAAGGGGGATGACTCAGAACAGGATGTCAGCGTGAGGTGCATGTGTGTGTTCTGCTAGGTGCAGCTGGGCCTGCCCTTATTCTGCAGCCTAGTTCCTTTTTCTACTTTTGCTTTCACTGTGTCTTGGTGCATTCCTAGCCGTGGGGATGGTGCACTGTGCTTTTAATTGAAGATTGAGGACCAGCCTTTACACACTTGAAAAAACATCTAGGTCTAGGCCAAGCCCGCACCAGTGCAGCCTAGGGAAAGGGACAGGTGGCCTCTGTGGCCACACACATGACAGAACCTCACTCCTGGAACATTGTGATCTTGGGGACACTGGACATGGAGCTGGTGTTCTGGGTCCTATAAATGATTTTGCTGTT
The DNA here is from genome assembly GCF_000151845.1 of Pteropus vampyrus. Classification (NCBI taxonomy): domain Eukaryota; kingdom Metazoa; phylum Chordata; class Mammalia; order Chiroptera; family Pteropodidae; genus Pteropus; species Pteropus vampyrus. Next base: position 3,667,374 of record NW_011888796.1, on the reverse strand, counting down.
GACTGTTATTACTGCATTTTCCAGATTCTCAGACATCATCGATGGTAAGATTCACCATCAATTTAAAACCTGTTTAGGGGGAGAAAAAGAAACATGGCCATGTCAAATGCACACATTAATTCAAACACCCATCCTGATTCCAGGACTGTTAACATATGGAAAATACAGTGCATCTTAAAAATGAAATAAAAAAAAAAGAAAGAACAGAATTTATAAAAAATAAATAAAAGGAGACTTTTTCTAATTCTGGGATTGGGCTGCAAAACCAATACCCACATTTGGGAACGATAGTAGTAATAAGCTTTTTACCATGTGTCATTGCTATTCTTTTGAGAGGAAGAGGACATGAGTTGACCTGACACACACTCACTCAAAAGGATGGTGTGTTAATAACATTTATATTCAGCAAGCCATGCAGGGTTTAAACTGGTTACTAGATATTTGCGTTTTTAAACTACATGGGCAAAATAAGAGAACTAAAGGATATTTAAGTTTTAGAATAACTAATTTTGTGGAATGCCTTTTATGTGCAGGCACTGCTCTAGGTACTTCACGTGTCTTAATTTGTTTAAGCCTGTGGAAATCCTATGACAAGGTGCTATGACTGCTTTGACCTTAGAGATGGATCAGTGAGGCTCAGAGATTAAGCAGCATGTTCAAGGTTCCACATGTAGGATATGGACTTGAACCTGGGTGGTGTGGTTCTAGGAAAAAAACTCTTAACTCACTATAGAGCCTCTCTTAAAGCATAAGCGAGGGAAATTAACCAAACGAAATCAAAAGTTTCTAGTCATTGTCTGTGGGCAGAAGAAAATGGTGAATTGAGCTAAAAGCAGTGGTATGCCGATAACGCCCCCCCCCCCCCCCCCTCTCAAGCTCTGATTTATGACATTTGCCAATTTTCTTGTTGTCAATATTTCCGCCTTGGCTGATAGCAACTTGCTGGTAAAATTCCTGAGTGTTTAATAATTGCTTCTCAGGAGGTGTCATGAGCCGGCTCTAGCACAGCATTGGCTGAAAGTAATTGTTCAAGTTGATCTGGGGAAGTTTGGCCAGAAAGTGTTTTGCATGAGGTTCAAGTCAGCCAACCATGGGTGGGGCTGTGCGTGTGTGTTCAGGGCTTGGAGATGGTTTCTCCCCCTCTGTTCTCTACCTGCCAACCTGGAAAGTCAGCCCCTTGCTGGACTCTGGGGAGGCTGAGTACATGCTCTGCATGCCTTGCTGGCCTCCCTGAGTGTCGCAGATGAAGCTGAAAACCAAAGTACCCACTCAAAGGGAAGTAGTTGTCTGACTCATGCTCCAGAAGGAGCTCTCAGCGGCAGCCTAAGGGCCTCCTTCTGGATGCAGTGGCAGTGGTGAAATAAGATGGAAGAGAAGGAAAACACAAAGTTAAACAGGAGAGAAAGGGCCTCTGAAGTGGGGAAGCTGAGGAGTTAGGAGGGGCTGCTGAGCGGTGGTCAGTGAGGGCAGAGGAGAAGAGAGCAAGCCCTATAAAGCTGAAGAACGGAAAAATATTTAGGTCACTATCAGGACAGCTCTAGAAACCAAGTCACAAAGTAAGGGTCACAAACTGAGATGCCGATAGGGGCCAGGAAGATAACTTAAGTGGGCAAATTAGATACACGATAAAATAGTGAGTGGTGGGACTGTGGCGAATTATAAGCAAGTGGCCTGCCAAGAGACATCGAAGTAGTTTTTGTTTTGTTTTGTTTTTAACATCATGTAGGCCAAACAAAATAGGTCCCTGAATTGGATGCAGGCTTCTATTTTGTGAGATCTGTCACCAAGCCTCTTCTTGCTAGGTTTTGAAGGCCAGGCTCACAGGTTGGCTTGCTAGAGGCCAGGGGCTGCAATCATCACTGCTCTTCATCTGAGCAGTGAGGCACCAGGGGTGGGTTGGGCAGTGGGATCTGTCTACCTCAGGTACAGACAATAAGGAAGTGCACTGTCTATAGCAAATTTTGAAACAATAATAAAACAAACTAAAATTCAGTTTGCTTTTTATTATTGCCAATCCTGAACAATGTCAGTGATCAAAATGCCCTCTTGAAAAAAATCTCTTATTGGTCTCAGTTCAGAATAATTGCTATGACTGTTGTTGAGTTTTAAGAATATATATGTAAGCTTCAAATTAAGAGATATTTAAATAAATTATATATTAATGAACATTATATTCTACATGGAAGTTAATTTGAGAATTATCTCAGACTCAAATGGACTCAGTCACAAGCATTTATTTCCAGAATAAGTACCTAATGATTTGGAACACTTAAGTTCTGAACTCTTTGGAACCACATATTCCTGTCTTTAAACAATAGATTCAAAATAAATAACAATAGCACATGATTATAAAAATGAAGAAATACAATATGAGTTAGTTCCATTTTGTTGTTCCATGTGACTATGCCAGCAGAACTCAAAAGGAAATGTTTAAATGCCTTGACGGTTTTAATTAAGAGCTGGGCGCTTGTTCTAAAGCAACATATCAAATAATTTCCATTTCACTGTCACTCGGCCATTTTCTCTGACTTTTATAGAAGAAAAACTTGAGAAGTTTACCAACTATAACAAGAATTCATGGTGAATTTTCTGGTGAAAAAATCTTAGCAAAAGATTTCTGACTGTGGGGACCTTCGAAATCAGCTAAAATTGATCCCAAAGAAACAAATACATGAACATTATTGCAACTTCTGAAATTAACTGTGACATGGGATTTTAATGAATCTTTGATAAACTTATCCTTATGTTTAAGACTTCCTAAGTGCAGTATTTGTGTATCTGTGGATTCATGTAAAAAATTTTTTTCTAAATGAAAATTAGCCATGAGTGAAGATAGATCAACACACTGTCCATTGAATGCACACAGTTGAAGATTTGTTTTGACAAAGTCATTAACAAAGTTGTAGAGGTTAAGCCTGGAAAACAGAAACTACAATATTATTCTACAATATTATTCATTACTGCATCAGACTGATATGTTGGTATGTTTGTTCTAGTTTTTAAAAGAATTGATGTAATTAAAACATACTGATCCATTACTTTTCCTCTTTTTTTATAACAATGATTTATTTATTTTTACTGGCATGCTTATATATAAGAAGCTTGGCAAAGGAAAACTTTTATTGTCTGCATTCCTTTTCTGGCTGCTCTAATTATTTGTTTCATTTCACGATTGTTGCTGAAAGTTGTCACACAGAGGAGGGGATCTTAAAAATGACCTGCCCATGAGGTTGTGACATGCCGCTGTTCTCACTCTGGGCCACAGGAACTCCTGGGTCTCTCTAGGCAGGGACCATGTGGGGAGAGGGTTTCCCCCCAACATTTTAAAACTTTTTCCAATGTAGGAACAGTTTTGAAATAACCTGATCCTGACCATTTAGCTCCCTGATTGAGGAGTCCATGTTGGCAGCACAGAATGGGCTTTGGAGTAATCATGGAAGTCCTGGTATTTAAAAGTTTGATTCCATGGCCAAGAAGTAGTGAGTCTTGTTCCTACTTGGGGATGAAAATATTGTATGGATCTTTGTAGCCACCATTCTAGATAGGTGACAAGGGGGCTTTCACAGATGTGATGCCTTAACATTGGGAAGAGGAATGGAAGTGACTT
>NW_011888796.1:3635394-3661832 GCF_000151845.1 Pteropus vampyrus | reverse complement strand
CAGCATACCACTGCTTTTAGCCCAGCTCAACATTTCTTTCTGCTCAGACAATGATTAGAAACTCGCGGCTTTGTTGGTTCATTTATAGTGCAGTTAAGAGGTGGGCTCTGCAACTACCTGACCCAGTTGGAAGTCCACATCCTACCTGTGGGACTTTGAGTGCACTGCCTAACCTCTGTGCCTCACTGATCCCATCCAGTCAGTCATAGCACCTTCTCGTAGGATTTCCATGGGCTTAAAAGAGTTAACGTACATGAAATATCAGTACCTGAACGTGAAAGGCGCTCCTTTATTTATATTTAACATAAACTGAAATATTTAGAATAAATAAATATTTCAGTTTGTTCTAAAACTGAAATACTCTTTAGTTCTCTTATACTTAAGGACCTAGGGATAACATAAATAGTGGTTAAATGTAAAAGCTCTGGAATCAGTGTTTGGGTTCTAGCCTGAGCTCCACCAATCCATATGGGCAAGGAACCTAATATTGGCAAGTCTTAATCTCCTTATCTATAAAATGGGGATACTAATCATACTTGTATGGTAAAGTATTTATGAAGATTAAATGAGACTAATGTTTGTAAAGCACAACATAGTGCCTGGAGCAGAGAAAGTACTCGGTAAATGGTAGCCACTGCCATTATCATCAGTGGTGGGAGTAGCGGTATCCGGATTGCCAGCAGGTTCCGGAAAGCTCTGATTCTTTACAGACGCCTTGGAGGAATGGATAAAGGACAGGGAGGGCTTCTCGCTCTATGCTGAGGGAGATCACATAGGGAACCATATTCAAAATTTGAGCTTGCTCTCTCCCAGTGGAAAGAACCTCCGTGGAGTTCCGTGAAGTTATTTCTTTACCTTCTCAGGCCCTGAATGTCCTCCCTGGCCAGTGGCCCTCTCCTCCAGAGCCCATTCAAGCTCCCATCCTCATGAAGGCTTCCCTCACAGCTCCATCCGCCAGGCTATCTCTTTCCCTCAACCTGTGGCCCTTGCCTCTCTGTGGGCAGATGTCCGAGGGCTTCAACGCTTGTCCTGTTGAGTCTCCCACAGCTGTGCTGTATTTCCGCAGTAAGGAGCATGTTTCTCAAAAGTAGGAACTGAGAAGAGCATGTGTTCCATAGACCCTAGAAGAATCAAATCTTGTTGAGGCTGAAAACTTTGTTCTTTGTCGAGATTAAAGGGTCTGTGCTCTCTCTTCCATCCTACCCCCATTCTTTTTTTTTACCAAGTCCATGTTACTGCTCAGGTCTTGGAAGCCAGGAGCACTGTAAGGTTTTGCTCTGGATCTCTGTGAATTTCCTGGGATGCCTGAGCCCCACTGGTGAGGAGCCCCACTGGGTGGGAACGGTGTCACTGACTGGGCTGGGCTTCTGTGAATGACCGGAAGGAGAGTAGCTACTATCACTCCAGGCCCCAGACTTTGATCTAATTTCTGTCCTGTTTGGGCTGGAAGAGAAGTTTCCAGAGAGGTGGCTACTCTAGTGCCAAATGGGTATTAATAAGTTTCCACTTGAGAAATATGAGTCCCAGTCCAACTTGATAGCTGAGACAGATTGGGGTCTGTGCTGGGAGGACAGAGAATGACACCACCTTCTTGCTTTTCTCATGGCTCTCCTCCAGGGCTGGGAATCCCCGCTAAATCGCTTTCTGTGTCTTGATTTTTTCAATGGATCATGTGTCCTGGAAGCAGATTGTTGGAACCATTTCTGCTCCTCCCACCCCTGTTTTGTTCTCGAACCCACAGGGTTAGGCTTTGGGGGGAGATTAACATGGACATACATTGCTGGATGATGAGAAAGAGGCCTCTGGGCCACTAAAGGAAAGGACAGCTGAACGGGGGACACCGACATCAGGAATAAATCATCTTAAACATTATGCAATGACAGGTACATGCAGACCGAGGACAACCAGTCATATTAGGAATGATAAAATTGAAGTCTGGCCTAAGTCCCTGCTTCTTCGAGGAGAGGCATTTTGGCCTGAATGTGTTGAGGATTGCTCTGTATATGGGCCCCCAGTCCTGGTTAATATTTCTGTAAGCCCATGCTCACTTCTTTGAGAGATATGTGTGGCCCTTACCCAGAACCTGAGGAGCAGAAAGAGGAGGCCCTGGAGCCCACTGAGGAGGTGAACAATGGTATACCACAGCCAGCAGCCAGCTAGTTTAGTGCCTGCAAGGCAGAGATAAATGACCCCCGACTTTTACGTGGCCTCTCCCAAAGGCATCATTGGAGAGCTGGCAGGGGTATAATGAGGAGAGAATGAAGCTTCGAGTTTTGAACTTGAAGTGGCCTAGAGAATAAATAGGTGGAAGAAACTCTGGGAGAAGACAGTCCTTTGGGGATCCAACAGAGGCATATCTAGAAGCACCGGCTCCCCATAGCAACAATTACATAAAGAGATTCCTTTATGAGATGAAAGTAAACCCATCACCAGTGCAATACCAGAGCGCCTCGGGTGATATTTACAAACACCTTCAGAGCTGGGAAAAAGTGTTTCCCTTGCTCCTTCCTGCACAGACAAAAGTGGCAGGGCTAATAAGCCCCTCAGAATGGGGGCAAATGGAACTTCCAGAGGTGGTACTTTCAGCAAGTTGGTACTGATTAGTCAGGATCTTTCAGGGGTCAAGAAATACGTGGGCCACTTTCATTTTTTAAGGCTCTCGATATATTTTTAACCTTATCTCCTTTCATAAAACACGTGGCTCTTGGTATATTTTTAAAAAAGGAAAAATGGCAAAACAGAATCACTCAAATAATTATTTGAAACATTACATTTAATAAATTGGTATAATTTAATACCAAAGGCACAAAGTTATTCAAAAGATAATTATAGGAATTTTGAAAAAGTTAATTTATAGTGTACTATAGGCAGTCTGATCTAGTAATGGGGACACACATTTTAGCTGTATGAACAACATCATCTTTCAATGTTGTTATACTGTTTGTATAACCTCATTTGGAGATGAGTCAAATCTTAAATCTGAGGCCTTTGGTTGGCCTGGGATCAATGAAATAAATGGTGTTTCCCCAACACACTCCTCACCCCCACAGCCTATGATAGCCCTGGGTTTAGCAGAAGTAAACAGTTTATGTAAATGCAGCATTTTATGAAGATTCAGTAATCCTAGAAATTATTTAATAAAGATTCCTTTTTTGAGTTAGATTTTTAAAAAGAGATTATTATAGCTTCTGGGTTAGCATTTTGGGGGGCTTTTTTTTTTTAACCTCTAGGACCCAAATTTCATGAAAGCATTGCCAATGAGATCCAGTTACACATATGTATGTTCGTAAAAAGCCTAAAAAGACAGATAAAGTGCTAAAGGGAGGGAAATAGTCCTTTCTCACCACTGCATGTGTATGGGACACCATTTGTAAATCACTTCAGAGATTTGGGCCTCACCTTATTCCAGCTCTGTGCGGCTCTGTGGGGTGCCGGCCAGTTCCACAGGTGTGCTGACCATGACCTGCCTTTCTGTCTTCAGGCCTCTGAGTGACATTGTGGGTGGGGGCAATGTGCTTGGCACTCGTGCATGGGCAACATAGTCATCCACGGGGAGAAACTTCACTCAGTGGTCTCAGGGGCAATGGAGAGCTGTTCCCCTCTTTCTTCCGCTTTGGTTGGTGCTAAGATGCCTTTCAGACAGCAATTCCATGGCCTCCTGGGATTGTATAAGCAGCAGCCTGTAGACAAGGCCAACTCCTGGTTCTTTCTTTTTTTCCTCTTCATTCTACCATTCCGTCACTTCTCCTCTAATCATATTCCCCAGGAAAAAACTTGCACTTAGGACTCTCTGCCTTAGGCTCTGCTCTCTGCAAAACCCAAAATCCTTTTCGTAAGAACTGGTGGTATACTTGATCTTCCTTTTACTATTTTTTTTTTTTTTTTTTTTGCTTTTGACTTTTTAAAACCTAAATGCAAGATTTGACATGGAGACTTGTCACATGCCATCTATTAAAATGTTTTTTAATTCTGATTTTGTCATTTAACAGTGTTAGCTATCTCGTCTAGCCTTGAGTTATCTACAAATTTGTTCATAAAATTTATCGGCTGTTTATAAAAAGCCATCAACAACCAACCTCTGTTACCCCATCTCATGCTTCACTCTCCTCTGGCGGCCTTACCCCCTGCAAGTGCGCAAATGGGCCAAGCTCTTCCTCCTTAGGGTCTTGTACTCGACATTCTTTCTGCTTGGAATCCTCTTTCTTCAGGCTCTTCACACTGACATCTCTTTATCGTGCTCTAGGACTCAGTTTAAATGTCACTTCTCAAAGAGGACTTTCATGATCACTGGTTTCTGTCATAGCACTTATCCCAATCCAGGGGTACCATGGATCCATCATTAGTACTTTTTTTTAATTGTTCATTGCCCTAATTAGAATGAAGTCTCCAGGAAGGCAGAGATGTTGTCTGTGTTCTTTGCTGCTACATGCCCAGAATCTAGCCCAGGGTCTGACATCCGTCAGGGGCTCAATACATATTTGACTCCTCATCTCCACTTGTGTCCTACATCCATCCTCTCTCACCTACTCAAGGGCATTGCTCCACTAATCCTCCCTCTTCTCTCCTGTACCATCATTATCCCCCTCTTTACTGGATTACTCCCATCAGCAGACAAAGGTACTGTAATTTTTCTTGTCTTAAAAAGCAAAACGAAACAAACAAAAAACCACTTTTGGCTTACATTCTTTCTCAGTTGACACAATACGTATTTTATCTATTGTCTGTCTCCCCCACTAGATAAGAAGCTCCATGAATGAAAGATTTATGTCTGTTTTATTTATTGAGGTATCTTTACTGCCTCAAAAATGCTGGGCACATAATAGAGCACTTGATAAAAATTTGTTGAATGAATAAATTATTTTTCCGAATAAATGAATAAAATGACAAAGTCTTCCTAATTAATAGAGTAAGAAAATCAGCCTACACCTTGAGCAATATCCAAATAACTTAAATGCCCAACATTTAACTAAGAAAGCAAATATACACAAGACAGCTCTGTAGCAATCTATAATAGCTATTTATCTGTGTAAGCAATGTAGGGAAGAATTCATTTCCATTCTCTGGCACTGCCTTCTAATGTGGAAAGTTCAACAGGGCAGTTCAATGGAGAAAGGAAAACCGGTGAAAGACTCCTCAGCTTTTAGATAACGGCAGGCCTTGCCTTAGAGATGGGAAAACTAAGGCCAGAGGTTATAACTTTCTTCAAACTCTCCCCTTTAATGGTCTGGGGCATAATCCTCCATAAAACACATCCTGATAACTAACAAAGTAAAATAAAAGTTTTTACCCTTACTTAGAAACGACACCACAAATTGCTTTCTGGGAAATTGGCATGCAATAATAGTGCCAGCCAGGGGATGGCGACATGCCATTCTCTCCAGGAGGGCTACACTCTAGGTGGCTACTGAAGGGCAGAGAGCAGTTGGGACCCGGCCAGGTCAGCTGGCTGGGTCAGCCAGGGGCCCCTAGGGAGGAGAGCCTGAAAACAGGGCTCTGCCTCAGAACGCCTCATTCTTGTTGGCTGGCTCCCCTGCGTAAAAGAGTTGTTGCTGAAAAAGACACATTTTTAAGGCCTCAGATGTAAGAGCAACTACAAATCCAGCATGGTTGGCAGGTCTACAGTCAGGGTATTTATCTCAAATTCAGAGAATTTGAAAATCTAGGACAGCTCCTTGGCAACCCCGTACTGACAGTCCTTTTGTTAGACTTTTCTTAGGCTTAGGCAACAGCCTGTGTGAGCCAACCAGATTTTCTCCAAGATGGAGACTCAACCTGGCCAACATTCTTCCACAGGAGTTATTAACCTGGGCTTTGGGGTCTACCAGCGACCACAAGTGGGGGTAAAATTGTGTGTGAGGGGGGAGCTGGGAATGTGCTGATACATAGTTTCTAGAAAGACAGCTCATTGTTCTCATCTGTCTCTCAGAGGGCTCTATGATTCAAAAAAGGTTAAGGAACTAATAAATTTTCCAGCCTTTATCCCCAGAGACCTCACTGGTTCTTTATCCCACGAGTCCCCTGAGATAAGCCATTTCTCCATTTTTCATTAAGGGATGTATCAATCAGGGACCAGCCAGGAGACAGAAACATCATCAGTTATTTGAACAGAGAAGGTATTATAATAATTGTTAACTAAGTATGACGTTGTCAACTAGGCAACTGAAAAGGCAAAAAAAGTGCACTAAGGTATCAACTGCAGGAGCGGCCACCACCCTTAGGTCTAGGTGTGGGAAGAGATAGAAATGGTTAAAACTTAGAAACTTGAAAGTCATGATTTGAGGAGGAGGCGCTGCTTAGCTGAGTTGCCGTGTCTGAGATGGAGAGGGGCCTTGCGGGGACCTGGTGTCTTCTGGGAGTGGGGAGTGTGATGAGGCTGGTGCTGTAAGTGTTGGAAAAACAGCGAACTGCATGCAAATGCTGCTGGAAGCAGGAACTGCCACTGCCAGGGTGAAGAGGTGAGACTAAGGTGACAGGGAGCAGGAAACTCATGGGAAGGAGGCAGGAAGAAATCAGTCTTTACTTTCTCCTGCAGCCATTCTGTCCTCCCTCTAGTGCTTCCCATTGGAAGAGCTAACATGGAACCACCTGGCAAAGGCTGAAGAATGGTTTGCAGAGTCCCTGCTCCAGCATCACAAGGCTGAGTACAGAGGGTAGATTTAGAACTGAGAGACAAGAAGTTCAGAAGCTCTCTCAAAACATTTTTTTCAATTGTAATAGTCACAGCTATTATCTAATCCATTCACCCAAAAGGATTCAAGCTCTTAATAGATTTGTCATTGGGCAGTCTCTGGGGAGGTACATAAAGTAGATTTTTAGACCAAGTTTGGGATTCCCAATGGTTAGGCAGTAGCAGCCATCTATCTGCTTACATGGTGTTTCAGCAGTGAGAGCTGTAGTAACTCTGACCATTTTTAATCTCAGCTTCTAAGTTCAGTGGGAAGCAATGGAGACCTATTGACCGTGGCCTCATAGTGGCTGCGTCTATTTATATAGTTGGTGCCACCTCTCCAGAGAAGTCTTCTGGGATTCTGAACCAGAGTCTAACTCATAAACCACATCCCACTCTTTCCCTGGGCGCTAGGAAATCTCTGAGTATTGCAAATATAAATGATCATCATGCTGAATAAACACCACACTAGAGTATAATCAAAGCAAAGTTGTTTTAGTCTCTCACTGTCCTTCTCATTTGTTCAGGGGAATGTGCTTTTCCCCTGCCCCAGATAAAATTTAGGACAATCTCATGACTTTTCGATCACACGTAGTAATACCAATAATCCTCTGGCCACTTCAAATCACACAGTATAAATTTAACAATTGAAATATTCGGTTTCATAACTTCTTACTTTGAAGTTGAAGCTTCTCATCCTTACACCAAGGAAACTGGCGAATGTCATAAACCAGGGCTTTTTTTTGAAGGAGGGAAAGAGGGAAGTCAGTTGACTAGCATATCACTGCTTTTAGCCCAACTCAACATTTTCTTCTGCCCACAGACAATGACTGGAAACTCTCGATTTTGTTTGGTTTATTTCCCTTTCTTACACTTTAAGAGAAGCTGTATGGTGTAGTTAAGAGATGGGCTTTGGAGCCACCCCACCAGGGTTGAAGCCCACATCTTACCTGTGGGATCTTGAGCACACTGCTTAATCTCTGTGCCTCATCGATTCCGTCTCTAAGGTTGAGGTGGTCAGTCATAGCATCTTCTCATAGGATTTCCGTGGGCTTAAATGAGTTAACATACATGAAGTACCAGCACCTGCATGTAAAAGGTGCCCCACAAACATTAGCTATTAATATTCTAAAACCGAAATATCCTTTAATTCTCTTATTTCAGCTGTGTAGTTAAAAGATGTAAACATCTAGTAACCAATTTAATCTATGCACATCTTGCTGAATATAAGTATCATTGATATACCACCCTTTTGAGTGAATACATATCAAATCAACTCATGTCCTCTTCCTCTCAAAAGAATAGCAATGACACATGGTCAAAAGTCTATTACTACTATTATCTCAAAACGTGGGTATTGGTTTTGCATCTTAATTCCTTTACTGGCAACCTTATCTTGGGTGAGGCCCACATGTGGCCACACACATATCCTCTGTTGTGACACATTTGGAGAGCACAAGCTGTCATAGCTGCCTCTCCTTTACCTTCTCTTCATTCTACAATCAAAGCCATCATTAGCCTGCCACTTGTCATTCAGATTTTCTAGGTGGAAATTGGACACCTGTACACTGAGTCTCCTGAGCTACAAGGGATACATATTAAGCTCTCTCAGTGGTCAGGCTGAACCCTCTTTCCCTAAGCTTGCGATGAGGCCCCTCTACAGCCTCCTCTCCCCCGTGGGTGAAAGTAGACTCACTGCACAGCAAAACCCTTGTCCAGAAGTCCTCTTTTCTCATGTCCAATTACTGGCTACTTTGACATTATGAATGAGGGGAGTACGACAGCCACGAAACTGGTTTTTCTGCCTTCCTTTCTTCTGAAGTCTGCACTGGGGTCTGATATCTGTTTTTGGAATGCGATCTCTATTTTCTTCAGGCCTTAGAAGAAACTTCTATTTTAATCTCTTATTACATGTGTACTTTGAGAAAAACAAAGTAACTGGGTTGCTTCATCAATCTAAAAGCATCAATATTCTTAAAGCTTCCAAATCTAAGTAAATTGGCCCAATGTGTCTGTTTAGGTCCATTAGGGACTGTTCAGGTAGAGAAGAGATGCTGCAAAACTTCCCTCAGAATCATCTCAACTGAGCATTCAGCTGTTTCTAATCCCTTGTAGAAGGATCGAAAACTCCAGATTGCTTAGGAAGGACTATCACCCACCTCACTGGTTTATCATGAGGATTAGATGAGATCCTATATGCAAAAGTATTTTGTAATTTTGTAAACTAGAAGGCACAATGCACAGACATGCACGGGACTATCATAAATATGGATACCTTAAGGGAGGCTTGATTGTCTAGAATTTCTAAAGAAAGTTCTAAGCGGGTACTTAGAGTTCAAAGACGAAAGCGCTTTTTAAGATTAGATCCAGAGCAAATAACGGGGGCTGTTTGGCAAGTGTTTCTGAGAACTAAATTCACCTAGAGTATGTGTTAGCAGCAATGAGAGATTACTGTGTAGCTGGCGGGCAGAACCCCACCCATATATCTTTGGCCCAACCCAGGTTGCCTGCCAGTTGTTCCCCAAAGTACGTTTCCTGCTTCTTGCTGCCTTTGAGGACGCCCTGGCCCCTGGAGAGTGCTTGCCCCTGAGGCAAGCAGGAAGGGATTTAACACCCCAGGAGCAACCCTTACCCATGGGGGTGGGTATGAAGGTCCTCAAAGACCATTCTGAGGTGCGTTCCAAACAATTTCTCAGAGGTCCCAGTGGGACTGAGTCCTTCCTTCCCCACTCTGAGGTAACCTGCTCACTGACACCCTTTATTAACTTGCCCCCCTCCTCTGCCTCACCTTCCCCATTCTCTCACAGAGCTTTCTGGGATCACCGCCCCAATTAACTACTTAAAACTCCAAGAAAAACAATCTGCGTTTGGGGAGGACTGAAGCTAAGGCAGAGAAGTCTGGAGGGCTTGTCTTTGGCAGGAAAATGTGAATTATATTAACTTAAACAGTAGCTTCTAGGTAAACCTATTAGCTATTGGGTGTTAATAGAAATTGGTAAGTAATAATAATAGCTTGCATTTATTGATAGCTTCTTTCATGCCTAAAGTGATCCAGACACTTTTCACATAGGTGACGGGGGCTGGAACTTTGGAATCTGAAGGACAGGGATTTGAATTTGCTATTTCTACCTTATATATCCATCTTTGACCAGGTAATTTCATCTCTTCAAGCCTCTGTTTTATCATGTGATTTTGCTTGATATATAAGAAGAGAATTATTAGCTGTTTTCATCTACTTAAGAGAGTGAGAAAGCCTCAATTTGTTATTACATCTCTGTTTACATTCAAATTCTATACACCTTGCTGGAGAAAAGGATAAAGATTTGAAGAGAAAATAGTTTTGGAAGCCATAATTGAAAGCAGCAATGATGTAACACTAAAATCTATAATAGTGAATGCACATGGATTCTTTAAACATAAACAAAGCTCTTATTTCTGAATATGGCTTCCTCCCTGAAAAAATAATCAACAAAAAGGGCTGGGAAAGGGGAGGTGGGGGAATGTAATGTCCTGAATTGAAAAAGAGATATCAGGGCTAGAAAAATCTCCCTCTGAACCTGTGGACTTTGAAAGGAGCAGGGCAGGACAGAATGTGGGCACGGAGGGCAAGAAGATTAGAGACACAGGCAGGAAATGGTGAAAAGGGAAGCTGGCTTGGCCTCCTACCTAAGGCAGGCACCAGATGGATTGAGTCTCTCCTCACCTGCCCCAGGGGCTCATGGGAGAGGACCTGCTGGGTCTCCCTGACTCTGTGCTTAGTGCTTAGGAGGCCTTAAGAACCTATTGGAGACAGCACTTGTTAGCTTGTCACCTTATAAAAGAAGGGAGCGTGGTCTGACATTTTTCCAACCCCTGAAAGTGAAAGAAGAAAGAATTCTTTACTTTCAGGGCCATATCCTGAATGACAGAGGTCAGTGTTTGTAACTGATCCGTGTGGGCGCAGGCTCCTAATTATTTCCTGGATAACCTGTTATCTATTAGCCATCAGGCGCTTGCCAGAATGTGCTAATATCTCTGGAGTTGCTGGTCTGGATTCTGAGGAGCAGATTTTGTTTTGTTTTGTTTGTTTTGGTTTGGTTTTTTTAAAGGGGAAGTAGGAGTTGGGCAGCAGCTAGCTATGAGTCCCACTGGCAGTCTTCTCTGCCCTTAGTCCCCTGCTGAAAGAGAGAGAATGCTTAGGAATCCAGGGCACAATCTGCTGATGCCCATGTGAGACCCGGCAGTGTCTCCCCTTTTCCTGGCTCCTTGACTCACATTCTGGAAGATTTGGCTTTATCAGAACATTCTGGAAAAGCTTTGGATAGGAATGTTTTTCTGAGCTGATATCATTTGCTATTGAAAACAAGGGAACTTTTCAAATAATCTTTTGTTTGGGGAAAGGAGGGAAGGGAGGTTGTCAGAATTCAATAGGCCTGTTTTCTGTCGAGTAGGGGCAGAACTTGGCCATCACCCAGATAAGCTTATCATCAAGCATCAGTTACAGTCATGGCCTCTATAGTTGTACCAAGACACAATAAAATGTCATCAAAGAGGAGGGGTACACAAATATAGGGCATCATTCTTCTTCTTATTATAAAGGTAGCATGTGTTTTTTATTGAAAATTTAGAAACTCTAGAAAACCAAAAAGAAAAAACACTCAAAATTTCATTCCTTATAGATAATCACTATTAACCTTTTGGTGTATCTTCTACTTTTTTTTTTCTATGCTACTTTATACTTATCTAAGAAAAGGGGCTTTTGATAAAAAAAAATACAGTGGTGCCCTCTGAACTTTTG
Organism: Pteropus vampyrus; assembly: GCF_000151845.1. Lineage (NCBI taxonomy): Eukaryota > Metazoa > Chordata > Mammalia > Chiroptera > Pteropodidae > Pteropus > Pteropus vampyrus. Next base: position 3,650,388 of record NW_011888796.1, on the reverse strand, counting down.
GAAGCATCTGGAGGATATGTTCTTTAGCACTGGAGTTTGTGATTAGCTCTCTGTAATCCTCAGAGACCATTCTGATGTGGGTTTCAAACAATTTCTCAGAGGGTCCCAGTGAGATAATACTTAAAATTAAAATACTGACAATACCAAATGTTGATGAAGATGTGGAGCAACTGGACATTAATATACTATTTTGGAAAACAGTTTCTCATAGACATGCACGTACTCTGTGAACCAGCAATTAAAATTTTGATGTTTACCCCAAAGAAATAAAAACATATGTTCACAAAAAAGACTTGTACAAAAATGTTCCTGGCTCTGCCGCTTAACTAGCTGAGTGATCTTAAGCATGTGACTTTACACTCTGTGCCTCAGTTTCCTCTTATGTAAAATGGGTTATTATCAACATACTGAGAAACTTGAAGGAGAAATTGTGATGCCTTGTATATATCACATCCTCTTTTAGAGAAAAGTAGCACAACTAGTCTTTTCCCAATGTGGCTGCCATAGCTTATGTAGCATGCTTTGCTGGCGGCCTAACTTTATTCCTGGAGGCAGAAGACAGGATGAGGTCTGGGGCACAAGCTAGAAGTAACCACGAATGGAGGTTTTGGCTGGGCCAGAGCTGATGTTAGATTTGTCTGGCATAAGGAATATGGGTCACCCCTCTCCCTAGGCATCTGTGCCTCTAAGGAGCTGTTTTTGCTGAAGAATCTCCTGGGAAAGAAACTTTGAGCAACCTTCCCATTTGAGATTCAGAAATTGATCAGTAAGTCTGAGAGCCTTCCAGGCTATACAAGGGGTTGCCAGGGTCCCCAAGAAAGCATTTAACATAAATGAAGAAGGACCCAAACTCAACTATGGGGAGGGGAGGTGTCTGTGTGATCTCACAGTGAGCAAGGCTGTATTTGGGAGGTGGAAAGTACTTTGTCAGTTTCCTTTGTGGTTGATCCTTTAGCTTCCCTTCAAGCCAGTTACGGTGATCCCATTCTCCTTGCCAGATATTGGTTTAAGAATAGGTATGCACCTGATTCTTGCCAATGAGATGTGAAAGGAATTGTACAGGGAACTTTTGGAAAAAGTTTCTGTGCATCTAAGATGCAGACACAGGAAGAGCATCCTTTTCTTTCTCTCGTTGTTATTTTGTCTGGTGAAGACCTCTTGTAACCACAGAGAGAGACAGCTGGTGGACAAAGTCAACACTTAGAGGACAGCAAAGCAGACAGATACAGACAACCTGGATCCTTGACACCTTGAGCTGCTCTTTGTACTACACCTGGAACCCACTACTTCTGGAATGCCCATTAGTGAGATAATATATTTCCGTATATGTTTAATCTTGTATTTCCTTATATGTTTGAATCATCCTTATGTAGATTTTGCATTACTTGCAGCTAAACCATCCTAATCAACAGAGCATGAAACTGAAATTTCTATATTAGCTAGTGGGAGCTTAGAGCTAATAAGATTTGGGTATTAAGGAGTTGTAACTGGTATATTCACAGGCTGGTGACGCCAGAACAGTGGGGTCATTCATGCTTCTATACATGTCAGGTGTAACTCCTACTTCACAACCCAGCTGAGCTAGGAATATTGTATTCCTCTGTTTTATTTTTTTTTTCTTCCTTTAGTCAAAGTAAATCTGACTCTGAGCCCCCAATCCTGTTCAGTGGGCAGATAATTACTCTGTAGTTCTGGGGGCACACCCCCTGAAAGATTGTATCTAATTGGGCAAAAGTATAGAGGCATCCCATCCACTCAGCAGCCATTAGTCCATACTGGGTTTTTCTCTGATGCCTCGGGTCTCTTCCAGTTTGGTGATTTTTGCTGCTTCTGAGTTGTTCTTGGGGCCCGAGAATCTTTGGTGAGGGTGGCAACCCAATGCCTAAGGCCCCACGTCCTTACTCAGGACCCTGGAATTGGTTACATTCTCATCATCACGGTTGCTTTCTATCTTTTTTCTATCTTTCTGGTTTTTGAGCACTCTGCTTTCTCTTTCCTTGTCCTTCAAAGCCCTCCTGCCTTCTTCTCTCTCTGGGTATCTGCATCATCTCACCAATGAGCCAGGGCTTTTACCAAAGACAGGGAGATTTATTAGCTTCAAGCAAATTCTGCTTTCTGTCCCATAAGAATTCGTAAGGCAAGAAAAAATGAAAAGCCTGACAAGCAGTGCCTGCTTGGAAAGAGAAGGCAATGGAAAAATACAGCAAATGAATTACTATCTCAATTATCTTGTCACATGTACCTCAGAGGTGACAAGGGAGAGCTCAGCCCAATAGGAGGGCTGGTTCCATGCTGAATGACAGTCAGCCAACTGATGACAGTTGGAAAAAGAGGAAGAAGGTGAGTCCTGAGCACTGTAGGGGAAACTTTCCTGGTAACTTGCAAAACCTGCCTCACAGCTTGGAATTGAGAGCCTGGGGACCTGGCTGCCTCTTTCTTTTCCTGAGAGGGTTCCTGGGTGTTCCTAAAAATACATTTCCATTCCTATAAGCATTCTCCCTCTCTGCCTTGTGGTCACACATGGGGCTATTATAAATACTAAAATCACTCGAGAATGGAGAGGACCAAATGAGATAACATATGTGAAAGGTTTTGAGTTAGTTCTGTGCAGAGAGGAGCTGGCATCCCACTCAGGACTGGAGCAGTTCCTGGTCTTCCCCGACCTCCTCTGTGGTGGCCACCTTTCTTAAGGCCCTGGTGATCCCTGTCAGCCTGTATCTGCCACAGACCCTCAGGTGGCACTGGGATACCTGGGCTTCTGGACTTGCCTCAGAGGTAACAAGAACAGCAGAAGTATGTGCAGCTAGAATTTAGATAGTATCTTCCTGCTGTTGACATAAGAAACGTTCAAACCTGTAGAAAATTTTTATGAGTTTATTTGAGCCAAACTGACAATTGCCAGGAAGCAAAATCTCAACGGATTGAGAAAATGCTCCAGGGAATGACATTTTTGCAGCTTATTTTATACATTAGAATCAAAGGAGGAGATATAAGGAGGGTTCCATGAAATTCATTGGTGGTAGGGGAAGCAGGAGAAAGCAAAGCAGGTGGTGGTGGTGAGCGGGGCGGGGAGGGGAGGTTAGGAGAGGAGGGAATCTCTGGGATTGGTTAAAAAGTAAAATGGAGAGACGTGTACTTCTTTTACATTGGTTGGTATAGGATAGTTAATAATTAACATTTATAGCACATAGGGATGGTATTTAGGGAACAAGATAATAGTGAAGGGTTCTGTGGTCTCCTGCTCTGGTGGGAGATTGTGCCCTGAGGGGTCCAGAAAAAGGGGATTACTCTGACATGACAAGGGTATGTTATCTTAGATGCAAAAAGACAATAGACAGCCTCACTTAAGGTAAAGATTGAGCTCTGTCAAGGAGGCTACAGGCCCAGGATGTGATGACCAGCCATGACTCCCTTTTAGTTAGGAATTTTTATATTCAGACCAACCTGTGTGGTTACTTTCGGTCTCTGAGTTTGTAAGATCAGCCACGCAGGCCTTCCGAACTAAGCTTGTCAAGTTATGTGGCCCCTTTTTCGTCCACACCACAACAACTGAAAGGACCTTTGAGATCATTAAGGCAAACTCCTTAATTTCACAGATAAGAGTCCTGAGGTCCAGGGAGGCTAGGAGATTTGGCTAACGTCACATGAAATTACAAGGGGATTCTAGAGTACAGAGACTCTTTGCTCCCAGCCCTTATCACCCTGATCTCCCAGTTCTGGTTCTGCCTCTTGATCCTAATGGTCCCTTCAGGTGCTTCTGAATGATTAACCTGCACTATCTTGTTGCTGCCTTGGAGGCCAGCACACCTTCTGCTGAGGGCTGGGTTTAGACTGATAGGCGATGGGATGATTAATTCAAGGACAATGAAGGTGTGTAGAGTTCACAAGCCTCGGATCTTGGGCTGGGCTCTTGCTCAGTCTGTGTCATCTTTAGAGAATTTGGGAAGAAAATGGGACTATGGGTTACTCAGAAGACAGTTCCGGCTGTTTCTCAGGTTATAGCTACCTCCTGGGCATGTTATTTGTGACTTTCTGACTTGAAGCATTTCAGCCTGGAGAAGACCTTCAATCAAACAGTGGGGGCAAACAGGCCTAGGGTTTTTTTACTCCTACTGTCAAGACCGGTCTAACAATCATCTCGGGGCATTCCGATGAAGGTCTGTGGAGCACATTGTGAGAAACATCAGTGTATGGGTTGGTGAGCTGGGCAAAGCACCTACCCTCTATAAAGTGAGGATAAGAATATCTACTTCACAGGGTGGTTGTGAAATTAAATATGATGATGAAATATTCAGTGCTGAGCACAATGTCTTACACATGGTAAGCACTCAACAGATGTTAACTGTTATTGCTATTATGGTTATTCTAATCATGTCACCGTTCAGTGAGGCTCCTTGGTTCTAGTGCCTGCTTCAAATCTCTGCCTGGCCTGAGAGGTCTTCTGTTAGTCATTTTGCTCTTCCCTGTCCCATCAACTAGATTTCTTATCACTTACTTTCCAGCGTGGAATAAAATGCCAGGACCACCTTACCTCCCCACAACCCTTCAGCCACATACACGTGTGCGCGCGCGCACACACACACACACACACACACACACACACACAACCTGTGCCCCAGCTCTACACATTATCTCCTGCGAAATCTGGTTGTCAAGGTGTTGAGAGTAAGAACAGAAGTTGTCTCTGGGTGGGCGAGATTGTAGGTGGTTTTTAAAAAATTTTTCTTTCTTTGCTTGTCTATATTTTCTGATTTGTTTGTCATGGGCATGTATTGCATTTGTACCAATATATATATATATATATATACATTTAACTTTTATAAATGTACTCACTACCTCTAGGAAACTTTCCCTGAAGGGTTCTACTGTATTCTGAGCACTTCTTTCAGCTTCCCACCCCCTTAGCATTCTCTGTGCTCTGTACGACATATGCTTTGTTCATTTGGGAGATGCTCCGTAGATGCTCTTAAAGGAGGTTCAGCATCCGTGAGAAGGCAGTGGGCCACTTGAGGGTAGAGGCTGTATTAACTCTTCCATAGAAGTAGCTCGAATATTTCTTAGCTGACTTTGGCTCTCCACCCTTCTCTGGGCATCATTGAGCCTAAGTGACTGAGAAAAGTCAAGGGTGCTAGATTAGAGTAGGGCTTGATTCTATCCAGCTACTTCTTCTATTGTTCCATCTTACAATCCCCAACACTAAGGCTAGCAGCAGAGTGCGGTTTCTGGGGATCCTTGATACATATACAGGGCTGCTTTCAGCAGGGATTAGCTGCGTCTTGGGGCTTGGGGCAGTGTCTTAATCAGGGTATGAATTTAACTTGGATCTCCAGACAGCTACTTGTATGACACAGAGTGAGTCTAAGGTAACCTAGCTATAGGCAGGAGGAAGTGAGGTGCATATAGTATATGGAAGTGCTGGGAGATTCATACTAATGGGAACAATCTGGGAAGTCTTCAGAAAGAAAGTCTTGGATAGACTTGAAAAGATAGGCGAAAACATAGAGAGATGGGGGTGCAGTCCAGGGAGGAGACAAGGCATGTGGGCTGAAGGTTAGGCGCTGGCTGATGGGGCTGTGGATATAGCAGAGAAACTAGTGGTTAAGAGCTCAGCCCTGGCGTCAAAAGGACCTGTGTTTGAGTCATTAACTATGTGATCTTGGGAAAGTTACACTCCACAGGCCTGGTGTTCTTATCTTTCTAATCCAGCTAATGGCAGTTCCTTCCTGTTAGGATTTTTGCAAAGTGTTAATAAAATAACACCTGTAAAATGTTTTTAAACACCCAATAAATGCTAGACAAGGTTACTGTTATTATTGTATCATAATTAATATTATAATTAGCATCTGTTTTCCAGAAGAATTTCATCGTGCATCCTTTCTCACGCATTCGTTCACCTGCATTCATTCATCTAACGCATAATAATATAAATACATATATATCATATGTAATAATAATTAATCATAGCTAACATTTAAATAGCATATTCTATGTGCCAAGAATTGTTCTAAGTACTGTATATGTGTGAAACTCATTTAATCCTCCCAATAATGCTGTGACGTTGGTACTATTATCACCCACATTTTATAGAGGATGGAATTGAGATACAGAGAAGTTAAGCAACTTGCCTAAGGTTGCACAGCTAATAAATAACAAAACTACAATTTCTGGTCCCAAGGAATCTTGTTCAGAATTCATGCCCTTAACTATTTGGCTATTAAACACCTATGCTATTTTCAAAGACTTAGTGAAGAATGGAAGGACAAAAGTATGAATGAAACTCTGATCCTATCTACAGGAAGATAGTAACCAGGAGATGAGACACTTGCAATAAGATTATACCCACCCAAGTCAATGCAATCATGGCTGCCTGGAGGTGAAGGTAGAGCCCATGTAGGCCTCTTGGCATGCCTAGGTTGTCACCTGTGATCAGCTTGGGTCATCGGATGAAGTCCCTGTTGTAGGCTCTGTAAGAAGACTCTACTCAGTGCATTGCTGATAATTCTTGGTTATTGGCTACAGTTGGTGTCTCCTGACCCGTGGAAGGCTGGATGGTAGAATGTGATTGGAAGGCCGTAAAACCACACCATCGATGACTGAAAAAATAACTCAAAGTATGGAGCCTACTGAGTGTGGGTTGGGATATTGCCTCATTGGGCTGTTGCCTCATTCACCAGTTGGCCACCTATTATTTTAGTTCAGTGCTCTGTGCTGGCTATTATACAGAAAATGATTTGTTGTTTGTTTTTTTGTTTTCCTTCTTGAGCATTCTTTCCATATCCCTGGGATTATTCCACTTGGCCTTTCCCAGCTTCAAACGGCTTACCCTTTAGTGTAAACATTTAGAATGTGGGCTCTAAAAGATACTAGGTAGTGTAGTATCCTGAGGCTCATTCATACTGACTTGTAAGAACCGATTTGTCAAATTTTCTGGAATTTTGCAAGTCAATTGTTAAACACGGCCATTATTAAAAATTGAATAAATTAAATTAAAAACAAAAGTAATAAATACTCAAACTCATTACTTTGTAATTACTTCACTATTACTTCACACAGAGTTGGGCTTCAGCATGCCCAACTCTGCATTCAGTGATGTGACATTGGTAGCTTGGATGTAGCCGTGGTGATGATATTTACACCCAGAAATCAGCAGACACTACAAATTAGCACCCTTCTCTCCTGGGCCTTTTGTTAGACATTTCCCTGAAACAGGCCCTAGAGATAATCGAATTTGGTGATTCTCACCATGTCTTAGCCAAAGGGATCTAGATGTTACTGAAATTATAGCCCTTGTGTTGTTTCCAGGCTAGTCTGACCTTGGACACATGGGTTACATAAGAAAATTTGAGTAAGTCTGAGGCTTGAGATAACTTGAATTCCTAGTACATCCATTACTCAGCTATGCTTGGGGCCAGCTGTCTCCCACATCACTTGTCTTTACATAATTTGCTCCATTGCATTGATTTAAGAGAAAATTATAGTTACCCCAAGCCCTGATCTAGGCTGGAGATATATTTGTTTTTAGTATGCACTTACATCTGTAAGATTTTGCTTGAGTAAAGTATTTTTCCATAGTTAAACATACTTCAAAGTGACGTATCTCATCTAATCGTCTCATTTTACAATTCAGGGAGTGGAACTGTATTACAGCTCAGATTCATAGGAGTGAAGCGACTTACTTAAGGTCTCCTGGAGCCTAGTCCACTACCTGTATGAGGGAGCTGACGTCATGGCACCCCACAGTGGGCCTCGGACTCCTGCAGACACTAACCAAAGACTTCCCTGGGCCTTGAGCCTCAGAGATTCTCTCGTTCCTTTCAGAAAAATTGTCCTTTCCTGAGCTGTGTCCACTGTGTCATTTTGCTCTGGAGTTGGAGTGGACTCACAACCAAGTCTTGAAGTTCCTTTGCTCCCATGACTGGCTGCTTCTCAGAGCCCATCTTCCCTGACTGCTGTGAGGCCAAGTTGAAAATCTTACCCTCAGAAGCAGGTTTTTAAACTTGCTCCTGCCTTTTGGTTGGAGAAATCTGCTTAAAGCCTTAACAAAACAAAGCAAAGCAAAGCAAAACAAAACAAAACAAAACAAAACAAAACAAAACAAAACAAATTGATTGATTTTTTATTAAGCAAAGCCAGAAATGGGTGTCAGAGCCTGCTGGAGGGCAAGTGGATGATAGAAGATACAGTTGATAAGGAAGAGTGGAAGGGTGGCAAAGCGGGCAGAGAAGATATGAGAGTGAAAAGACATAAAGAATATTGAAAGGAATCATTTTTAGGGGTAAGACAATTTAGCTGCAGGTGTCAAGCAGTATACAATTTCCTGAGACTTTATAAAATCTTGTCAATTGCCTCCCTCTAGCAAAACCTTATCTCCTGTGTTATCAGTCGATTACGTTCTATTACATAGTCCCAATTTCACAGTGCCCAGGGAGTATGTGAATGTGTTGCACAAACACATCTTTGTGGCAACACCACTATGAAGAATTCTGTAATAAATGTTGTCTTAGTTTGCTAGGCCTGCCATAACAAAATACCACAGACTGGGTGGCTTAAGGAACAGGTATTTATTTTCTCACAGTTCTGGAGGCTAGAAGTCTAAGATCAAAGTGTGGCAGGTTTGATTTCTTTTGAGGCCTTTTTCCTTGTTTGCAGGTGGGCAACTTCTCTCTCACATGTTCTTTCCTTTATGGGTGCACCTGTCTGGTGTCTCTGTGTGTCCAAGTTTCCTCTTCTTAGAAGGATACCAGTCAGATTGGATTAGGGCCCACCCTAACGACCTCATTTTACCTGAATCACCTGTTTAAAAACTTATCTCCAAGTAGTGTTACATTCTGAGGTAACTCAGCTGAGGTAATTCATGTTGAGGTTAGGACTTTAACATATGATTTTGAGGGTCAGGGGATACAATTCAGCATATAAATGTTTAGGAACTGTTTACCTAATATACATGAATAGGACCCTGATCACATACTTGGATATTAATGGTGCTCCCTCATTGACACTGAGAGGTTTTATCATCTACACAAATTGTCATAATTTGGGCTGAGAGCTCATCATGGGAAATGCCTTAAAAAAAAAAAAAGAATCCTTATGTTGGCTTAAAGAATTTCAAAAGTTCCATCTCTCCTTCAAATTGTCTTTTTGTTGTTTTTACAGGAATTTATTTTCATAGGTGGGATGTCCTCCAAGGATTTTCAATATTAGCAGAAACAGATTACGAGATGGAATCAGGTGCAGTGGCTGAGTGTGGCCAAAAGTAACAGCCAGGACAGATCATTGATCAAGGTAGACAATGAGTGAACGTCAAACTGTCCCCACCTAAAACGAGTATTGAGTACTTGCTCTTGTGCTGTGTCACACATTGCTTTATTCTTCCCTGAATCCATTAGTATTCGTTAGCATCTAAAATAGGCTGGGCAACTGCAAATACACAGGTGAGTGATGGTATTGAGTTCCTACTTTTATGAGTTTACAGTTCAGCTGTGTTAACTCTAAAAGAAAATGATTCAAATAAGCACGGTCCTTGCCTTCCCAGAGGAGAGGATCCTAAAGGGATCATGGCCAGCAATTTTCTGAGTCCTGGAATAGTGGTTTCATTCTGTCTCCATAAGAAGACTTAAAGTTTGCTTTGTAAAACTTTTTATGAGCTGGAGTAAAATTCTTTCCTGTCTCCCCATACACACTTTCAAGTGAATCAGAAATTTGAATTTTAGGTATCCCTTTTATGATCTGGGTAGTGAAAAATAAACTAGAAAAACCATTATCTATACATTTTTGCCCCCTGACCCCATCAGATTATAAATCATTTGAGGATAAGAACCCAGGTGTGCATTCTACAAGTGTTCTTTGTATGAAGTAGATAGTCAATATATATTCACAGATTTGACCTGAATCTTCAAGAGGATAGTTTAAATAAAACCACTACAATATTCAAAAATATCATCACTCTCTCAGACTGCAGAAGAAGGAGAGGCTCTATCATACCAGGAAAAAAAGCCTAAGTGATGGGAAAGTCGGCACTCTCCCTAGTTCAAGGGCACCAGAGGTCTCTGTTCTTTAAGAAATGAGTTGGAGACAAAGGGCTGGAAGTGAGTTCCACCTAAATTTCCTACCACCCTTCCAAAGTATGGACTTGAATAGCATATAACTTTGGTGTACTTGCTCTGTGGTCTGCTCTCTATAAACAGAAACTTATTGTTGGGTAACCTAGGGCTGCCTTTGGGACTGCCGGACTAAGAAATTAAATCATATCAATTCAACAGATATCTATTGTGTAGTTCAAGATAAGAGTGTTTTCAGACAGCTTAGATTATAAGTAGAGATGAACCCAGGAATCTGGATAGGTGGTTTAGAAGAAGGTTGGCTTTTGTATGTTGAAGATTTCTCTCTAGGATCTAGGTGTAGGATCCCAAAACGAAGAATAAGTAGAACCTGGGCTGCTAGATGGGAAAATATAGGTCTAGAAAAGTGAATAGTTATTATTCTATACTGGTGATTTGATGATTAGTATAACCCAAAAATGGACTTATGGTCCCTTGGCCAATGATAGTTTTACGCATAGGCTTGTCACCCAGTGCTGGTCCATAAGAAAAGAACAGATACAATGTGGGAAGGGTAGAAAGAGGCAGGAATTTTTCAGGGAAAGACTAGCGCTGATAAAATATCCTTTGATCATTGTCATGTTTCAGATAATAGATACCATTTAAACACTCTGGGCAGAAAAGGATTTAATTTAGGAAATAAGGTGCTTAAAAATTCATAGATGGGCTACAGGAGCAGATCCTACACTATGCCTCCAGCAGGAACCAGCATAACTGCAGAAATGTTGGCTAGGGTGGCTGCTACCTGTGTCACAATCAAGAATCTGAGGGAAGAACAATTTCGGCTCCAGAACTACGTCACTTTACCTCTACCCAGAAATCAGGAAACCACCTCCAGGGCCAGACTGTGCCTGTTTGATCTGCATGGGCAAAAATATATGCCCCATTTCCTGCTTCTCTTTACTCAGGAAACCCCTGACAGGGCATTGAGGCTTCTAACAGTGCTGCAAAAGTCCATTGCCTCCATGATCATGTTTGCCAAGAAGCAGCGCATGAAACAGACCACAGCCTCCACAGGGTGCATCTGATGATGTTCTCTTTTTCACGTGGGAGGAATTCTGTTAGTGCAACTCTCCTGCCCTCTCTCCATCCCTTTATACACTCTTTCTCAAGGAGATGGCATGATCTATCTGATTAGTAACTTTGGAAGAAGAAACTTGACATTCAGGAACCAGTCTCCAACTCTTCTCTGGGATTTAGTTTGCCAGCGTCGCCTGTGACTGGCTAGATATATTGGCCTAATGTTGGAACTCAGTTTTAGGGAAGTTCTTTTGCCAATAGTTACATTTGCTAATATCAGATTTATCAGAAATGGCGTAATGTTTTGACCTTTATATGCCAGCTTTTTCTTTTTCTTTTCCTTGTTTCTCTGTTGATTTAGGAATCTGCTGAGGAAATTAGGGCTGGAGAAATGGAATCTAACTCTCCTGGGGCTACTGGCTGATATCAGGCATGTGGTCTGTCATGTACCTCCTGTTTGTATAACTATCGACAGTTTTCAAAGCATTTCACATCTATGTCTCATGTGCTCACAACAACCTGTCGACAAGGCACAACAAGATTTATTAGCTGAGCCGCTAAGACTACAACTATTTGTGCTTCCAATCTTTTCCATATATGATACGCATAGGAAATTGAAAAATAATGTTTATATACATCTGCATCTACATCTATATCTTTATATCTCACTATGGATAAAGAATGAGGCTGTCAGAGCTGACGAGCACAGAGATTCTGGCTGCCCTTCCTGGCTACTCCAAGCATTGAGAAAGATCAATATCTTAGTACACCTGTGACCCATTCCTTGCCTACCAGTTGGGAAGTTCTAGCTTAGAGAAGTGTGCTAACTAGTTCAAGGCCACAATGTTTATAGAAGATCTCTGAGTCCAAATCCAAAGAATCTCAAATATGGTCTAAGATGGGGGAGGCATTTGTTAACATCATAGGTCCTCATATAGCTTAACGGGTCAGAGAAGGTCCAAGGGATGGCTTCTCATTCCAGCCTATGTCTACTGAACTATTCTCTACCCAGAGTTGCAATTCATCTTCTAAGAAGTCTCTTCCTTTCTAACAGAGCAGATTTTTCTAGCTACCTTCTGGAGTGGGGAGATGAGGACTCCTGATCTGGGTAGTCCTCCCCTGACCTGGTCTAGCACCCTACCATGGGGAGGGCAGTGCCTACTAGATAGATAACCAAGGCACTTTCTTGCTTCCAAATTCAGGCAAAGCGTTCTCCTCTAATGTGACCTTGACCGGATATGGTCCATTAATTAAAAATACTGTTTAAAGGGGTAACCATGAGAAACATACCTTAAACATCTTATTTTAACTTAAAGCCTATACAGGTATGTTTGGGCACCATTTTTTTTTTTTTTTTAGGGTAGGATCAAGGCATTTTTTCTTGGAGCAGTCTTCTATTATTAATTGGAGTTCTGCCTTATCTCTCTTGTATTAACTGCATCCACAATTCACTTATTCTTCACATATTGATTGTGTTCGTACTACGTGTCAGGCATATTCTAGGTGCTGGGTCTCCATACTCATGGAGTCTACATTCTATTGGAATCTTCCATAAGTTCCAGCTTGGGTGTCTTCAAAGTAGGGTGAGAACTTAAAGACACAAGGCAATCTGAGTCTAGAATTATCCTAAGATCTTTGTGATTTTTTTCTCCAGTCTTTTCCACATTTTGTTCTTATACCAATTCAATAGAATTTTTTTTTTTTTTGCGTGTGTCTTGTCCTTATCAAGCTTTTCCAAAGCATGTGCCAGTTTTCACAGAAACAAGAACTCTTTTTTTTTGTACTCATGTTTCATTGACTTTCACAATAATTAAACTGCATAATCAGAATTGCAAGTTCGACAGGCAGAAATGGGTTTGGGAACAAATAGCACTGACCCTTGGTGAGCACTCAGCTTAATTTGTGGCTACAGAAGTACCTGAGAGTACCTCTACTAGTTGAATATCTGGCATGCCGTGGGCACTAGTGGGTTTCACAGAGGAAACAGCATCCCTTAACCAGGTGACTTGGTTAGGTAGAGGTCAGTTGTAAGAGCTTTTGTCACAATGACTCACCTATTCTTTCCAGAACAAATATATATTGAACTTTCAGAGTAGTTTATGAGATATTTTTATTGAAGAGTTCAAATATTTTTCTAGACCTTTACAAAGGTGGGGGAAAAAGAGTCGTACCTTTGTTTGCTAGGTTTTGTTTGTCTTTTTTAAAATAAAATTCATAAAGAGGAAAATATGCTTCTGCATTGCCTTTTGTGTGATATCTTACACGGATGTTCTCCTTTTCTCTACAATCCTCCCTTATGTGTCTCCCCGTCAGAGGCCCTAATCCTCTCCTCAAGCATGCCACTTCCTCCCTCAGGATAATGTAGCTTCAGCCCCATTCTTTCTCCTGCCTTTTCCTGCCTTACAAAATCTGTCCCTCAGGCACCAACTGAGTACCAGTGTGTTTTCCTTTAGCTCAGGCTTCCATGGACTCTGCAGGGGGAAAGATGTAAACTCTGGTACTGTGGATGGGGATAAAGGAGGAACATCAGAAGCCTGACTTCTTTCTATCTGAAGGCAAATATAAATTACCACAACAAAAATGTGGCTTTCGTCACAAAACAACACAGTCTGATCTTTTTTATTTTTCATGAAAAAATGCATATTTCTCATATTATTATGATTTGGCCCTGATTTCCTGGCCTGGATTTCATGACAAAGAGCACCTCTCTCTCCCCCATTATTTGAAAATACTCCTTCCTCAACCATTCAGGAAAAATGATATTGTGTTCAAATAGCAAATCTCTGATGTCCCAGTTTCTCCCCATAATAGACGTGGAGTTTTCAGTTCATCCTCTACAATAAAATGCTTACCGTATGGGAAAGGCAGCTGACTTCCCATTTGTAAAGGGATAGGAAGAGAATACGTGCCTATACATCCTGACGACAGTACATCAAAAAGAGCAAGCATATTAGAAAGAAACAGGCAATAATAACGATAAGAATTCAATGATAAAGATGGTTCAGTGTCCCACAGGGCTCTTAAGGTAACAGTGAGATGACAGAGACCATTTAATCCAACCTACTTGTGTTACAAATATGGAAACTGAGACACTTGGGTGAAATGACTTGCAGAAGACAGAGCTAGCCCAAGGCAAAGCTGGGGTCAGAAGTCTCTGACATTTAGTCATTTGTTGCATCTACTATATCTGCTGTTCTCAAAATGTGGTCCACAGACCCCCGAGGATCCCTGTGACATTTCTGAAGTGTTCATGAAGTTAAAACTATTCTCATAATAATACTATGATTTTTTTGCTTTTTTCACTGTATTGACATTTGCACTTAAGTTGCAAAAGAAATTGTGGGTAAAACTCCTAGCATTCGAGCAGGAATCAAGGCGGATACCAAGCTGTACTAGTCATTGCCGCACATTTGCAGTAAAAACAAAGGCCAGTTTCATTTAAGAATTTTCTTGATGAAGCTGTGAATATGATTAATCAAATATTGACACTTTTCAAAATATTCTGGGTAACAGAGTAAGGAGTACACATAAAGTGCTTTTACTGCATTCCGAATATGATGGTTCGCTCTTGGAAAAGTATTTAGGTGACAGAGCTGTGAGAGTTGAATTAGCCATTTTTTTCATGAACTATCTTTTTTCTTTTTTTTCTTTTTCTTTTTCTTTTTTGATTGAAAGACTAAATGACACAGAATGCTTTTTCAGACTGGGTATTTGGCAGACATTTTCTCAAAATGAACAAAGGGAGCCTGTCAGTTCAAGGAAAACAATTGACAGTATTTGTTGTCAGTGATAAAATTTGAGCTTCTAAGCGAAAATCAGAATTTTTGAAAACTTGTTCTACTATTGTGGAGCTTGACAGCTTTCAAATATACAAGGA
>NW_011888796.1:3616866-3634734 GCF_000151845.1 Pteropus vampyrus | reverse complement strand
GATAGACATAATCTACATAAATTTTAACATTGTAAAGTGGTTCCGAGACTAAAACATTTGAGAACTGCTATAGTGTACCATTCTGCCTTCCAGAAAGTAGACTGGAATGAGATACTGCTTTTCCCTTTACCTAAAAAACCCAAATAAGTCAATACTGTTAGACTGTTTTATTTTTAAATCCAACCTACCCCCTTCTTCCAAAACTGTTAAGAAGTAAAGAAAACTGCAGAAGAACTGCAGATTCCTGAAATCAAAGTTCCCCAAAACAAAGAGAGATGGCAAAAGAAGCAAATAATAGAGCTTTTCCAGAGCCCTGCAAGGCAGACCATGGACCCCTTCCCCTCCTGGCGGCCTGGCAGGACATGCCTATTTCTTTTTGCTTCATTGGCCTGACCTCATACTCATCCACCCATTCCTACCCCTTAAGTCTCAACTCCCGTCTTGGACCACTATTATTCTCTAGGGCCTCAAAACATAAGTGGCCTTATGAGAGCTTTGGACTAGTCCTCACCCCCTCACCCCTCGTTCCCCAACCCCCTCTGGGATTCCAGTGCAGGACAGGGTACTTTCCCAATGCCTCCACCAGCCCTCTGTTCTCAGGCTTAGGGTTGAGATGAAAAGGGAAGGCCCCCATTTCTGGACTGAAAAGGAAATGTAAATCTCTCGCAGACCATGTGCCAGAAGCTGCCTGGAGACCATTTCTCTGTTAGTAAACAGGGCTGCCTGGGCCATCTTTCTCTTCTTTAATAACCTGTGGGGCACCTATTGATTGCACATGCTGGTCCCTCATAAATTAGAACAGGGATGCCTTCCGGTTGCTCTGGAGCTGCGTGGATGATGAAATTGGCTCACTAATACTTCATGCTCCTGGAGCAGAGTGCATTGCACCACATAAACATGAAGAATATGTATCATCAGGCACTGAGAACACACAGGAAACAACTCTGGCGGCTGTGGAGGCTTGTGGGCATACTGCAGACTTTAATTAGGCAGTTTCTTGCACTCACTCTTACTGGAGACAGACAGAAATGCTCATCGCAGGCCTCTTGCTGCAGTGTGCTCTGCTTTCTAATGAGAGGGAGCGCAAGCTCCAGTCAGTGGAAGATGGGCTGGCTCCCATCTCTACCCCATCGCCAGGATGGATGCCAGCAAGAGGAAGGAACGTTCATCTCATGTGCTTGGCTGGAAAGAGTACCGAGTTAAGAATCAAAAGACGCTTTCTAAACTTCAGCTTTGAACAATTACAGCTGCATGATCTTGGGCAAGTACCTTAATCTCTCTGAATCTCAGCTTCTCATCTGGGAAGTGGAGAAAGTAATAATACCTAGTTGGTTGTGAGATTTGAGGAAAAGAAGGCCTGTCTGATGCCCCGCGTGCTCTCAGTAAATACTTGCTGACACTCCTGGGCCACCAGAAGCTGAAAGAGGCAAGGAAGGGCTTTCACTAGAGCTTTTGGAGGGAGTTGCGACCCTGACAGCACTTTAATTTCAAACTTCTCTATAATGTTCCTGTGGGAGAGTGTTATGAGTTGAATTGAGTCTCCCCGAAATTCATATGTTGAAGTCCTAATCCCTAGTTTTTCAGAATATGACCTTATTTGGAAATAAGTTCCTTGCAGATGTAATTAGTTAAGATGAGGTCATTAGGGTGGGCCATAATACAATATGAATGGTGTCCTCATAAAAAGGAGAAATTTGAACACGCACACACACAAACACACACATACACAGGGGAGAACACTATGTGAAATTCAGGGCAGAGAATGCAGTGATGCTTCTACAAGCTAAGGAACATCAAAGATTGCTGGCAAATTACCAGAAGAAAGAAAAGAGACATGGAACAAGTTTTTCCTTACAGCTCTCAGAAGGAGCCAACCTGCCTGACACCTTGATTATAGACTTTTAGCTTCCAGAACTGAGACAGTAAATAAATTTCTGTTGTGTAAGCCACTCAGTTTGTGGTACTTTGTTACAGCAGTCCTGGCAAACTCAGAGATATGGCCTCTTCACCACTTTTCCATCCTGCTGCCTGGAATGCAGATAAGACGGCTGGTCCTCTGTTAGCCATTCTGGTCCATGAGGATGAAGGCCACATTCACAGATGGTAGAGAGCTGGAAGGAGCCTGGGACCCTTAAAACTTCATGGAGCTGGCACACTAGCCCTGGACTGCTTACTTTTGGGCTTGTTTCCCTGAAAAAATAAGTAAACTTAAGATTTTGTTGTTGTTATTGTTTTGTTTTTTGAAATATGTAGCTGAACATAATCTTAATTGAAATACAGTTTTGGTAAGTTAGTTATTCTTTGGGGAGAGGACTAGGATTGGAATATCAGTGGTAGGGAAATTTTAGCTTAACTGTAGTGTTTCAATTTTTTTAAAAAATTTCTTTCTTCTTTAATTGCTTTTTCATCTATTGTAAAATTTAACACTAGAGTTATCATCATACAATTTAACAGTACAGTTATCAAATCCAGCTTACTCATTTTACAGATGGTTGAGTCTCTTAACTTTCTCAGAATTGTAGAATATAGCCTGGATCGGAAGCCAGGCAGTTCTTCTCCATCATGGAAAGTTGCCTGTCTTCTAGTACTCTGTCATCAGACACTAGAGTCTTCTGCTTACTGTAATCCAGTTGTACCTAAAAAGTAGGGCTTTATGTACTAGTCTTAGCCTCACTGATTTGCAGAGCTTAGCCCCTCTATGGGTCCTTGTATAGAATGAAGAGTGTATATTTTACTGAGAATTCATAGAGTGTAGTGTTTCAATTTTGATATTAAATTCATGAAATAAACTTATTTTATAATGCATAGATTATGAGGAAAAAAAAGGGAGATGAGAACTTATAGATTTTAAAAGACCTAAGAAATATATCATGCAATTGCATAGTAAGAACCTTATTTGAATCTTGATTTAAACAAAAAGTTTTTAAAAATGTATAAGACAATCAGAGAAATTTTAATGCTAATTGAATGTTTGATCTATGGAATTATTGTTAATTTTTATGTAAGCTAATAATATTGTAGTTATACATTTAAAGTGCTCTTATCTTTTAGACTCTAAAACATAGTTTTTCAACCTTGGCACTATTGTTAATTTTGGCCAAATAATTCTTTGTTGTGGGTGCTCTCTTGTGCATTATAAGATGTTTAGCAGCATCCCTGGATTGTACCCACAAATGCCAGTAGCTCCCTACCACACACAAATATGACAATCAATAATGTCTCCAGACACGGCCAAATGTCTCCTAGGGTTGAAATTGCATTGGGTTGAGAATCACTGCTTTAAAATTTAGGGGAACTTTGGAGCAATCTCATGGAACATTTATGGGTGAAGTGACTTGATATTTGGGGGTTGCTTCAAAATAATCCTGGTGAGGGGAGTGGGTAAGGTGTTCCATAATGAAAAGTTTAAAATACAGCACATCAAAAAATGTTTGAAAAAATCTACTTAGACTTTTCTTTCTGTCAACGTGATAGACTCATTCTGAAATATTTTCTCACTATAAAATATACATATACTAGATAAAATATAGTAAATATTTACTTTCCTTATCCAAGATCTTGTCTCATGGGTCCTACATATCCCTTAAAATCCAAGGCTCTAGGTTCTAGATCTGACTGTGGGCAGGGCAAATCCTTTCTCCCACATTACTAATTCAGCTCCACTCTGGCCTCCTTAGCCAGGGGTTCCTTTTGGGCCTACTTCAGTTGCCTGGTAACCTAACCCAGGAGGCATGCCTCCTAGCTCTGCCTTCTCCCCCAGTCCCCATGCTCCAACCCAGAGCTGGCGAGTTTAAAGCCAACTTCATTAGGGCCTTGCCTTGTTCATCCCTCAGAGAGTCCAACCCATTAGCTTCCTTCTGACTGTTTGCAGAAGACTTATGCCCTGGCAGAATACCAGGCCAGTCCACTCCCTTTAAACACACACCACACTTGTACCCATATTCTTCACCAGCTGCTTCACTTGGCCACCTACTAAGGATACTCTAGACCTTCAAGGTGCTCACCTGGGTGTCTCTGCTGAGACTGACTTTCAGGTCCACCTGGTTCTCCCAAGGCTCTGAGCCTTCAGTGGTTTAGTCCAGTCTCTCTCACCATGTGGGCTATGAGGTATCACTCAAGCCCACCAGGGATCAGTCAGGTGTAAGTTGGAGGAGGGGCCTCTGAGCTAGAGGCAGCAGGGGGTTGCAAGTTCTCTGCTGAGGGACTTCGTAGGGCTGCACGCTCAGCTCCCAATGTGAGGTCTGAGTGGGCAGTCGGCCTGTTCCCAAGGTGCAGAGAAGACTGAGGACAGCCGAGACTCCCTCATCAGTGCCAGAGGCAGGTACCAAGTCAACCAGGACTGCAGACAGCCTTGGACAGAGCGGCAGAGCAACATAAGGGTAAGATGGCTCTGGTTATTTTAGACACACTGTTCCAACCACAATGACAGTTTCAGAGGTGGGAGGTATCTATCTGTGGAAGGATCTTTGAGGTGAGGGCGACATTGGGCCTGAGCACCACCACTTCCTCTACCTCTCTGAGTGTACCTTATCAAGCCACCATTGTTCTGCCCTTTAAGAAGTAGAATGAGGTGAAATCTGGCCACCTACTTGCCTGGGAGGCAGTCATGGTCCTTGGTGAGTTTCCAGGGCTTTGAGAGCTGTGAATGGACTTAGCTGAGGAGCCATTTCCCTCCCCCTGGTAGACACTGAGTAATGTGTGGGTTTACGATAGCACTTAGAAGTCGGAGAGCCCTGGGTTCAAATCTCAGGATCCTCCATTTATTAATTGTGTGAAACAGTGGGCAAGGTAATCAATGTCTCTGTGCCTCACCTTACCCATATGTGAAATGAGAATAAACCTGCCTACTTCATAAGGTTGTTGTGTGAGTACTAAATGAGAATGATTATATATATGTATATATAGACGCACACACGTAATAAATATACACATTTATATACACACACGCACATAATGCAGAAGCATGACAGGAAAGAATATGACCTCTTTCGATTATTCTCAAACTCCTGTTATTTTTTTAAATTAAATTTATTGGGATGACATTGGTTAATAGAATTGTACACTAGGGTTCAAATGTACAATTCTATGATACATCATCTGTATATTGTGTTATATGTTCACCACCCAAAGTCAGATCTCCTTCTGCCACCACATATTTGACCCCCTTTACCTTTTTCTGCCCACCCCTTCCCCTCTGGTAACCACTGCACCTATGAGTTTTTGTCTATCGGACTCCTGTTATTAATGAAGCTCCTCTCACATTAGCAAGGTAAGGGATTGTCCTAAGTCTACACAAGTGGCTCTTCCTGTCCACTACGGTCTCAGTAGAAACCTACTAGTGATATTTCAGGGTCAATATCACTGCCTGTGCCCATGACCACAGCTACAGCTTATTGAGAGCCTGCTTACAGAGACAAAGACCCTTTTCATCCTCAGGTCCTAGTGTCAAGCAAGTAAAGTAGACCTAGAGAAGGAAGATTGCTGACTGGTAAGGGGGAACAGTGGAGAGCCATTTAACATGTTGGAGCGAAAGCATCATTGAAATCAAATATAGGCACAACAGGACTAAAATTTTTTTAAAGGTGAAGGTCTATTGATTACTCAGAGGTGTTTGTGGTTAGGACTAAGCGAAAATGGGGCTCTCAGCCTTTGGTTGTGGACATTTTTGTTTTTGCCTATCCACCACCCCTTCTGCATCCTCAATACCAAACAGTCCTTCGGGAGCCGCCTATCTCCCACACTCTTTCCATTTAGTTCAGGTGGGGTTGACCTCACGCTTCCCCACCCCCAGCTCCCAGGTGGGTATGTGACCCAGGCCTGACTAACCACAGTCATAGTGATTGGTTGAGTCATAAGTCCTTTGTCCAGGGAGGGTCAATGAGACTCAGCACTGGGACTTTTTCTGAAAGAGGCACTCTTTTCCACTGAAGTCGCTAAACTGAGACTATGTAAATCGAAGCCAGTGGTGGCCATCTTTGCCACTGCATGAGCAGAATCTGCCTGAAAATAAAGACAACAGAAAGGAAAAGCCGATCTGAGAGATGGAGACACAAATTTCTTGTTGCCCTTGCAGAGCACCTGGAACTTGTCATTCTTGAAGGTGCAGAGTTTTAAATTACATGAGCTAACGTGTTCCCTTTTCAAAGAGCGCGAATTGGGTTTTCCCTAATGGCAGGCAAAGGGGTTCTGACTAATTCATCTTTCTATTTATTTCTTATTTTGATGAAAAATTTGCAGTTTTTATATTGTGGCATAAAAACAGAAGTCTGACATGTTTGACAACATATTTTTTGACAGTTCTATCTATTTCTAACAAGGACATGCTGCTGGAAAGTTGTTGGAACACATCCCCTGCGTCTGTCCCCCTCTTTTCTAAGTATACTTTTCTTCAGTTACGTAAATATATGCTAATGATTTTAGCATGATGCCAATCAGAACTGTGCTCCAAGAAGATTATAGCAGGAAAAAAAGAGATAAAAAAGACTACTTGGGAAAGCAATATAATAATTCAAATGAGAAGTGAAAAGGATCTTCACAAGGTGGTAGCCACAGAAATGGAAAAGAGAGACCCTGAGGAGGTGGGATTATCATGGTTTGGCAACAAATTAGAGGGTAAAGGAGTAAAAATAAAATGTTTTTATCTACAAGACATTATAGGTCCTGACCCCTCCTGCTCTGTCCCTGGCTTACTCTTACCTCTCTTTCTTCCGCCCAGCCTCCTGGCTACACTGGCCTTTACACTCACTGTGCCTCTGCTTGGGACACTTATTCCAGATAGTCCCCTGGTTCATCCTGTCACTTCCTTCAGGTCTCTGCTGAACTACCTCTGAACTACCTCTGAACTATCCCCCAACCCATCTATTATTGCGACCTCCATCCTAGCACTCTTTATACCTGCTTAATTTTTCTCCACAGTACTTAATCCTTCATCAGCTATGTATGTGTTTCTTTTCTGTCTCCCTTGACTAGAATGCAAGCTCCGTGAAGGCAGTGACTTCTGTTCACTGCTGAGTCCCCAGACCCTAGGACAGAATCTGGCAAAGAATAGGTACTCAATGAATATGAATAGATAAATCTTGAACAACTGAGCCAGTGATGTGGCATTGACAAAAACAGAAACATTAGGGGATGAGTGGGGCCAGCGTTAGTGGACTGGGGAGTGAGGTAGTGAGTCAGTTTAGAGCCCATGGAATTTAAGTTTAGAGGTGCAAATAGCACTATCAGGCTGCTGGTTGAAGTGCTGGTCTGGCACTCAGGAGAAGGCAGAGGTGGGGATCCAGTGGAGAATTATGCATCAAAGGCTGGTGGAAGCCCTGGAGTCAGTGAAATCCTGGAGAGACCACGAAGAGAGAGATGAAACTTAGAGACGGTGCTCTAGAAAGTCTAGGGTGACTGACCAGACCTGGTTTGCACAGGACTTTCCTGGTTTAAAAACTAAGGGTCTAGCTTGGGAACCTCCTCAGTCTCAGGCAAACTGAGATGGTGGGTCACCCTAAAGAGGCCCTTTATTGAGGTAGAAGGAGGGGAAGGACTGGTCAGAAAAGAAAGTTGAAAGGCAGCCTGGAGCTTCCTCACAGAGCCCGAAGAAGAGGAGGGCTCTGGTAAGGACTGATCTCCTTCCTTTTTCTCTTTAATTCTGACCTTCTGAGCCCAAAAAGGCTGAATTACCTCTTAGTTTCCTTCACCCCACCTCCCAGTAGCACTTGACAGCTTCCTGGTAAGCCGGGTAATTGGATTGATTCCACAGCTGGGGCCCCAGCTCAGACCAACTGAAGCAAGTATGAACTCTTAAATTCTGATGTCTGGTGGTTAAGTGATGCCCTGGGTAAGGTGTTTTCAGTCAGTGATCATTTTCTGCTTGTCTCAAGGTGTAGTTTAAGAGGGTAAACAACTCTACATTTGCCTAGCCACTGTGGCTAAGCAGACAGGAAGCTGCCTCTCCTCTTGTAAACAACACTAGCCAAGATTAGTAGCACTCGAATGTGCCAGCTCTTAGCAGTGGGCACTGGGTTGTGCCCAGGACTAACTTTCAAGTGAGGAAAATGGTTGCTGGGTACTTAAAAATACAACAGAACCCTAAGGGGCATTTTCAAACCTCTTTCTGAACTTAGTAGTAGAGTGAGTTCTGAGCCAAGTGTTTACAGCCTTGGTTATTATGAAGAGCAAATGAGGTAATAAATCAGAAAGCCCCTTAAGGTGTATAATTTAATTACACAGAATTGTGTAATTATTTTAAATACTTACATAAATACAAGGTCTTATCACTGGGTCTTGTTAAAATAAAGGATCTATCAATATGTGACCTGTAGAAAACATGGTCCCTGTCCTCAGAGACCTTTATTGCTTACCTGTAGAGGCAGGACATATACCAAGCTTCTGATACAAATTTAACTATATTTATAAAGCAACATATAAAGAAGTAGAAATAAATGTTGTCAACGCCCTGACTCTCTCACTCCTTCTCAGCTCCCTAACCTACAACACTCACATCTGTCTTCCTAAGGAGCAAGGAGAAAAGTGCCCTCATTCATCCAGGCTGGAGCATGGTAGTGTTTCCAGCCATTTTTCTTTACCCACAGAACTGTTCAGGGAAGAAAGGGTCAGGAATGTGGCAAGTCTGAGTTTAAATACATTGTCTAGAAATTTAATTTAGTAAATATTTATAGGCTATCTGCTTGAGGCCTAATGCTGCATTCGGCCCTGTGGGTATCTAAAAGAAGGTCCCTGCCCTTCATCTCACTGGAGTGAAAAAATTAAGGTTCCCCAAACGAGGTCTCATATTATTAAGTGTCAATGTTAGTTATAACTGCAATAAAATTCTAGAATAGAGAAACGTTAATATTTTAAGCAGACCTTACATTTTATGGTTCTGGGCCATGAACTGGACAGACTGTTGAGACAGAGGGAAACTTGATGAGTCACAGTGTAATAGAATAAATGAGTATGGCATTTGGGAAAACAGTGGCAAGGCTTCCTGCTGATATCCAGCTTGAGAAGGAAGGGGAAATATTTTGTCATTCATTTAAAAATGTGGATTGCTTTTAGTAGTATAAAAAGAATCCATGGTTCTTAAAAAGTTAAAGGACTGAAATGGAGAAACCTCCACATCCTAGCACTTGAGCAGATAACCTGGCACTTAGGCATTTAAAATCCCAAGTCTTTCTGGAATATGAAGGCCCACTATGCTTGGCAGAGGCACCTGCAACCAATTGATATGACTTTATAAATATCAGGATAGGTGAGTTTATGCTGTGGTAACAATGAACCTCTAAATCTCAGTGTCTTCATACAATACACATTTATTTCTTGCTCATGCTACATGTTCAACGTAGATAAGTGTGTGTGTATGTATGTATGTGTGTGTGTGCATGTATTGTGGGGAGCTCTGCTCCATATAATCCTTCAGGAACCCAGGTTGATGGAGGTTCATCATGTTGGAATACTGCCATCTTATCACCTGGCTTCCAGAGTTGCCTTAGCAGGGGAAAGAAAACTGGGGTATGATGCAAGATGTTTATAAGACCCAAGGCTGTGGATGGCTTACATCACTTTTACCAACATCCAATTGGCAAAACACAAACATAAGTTAAAGGAACAATGGGATATATGTCTTCTTTTGTGCCCTGAAAGAAAAAGTGGAATTGGATTTGGTGAACACATAGCATTATATTCATCATGACCTATGATCCAAAGACTCTCTTACTCTATAAATAATAGCTAACACTTATATTTTGATAATCCTCATAATAATCCTGTGAGGTAGATTTTATTGTTTTCTTCATTTTAAAGATAAGGAAAGTGAAGCAAAAAGAAGTTAAATCACTTATTCAAGATCCCACAGCTATTAAGTGACACAATAGAGATTCAAACTCAAGTTGTTTTTCTCCAGAGTCCACACTCTTAACCACTATGCTATGTTACATTTGTCATGGATTTAGTCAAAATGAAAATCAAATCATGATCCCATGTAACCAGCACCTCTTAACATTGGGGTTGTAGAAGCTTCTAGCAATGTTGTTAAACTTGACTTTTACCAGGTCCCCCTTGCCAAAATTCCCATAGTGTCAGTTGTATAAATATATTCGCATTGCTCTTGACCTACCTATCTTGGTACCCCATCTTCTCCAAGGCTCGTGGCTGTGAACTTGATTGTGTATAAGCTATATGGGTAGATGCTGTTTCTAAATGCAACATTTTCTCGCATAGGCATCAGCAATTATCAAAAACATTGTGTCCCCTATTTCTGTCCTTGAGAGAGGCTTTCTGGTTTCCCTGTCCTTAACTGCTCACCAGCACAGTTCTTCTCATTCTTTGGAGAACAGAAGTTACGTGAACTATAATTTTCTCCTAAATCAATGTAATGGAGCAAATTATGTACAGACAAGTGGTGTGGGAGACATTGGCAGCTGGCCCCAAGCATAGCTGAGTAATAGATATACCAGGAATTCAAGTTATCTCGAGCCTCAGACTTACTCAAATTTTCTTATGTAACCCATGTGTCCAAGGTCCGACTGGCCTGGAAACAACACTAGGGCTATAATTTCAGTAACATCTAGATTTTAAACCTAATATGAGCAGGAATTTTATTTTGTTGGCTGCACTAGAGTGAACATCTAGAATAGTACTTGGCAGATAGTAGACATTCAGTACATGCTTCTTGAGTGAATTTGTTGACTAAATTCTGGTCCTCTTTGGAGGTGCTGTGGTGTAGTATGAGAGCACTGACTTCAGAATCAAATTCAAATCTCACAAGTTGTGTGAGCCCTTGTAAGTTATTTACCCTCCTGACTTCTTTCTTTGTCATTGGTAAAGGCTGAGGCTAGTATTACCTACTTCTTGGATGGTTATAAGAATTAATTGTGTTA
This sequence comes from Pteropus vampyrus, assembly GCF_000151845.1. NCBI lineage: Eukaryota > Metazoa > Chordata > Mammalia > Chiroptera > Pteropodidae > Pteropus > Pteropus vampyrus. Next base: position 3,623,869 of record NW_011888796.1, on the reverse strand, counting down.
ATTCATGTCAAATACTCATTATACTGTAGCTAACTATGGCTTTTGTCTCTATCAGAAAAGAGCCTGGAAACTTAGCTGTTTCTCAATGTTCCCTCCAAACATTTCTGAGACTTCAGGGGTATCTTAGGTGCATTCACTAGTAAAGCTACCAAAATCTCACACTTTTCTTAAATTCCCGCTAACTTCTTCCTCTACTGCTCTGGGTTTTTTGGTCTTGTCTGAGGCTGACTTCTCCAATGCCATTTTGCAGTGCCTACGGGTAGGGCGTTAAGGTCTGAGGTAATGGTGCTGCCTCCTCCTTGAAGCCAGTGATGTCAACACTGGGTTAATAGTACTGAGGCCACCACTGCAGCCACCCCCTGAAGCTTTAGGTGTAGACCAAAGGCAACAGCATGGCCCATTAGAGATGCCTTGTGCTTCTCTGCTAGGCTACCTCACTGGGCTGTTGCTTCCTAGGATGAGAATCCACCTGCTGAAGCAAGAAGCATTTTTAGGCTGCTCTTATTTGCATGGGTCCCAAATGGCTTCACTAATTGAGGAGGATTCCTGATCCACACTCACTTCCACTTGTCCCCAATATATTATGGAAATTTTGTGTGACTGTGCCTACTTAAGCTCTCCACCCTCCCAGCCCCCTATCCTTAGGACTTAGTCATATCTACAGGGGGCTGCATGGGGAATGATCTGGCATATACCAGCTGTTACTCAAAACCACTCTTTTGTCCAGAAGTCAAGGGCATTATCCACAGTGCCAGCTGGTGTCTGCCAGTTTCTCTCTCAGTTCCTTCCTCAGTGGCTCCTGGGTCGCTCTATAAACAGGGTCCTGACAGGCCTCCCAACTGGCCCTCTAGACAAACTGGAACATGTCTCAGCATAAAGTTAGCTGTCTCCAGCCCAGATCCTTATCAGTTTTTAAAGGGAAAAAAAGTAAAGGTTAAACGTGTAACTTTCTTGGGAACTTCAGAGCTGATCAACAGAAAATTCATACTGAGATTACAAAACAAAGACTTATTGGATAAACACTGGAAAAACAAAGAGGGCACTGATTGAAATGATTTAGTAAAAAGCAGAGGTAGAAAGCCCTAGCCTTTAAGAACAAATGGGTGAAATTGTACCAAAACCAGTGACAAAGGAATTTTCTGCAGGGCTGGCCTCAGAGATCTGTGAATGCTGGTGGAGTTGCCGGAGAACTCTGAGGGCCTGGAGGAGGCCCCCTTTGGGGCTGTTTGATAAAACAAGGGCAATTACAGTGCTAGTGCCCGTGGTGCTAGGAGCTTTCCAAGTACTATCTCTAAACAACTCTGAGTTACTGGAAAAAACCTCTCGCCCATAACTACTCCCTCCTCTACTCACTGGACAGATCCGGGAGGAAAAGAGCCTTATTTCTCAGAGTGAATGTAATCTTGGGGACCCTTACAAAGTCCAGTTGGCAATTTTAAAGCTTTAACAGAGTCCTTGGACATGTTGAGGGAGAATAGCATTTGGTATAGGGACTGAGCAGAGATGAATTGGTTGCATAAATAAATAAGAAGACTGTTTTTCCTCTTGAGGGTGGGGGCAGAGAAGAAAGAGCAGAAGAGAAAGAAGAGGAGGTCTTGGAGCATGGTGGGAGACCGGAACCAGAACTATTGAAGACACCTGGAGATGGAAAGAAATGATACTCATTTTTTTATTTTTATTTTTATTTTTAGTATGCTTGGCTGGATATGAATTTCTCCAAGCATCACACAAAGGTCTCAGGCGAGTGAGTTTTTGTCAAAATTAACAAAAGGGCTGAGCTCTACAACTAGATTGACACGGCACAGATCCGAGGCAGCACGTGGGGATGATGAGATGATATAGCAGAATTCAAATAACCCTGGGAAGCAGGAGCTCACAGACAAATCATACACATCCCCAGAAAGTTTTCCCAGGGAGAGCATGGGACTGTCTATATATGTGTGATGGGTGTTTGAGCACATCTCACCTAAAAATTAAGGGCCAGCAAGATCCTCTGACTAACCTCTGCTTATATCTGTAGTCACACTGTATGCGTGATTTGTGAATCAAGTCTGTCATTTTGCATCACATTTGTAAACGTTTCCAATGTCATTAAAATCTCTTCAAAACATCTTTTTAAAAATATTTGTATAATATGGATATACCTTAATTTTCTTAACTCTATAAAATTGGGCATTCTGGTTATTTTCAGCCTTGTTTTTTTGTGCACAATTTTTTACTGAGCAGCAGTATTACCATCCCCAAATAAAATTAGGTAATTCAGATTAACTAGGATTCTCAAATTTAGTCTTTCTTGTGAGGCTGACAATACAAATGAACAATGGTCAGTCTAAATATAAAACCTGAACTCTCACAACCTCTGCAGCGAACGGATAGGAAGCCAAACCACAACTTCTATAGTAATCAGCTCATAATCGCCATCTTCCCTAAATTTTGTTCCTGCTTCTGCCTCAGGACCAACCAAAGAAAGCAAAATATGCTCTCCAAGCCAACCACATAGGCTGCCCTGATTCTAGTAAGCCCACCTCCAGCTTCCCCATCTAGCACCCTTCAATCAAGAGCACACCTGAAGCCTTCCCTATTTTTTACTATGAAGCTTTCCCACTCCCCTACCTGTCTGAGTTTCTGCGAAAAGCAAGTGATGGTGGCTGACTCCATTGCCATAGCAAGCTTTGCATACATAACCTGTGCTTGTTCTCATTGGGGTGGTCTTTATTATGTCCACACTCCCCTTAGGGGTTTTTTCTTAACCCGGTAGACACTGATCCCAAAGGAGTGTCACAAGGAAAAACACTGCATCAGAGCTTTTTCTACCGTAAGCAATTGGAAAATAGCTGGCTATTGCTAGAAAGACACCCAAGAGAATAACACACCTCAACACCGCTCATATACCTATCAGACAGGAGGCCCTAGGCCCAGTGTCTTCTTTGATTACTTGGTGCCTATGGACGCTGAACAGTGGGAAGCCACAGAAAATAAATCAACTGTTGAGTTCAAATTGCTCCAGTCCATTACACTGCCACGGTGCTGTGACAATTATCACCATAAGCACCAAAGTCACTTTTCAAAACATGGTCAAACTCCAGCAGGGCCAGCCAGGGATCAAAACACTCATATACAATTGTCAAAGCAAAGAGTCATGTGCCAGTAATTGTGTCTGGGCTCCAGTTAAGCAATCACCTGAACGGCAGCCTGAAGGTTAACCCTTTGTGGATAGGCCTGTCACCAGTACAGTGGGACATGGCTAAAGAGAGAACAAAAGGACTCGGGGTGGGAGGGACTGGCATGGGATTCAGTCAGACTGAAACTGGGGTGATTTTTTCTAGTACCATCCCTGGGCAACCACAGCTTTAGGGGTGGCGGGTGATGCTGGTGATTTAGATCATTTGTGTAGGTGTTTCACATACTCATTTAAGCCTCATGCAGTTACCCAGAACCATGGAGAAAGAAATCTTTCCTGACAACCTAATGTGTGCCCAGCACTGAGGTTCCTTTACGGTCATCCTTGGAAGACATGTGAAAAAGCGCCACCTTTATCTTATCAGGGCTCCTTCTCTGGAGTGTTATCAGGGCCACCATAGATGCTTACATTTGGGGGTCCCAAGCAAAATTCTGAAATCTCCTCACTAGCCCCACATTCTGAGAAATGATGCTGGCTAACATTTGAATAGGGTTTTACAGGCTAGTAAGCACCGTTTAAAACCCCTCTTGGTTTACTCTCTACAAACCTTCCAAGTTGGTATTTATCCTTGCCCTAATCCCTCTTCAGAGGCTCAGAGAGTATAACTAACTGGTCCAGGATCACACAGCTAGAAATCTAGACAGCCAGGACTCTTCTGACTCAAGCTCCACAGTGGGTACAGTACTTTGGAGGTGGGAGGCAGAGGAACCAGAGGTGTGGGGTGATGGTAGGATATCCAGCTCCCACTAGAGCCCCAGGTGTTTGTCCCGAGCTTCCTGATACAGTGGAGGGCGGTGAGTTTGAGGCAGCCTCGGGGTGGGGTTTGCAGTGCTCACAGGGAGGCCTGGGGCTGGAAATAGCCTCTGGATTCTCTTCAAGCCCCAGGAAGGGAGTGTCTTAAGTAAAACAACTCCTTTGGCATTTTAATGACACTAAAAGCAGGAAATACTAGGAGTTAGCTGGTTGCTGGAACAGCCCCTAACATATACTTTAACTGATCATTTCCTGAACGCAAAAGAAAGGTTTAAGAAAAAAGTGAGGGCTGCAGCTCCCAGGCCAGCCAGCTGCAGAGAGGGAAACAAATGAGCTTCTATAGATGGAATCTTTTGTTTGAATAGAGGTTAATTTTGGCTGTCATTTGCTTGTACCCTGGGGTGGGGGAGCTAACCCCTTAATGCTTTCTTTAAGGCCATAACTAGGAGTCCTTGGAGAAATGATCACTGTTGGAACTCAAGAGGTAACTGCTTATAAGAAAGGTCATTGTGAATCTGGAGAAATCAAGGCTTCAAGTCAGACCTTGTGAAGGGTGAGGAGCCTGTGGATCTGGGAGGGAAAGGACATTTTCCCCGCAGAGTTCCCTTTGTTATTCTCTTTCTATGCCACATTTAGGTAATAAGGCCAAGCGATAATAAACCTCACCACGTCCCCCTCTCCCCGCCCAGCCAAAGTAGGAATGCCCCGAGTAGCAGGCAGTCTGAGCAGAGTCTAGGAGTGCTGGCTGAATGCAGGGGTGCCCATGGAGGGTAGGCCTATTTCCTGCCCATCCTGACGCTAGTAGCGCTACCCACCAGAGCGGTGAGTGAGCACCTCCAGGGGGCTGGAAAGACCGAGACCCTACCCAGCTCCTCTCCAGTCCTCTGCCACCCCCATTGCCTCTGCACAACTTTCTCCCACCATCTCCTCACACCTTGGACAGAGATGTCAGCAGGGACAGCACAAGCATTTAAATCTCTTCTATGCTTTCTCTTCTCTCAACTAAGTCATTCAGGACATGCTCTCCTCAAGACACTAAACTCCCTTCTGGCCTGAGAACAAGAGAGAATAAGGAGCCGGAAGTGAAGGAAGCCATTCTTCTTCCTTTCTTGTTCTCTGGTTCTGTCCTCTACAAGCACCCTGGCCAAGTTATGACCCGTGAGTGGTAGCGTCTTGCGACTCTCTTTGTAAAACCAACATCAGGGCGCTGAGTGGTGTGGGGCAACGGTGATCAATGACACAGGTGGGGAGAGCGATCTCTCAGTGCTGTCCTTGCAGGGCTGAACTCTGTGCTTCAGAGAATTCTCTCAGGAGAGGGAGACACATGATGCTTGAGCTGGGATTGAGTTTTGGCCTGAAGACCTTTGAAATCTTTGTGAAGAGAATAGAAGACACATATGGCAGATCAACAGTAAATCCAGATTTTAAAGAGTCCATGAATGAGCCTTGGGTTTTAAAGACTTGGATACAGCTTTCTTGCAGATGGACACTTAGCTCTGGAAAACTGATGTGATGGCCTATTTAATTATGCAAATGTAGGGATAGAGTACCTGGAAGGGAAAAGTGCTCTGAGAGGTAAAGTGAATGGGTGTGTCTATGGTGGAGTCTAATCTAGGTCTCTGTTAGGCAACTTTAGGAAAAACTGAATTTGCTGAGACAGGATTTGGCCTGTGCCGGCCTGATGCCCCATTGAAAATTGCCTATGTTTTTGTACAGCTCATCGTAGGTGATGAACGTGCTCTTGCAAGAGCTTTATGGGTACCCGAGGCACAAGCAAGACAGAATTGGGAAGAATCTGTGCAAAGCCCATCTCTACGGGCTACTCAGGAATCTTCAGGACAGACCCCCTTGGCCAGGACATTGGCATCCCCATGATGGGCATCATTAGTAATGAGGCCCTTTTGAGAGGCTTCTCTAGTATCAAACACTCACTAGGCACAAGAGATCTTACTCTATCAAGGGCCCCCCAAGGAGTCAGTGAATAGAATTCAGAAACTCTATGTACTTGAATGAAAAAAAAATTCATTTTTACTAACTTCCAAATAAAACTTATCATTTCCTTCGATAATGATGTTGGCAATAAACTACAGTAGTAGTAGCAGAACCTGTGACTTTGTCACCAATAGAAGTTATAGCTTTCTTGATGTCACTTTATGATTATCTGCAAATATTTTTATGCTCATCACTGTTTAAAAATTACAGTGACTATTAGACCTGGCATCAGAACCTGGCTGGATTAAACCAACCTCCTAGTTGGGATCAGGTATTAGAATCACTTGTAGGTGGCTTACACTGGACCAGACTGAATCCTTGGCTTGGGCCATCTTGAAAGGCATCGACTACTGAACTGCTTGGGTAAAGGCACAAGTGCCTACACAATATTTCTAGCCAGTGCACCTACCTTGAACATAACTCATTTTACCAGTGAACACCGATATCTAACATTTACAGTGCTAATTAACAAGCCCTCTGGTGTTAATACAGATAAAGATAGTCGAAGTTATTGTGGTACCCCTCTCTAGTTAGAGTCTTTTTTGCCCAGAGTTCTGATTATTCTTTCAGCAGCTATTCATCCCTGGAGTAGGTCTCTTTTAAGGGATACTAAATGTTAATTAATTGCTCCTTTGTTGTTGATGACATGTATATCATATTAACTATACTGATATTTTAAAGTACAGAATAGCAGTATACAAATCAAGGCCGATCCAGAAGTTTGGTAGGAATTGTGGGTTATATCGGGCACTCAGTGAATACTTGTGCTTCTCTTGGGTAGCTAAACATCAAACTTCTCCATGAATTTATAGTTAAAACCACTTGGGAGACAGCATCAGGTATATGGGCTCGATACTACTGAATCTCTTGGTCATGGATACACAGCCTCCAGGTCAGGCTTGGCAAACTCTATAATGCCAAGTCATTCAAAAAAGAGTTTCCTAAAAGCAGGAGACTGCTGCTGCATCCTCTTGTCCTTTCTTTGGAAAGAAGTGTGGTATTTCACAGCAAGTCTGCTCTTAGCTCTATTGCAGGTGTCCTATTCCCAAAGGTGCTAGATATAGCTAAAAATAGCCA
>NW_011888796.1:3608826-3616816 GCF_000151845.1 Pteropus vampyrus | reverse complement strand
GTTGATGACATGTATATCATATTAACTATACTGATATTTTAAAGTACAGAATAGCAGTATACAAATCAAGGCCGATCCAGAAGTTTGGTAGGAATTGTGGGTTATATCGGGCACTCAGTGAATACTTGTGCTTCTCTTGGGTAGCTAAACATCAAACTTCTCCATGAATTTATAGTTAAAACCACTTGGGAGACAGCATCAGGTATATGGGCTCGATACTACTGAATCTCTTGGTCATGGATACACAGCCTCCAGGTCAGGCTTGGCAAACTCTATAATGCCAAGTCATTCAAAAAAGAGTTTCCTAAAAGCAGGAGACTGCTGCTGCATCCTCTTGTCCTTTCTTTGGAAAGAAGTGTGGTATTTCACAGCAAGTCTGCTCTTAGCTCTATTGCAGGTGTCCTATTCCCAAAGGTGCTAGATATAGCTAAAAATAGCCACGGTATTGAATCCAAGAGCAAGGGATGCTAATTTCATCTCCCTTGGCTTTCATTTTCAAATGTAAAGAGGTTCAATGCCCTTTAGCAACTGAGAGCTACTGGATTCAGTTTTCTCCCTTTTGAAATGAAACTACTCTTTACAGAGAAGTTATTTAAAACCTTATTAATGCAGGAAGGGACTGCAAAGAGCATTTGGTCCAAGTTCCCCATTTAACCAGATGAGGAAACAAAGGCCAAGAAAGATAACTTAATAGCTGCATGCTGACCAGTCTGAGATCTTCCTTCAACACAGAGATGTAGTCCTATTGAGATGAGACACTGGGAGATGATGAAATTGAATCTTCAAAATAGTATGTATTCTACTAGCAATAGCGACTCAGAAAATACAGTGGGAAAAATATCTCACTTATAGTAGCAGCAAAAATGATAACATCCTCTAGGTAGGCTTCTTCTTCATATTATCCACAAAAATAAATTCTAGATGGATTAAAGATCTAAATGTAATTTAAAAATCTCAAATGATAAAAATGCTGGAAGAAAAGATAGGACAATATTTTTATGATTGTTGGGTAGAGATGAATGAACTTCCTGAGCAAGACATAGAACCCAAAATTGTAAGTGATAATAAGATCTACAGATATGACTGAATAAAAGATAAAAACCATTGTAAACAAAGGCAAACAAAAAGCAACAGATTTAAAAGAAACGTTCGCAAGATATGTAACAAAGGGTTAACATTCACAATACATAAGAAATTTCAACAAATAAACACAAAAAAATACAAATAATTTAGTAGAAAAATAGACACAATACATGAGCTGGCCAATCACATCAGAAATACAAATCATCATTGAGTATATGACCAGATGATTTTAGAAAAATAGATTTTAATTGTGCTTTTCAGACCACACTCAGTTTCAGAACCATTCATACAAGAGTATTAAGGGATGATCTTCAGGGAAATGAGCTCTCCAGAAAGCTGGAAAGGTGTAAGCAGAGCTATTTTTCAGAGAGATACAGTCTTGTTGTTTGTTTCAAGAATCAGGAGAACCCAAATTTGATAAAACTTCCCTTAGAAATACGGCTTATGTGTATAAAGATGACAAAATCCCTGGGTATAGTAAGGTTAAGGCATAATAAGACTTGAATTTTTCCACATCTGGCCTGACTCTCCCTTGTAGGCATAATGTGCCCCACCCTGCGGCCTGGGGACCAGGGAAAGCTGTACTGAGACATCCACCTTTGCTCTACTGCAGATAGTATTTTACTTCATTGGCTTATTAAATCCAGACATTAATTTTTTTCTACATTGGTGTGTGTGTTTTTTGTGTGTTCCCTTCCCATCAACTGATAACTACCCAAAATGCTGCAGTGTTTATCCTAATTAATCTAAGAAATGCAAATGAAAATGTGATACATCTATTTTTGTCTAACTGATCAGGAAAAACATTAAAATATGTGTGATATCCAGTGCTGGCAAGAGGTGGGGTAAAGTATACTTCAGCAAACTGTTGGTAAGGATACCATTAAAAAAGCCATTTGGGGGGCCAGTTTGGCAGTATCTCTTAAATACTAGATGTGTGATTCCCTTTTACCTAGCAATTATAATTTAGGAACATGTGCATGTGCTTAAGTCACATGGATAAAGATTTTATTGCAGTCATTTTTATTGACAATCAGAAACAACTAAAATGCCCATAAATAAGAAAATTATAAATAAACTAGAGCACATCAACGCAATCTTAGTTTATGGTCTTCCAGAAGCACAACTTGTGACAAAGTTGTGACAAAGAATTAAGTGCAAGATGTTTGGAAAGTGGTAAGTAGGGAAATGGGGGAGTGATGCAGGGAAGGGCAGACAGCCAATAAAGGGTATGTTTTTAAGCCAGCTTCCACGGTGAGCAACTAGAGTTTAATTTTTCAGGGAGACTCTGAACAGTGCAAAGCACATGCCTCAGAATTATCCTAGCCAAGGGGCCAGAAAGCTGAGGTATTTATACTCCTATAACTTTTAGTTATTGTGAAAGCTTGTCTCCAAGAGAGACATTAATTCCCAAGTATTCCCAACCAACCATCCATGGGCAAATTGTTTTCAGTGGATGGAGGGAGCTATCCAACCAAGATGGAGGTTCTGGTTATGAAATCCAGGCTGTTATGTGTGGAAATGATAGAGTTTCTGAGGGGATCTAAGTAAAGCATTGAGTGTCTGCTACACATGCTAACATATACAAGAAGCCATTTAAAAAATGAGGCAAACCAAGGAACAAATATACATCATATGCTCTCGCTTTTGTAATGAAAACATATCACATGTCCACATTGGTTACCTCTAACAAGAGTAGAGTGGAGGAAAGGATGAATTTTAATTTTTTATTTTATATATTTGTTTTTTGTTTGTTTTACAATAGGCCTATTGAGTACTTTTAAAAGAGTCAAAGGGGAAAAAAAAGAGGGAACTCATTCATGAAGAAATAAGAAAAAGGTGAAGAAACTGAAAAAAAGTATATAGATAGGACCAAACAATACATTTATTAATTCAGTCACTCAACAAATTTTTATCAAATTCTATGTGCGTGGCAGGCTCTGCTACAGAGTCAAACCAGGTAAAGTGGTCAGAAAATACTTTGCCAACTGATGTGCTAAACTTACTGATCTAAGAGTCACCACTCATGAGTGGAAAATTAATTATTTTTTTCTTGAAATATCTATGCCATTCCCAAATCTTCCAAAGCTAAATATTTATGTTTTTAAGGAGTTTCTAGAGTTAGTCCAGTTAAAAAGGGGATCTCTGTGGCAGACGGACCGTAAGGTGACCTTTACCATTCAATTTTCAATTTTCTCATGTCCACACTTTTGTGTAATCCCCTCTGGTGAACTACAGGTAGAACCTGTGTAAGGATGGTATTTCCTTGATTAGGTTACATTTTATGGCAGAGTGGTAGGGTTTGCGATGTAATTAAGGTCCCAAGTCAGTCGATTTTGAGTTAATAAAAAGGGTAGTTATCCTGGGTGGGCCTGATTTAATCAGATGAAAGCCCTTTAAAGGGATCCTGGGTCTCCTTGAAGTCAGAGAAACTCTCCATGCTGGCTTTGAAGAAGTAAGCTGCCATATGATGTGAGGGCTAACAGAAAGGGCCCCGTGGCAAGGAACTGCAGGCAGCCTCTAGGAGCTGACAGTAGTCAGCAAGAAAACAGGGACCTCAGTCCTATGGCTGCAAAGAGATAAATTCTACCAACAACCTGAGAGAGCTTAGAAGTGGAGCTTTCCCTGGTCAAGCTTCTGATGAGACTGCAGCCCCAGCCAACACCCAGTTGTCAGCCTGGTTTGACTCTGTAGCAGAGAACCCAGCTAAGCCTTGCCCTGCCTCCTAACCCACAGAAACTATGAAAAACTATGTTGCTGAGTTTGAAGTAACTTATTACACAAAAGTAGAAAATTAATAGCATTTCCCTCTAGATTTCCTGCTTTATACTGAGATGATAATAGAAGAGGATGATGAAGATAATGAAGGTATAGGAGGAGGAAGGGGAAAGAGGAGAAATGTGAAACATTCAACTGAACACTTGATATATGTCAGGCTCATTAGTCATGATCCTGAAAGGAAATAAGTGGGACACCCATGTGGTAAAATGGAGAGAATCTTACAAAGGGACTATATATATATATATATAGAAGTGTGCATAGGGTTAGGGGGCCCAGCAAGGGATGCTGAGGCCACTAGCATCTCTAGGTGTGAAGGGGCAAGGAAAGAAAGCAGGGTTAATGAACACTTAGAGAGCTTAGCTATGGGAGAGGGCTGATTGACAGGAGCTGGGGATGAAGGTAGAGGTATGCAGCCTCTGTTGAAATGGTGACCCAGCATTGTGAAAGCCAGGGGAATAAATGCTCTGAGATCTTATTCCTCTGAGCATCCAGTTTTCTTCCCAGTATCCCCCTTTGGCTGAATCCTACCGGAAGTCAGAGGGCAAAGGACACTGAGTAATACAGTCTTAGAGGTCAGTCTCTCAGACACAGAACAGGGATGAAGAAAGGGATGGAGAAAGCAACTGGAATGGTGAAGGGAAAATAGCAAATCCTCATGGATTACCTCATTGATTTTCACAACTTTTCTATTGAAGCATAGGGATTTTATGTAACTTGTCCAGGCTAAGATAATTAGATAGTATAACTAGGGCTGGAACCTAGGCATATCTAGTCCCAGAGCCTGGACTCTTGACCACTGCAAATATAGTCCTCAGGACCCTTTGTGTCTGTTGCCTTTCTGCTTTGAGTTTTCCTGTGGAGTTGGGAAATCCTATCCACCCTCAACAAGAGTGCAGACCTGGGTACCTCTTTCTTCTCAGAGGCCCTCTTTGTTTCCTTAAAGTCAGGTACTGGCATCTTGCTTGTGGATGACCAGAACAGGCCTTCCATCATCAACATGTGTGACAAGATGAGAGAAGAAACCAACCTTTTCTCACGAGATTTCCAGCCTAGTTGTTCAGGACCTACAAGATCAGAAAACTCTCCAATGTTTTAAGAAATGTAGATCAAAGCCTTTGACATTTCCTCTTAGTCATCTCCAAATTACTTCCAAAGTGTTTGTTCACACCTGGCAGCAAGGTAGGAGAGGGAGCTTGAAAGCCATCTGGACAGATTTGCAACCTTCACTTTCATTGGCAAAATTTCCCCTCTGAAGAGGTGATGAATTCAGCTGTTTCAGGAACGGGATTATAGACGAACCCCAGCTCAGCTCTGAGTAACTGCTTAGAGTTCTCAGCAATATCAAGAAGAAAAATGAAAGTTAAAAAAACTCTCTAAATAGTTCATAAACCTGCCAAATGCTTGATTAGCTTCTTTATAGGTTTGCAGCCCACTCTCTTCCAGAAAGTGTTCCTGTAGGACAACCATGATATAGGATTTGGTGGGACAGAGGACTTGGTTCTGGTCCCATTTTGACCACATGTTAGTTAGCTGGGTAACCGTGGGCAAGTCATTCATTCAGCAAATATTTACTGAGGTTTTTATCCTTAAAATTACAGAGATGAAAGATACAATTTGTACCCTCAGGGAACACACAAAAAATTGAGTAGAAAAAGATATGTAAGTAAATAACTATATCACAGTGTGATAAATGCTAAGTTAGGGGTCCCCTGAGAGGAACCTAGAGAAAGAGTACCTAGCTCAACCTGGAGGAGGTGGTCTCTTAACCTCTCTGAGTTTTTGTCCCTCTGCTGTGAAATGGGGAGGTTTTACTTATTTGTCAGGGGAACTAACATAGTATTGCCTCCCTAATGAAGCCTCTTCAGTCACTGGCACATGTCTGTGTTTGCGTATGGGAAAGAAAACCCAATATGCCCCGCCATCCCTCTGCTCAGGACGCCCATCAGGGAAAGCTCTTGCCTCTCCTGCCTCAGTTTCCCACACACACTCTATGTCCTTTCTTGGCTATTTGTATGATCCTGATGTCCTTTCTCTGTAAATGTGCTAAATTGAGAGAGATGAGATTTACTGGATTGGCAGAAGCTGAAGCTATAGAACAAAGGGAGTCAAAACTCAGCAGAAGTGAGAGACAAAGAACTAGGAGGACAGGAGAGAGCAGAAGGGAGGGAACTCAAAAGGCTAGAGGCAAGTTAGACCAGCTCCCGTGAGAATACCAGGAGCCTGACCTGCGCCTGCCCAGACAGGAACAGAAGAAATGCCTTGATGGCTCTAGAAGTTCAGGACTGTTTGACTCTTCATGATGATGAAGCAAAGCCAGCAGAACTGTCTCTTTTTAGCAGCCAGATTTAGTTTAGCAACAGCTCTGTCTTCTAAGGGGATAAAAGCAAGATGATATTAGGAAGTTGACATGGACTTCTGAAATAATTGGGGACATGATCCCACTGCTTGCAAAGGCATATGCTTTTCTTCAAAGGCAAATCTAATCCTCTGCATTTCTCATTCACTGATGCCTCCATCATTCGTTCAGTTAGTGCACTGAGGAGGATATAAAGTTGTACAAGACTCAGCTCCTTTTATTCTAATAAACATTTATTGAGCATCCACTTTGTACCGGGCACTGGATTCAAAAAGAAAAAGAACACAATTTCTTACCTCAAGGAGCTTATGGTCTAGTTAATTTGCTAATAAAATGTCCTCCCACTTAGAATATTCTAAACACTGACTTAAACAAATATTATATATTTCTCTTTCTTGTGCTTCTGTCAGTTCTCTCACCCTTGTTGAGAGAATAAATCCTACGGATTTATTCTAGAAGCTTGCCAGTTCAGCTGTAAGCTCATAGTTATTTGTGACTGAGAGAGAAAAAAAATGGCCTGCTTCGCTATCTCTCCCCTACAGGTTTAACAATGTACCTGGCTAGATAGGGAATATCCGCTTTGTTCTCCAAATGAAGTGTTACACAGAGTGAGTCATTTTTCTGGCTTTCTAAAAAGCTCAATTCAACCCTCCAATTTCCCACCTTTCCCTTCCACCTGCTTTGTTTAATAATTAAGCTACTTAATAAATGCTTTTGATGAGAAGGAGGGGGAGGAAGATGATGACGGTTAGGGTTTAACAGTCCTTGGGGAATATAGCAGCTTCCTCTGCCAGAGTCGTCACGGGTTGTTCTGTAGGCATCTTGCTGAGTGACAAGACCAGAGGCCTTGCCTGCTTCAGGGCCCAGATTTGACTGATGCTGGATCTGTCTCTACCGTAGGGCCCTGACAAGGAACGGGTTTGCTTCCTGTCTCTTAGGCTTCTTCTTGTCCCTGCTCCAAACTTACCTTTCATTTAACTTTCCTGGTACTTTTATGAACAGCAGATGTCCACTGATTTTCAAGTACATACTGGGTTTGGAAGATGGAGAACAGAGTAGATTGGCTGTAGGTAAGAAAAAAGCAAAAAACTCCAGGCCAGTTTGTGATAGTGCAGAAGAGGAAGGAGGCCTCATCAGAGGAGTACATTCAGTAAGAGGACACTCAAGGCATGGACCTCAGAAAAAGAAGTAATGAGTACCTATAGACAAGAGAGAGAGATAGAGACAGAGGGACAGAGACAGAAACGAAGACAGGGAGAAGGGGCAGGGGATTCATACTGAGAGAGGCTACCTAGATTTGGGAAAAGAGTATTAATTTTGGAATCATAGAGATATGGGTTCAGATTCCAACTCCACCTTTCACTAGCTTATGATCCTAGCCGAGTCACTTAGCCTTCTCTAGCTTCAATTTCCTCATCTATGAAATGTAGCTAATAATACCTATCTTGCATAGTCATTGTGAGAACGAGTAATGAAATATGTAAATATGTCAAGTTACTTGCATGTAGTAGGCACTCAATTAAGTGGTAGCTCCAGTTATTATTGAATACCTTTTTGTGCACTTCACTAGGTTTGGGGGATATGACAAGTGTGGTGTGATAAGTAGGTTTGACCAGTGATTGGTCCCAGGAGGTTTCTCTGTAGTTTCCTGGCAATATGCCAGCTCCCTCTTTCTCCAACAGAAGGGGCTGCTGTACTCAACCCTAACTTCCTAGAGGATTAGGAGACCTCAAGGCCTCTAGCTGGACATTTCAAGTATTTCTCTAAGCA
>NW_011888796.1:3571005-3608776 GCF_000151845.1 Pteropus vampyrus | reverse complement strand
AAAGAAAAAGAACACAATTTCTTACCTCAAGGAGCTTATGGTCTAGTTAATTTGCTAATAAAATGTCCTCCCACTTAGAATATTCTAAACACTGACTTAAACAAATATTATATATTTCTCTTTCTTGTGCTTCTGTCAGTTCTCTCACCCTTGTTGAGAGAATAAATCCTACGGATTTATTCTAGAAGCTTGCCAGTTCAGCTGTAAGCTCATAGTTATTTGTGACTGAGAGAGAAAAAAAATGGCCTGCTTCGCTATCTCTCCCCTACAGGTTTAACAATGTACCTGGCTAGATAGGGAATATCCGCTTTGTTCTCCAAATGAAGTGTTACACAGAGTGAGTCATTTTTCTGGCTTTCTAAAAAGCTCAATTCAACCCTCCAATTTCCCACCTTTCCCTTCCACCTGCTTTGTTTAATAATTAAGCTACTTAATAAATGCTTTTGATGAGAAGGAGGGGGAGGAAGATGATGACGGTTAGGGTTTAACAGTCCTTGGGGAATATAGCAGCTTCCTCTGCCAGAGTCGTCACGGGTTGTTCTGTAGGCATCTTGCTGAGTGACAAGACCAGAGGCCTTGCCTGCTTCAGGGCCCAGATTTGACTGATGCTGGATCTGTCTCTACCGTAGGGCCCTGACAAGGAACGGGTTTGCTTCCTGTCTCTTAGGCTTCTTCTTGTCCCTGCTCCAAACTTACCTTTCATTTAACTTTCCTGGTACTTTTATGAACAGCAGATGTCCACTGATTTTCAAGTACATACTGGGTTTGGAAGATGGAGAACAGAGTAGATTGGCTGTAGGTAAGAAAAAAGCAAAAAACTCCAGGCCAGTTTGTGATAGTGCAGAAGAGGAAGGAGGCCTCATCAGAGGAGTACATTCAGTAAGAGGACACTCAAGGCATGGACCTCAGAAAAAGAAGTAATGAGTACCTATAGACAAGAGAGAGAGATAGAGACAGAGGGACAGAGACAGAAACGAAGACAGGGAGAAGGGGCAGGGGATTCATACTGAGAGAGGCTACCTAGATTTGGGAAAAGAGTATTAATTTTGGAATCATAGAGATATGGGTTCAGATTCCAACTCCACCTTTCACTAGCTTATGATCCTAGCCGAGTCACTTAGCCTTCTCTAGCTTCAATTTCCTCATCTATGAAATGTAGCTAATAATACCTATCTTGCATAGTCATTGTGAGAACGAGTAATGAAATATGTAAATATGTCAAGTTACTTGCATGTAGTAGGCACTCAATTAAGTGGTAGCTCCAGTTATTATTGAATACCTTTTTGTGCACTTCACTAGGTTTGGGGGATATGACAAGTGTGGTGTGATAAGTAGGTTTGACCAGTGATTGGTCCCAGGAGGTTTCTCTGTAGTTTCCTGGCAATATGCCAGCTCCCTCTTTCTCCAACAGAAGGGGCTGCTGTACTCAACCCTAACTTCCTAGAGGATTAGGAGACCTCAAGGCCTCTAGCTGGACATTTCAAGTATTTCTCTAAGCATTGGGCCCCTAAGTTCATACAGCTTAGTATCTGAACTCCAAAATATTCATCACCCCACCCCAATGAAGCCCCTCTCGAGTTGATCTCCAAAAAGGAAAAGCAACAAGGGATTTCTTTTTAGGAACTCTACCCTGTGGTACCTCCAGCTGCACCCCAACCTGATCCTGCCTCTTTGCAGAATCCAGGGAGAATGGCACCTGCCCCTTTCTTGAATTTCACCTGCACCAATGATGCTATTAGTATTGAGTCCTTTGTTAGAGCAGAAAGGCGCCTCTTTCTAGAAACCGATAACTCTAATGCTATGTGATAGGTGCTATGATACTTATGTCACATGGTTTTATTGGGGCACAGAGGAGAGGCATCTAATGGCCTTTTGAGAAAGCTAACCTTGAAGAAAGAATTGGCTTGGCACATGTGGGATGTTCATGGGAGGGGACATTCCTTTCAAAGAGAATAGCATGTGCATCATTTCTATGGAGTGTCACAGGATTATATGAAATAATCCTGTGATATAGATATTATTGGTCCCATTTAACAGAGAGGGAAGCCAAAGCACAGAGAACTGAAGATCATGCCCAGGGATACAAGTCAGTAACAGTGCTGAGGTTCAAAACCAGAAGTGCCTGATTCAAATTCCCAATTCTTCCCACTACACTCTGATTGTCCCCCTGCAAGATGGCACAGGACTTGTCATCATTTTCTATTTTAGCCCTAACATGAGTCAGCCCAGGGCTGTATGATTGGTTTGTCAGAGAGAGGGTATGTACAGCCTTATACTTTTGTTCTTCTGACTCAGACATAGACTGGACCACCTGTGGATGAGTTTGAGTTGTTCTCAGGAACCGAAGATGTCCTTCTTCACCAATACAACCATTGGGCTAGCCCTTGGCAGCGCAGAGTTTGTACAGGCCATGGGGAGAAAACTTCGGAACTGGGGTCCTTGCCTTCCTATTGAGTCCTTCTTCCTTCTAAGGCCTGTCTTCCAAATATAGCACAAACCATACTTTTAAAAACACAATAACCACCTCTCTTCCCTTAACCACTTCTCTTCCTTCTGAGGGTGGAAAAAAATGTTAATGCCAATTAGCTTTTTTCTTTATTCCCCCCTCCCTAGATTGTCTGTCTGTCTGTCTGTCTGTCTGTCTATTATCTATCTATCTATCTATCTATCTATTTATCTATCTATCTATCTATCTATCTATTTTTATTGAGGTATAATTGACACATAACATTATATTAGTTTCAGGTGTACAACATAATGATTCCATATTTGTATACACTGTGAAATGATCACAATAAGCTTTTTCTTAAATGCACCTTGTTATAATGTTTTAATTATATGTAAAATAAATATAAATATATATAAAACAAATAACATTAATGTTCATTATAAATTGTGTGTATATATATATATATATAAACATTTGAATATATATGTCTCTATATTTGTGTGTGTAGATACACAAATGAAGCTACCTCTAACATATAGAGCCATGCCCATATTTCTTTTGCACAAATGGGTTCATATTTTACAGACTATCCTGTGATTTGCTTTTTTTCAGTTATCAAATAAACTGATAGCCTTAGTAAGATCATACTGATCTTACTAAGGGAAGCCAAAGCACAGAGAACTGAAGATCATGCCCAGGGATACAAGTCAGTAAGTAACAGTGCTGAGGTTCAAAACCAGAAGTGCCTGATTCAAATTCCCGATTTTGAATCAGGGTTTTTCTGACTGAGATAAGTTCTGGAGAACTTCAGTACTTACCCTGTTTCCTGATGGCTCATGATAGTCACACATTTCATAAGGCTTGTGTGCAAGTAGATCAAATAAGATCATGTGAGTGCTATACAAACTGCAGGATGCTATACTAATGTTAGTTATCAAAATATATGTAGTGTGAGGACAACAACGTTTATACAGGAGGGGACTGGAGGCTTCTCATGATGTTCTTGTGGGAGAAGAATTTGCTGGGGAAGTATTTGCACTTTGGACTGGGCGGGCAGCGGGTGGGGGGAAGGGGAGAGGAGGCAGAGGGAGCGAACACTGAGGTGGGTAAAGTAGTTGGTCCTGCCTGCTGTCAAGCGCTCACTGAGGAAGGAGCATTTAAAGCCTCACTGTGCCTTGCCTCTGGCAACTCCCAAACCACCCAGGTGATTGATCTAAAGAGGTTTCCTAACCACATCTGTTTCATCCAGTTGTGATGGCAGCAGGGTTTTTCCCAGCTTCCCCTGGGAGTCCAGAATCAAAGCACATCCTCAGCGCCACACAGGTTGAGAGCACGGGGTGGGTGGAAGGGTGGGGAGTGGGGTGGTGGTGGTGGGGTTGTAAATGTATCTTCTTAGCTCCGTAAAACACCCCTCAAGAAACTCCAAATCTCTTTTGGGTTCAAGTTAACATTTTGCTTCTTGCTGCTTCCAGCTGATAGCTTGAGAAAAACCAAATTGATGATTGGTGGTTGGCTGTTTCTTTTTTTTTTTTTTTTTGACCTAATCAGAGGCCTGGCTTGGAACCATTCAACCATTTTTTAGCTCCTAATATTGTGGGTCTATAGATAAACAGGCATATATATTATCTACTTTTGTTTACTTCTCCCCAAATGGAAGTCCATTAATTTCCTAGTGTATTTTACAGAATGACTTGCCTCTTGCCAGCATTGGGAGGATATATTAATCCTTAGTCCTGAAATGTTTACGTTAGAAAATAATGGGAAATAGAAGAGATATAAGGACTGAGATGACTCATTTATCTCAGATGTTCACCCTAAAATACTTCAAAAGTGCCAGCAATGAATTAAAATCAGAATTCTAGAGGAATGACCTAAATCACACTTCAGCAGAGAGACTCTTAAATTCCTTAGCAAAAATTGTACTTTGTGTCTAGAATGAAGGAGCTCGATGATGGCTTGAGTCAAGTAGCATGAACTTTTTAGCCCCAACTGATCTGGGGGTAAAGAATCAATATTGTCTCTCTATGTGTAGAAGTCTCTTTAGAAGATGAAGAAGGAAAGCCACAGTCAAGTGTAACATCCTGTGATGTTACTGCTGTGAAGGAGAGCTGGCTTGGAAAAAGAGCAAGATCTTTTCTTCTTCACTGAATCAGAAACCGGATCTGCTTCTCTGCTTTTTCTGTGGCACTTCTCCTACTTTAATTTTCCCTGGTCACAAAGGAAGTGACCCTACAGAGATCCATCAACTGAATTTTCTATAAGGTGATCTGAAGGCTAGAGAATCCCAGCATGTGATGGATGATAAAGACTAGGGTTGTGACTGAGGCAAAAATCAGAGAAAAGATAAGACTCAGATGAAGGAACAGAAAACTTCTTTGTTGAAAGTTAATAAAAATTCGTATTTAACTAGCTATTGTAGGGAAGCAAGTAATCATATGACATAATTGATGTTGATAGTGTTAATTACCTCCGTGGATGCCACCAAGAAATATTTTTCAATTCTTATGAATTTATTGTCCAAGTTGTAAGTTTGATCTTGGAATTAATAGGTAATAAGGGCCTTGGGAGCTTAATAAGGAAGGTTATTTACTTTATGTATAAATAAAGAGAAAGATTCAAGTGAATATAGATTATGAAAGAGAGAGAGACTCTAACCTTAACCTTGGCTGATAAGCCTTGGCTGTTTACTTAGGTAATGCTACCCTCCATGGGTAGCATTATGTTGGTTAAGGTGGTCTTGGAGCCAGGATTGGCCAGAAGCCTTGCACGTGCAGGACTTCCATTTTATCAGTCCACCTGGCAGTGGGAAGGCTTTCGTAGGATTGACAGAGAAAAATAGAGTATACCCAGTTAAATTTGAATTTTAGATGAACAATGAGTAATTTTTTAGTATAAGTATGTCCCATACAATATTTGTATTTTTATTTGCTAATTTTGGCAGCCCTATCTAAGAAGCTTCCATTAATTAACTCACCAGTGACCTATTTATAAATTACAATGCCAATGTGTGGATATACAGGATAGGGCTCACCTTCCCACATATCAGATCCCTCGTGCCTACTATCTGTACCACTCTTTCAGGGGTTTAGAAAACCGAGTTTGTCATTGGTGAATGCCAAATTGTACTAAAGCAAGTTAGGTAGGCTCATGAGCTATGTGTTTAGGCCAAAGTAGAACACGGGAACCCTGAGCGTTTGACTGCAAGGACCCACCCAGAACCTGGAATAACGATCCAGTCAGATGGAGGGTCTCTCTCCCTTAGACAGTGCTGCAATAATGCTGGGCTCCAACTCTCTTTTTTCAGTATTTATTTTTCAAAATTTTTATGTCACAAAAACATATTCCTCCTCATAGACACTGCCGTTTCCAAGATACCTGCTGATGAAATCCATTTTATATTAATTGTCATGCTACTTTTTAGGGAGTTGTACAAAATGTCTTGCCAGCTTTTAGGAAACTTAATAGTTTTAACTAGGAGATATTAATTTTACAAGATGGTTTCAGATGTATACATCTGTATCTTTGATTTTCTAAAACAGAACATAATTTTTATCTCAGACTCCCATTCTGTGCGATACAGAAAAATTAATCTAGTAATTAACCAAGGAGATTAATTTACACTCATATGCTCTCCCTTGCTCTCCTTTAGATGGATATCAGTGATAGAGGAATGAGAGATGGGGGAGCCATATGCCTGAGTTGGTAGCTCCTGAGATGAATAATTGCTCCATCTTGTCTTCGATCATAAGATCCTTCCCCACTGGTATCCAGAGTTATCCTCTAAGGTGGCTGCATGCCCATCTGTTTTGCTCAGTTTATGCTGTCATTCATGGCTGTTCCTGCATGGCATGACTCCTTTGGGCTGTTGGCTGTCACTTTCAGCTTACTTCTGAGCCCTTCTCAGGGTATAAGGAGGGTTCAGGTACTCTCCCACACCTCTTTGGGGCCACAGGAAACAAAGCTATCATTGAGTTCTCGTCCCTGATCATCTGTACAACCATCTCTTCTCTGTTGACCTCATATCTCTATGGGGTTAGCTGGCCTCCTTAGATAGGAAGTAGACCCAGGCCTCCCCATTCTGTTTTCTTAAAGCTTATCTGGTGTTCTACTTCCAACCACAGTTTTCTTTCTTCCAAGCACATTCACCCTCAAGGAAGATGACATGGAGCTGGGACTTCTTTTAGAAACCACATATCCTACAGTCCAGGTAACCCTACTGTATTGTCTGAGGGCTGGTTATTTTAGCTGGAGAAAGGGGAAAAAGTTCTTTTGGGCCAGTCTTATTTGTCTACTGGTTAGGCTCAATTTTTTTCTGAATGCTTAGAAATTTTTTTCTCCCAAGTGTAGGTCTAGTGTTTAGTAATCTCATTTGAATCTAAAAAGCTAAGCAACTGCCTTTCTTTCGCTTGGTGTTCCAATCGTAGTAACCCCACTTTTCCCTGGGGCAAAGCATGCCTTGGACTTCAGAGCAGGAAAAGGCAGTGATGTGTATGGTGTTGATGGTATCAGGAAAGACCTGGTTAATGTCTCAGAATGTCCTTCTGCCATACTAGCAATGGACCTGTCACTGTACCGAGTGCCTTAGACTCATGTAATCCTCAAAACAATCTCTAGAACTAAGTACTGTATTCTCATGTCCAGATGAAGAAATGGAAGCTCAGAGAGAGGCTAGATAACTTGTTCAAAGATTCCAGTTATATCTGGTAGAGAAAGAATTGAACCTAGGATAATCTAATTCCAAAGCCTTCATTTTAAACCTTAACAATGGTCTCATTACCTTGGTGAACAACTGAGTCTCCAGGGAGTCTGTTAAAAATAATTTTGATAAAGACTCACCTCAGGAGATCTTGATCCTATTGGTCTGTGATGGGGCCTGGTCGTCTGTAATTTAAACAGCCTCTGTAGGTAATTCAGATGCACATCAAAGTTTGAGAGCCAGCTCTGCTGCTTGTTAACTGTGTGATTTGGGGAAAATTACTTCTCTTCCAGTGCCTTGGTTTCCTCAGTCATTAAATAGGGCATGATTTTTAATAATCTATGTCTCAGAAAGCAATATTTTTTTAGCCCTTTCCCCCAAATCTAGGTTGATGCCTAATTTGGATCCTATGGTCTCCTGTGGTTCTAACCACCTGGATGCCATGTTATTAAAGAAAATTGAAATTAAACTGGGGATATAATGATGATGGCAGGTAAAAGAGAAGTAGATCAATGGTTTTCAATCTTGATGTGTCTTAGAAATATCTAGAGAGCTTTAAACAATGCCCAAGTCACGTTCCTTACTATTTTAGAATCTTTGGGACTAGAGCCTAGTCATCAGTATATTTTAATCTCTAGGTGGTTTCAAGTGTGTGGCCATTGGGCCCCACCCCAGCTCTACTGAGTAGGAACTCTGTGGCGAGACCCAGAAATCTGTATTTTAACAAGCCTTCTACAAACCTCAGAACCATTCCATTTCTCCCCATGTCCAGGCCTCTGTTTTTGCTTCTCTGCTGAGTAGGGTATGACATGAAGGCAAGAGAGAAGATGTATTAACCCTTACTTCCTTTAAGTACAAGCAGATCAGTAATACATATTAAATTAGTATTTATTCTAGCCAGACCTGCCCTCGACTGGTAGAATGAGGGTCCTTCTGCCTAAATGCCTGCTTCTCAAGGAGCAGATGATCCTGTTAAGAGGGGCCCTACTCTCAGAATGGAGACCCTGTCAATATTTGCCTAAAATATCCCTTCTCTGCAGTCCTTACTCTGCCCTGGAAGCTTCACTGAGGCCAATAATGCGTAAACAAGTTCCAAACCAACCCATCTGCTTTTCATTTCCTGAGTTGTGCTAAAACGAGTCTTTTAAGGTTACTTAAAATATGTCCCTCTCCTCCTGCCCTGCCCCCTGGGTCATTTGCTCTGTGTCCTCAGACCACCTCAGTTCCTGCCTCCTCCTCCACCTGGGTCCTTTCTGCACAGATCTTGGCTTCAAACAGGGCTCACAGTTATTCCTGGCATTTGCTTTTTTGGCTTAGTGTACATCAAATGATATCTTTTTCTTCTCCTGTTTAAAGCACTGTCTTCAGTCTCCTCATTTGTCCTTTTCTCCTCTGGCAAGTGTAATGCTATCGACATTTGAAAGTGGCTTGATTCCCTGGAGTCTGGTAAATGGCCTTGCTGCTAGAATTAGCATGAATGAACTGTGTGCAGAAGCAAGAACATGGGCTAACATGACTTGGTCTCCTGGGGCTCAGATGCTTTTCTTGGGACCTCCAAAGTGTACTTGAGAGGTTGGCACGCACTAGGGCTGGGGAGATGGGACCTGAAGGGACCTAAATTTGAGTGATGATTCCTTGTGACCTTAAACCACTGTCAACTTTGCTCTGCTTCTGTTTAGCATCTGTTAAGTAGAGACCTTTGCCGCTAATTAATGAGAGTGAGAAGCCCTATTCAGTTGCAAACAATTGCTAGGTTGTAAACAAATTTGGAAAGACCAGTGCTGTTGAAATTGAGGAGTGTGAAAGGTGCCCCTATATTCTCCTTTCAATATCAGAGAGATGTTGCCTCCTCTTCATCAAGGACTTAATTTGGATATTCTCGTAGGGCAGAATCCCAAATCCCATAAGGCAGAATCCCAAATCCCACATCCTCTTCTGAATGAGCTGCCCTGTCCTGTACTTCTTCTCAGGGTCCTGCTAACTACAGATTAGGTAAAATGATAACAGCTGCTCTTGTCCTAATGTATCTTCCTTCCAAATCTGTCAACAACATAAACTTCTGAGTGCCCTCTTTATGCCAAATATTGTGCTTTAAGGCTCATTTTGGGCCCTTAAGAAGCCTACATTGCCACTGATATGTGCACATGCAAAGATAATAGCTTGAGACCTTGCCAAATGAACCAAAGAAACAACAAAGATTATAAGAGTATACAATTATTCAAGAAACATATCGAGCACCTATTACATGCTGCATTTTATTGTAAGCACTGAGGCTTAACCAGTGAACAAAACAGATGAAACCCCTGGTTTTTTGGATCTTAGGTTCTAATGAGACAAGAGAGAGTGTACAGAATAAATACATAATACATTAACCTGTGACAAGTGCTTTGAAGAAAAATAAAGCAGAGTAAGGTGATTTTTTTTTTTAGATAAGAGGTCAGGCAAGAGTTCTTGGATAAGGGAGCATTTGAGTCAAAACTTGAAGAAAGAGAAAAAGCAAGTCATCTGAAAATCTAGAAGGGTTTTCCAAGAAAACTGGACAGCAAGTACAAAGGCTCGGGGAAGGAATGTGCTTGGTGTGTTCTAAGAAGGACGAGTACGTGAGTTTTGCTGGAGCGCAGTGAGCAAGAAGACTGGGTACATATAAGGTTAGAGAGGCGACAAGGGTCAGTCACAGAGTACCCTGCAGGCCATGGTAAGGACTTTGGATTTTCTTCTGAAGCCATTGGAGGGTGTTGAGGAGAGCAGTGACATGATCTGACTTACATATTGGAAAGATCTCTCCGTTTGGACACAGACTCTAGGGGTGCAAGAGGAGAAGTCTGAGGCCAGTGAGGAGGCTGCTGCAATAATTCAGGGTTGAAATAATGGTGGCTTGAACCAGAGTGATAGGACTGAGAGTTGTGAGATGAGGTTGGATTCTGAATATATAGTAAAGGTAGACAAGATATCTGAAGTATGGGTTATGATTAAAGAGAGAAATTAGAGATGACTCTATAAAGTTTTTGGTAAACTCAAGATTTTATGTTCATAGTAGGGAGTGGCTACTTCTGGTTAAGAAAATTGGAGAAGGATTAATTAAAGACTCAAGATTTGAGCTGTGCTTTGAAAAACTAGGAGGATTTATGGCTTCTAAAAACTCTCAATGGCTTATTCTGAGACCATTTGGTCTACCTGGTTGCCCCGTCCCCTACCCCAATCTCACTTCTTTGTTAAATTTTTAGCAGCCTCTACTCCAGGGACCCAGGACTCACCCAGCCCAAGGGAGTTGCATCTTGGTTTTTTAGGCCAATCATGGACATTTCTTGGTCTTGCCAGTAATAGGTTTAAAAAATGGGCCGGTTTAGGAATATACTACAGTTCTGGACAAAAGAGCATAAAAGAGAACTCCGCAGAAGGGGCTTCTGGGAAATTCTGGGAAAGTCTGAGATGCTCTGGACTTGAGATGTTGTGTTGTATAAGGACACAGTGCGTGAGCTGCGGTCGCCCTCTTGCAAACATAAAGGGAGAAGCCGAGTTGAGCAGCTGGCATGCTGAGGGTGGCAGAGGGGAAAGGCTGGAAAAACATGGTTCCTGGAAGTAAGCATTGAGCTACTGAGTTACCCACCCCTGGAACTATGCTACTTCTGGGCTTCTAATTATGTGAGATTAAAAAAAAAAAAAATCTTATCATCAAATGTTTTTAAGTTAGGTGGTTTGTCCTTGAAGCAGGAAGTACATCATTTTAGAAAAGCAATAAAGACTGCAGATGAGAAGACTCAGCAAAAGCAAAGCCGCTTTGAGGCAAGACTTTCTTTGAGATGAGAAAACTCAAAGCATATTTGGAAGAGAGCAAGTGGAATAATTTGGCATTTGTTAATAGACTCATTAACAAATATCTGTGGAGCCCTACCATGTACCAGGCACTCTTATAAGATCTGGGATGCTGGGTGAACATGGCAGACGAGACAGGATCCCTCTTCTCATGGAGTATATTACCTGTGGAGGAAAGATGGATGGTAATGAAGAAAACACAACAAGAATAATTTTGGGAAGTTATAAGTGTGATGAAGGGGAAAAGTGCATGATGTGATAGAAAATGACTAAAAGGGCAACTTTAGGTTGGGAATGGTACATTCAGGAGACTTAAAAGGGGAAAGAAGTTGGCCAGGCTGAGAAGGTAAAATGGGGCTTGTGTGGGTGGAGTTTAGGGAGGGAGGAGAAAAGAGGCCAGAG
This sequence comes from Pteropus vampyrus, assembly GCF_000151845.1. Lineage (NCBI taxonomy): Eukaryota > Metazoa > Chordata > Mammalia > Chiroptera > Pteropodidae > Pteropus > Pteropus vampyrus. The sequence continues at coordinate 3,597,416 of NW_011888796.1, read as the reverse complement.
AGAGAAGCAAGGCTTTGGGGCCAATACAGGCATGTGGATTTTATTCTAAGCCAGAAAGGAAGTCATTGGAGGGTGTTAAGCAGGAGTGTAATATGACTTGTTTACATTTGTAGATCTGTCTGGTGGCATCATGGATGGACCCAAGTGGAAGGATGTGGGGTCAGAGGAATATAAGTCTTGGAAAGCAGTCACTGCCAAGTAACTTCCTTCCATTTCAATAGCTCAACCCAACATTGTGATTCATTTGAGAATTTCAAGCATGGGAGCAAGGGCATTGTGGCAATAATTATGGCAGAGGCTCTTTCCTCTTCACAGCCATCTACTTATCCTTCCTCTTTCTTTTTCTGGAAAAAAAGTCAGCTTTGTCACAACACTAGATACAAAGAATATTGTCAATTAGAAATAAAGATGATTCCCCAAGATATTGGTCACGTTAAGTTCAAGAAATTCTAAGACAGTACTGTTCAAAAGAAATAGAATGAGAGCCACATAAATAGTTTAAAATTTTCTAGTAACCACATTAAAAAAGTAAAGAAAGTAAAAAGACGAAATTAACTTTAATGGTATATTTTACTTAAGCCAATATATATCCGAAATATTATCTTTTGGTATGTAATCAATATAAAAATTATTAATGATCTATTTTTCTTTCTTTCTTTTCTTCCCCATAAGTCTTTGAAACTTGGTGTGTATTTTACACTTACAGCACTTCTCAATTTGGCTAGCCACATGTAGCTAGTGGCTACTGTATTAGACAGCAGAGGCATAGGAACATGAGCTGAGAAGGCCTCATGCAGGGAGACCATATTAGGATGGAAGCCCGGACTTTATCAGTGGCTTGATGCTTCTGTTGCTCTGCTCTGGATCCATTCTCTAAGAGAGATGTGTTAGGTAAAAGGGCATGAACATTTTTAGGACTTTAATTATTTTCCTAATCTACTGCATCCATTTATGATACCCACAATGAATACAGATGCCAATATCATACCAACTCCAGATTTGTGAATTTGTATTTTAATTTTGGGGGAGGTTAATTTGGTAAAAGAGTTAATTTAGTAGAGTTAATTTAGTTAACTATTTTAGTGAAAAAAATACCATGTTTTTTAAAAATCTATTTCTCTTTGATAATTAGTAAAATTGAATATTTTTTCATGAATTCATTAATATTTGTTCTTTTATGAATAGTTTTGTTACTGGTCTGTTTGGTTATCAGCTGAAGTCTTAACGATTCTTATCAATTTGTGTGAGTTCTTGAGATATCAATTGGTCTTTTTTGGTCATTTTTTGTAAATATATCTCGTATGTTGTTTGTCCTTTATTTTAATGGTTTTTTTACACGTAAAATTTTTTTCTAAAAATTTTTTTGTTCTCAATACTTCGATCTTTTCTCTATAGTAATACTACTGTTTCTTATTGCAATAGTATGGAGTCACCTTTCCACTAGTGTTTGGATAAATATTCAATTCTATTTTCTTTTGGACATCGTAGTTTTAGGTGTATTTAGGTCTTTAAATCCAATAGAATTCACTTTGATGTGTAGTGTAAAATGGGAATCTAAATTTTTCTCTTTCTCTCAAATTGTTGATCAGTTATTCCTCCACTATTTATTGAAAAAATCTTTATCTCATTGTATTGTGATATCTTCATCATACACTAAAACTTATAAAAATTAGGATGTATTTATGACATTATATTCCAGAAATCTGACTATTCTTACACCAAGACTTCACTGTCTTATTTTTGTTATTTTTAGGTTTTTACTTTTAGTAGATCTTGTTCACCCTCTTTATTATTCCTCTTTCACTCCCCTCCCCCAGTGCATTTTCTTTCTTACCTGTTTAGAATTTTTTCATTCTCTCCTTCCTTTTGTCACATTTTAAAAACAACTTTCTAGGTCAGTCATTATTTATCTATCTATCTATCTATCTATCTATCTATCTATCTATCTATCTATCTATTTATCTATTTATTTATTTGTTTGTTTGTTTGTTTATTTTTACCAGGATTCTGTTAAATCTGAAACTTAAATGGTAGGAAACAGATATTTATGTAATATTTAGGCTTCTCATCCAAGAACCTCTACTTTTTTCATTCAGTCACAACTTTTCAGATACTCTGGAAGGTTTTATAGTTTTATTTGTAAAGAAATGTATGTATAATGTATGTATAATATGTATGTTTGCATACTTATGCAGAATCTTAGATTGGGATCCATAGATACAGTATCTGACTTCCTTCCACTTAATTCCCCTCCTTAGGGCAGCTGATGTTATCAGTTTCTTGTGTATCATTCCAGACAGTTTACACATTTCAAATATCCCTCTGCCCACCCCCAACCCCTGACACACACCCAAATAACAGCACACCACTGTGTATAATTCTGCATATAGCTTTTTCTCACTTAATATTTATTTGATATATTTTCACATCAATACGTGTAGAATTGCTTCATTCTCTAAATGGCTGCATATAATTAAAAATGAATATAACATGATTTATTATTGGTCCTCTACTGATGGACAATTAGGTCTTTTTAGGCAATTTGTATATACTAGCAATGCTGTAACTAATATCTTTGTGCATGTTATTTTGTGCACATGGAAGTAAATCTGTAGGATTAATACATTTTTAGTTTTGAAAGTTATTGCTGAATTACCTTCCATAGATTTATACCACTTATTGTCCCATCATCAACAAAAAACAAATAGGTAGGCTGGTTTCTCCTTGATCTTTGTCAATATGGGAGTGAAAATGGCATTTCATTGTAGTTTTAAAGTGCTTTTCTCTTTAAGAGTGAGGTTTGAGTTATTCATATGTTTAACATATGTATTTCATCTTGAAGCTAACATTTGTATCACAGTATGATCTGACCTTTGCATCTCAATTCTTGCCTTGCAGAGAACCCAGAACGTACCTTTTAGATCTCCACAGCTTTCACATCAGTTTAGGTTCATTTTGACTGCATGTAACATAAAACCCTGACTCAACTGACTTTAACAATGAGGGAAATCTTTTACCTATATGGCATCATATCCTGAGATGGAGTGGCTCAGGGGTTGTTTAATCCAGCTACTCACCGTTGCCACTGCCACCTTCCAACTAGATTATCTCATGGTTATAAGATGGCTACGTCATAGCCAGGCATCCTATTGAGACAGTACAGAATCCAGTAGAAGAAGAAGGGCTGTTTCTTACCATGAGGCCTTTTTTAAGAACAAGGAAACTTTTTCTGAATCCCCTCCCCAGAAGCATGCTCTTGAATTTCATTAGCTAGTCTTGGATTTTATGCCCATTCCTAAACTAATAGCTGGCAAGGAGCCTGGGACCATCATAACTGGCTCATGTTAATCAGGATTTCCCACTAAATTATATGGAATAGCAGTGGAACTTCCCTGACACCCCTGGCTCCCAATTGGGGCATTACCAACAAGAAATATGTGGATTGGTTGTAGGGGGACAATCAACTGTAACCGCTACAACTTTGCACATGTTATTCTCTTTGCCTGATATAGCCCTTCTCCATTTATCCTCCCGCCTAACTATTTGTCTTTCAAGCATAGGCTCGAGGTGTCTCCGAGGAAACCATCGTTGCATCCTTTCGGGTGGGTAGGTAACTCCCCTCTGTTCCCATGGCAGCCTGTGCCACCCTCATCACACTGCACTGTATTCTGGCTCCACTTCCCTGTCTCCCATCACTACTCAACTTCTTGGGGGCAGGATCGAGGTCTATTTTGTTTCTTCATCTCTAGCCCCTAGGACAGTGCACAGAACAGACACTTAACTCATGTTCGTTGAATGAAATCCATCTGCTAGTATTTTATTTTAGAGTTTCAAGTCTAGATTCACACCAGAGATCAGCTTCTAGTTTTGTGTTTTTGAGTGATTTGTTTGTTGAGCTTTGGAATTAGGATTATCTCTTGCACATAAAGCAAACTGGAGAGTTTCCAGTACAAATTGTTTAACTTGTGGATAATTGGTTCCTTAAAAGTCCACGAGTTCAACAAGTATTTCCTGAACACATATTGTGCTTTGGGCACTAACCCAGTTGGCTTCTTAACACCAGAGTATTGTGAGAGCTCATCTCTGAATGTGGAGTTGATGCTTTCAGGCAACATTTTTCAAACTGCAGGTCAGATCTGTTCATGGGTAATGAAATCAGTTTTGTGGTCAAAACTATCATCAAAAGGAAGAAAAAGAATACAGCAGAGTAGAACAAAATATATCAGAGTATATCACTCTTGGTAAAACTTTTGGTGTATATATACATATTTATGTGATGTATTTATGGGATGTCCTGAGTCAAGATATGAAATGTGTTTTTTTACTGTGGATGACACTCAAAAAAGTTTAAAGCCATTGCTCTAAGGGCCAGTGTATTTATTTCTCTTTTTCTCTTTGAAGGATGTATTTTTCTGCTCCTAATGTCTGGGCTTCCTAAAAAGAGAGAAAGACAAGGCTTTGGGTTCTTTCTCCCTCACCACATTCCCGCCCCCAACGGTTGCCCAGGCTTAGATTCGGTTAGCCTGGCACAGACTTTAGAGTCAGAAGCAGAAGTTTAATCCTAGACTCTAAGACTTATGTTCTCAGCAGCCTTGGGCAAGTCACTGAACCTTTCAGAACATCTGTTTCATTCTTGCGAGATGGAGATAACAACAACACCTGTTTCATAAGGCGATTAAGAGGATTGGGTGAAATATGTGAGAATATTGTGTTGTTTAGTAAACTCCCTCCAGTTCCTCAGAGGAGAAAAGCAAACAGCCCATGAGTTAAAAAAAAATTTTGTCCCCTGAAAAGGGGGAAAGACCTCAGGGAATGGCCCCATAGAGAAAGTTAGGGGACTCTGAACGCCTAGGAGCTGCAGATATTTGAATCACAAAAGAGGGGAAGTCAGTGAGAAAAGGCCAGGGCTGTCCCATTTCTCCAGTGAGGAGGTATTTTTTATATCTTCGTGGAATGCACTGTCAGGGGGTGTCTGGAGGTGCTGACAGTGCACACTGCTGAGTGGCGAGAGAGAGCTGCCGATGAGGTTCCCGTTCCATAAACTTTGGTAGAAGGACCGTCCTCCCTTTACCCCTTGCAGGAGACGTGGTGGGGGTCACCCAGCCTGGAGATCACTCAGGTTGGAAATTGTGGTTAAGGGGTGAGGTGGGGGTGGAGTGGGGAGGGGACTCTAAGGAGAGGAAGCCAATCTGAGTGCTTGAGGAGTCATTCTCACACATCTGAAATTCTCTCTTCTGTGACTGTCTCTGATCAACAGTCACAGTGGACAAGTTGGGAACAGGCTCTCCTGCCTGCTTATTTTCTTGAGCTGTAAGTAATGCACTTCCCTGGAAAGCTCTGCTGGCTTCACAGGCTGGGCTTTCCTGTCATCAGCTGTGTGAACAGGAAGCCATAGATGTATATTCTTAAATAAAAGTTTTATGTGTTTGCTCTTACCCCTGAATTATTGAGACTTGGAAGAAAAGATTCTATAGGGGATCCTCTTTTCCCACATCTCATGGCTTGCTTGTTTTGTTGTTGTTTTTTTTCCTGCGATTCTGTCCTTAAGGAATCCGATCCAGGATCTTGGCGCCTCATCCCTTGTTCTCTGGCACCTTTCAAACCAGTCTTGGCCCAGAGGGTGCCCAGAGTCACCAGAATGACCAGGGGAAAGACGTAGGGAAACAGGAGGGGAAGTCAAAGCCACTGCCAATACCGGGGAAGGAGAAAAGCTTCCGCCATGTGTGAACAGCTGCAGCTCCCTCAATCTTCCAGCACAGCCTTTTCTTTCTTTCTTTCTTTTTTTTTAGGTCAATATTTGTCTTTAGTTGTGATTTCTTGAAGGTTACCAGTGACCTTTAAAATCACCAAGTCCAATAGCCTTTTCTCAGGCCTCATCTGCCCACTGACAGCCCCTCTTACTTAAATGCTCACCCCTACTTATGAGCTGGTTCTCTCCCTGCTTCTTTCAAACTCTTTCTGTGGTTCTTTTCCTTTTTTCTGCATCCTAAATTTATAATTCCTTGAAGCCTCTCTTTAGCCTTTTTCTTTCTCTCCTCTCCCTTTCTCTGGGCAAACTTTTTTTTTTTCGCCACCAGGTAGTATTTCAGTTGAAACATTTTTTTTTAAAGTAATAGTAACTAGCTTAGGCAAAGGGAAGGTTTACATTATAAAGTGTCTGCAGAGCTCAGTGCAGAGTGAGTGTGAGTCTTGGCTGGGGCTGAACCCAGGACCAGTAGGCTCCCAGGAAGCCAGGAAGAGTTTGCTGAGGCACTAGTCTCTGCCTCTGCATGGCTGCTCATATTCTGTTTCCTGATATTTGCTTCTCTCTCTCCTCCTCTCCTTCCCTGGGCCACCATCTTACCAGAGGCCTCCACGACCACTTTAGTGATTTCCCTACTGTTGGTTGTATGTATCCACCAGCTAAGCTTTCTTATTTCAAAAACGTGCCCTCTGCTGTGGGTCCCGTGCTTCAGGAGCCCACACCTCTTCCGGCCCACTTTGGCTGTACCTCTCCAAGGGTCACATCTATGGGTGGTTCCCACCCAAAGCCCCTGTTACCTTTCTAGAGCCCATTTTCTGGGCCTGGGACAGTCTTTTCTCCAGGTACATTTTCCCAAGGACAGACCACACCATTACTGTACTTATTTATAGGTCTGAAATGTGCCCAAGGGCTGTTTGCTTGTTGGAGAGGGTTATGGTAGGGTGGGAGTGAGAATGTGGATGAAGCTTGGACATGTCCATGTGAACATGCTTAAGGCTCCCTGTCACATGGGACAGAGCTTTGGTTGAGAAGAGCAGTGGAGGTGGGCCAGTGGCCAGGGGCCAGCTTTCCCTCACTCTACCATGTCCCAGCATGGGACTCCAAGAAATTAAGGAACTCTGTATTTGAACCTGGCCTTCTGCATTGTAATGAAGTATTATTTTTCAGTATTAGGGGAAGGAATATATTTTACTTAATAGTTTATTAGTTTTATTTATAACTTTAGACATGTGGCATGTGGGCCTCCTTTTGTGCTCATGCCCTGGGCCCCTAAGACCTTAGGGGCAAATCTGTATTTTACTATGACAAGTTTTTTTTTTTTTTTAAATATATATATTCCCTAAACAAAGCTCTGATTATATCATTGCTTGCCTCAAAGATTTTAATGATGACTACTACTGCTTACTGGGAAGAGAGTGGATCTGGTTGTTCATTATTCTGTGTCAGATGAAGCTGACAGTCAGGTGGGACCTGCCTTTCATCAGAAAAAGGGTCAGGTCAGGATCAAGTCGACAAGGGAGCAGCTTGCTGCTTGGAGCTCGCTGGGGAAGCTGAGAGGACAGAAGCCAGGGCAGACTGACAACTAGCAACTGGAGCTTCAAGCAGAGATGGTGTAAATTCATGCAGACAAGGGTCAGAAAATCAAAGGCAAGTTTAAGGTAAGCTGTCAAGAAGGGGCCAGTCTGAAATTGTTGAGAAGAGCAGGGCATGCACCAAGGTAAAGGGAACTTGATTCCCGAGGTCACCTTTTGCCCCGTTCCAGATTTTCCTATAGTTCCCATGAGCTGGAACTTGTCCTAGTCTAATCCATGCAAGATCCTTCTAGAAGTGGACAACAAGAACAAAGCACAGTCCTTAGCAGTACACAGCGATAGTTTCTAATGAGCAACTCAGAATAGTAACGAACATACTATGTAATCAATCTCCTATTGAATATTTTTAAAGGGATCAAATTTGGGAAATAATTCATTTAGACCAGGGGAAAGGATAAATGGGTGGGACTAAAGTCAGGGGAGGTAGACTGGGGCAAGATGGTATTTCTTAACCTTCTCTCCACTTCTGAGGTAGAGTCAGGTGCTTATACTAGGAAAGAAGATGCCAAACCGAATCCTGGTTAAGGCTTCTGCTGGGCGCAGCTCTGTCTGCCAGAGCACTGCAATTTGCGAATTCTCCTTCCAGATATGCAAGGATCAAGAGCTTCACAGAGGAGCTGTTGTTGAGCTTGAGAGACAAATAGGTAATTTTAAAAATAGAGGACAAGGAGGAATGTATATTCTAGGAAAAGCCTTGAGTAGAAAACTGAAAAAAAAAAAAAAATTGCATGCACAGCATTCCAGGACTTCAAAAGCAGGCATTAAAGACAGATGCTCCAGATAGCAGGCTGTTTTCTACATAAAATTGTTTTATCTCACACTCATTGACATGGGCCCGAATGGAGGAACATCCTGGCACTTTGGAGGAGTGCTGATATCTTAAGAGGGCTGTCTGGCGAGGAGTCCACTTACCCAGTGCTTCTTAAACCAGCAAGCATCAGAATCACCTGCCAGTGTTTGTTCAAGATGCAGAATTTATAAGAATTTTTTTCTTATTTATCTAAAATTATCTCTCGAAAGCAACTATAGTATGGATCTCACTTTTAACAACAAACCAAACATTATTTTATACATTTAAAATTTTTAAAAGCTACTTTACTAAAGGATTTTTTTTTTTTTTTTACTAACTTTACTAAGGGAAAAAAGTAATCCCACTTGCAGAAGCTTAGGAAAGAGCAAAATTAAGTCAAAAATATCCCCATAATAACAAATAGTAATAAAAGCAACATGTTCTAAAGGTTATATCAGTTAGGGTCCTGGCAAAAAACAAAGCTTTATATTTGAGAAGAGTGTAATAAGGGCTCTATTTACAAAGTGTGGGTTGGGCTTAGAAAAAGAGTAAAGAATGACATACTACTCTTGAGCTGGTAACTGCAGGAGCCATGATCACCAGTAGGCCTGAAAGGGCAAGGGGGAGAGGGGGAACCAGTTAAAGGACCCTAGAAAGAAAGCTGATGGAGAAGGACACCTGGCAAAAAGGAACCAGAGAAATAAATACAGTAGTCCTCCCTTATCCGTGGGGCATGTGTTCCAAGTCCCCTGGTGGATGCCTGAAACCGAGAATGATACCGAACACTATATATGCTGTTTTTTCCTACAGATACATACCTATGATAAAGTTTAATTTATAAATTAGGCACAGTAAGAGATTAACAACAATATCCAATAATAAAATAGAAGACTTATAGTAATGTACTGTAATAAAAGTTATGTGTATGGCTTTGGGGCCATTATTAAAGAAAATAAGGGTTACTTGAACACAAACACTGAGATACCATTACAGTCGATCTGACAACCAGGATAGCTACTAAGGGACTAACTGGTGGATGGTATATACAACGTGGATACACTGGACAAAGAGGTGATTCATGTCCTGGGCGGGATGACGTGGCACGGTGTGAGAGCTCATCATGCTACTCAGAATGACATACAATTTAAAATTTATGAGTTGGTAATTTTTAGAATTTTCCACATAATATTTTCAGACTGTGATTGACCGCGAATAATTGAAATTGTGAATAGGGAAGACTACTGTAGGCCAACCTCATGGGCCAACCCTCCCAGAGGCTGGAAGGCAAAGGGGGTCTCTCAGTGCTGGAAGGCAAAGGGGGTCCCTATGGTGTTCAGCCTCTTGGGGCAAAGAGCAGGCGGAGAAGTGGAGAGTGGATCATGAAGGGAAAATGGAGAAAATCCAACATCCATCAGAGAGAGCTAAGGAACCAGTGTGGCTTGTGTCTCTTAATAAACACTGAAGAAAACAGTAAAGCAATTTCCTTTTTTATTATCTTGTTTATATTACTCTGTACTATGTTTATAGGGAACACATTATTGTTAAGTATTATGGTCTCGTATTGGGGGAAGGGAGTAGAATCCTTTGCCCCACTCCCAAACCTATAGCATCAAGTCTCACTCTGGAAGGGGCCCAGAAATCTGAACTTTAAACAAACGCTCTGAATGATGCATATACAACTTTCAGAACCACCGAGATATGAAATGAAAGGCTGAGCAGTAATAGTTATCTTTTTAGGAAAGTTATCTTTTAGGGAGCAGTTATCTGTGTTGAGCAAAGAACTCTGTACCAAGTATGTGTACATGTGGACAAGGACAGGGTGGGAGAGCAGACAAGTGAGAACAATTGGTTAGTAAGGGTGTTCAGAGCTCTAAAACTATTTTTTTTTTTTGCTATGATAATGTTCATCTAAGAGCTTATTAAATTAAAAACAGTTCTAAGAGAACTTGGAGCAGGTGAAACATTAAGTCACCACAAGAGTGTGACCTCCTGAGGAGTCCCTGGAGCTCAACCACAGCATCTAAGTTCTCGTGGTCCCTGTCAGGGCTGCTCAGAATCCCAGAGTCTCCCAAGCCAGCTTTGTCCTGAAGAAACATCTAGAGGAACACTTGTGACCTGGCTTCATAGGACCCCACAAGTCTCTGAGGTACAAATGGACAGTCAGCCACCATGATAAGGCTCCACCTGCCCTCGATCCTGAATCTTTGGTACTTTGGTACTCTGAAACCGAGAATGATACCGGCCCCTTCTATTAGTTTCCTTGTCAGCAGTTTCTAGGAGGTAAAAGTTACCTGCCCAAGGTAACCTTAAGCTGTTGGGGCTAGAAACAGCAAGGTTGTAGTGAGGCAGCAGAGCTCAGGTGGCTGTTCATACAGAGGTCATTGACTGGGCCTTCTGCCTCTCCCGAAGTTCTTTCTTTAGTCTGCTGGTGACCTGTAAAGCTCAGGACAAGGCAAGGGAAGCTGCAGGGTCAGCCTGGCTTCCCCTAGGAGGCCAGTGAGTTACCTGCAAAAAGGAAGTTTAGCTTTAGGCCTCGGGGCAGGGAAAGAAGGCCCCTCAAACTCCAGAAGTCATGAAATGATCGTTATATTCTATGTAAAGGCACCCCCAGTGCCTTCTGAGCTGACACAGAGAAGGGCTATTTATTTCTCCGTGATGCTTGTCTGAATTGGCAAGCTTGGGCTGGAGCAGGGGAAAGCAGATCCAAGACAATCATGTGATGGAATTACACCTGCTGAGATAAAGAACCGAGAGGCTCCCCAAGCAAACATTCTTGCAGACTCTGCATTGCAAACTCTGGCTCAGGAGGCGCTGGGCTAATTTGTCTTTTGCCAAGTAAAGGCGAATGGAGGAAGGCAGAGCCTGGCAGCTTCTCTAGCTGCCTGGTGATTTGAGAAGCACTCTAACAACTCCCTTCCCCCACCGCTGCCCTCCCACTGATGCCTAAATAACAGGTATGAATTTGCTCTACTTCATCAAGAAGCAAGGAAATACATATCTTGTTATTTTTCCAAATCAACTGAAATCTAGCTCCGTGACCCACATTGTTCTGGCTGATGGGATCCTCGATATTAATTATGATTGAAATTCTGTCTTTCCTCCAATGGGCAGTACTAGAATCCAGGGGTCTACTTGTTAACAGAAAAATGGCACAGGGGTGGAAGATAGTAAATAAAATAGCCACCATTATTAATATTGATTCTTTTTGTAACTAGATGAAGCTATTGGACTAAAATGTTTCTAATCAGAGTGTCTACTTTGCCTGCAGGCTCTGCTATCGGGGGCCCTTGTCCATGTTTTCAAGGTCATGTAATTAGAGATTGTCCCTGAGGCATTAGCTACATGCCAAGTTTGGGGTGGGGGTGGGTCGAAGGAGCTTTGAGGAAACTTTAGATCTTCCTCCTGTAATCTGGGTTAGTGTCCCCGGTTCTTTGCTATAGATAATTAATATTTGCTCATTTCCATGTGTATAGCCATATAAACAGCTTAGAGCATCCTCCTCTTGACCTCAGATTGCTATCGCTAAGATCCTCCTAACATAGACATCTGGAGGCCTGCCAGGCATAACTGCTTCCCCAAAGCCTCATGACCTCCAGAGTTCTGCACAGAACAGCACAGGTCTCCACCATTCAAGGATGCCTCCCCTTTAGTGTCCTCCCGGACTCGTAGAATTCAACTCTCTCCCTCATCCAGAAAGCCCTACCTATTCTCTCCACCTATCCTCTGGGGTACTTCTAACTTAATTCCTTCTTGGGCTTCACCCCTGAATTGTAGAGAAGTCATTAGTTAACTGCTGCCACCCCACAAGACAAAGCCAGGAGCCGAGACCCCTGAACACAGAACTTTGGCTGATTTGTGGGGCTAGGAGGCCAGGGAAGAGAAAAATAATTTTTTTTTTTCTTATAGAAAGAAAGAAATGAGCCTCATTGGATTATCATGCCTGAAATTCTGTCACCAGATTGACACTCAAAGGGATCCTAAGATGTCACTCTTGGGAGCGGTAAGAAAGCCCCTTACTGTAAGAAATTCATCTGACACTGCCACAGTGAAGAGTATGGGGTTGGCCTAGCTCTGCTCCACTTTACAGTCAGGTCCAGGGCTGACTTTGTGGTTGGCTATGTCTGGTGATGCTGACCAGGAAGCCTTCTCTCCTTTCTGTTGAGGATAAGCTTGCACATTTTCTGTGGTTTGTTAGTGCTGGGCCACCATATCCTAGACTGGTAGCAAGATGGGGGTGATTAGCTCAAATATCAAACCACCTGGGAGATATTGCTGTTTAGTAAGAAACAAAGTCCCAAAAAACCAAATTTAGAATGACGAGGGAATCAGAACACTGATTCACATATCTGGCAGAGGCGCTGAGGGCAGAGGCCTCCTTCAGTGCCACTGGGGTGGGATCAGAAGTGACCTCATTAAACTCACATGGTCAGGGGCAAGCACTGAGATAAAGTTCTCACCAGGACCGCCAAGAGCCACTAGGCAGCTCTCGGGTCCCATCTGGATTAACAGAAGCTTTGAGCAGACTGGCTGGAAGCAGGTGTCTTCATTTACTACCTGTGTTACCTTGTGTGCCTCAGTTTTCCCATCCCTGAAATGGGGATGATAACATACCTACTTCATAGGAGCATTCTGAGGACTTGTTAGTGTATTTAAAGCACTTGGAAGAGTGGCTGGCACATAGTGAGTGTTATATAAATCTTAACTGTTGTAGTTATTGTGGTTGCTATCTAAAACCAGGTAAATCACAGTACCAGGAGCCTCAGGCAAGCCTCTGGAGTTCTTACTAGAAACAATTATTTATACTTGCTCCCAGCCTGTCTAGGGCTACAGATGAGATAATAGCTGTAAACATTTGGCATTTCCCTGGAAGGGGCAAAATAGCCAGATTCACCACCAGAACCTAGGTGACAGAGGCCATTACTTTGGGGCTCTGGTTGAAATATCCCTTTATGGCCATGGTTTGAGGGCCTTTGAAAGGCTTTTTGGTCCCAACACATCTCCATCGAGGGCTTGCCTCAATGCCTAAAATTGTCTCCAGTGCTTCCAGGGCTTCTGAAGAGGTAATCGATCCTGTCTGCCCCTGACTATGCGTGAATCCTGACTCTGTCCTCACTCGCTGAGCATCTTGGAGAAGTTACTTAATCTCTGTACCTCCGTTTGCTCATCTGTAAAAGTGAGACTAACGAAAGTATCCTCTTTATGGAGCATTTGAGAACTAAATGAAATAGTGTGTATAAAGGTTTAGCAAAGTGCCTGCTACACCCTGACCACTCAGTAACCTGTGATGATGGTAGTTTTGACCAGAAAAGCCATCAATTAGTGATTTAATATTTATTAATTCACGAATATGTAATTTTTATACATTTTATAATAAACACTTATTAAGTATGCAAAAATGTTGGAGAAGTAATACAATGAACACCTTATACACACCATTTAGATTTAATAATTGCTTTATCTGTGACTTTGCTATTTTTGGTGTTGTGTTTTCCTGCAGTTATTTTGCTATCGTGTGTGTATATATATTTTTCCTCAATCATTTGAAAGTAAGTTGTAAGCATCATGGCACTTTACCCCAAAATACTTTGGTATGGAGCTCTTCCAAATAAGAAGATTCTCCTACATAGCCACAGTACCATTACCACATCTGAAACAACTGACCGTGATTTAAAAATATCCAATACCAAGTTGCTATTCATACTTCTTCTGTTGTTCCCAAAATGTCTTTTAGAGTTGTTTTTCTTCGTTGTTTTGTTTTGTTTTTCCAATTAGGAACCAATCATAGTTTATGCATGCATTGTGTTTGGTTGTGTTTCTTTAAATCTGAGTACCCTCCCCATCTTTTCTAAGGGCACGGACTTTTGAAGAGGCCAGGCCATCTGTCTTACGGAATGTCCCACATTCTGGATTTGTCTTATGGTCTCCTTGCAGCGCTGTTTTCAGTGAAAATTTTGAAAAAGGGTGAAAAAATCTGGAGCTTGAACTGGTGTTCCTGGGCTATTCCAAGGACTTAGAACCTGTACAGCCTATAGGAAATGAGGGAAGAAACCAAAAAACAAAGCACACTCAGGTTTTTGAAATTCTAAACCCATTAAACACTAATTTCCCATTCTCTCCCCCACCACAGCCCCTGGCACCATCATTTTAGTTTCTGTGTGAATTTCACTTCTTTAAGAGCCTCATATAAATGGAATCATATAATATTTGTCCTTTTGTGACTGGCTTATTTCATTTAGCATAATGTCTTTAGGGCTCATCCATTTTGTAACAAAGTTTCCTTTCTTTTGAAGGCTGTATTTTATGTATTTCCCACATTTTGCTTGTCCATTCATCTGTTGATGGACATTTGGGTTGCTTCCATCTTCGGCTATTGTGAATAATGCTGCTGTGAACATGGGTGTACAAATACTGTTCACTTTCTTGCTAGGCACACTCACTTTTACCTTTTGCCCTGGGGCTAGCCCTCAGACAGCCTCTAGTAACTGGTAATTTTAGAAATCATTTCCCTTTCCATCATTCTCTTCCTTTTACTAAAATCTAACATAAAACTACTCCTTCAGTCTTGCCATTATTTGGAGCTTACAGCCATCTACACCAATAAGAGAAATCTGGGCCCTACTCAAGGCAAATATTTCTACACTGCTTACTGTGGCAAGTATGTTGATTACAATATCAAGACGTAATCAAGCCAAAAGCTCCAAGATTTTAAAGCCACTAAAAAAAAAAGCCAGAGATACCTTTTCAAATCAATTTAATAAATTTTAATGTTAGGCTTCCATACGAAAAGGAGCTGGCTTTTTAAGGAATTTATTCTAAGATTCCAAATTAACATGTGTGGTTTATATCAAGCTACCACAAACTATGAGAGGAAGCAAGGCAAACTCTGAACTGGATGAGCAGGAAATGGGGATCCAGTGTCAGAGCTCTGCTGATACCCATGTGACCTGGGGCGAAGTCTTAACTTTACTGTAAGTGCCTCAGTTTTCTCAGCTGCCAAATGGGAGGTTGACTTATGGCCCTCGAATGCTATGGTTGCCTGAGCTACATTTTATTTATTTGCAAAAACCAATAATAAGGAGGCAGGTATAGAAATGGGAAAGCCCTGAAGTTGAATTTCAGCTTTTCTACAAATTAGCTGAGTGATTGTGCAAGATCCCTTAATTTTATAAGCCTACATTTTCTCACTTGCAAAATGGTGATGGTAAATGCAGAGCAGTGATAAAGAATATAAATAATGAAGTATGGCGAAGGGCTTTGTAATTTTAAGGTGCTCTAGGATTGCATGAGAATGATTATATGGAGGATTTTAAGCCATAAGAGCTCTATAAATGTAAGGGATTACTATAGAAGTAAGGACACTATTCTTAATAACTTGTACAAACTCATAATGTTTTATATTAGAAATAGGTTATAAATCCTGCTCCCTTCTATCTAAGAAACTATTTTCTATTGGCCTTGGGTATTTCATTAAATTGATTTGAATGTTGTGGTAGATCCTCTCTCATCCCTATTTTGTGAACTTATAACAGCTGTTTGAAAATGTTTTATTTTGCTCCAGAACTTGTTGCAGCATATCTTGTTACAACGACCCTCCAGCCTGCCAATGGAGCTTTGGTTTTGCCAGTTGTGATGACTCTAAAGCTCTTTGTCAATTATTTTTAGTCTTGGAACTCTTGAATGGCTAGTTGGGTTGCATACTGCTTTAACCACCGAAGAGTAGATTCCCGGGTTTTGCCGTGTTTTAGAATCTGCATTTAATTACGGTTTTTAAAAACAATGTTCCTCACTAGAGCTTCGAATAGTTCCTATCAATATTTGTTCACTAGTCTCTTTACAACCACACAATCTTCTCTTCTAAGGAACTTCCTGTGTTTCTACTTACCAAGGGGGACTATTTGAGAAAAAGAATGTAGGAATAGATGAGCTCAGAGTTGAGCTAATGGCTCGTTTTAGAGTCAAGGGTGGTATGCCATGCTAAATAATTAGTATGCGTAAGAATCACCTGGAATTTATAATAAAAGTGCAGATTTCTGGACCTTGACCCCAGAGATCCTCTGATTATGGATTTCTACGGTGGGTCTTTTAGACATGCTCCCCAGGTGATTCTGACGCAGGGGTTCCACATTTTTAGAAACCTGGTGGAGAGAGAGCACTGGTTCTCCTATTGTTTTAAGCAAGTTGCCTCCAGACCAGCCACAAACTTACTGTGCTCAGTCTCCATGTTTATAAACAGCTATGAAAACAGCAACTGATCTCTCAACCTCACAGATTTGAAATAGGAGTAATATGAAACAATAGACATGAAACCATTTTGAAGAATAAAGAACTCATGCCAGTGCAAGGCACTCTCATCCTTCTCAGCATTCTATTGTCTCAATGCAGCAGACCCCAGCTGGCAGCCCATCCTGCCCCCATCCCACTAGGCACTTCCAGGTATCCCCCTGAAGGGAGGGAAGCCCCACTGATCTGCTTTTGTCTACTTAGTCCAGACAGGTTTATGCCCTTTTATTTTCTTTCTTATTTTTATTTTTCACCTAGGTTTATGCCCTTTTATTTTCTTTCTTATTTTTATTTTTCAATTAGAGTTCACATTCAATATTACTTTATGTTAGTTTCAGGTGTACAGCATAGTGGTTAGACATTTTTATAATTTACAAAGTGGTCCCCCTGATTAGTCTAGTACCCACCTGGTGCTATACATGTTTTTACAATATTATTGACTATATTCTCTATGATGTACTTCACATCCCTGTGACTATTTTGTAACTACTAATTTCACCTAGCCCCTCAACCTCCATTTTCACTATTTTCACCCAGCTCCCAACCTCCCCACCCAGGTTTGTACCCTTTTCATAGAGTACTACAGAACCACACATATATCTGTCTGAAACCAAGAATGGATCTGGGATGATCTTCTATTTAATAGGCCCAAGTCCTCCTTAAAATCTAGGTACATCTGCATCATTAATGATCCCATTACTTTTAGTTTCAACAATGTTACATCATTCCTGGGCCATACACCTTCACTTTGAGCCAGGGCTTACACCTGAGGGCTTACAGTCCATACCTACCCTCATGCTTAGAATTCCCATGTACAGGATGTACCTTTTGAAGTTTACACTGATCAACTTTACATTCATCTTTTCTCCCTCACTCTATTCTAATTACTTTGGCAAGAACCTTTCCAGGGTATTTCGCCCTTTTTGGCCACATTCAGTTAGGAATAAAATAACAGGAGTCTCATTTCCAGTTAAAGCCAGCTAAAGACAAAGTTAAAATCCAGTTAAAGACACTGCCCTTATCTTTTATATATATGGCAGCCTACCTGCAAGGCCTTCAACTGCTTATGGCTTTGTTAAATATTCTGCAATTTCCTTCTCTTTTTTCTACTCTTCCTTATGATTAAAATTTTTTTAATTAAATTTTTAATTTTTAAAAATTTTCAATTATAGTTGACATACGATAATATATTAGTTTTAGGTGTACAACCTAGTGATTAGACATTTATATAACTTTTGAAGTGATCACCCCAGTGAGTCTACTATCATCTCATACCAGGATATTCTGCAATTTCTGATGAGTGAGCATTTGTAGTCACCCTAAAGAGCAAAGAGGGGCATGATTACCCTCGTGTGGCCTAACAAATTCTTTCCCTTGCTCACTCTCTCTTATTCTTTCACTCGTTCACTCAACAAATAATCATCAAGCACCTCATATGTGCCAGACATTGGAGAGACAGCACAAGATAGACAATATTCCCATCCAATGGAGTTTATGCTCTCATGGGGAAGACAGACGGTTAAGAAACAAGAAAATTTAAGGTAATGGTAAATATTAGAAAGAAAGAGATACACTGTTGTGTTATGCAGAGTGAATGGGGCTGGAGGATTGCTGCTATAACTGGGTAGTCAGGAAAGGCATCTCTGAGGAGGTGACTTTTGAAGTGAGACTTGAATGAATTAGCTTGGGAAGGTATTACATAAGCTTCTTCTCTGATGCTTCCATGTTATTTTGCAGAGGGAAGAAATCCTTATGCTCCGATCATGACATTCTTATAGGTTACTGCTAGGATATATACAACAGCCCACCAGAATGAATACTCAGCATAAAACCTGCCACAGTTCTTTTAGTTAGTAGCGGCAAGTGAGCCAAAGGATTGCTCAGAATAGATTCCTGAAAAGGTCTATTTTATCCAGTTAAATTAAGCAGTTTACCAAAGTGTTATGCTTTTTAGAACCCCAGGAAAGGACTCCCACCCCTCAACATATCCTAGACTTTCCAACTAGGCCCTGGAGATTGCAATTCTTTTAAACCAGTTTTTCATTCTACAGCCAGTTAAAAGACTTAACAAGCAATACCCTCAGGAGAAGGAGCCAATTAGCCCTGCATACATGCTATGGTTCTAAAGAGGATGCAGACTCTTTCTGTAAAGAGGAGGAGGGTGGAGGAAGAGATGTGTGCTGGAGACAACTGGAAAAGGAAAGTTAGGGGAAAGGGAAGAGCTGAAGAAAGGAGAATGGAAGGGAGGGAAGGCTGTGTGTCCTTGAGCAATTTATTAACTCCATAAGGGATTGTAACTTTTCTAGACTTCTCTGGAGCTTGAGGAAGTTGGGCATACTTGGAGTTAGTCAGAGCAAATAATTAAGCAAATAATTCTTCATCTTTAAGAAAGAGCCAGTGGGTAAGAAAGCCTCAATGAGATGAGGCTTTTAGTATGTGACCTTGTCACCTGTCAATCGGTAGGGACCTCTGCGTGAAGTCTAACTGGGTAGGAGGTGGGGTGGGTAAGGTGTGAGTGGGAATCTGGAGGATTCCTTCCAGCCCTGAGCAACCTACCCTCATTTTGTTTCCCTGGCCCTAATTGGAAGGGTGAAAAGTGTGGAAAGGGATGGAAAGAAAAGGCTAAAGAGCTTTGTGGACTAATTCAATGAATATTTAGAATAAAAACTAACTCAAATAAATCCCGAGGCCCTCAGGAGGCTCATTTTCCCAGAATCATAATCAAAGAAGGTAATCCAGGAGCCAAGAAGAAATTAAACCTGCATTCCAATCTTTAGAGATGCAAATCTCTAAGAGGATACGAGAATCCGATTCATAACCCAGAGGACATGTCTCAAATTCCCCTTTCTCTCCTTCTTAATCTGCATCTGACGGAGACTTTTACCCACCAAATCCCCCAAATTATCTCCAATACCCAGACCATGCATTTTATTCTCCTTCTTCATTCACTCCTTTCTTTCCTCCCACCTCTCCAATCTTATTTCTCTTATCTCCAAACTCTGCATAACAAAAGGCTGCAAACCGATTTTAAAAGATAAGGCTATCCTTAGAGCCGGTACTGTTCAATGGAAATATAATGTGAGTCATATACATACTTAAAAAATTTCTAGTAGCCACGTTTTAAAATGTAAAAAGAAACAAGTGTTGTTCCTGTGTAAGAATGAGGCACTAAGAAGCTGACAGGAATTAGGAGTGTCAGATAAAATACAGGATGTTTAGTATGATTTAAATTTCAGATAAACAATAATTAACATTCTAATATAAGTATGTCCTAAACATTACATGAGACATAGGTATGCTAAGAAATTATCCGTTGTTTATCTGAAATTCAAATCTACTGAGCATCCTGTATTTCTTTTTGCGAAATCTGGCCACCTTTGGTAAGGTCTGAGTCAACTAGTGGGACCCCAGTTTTTCTTGGGCTTATCAGTTTTCTCTGAGAAAAATCCTTCAGTTTGCCCTTTAGGATTATAAGTCCAGCTACTAATGTGCCACAAGCAATCATGGGAAGGGATCAGTGTGCAGACTCTTGAGTGCCGCCGTCCACTTCTCTTCAAACTGTGTCTGGTGTCTCTCCTGAACGGAATCCTGGAGGAGTTGGGGAGGGGCAGTTGCCTGGCAGGGAGAGTTTGGGAGGAGAATTAGAAGTGATTTAAATGTGTCGTTATACAAACTTTCAACCAATCCTCCTGTTTTTTAGGCCTGCCTGGCACTCGAACCTTTGGAGATACCCATTGCCCCCAGTGTTTTGGGTCTTTCTGGGATTCTGACTCTGTAATGGATTTGTTTTTCCCATAGGTTTAGGTCTCAGCTTTCTCTGAATATTATTTATTTCTCTCATTTGCCATGTCTTTGTCTAGTGTTTTTAGTCTCTATGGCTTTATGTCATCATCGATGTAAGAGTGCACAAACCTGTAGAAAATTTTTATAAGAATTTATTTGAGCCAAACTGACGACAATGCCAGGAAGCAAGAACTCAAACACTCCAGCGAATGACAGTTTTGCAGCTTCTAGTATACATTCGGAATTAAGCAGGGAAGGGAGATTATACGAAGGTAGGAGAAAACAAGGTGGGGATTGGATGACAGGATAATTAACAAGATTATATGCTCTCTTGTGGGTGGTTAGGCTTCTGAGGGGTCTGAAAAAGAGGTGTTTTAACGATATGTTAGCCTAGCTGCATAAACACAAGGGACAGGGCTTGCTTAAGGCAGAGATAACCTTTTATTAGGGAAGTTATAGGCCTGAGGTATGACTACCCACCATGACCTGCCCAGTTAGGAATTTATGAGCAGATCACCCTGTGAAGTTACTTTTGGTTAGATTTATTATAGCACCCCTTTTTCTTCCACATTATTAAAAAATTCATTTGCTGAATTTGTTTTGTGAGAATAGAAATAAATATGAGTGTTCAATCCACCATGTTTAACTGGACAACAATGATTTTTCCATTATTTTATTGGCCATTATACCTTGAGGAGAGAAACTGTCTCTAATGTGTTGCATATGGGAAAAGGGTGTTCGAATAAACTCAGGACTTTTTTCTTCTCTCTTTTCTCCCTTGTCCTCAGTGAAAGACCAAAGGTGACTCTGATATGAATTATAGGCCTTCCAGATTTGATAGTTTGGCACAGTTGGCTCCCCAAGGAGTACTGGACTAGAATGCCTGTAAATCTTCAGTCTTAACCAACTGTGAATTATAGTCTAACCATTTCCCGCAGGTCTATGGCTTAGAGCAATAAATTTAGATAAGGACAAGGTTTATTTTTGTTTATTGCTTTACAATAAGTGCTGTTTTCTCATGGTAATTGGTTTACAAAAGCTCTGCCATCACTAATAAATAAATATGCAGAGTCATTTGTTAAGGTGGAAGGCGAGGGACCCCAAGGCTTAAGGAGGGCTGAGAACTCTGGACTTTGCCCGGTTCCTCAGACACACCCTCTGAAATGAGCCCAGGGAATTTCAAAAGTAGTCTGACCACTTCACTCCCCCCCAAATTATTTTCTACCAACTCTTAATGTCACAATTAAGTGAGTTGGTACACGTGGCAAATATTGCAGGCAGTAAACTTCAGGCTGATAATCACCATAGTCAAGGAATGGAAGTGGATAGCAGTATGGGGCGGGGATACCAACAGCCTCCACGGGACTAGGCCAGCTCTACCGATGACAAAATAGGCTCAGAGAGCCTTCCAGCGAGTTAGCAGTGCTACTGGTATTTAAATTCACGTTTGTTGGACACTGATTCTTACAGAAGGATTTAGAACCTCTTTGAATTTAAGAATCGAAAAGGGCTACATTCATTCTAGGAAAGCAAAGAATAAAACCAAAGAACTTTCTGCAGAAGGAGATTTCCTATACTATTTGCCAAACATGGTTTTCCAAAATGAATTATTTCTCTAGCAGGTATTGTAGGGCAGTTGGATTGGGAGGACGGCTGTCAGGAAGGCTTCTGTTTTGGTGGTAGTATCAGCCAAGCAAAATCAAGAATATGTGGTGGCAAGAAACAAGAACTGGAAATCTATCTTGGTTCAGTTCACAGTTAAAGAGCACTGATATTCTTCTATAGTGATGTGAGAAATATAAACACAGCCACTTTAAAATGGAGTCAGAGCTGCTATCCCAGAGGAAATAATTATATGCTCCTCAAAACTTCAGAATGTTAAAACTAGGCAAAATAACCTTTGGACTGGGTCTAAAGCAACATTGTATTCCAAACAACAGTTACTTATGATTATGACTGAAAATTAAAGACCTTTAGAATTAACATTACTATATAAGCTTATTTGCTCCTATAGAAATTCTTTTCTTTTGTTCCTGTAATTGTTCCCCTTCCCCTTTCTCATAAATACCCCTTGCCTTCACCTCCTAATCAGAACACAATTTAGGCTTCTGCCTAAATCGGTTCTTCTCGAATAGCTATTCTTTTGGATCTCAAATAAATGCTTGTTGCCTCTCAGTTTGGCTTTTTATTTTTAGGTTGACAATAAATAAGCTCATCTCCAGGAAAACTAGGAGACCTATTAAACTGACAAAAAACAAACAAACAAACAGAAAACACAACTCCAAGCTTGATAGGACTCAGACCTGGGCCTGTTTGTTATCTTTAGGTAGGGAGATCTTAGAAAGAGAGGTGAGGTCCTATAAAGTTACATGTGAGTGGTAGAAAGATGGCTTTGTCAGTTACTCTAAGGTAGTTCGAAAGAGTCTGACAATGTTAGACTTTTATGTTCATTTTAATTGTTTCGATGTCTTAATCTAGTAATAAATTGTCAGTTAATCACTTTTATGCAATAAGAAAATGTGCATAAAATGTTGGTGCTGCTTCCTGCTCAGTGTCCACTCCCTGGCTTAGAGGGTTATTGAGATACATTTCATTCAGGCCAATTTTATCAGAGCATGGTGGGCACTGACAATTATTCCTCATGCTGCAGCAGAAATATAAAAAGCCTTCAAGTCCTAATTCCCTTAGGCCCCAAGAACATATCTTACAGAAGGAATAGCTCTGGTGTCCATGCAGAGTTTGGTCAACAAATCACATTATTTTGACTGTAGGGAAAGCCCATATTCCTGCTTCAGATCTTAGAGCCTAGGAGTTAGTAGATAGGGAGATAAATGGTTACTTAATGTAATTAAATGGGCATTCTGTGTTAAATCTAAGCTGCATGAGTATTTAGATCAGGTTTATATAAGAAAATTCTTGAGTTCTTTCTAATTACTAGTGAGATCAGAGTGTCCATGGAAAGTTACCATGTACAGAGACTGGAAAAACAGAATCATTCCCAATTTGTGCCATGTGACCCCAATATGACCTTGCTGATGTGTCTGACTTCTAGTCCTGTGGTTTAAGTGGAGAAGAGAACCCACTTTGCAAGGTTACCATGTAGAGAAGTAATTGTTAACCCTGAGTTTGCAAAAAGCAAGAGACTTTCTGAGGTTGGTGCAAATGCTCAAGAGATTTCAGTCTATCCTAGTGTATCCCTCTCACCGAGTGCATGATATCAGGAGAAGCAGCTTTGAAATTAAATAACAATGGGGTGATGCAACTCCCAAAAGGTTGGAAATTCTTTAGATAATGAGGTTGTAAAGCTACAGAGTAAAGGAAGAGGTGACTTGACTTTAGGATGACTAATACGACAATCTCAGCACTTCATTTGGTTGCTGTTGCCAAAGGAGGAGGGAGGAGGAAGAAAAGACAGAGAGATGAGGGGCGGAGGGAGAGCTGCCTCAGTTGTGACAGTTCTACTAGGCCATAAATTAAGCTAATTATTAGTATCAGCTGTTGCTTATTATTTAATTCAGCAGTGCTGCTCTGTAATTCTACAATTCTTAAGTTGGCAAAACATTTTGTAATGGAGCTGTATGAAAGATCCTACATAAAATTAAGTTTACTATTCTTGTTATTATAGTATAGGAGTCATGCTACCGAACTGGTTTGATCATAAATTAAGAAGGTGGCTGTTAAGGAAGAGACTGAGAGAGAACTGATGTTTGTTTCAAGCCAGTTGTCAAACCCCAGGAACAGGGGCCCAGTGGATACAGGTTAAGAAAGATGAAATCTGCCATAAAGCCAGAAGTGTGAGTTCTGTTTCTGATTTTGTCATTATTTTGACCTTTAGAATGGAGAAGAAATGAAAATGTTTGTTTTGTATCTACCTGCCCAGGATGAAATAGAGAAGAAAAGACTCTGGGAGAGAAATGGAGATTTCCCTTAAGAAATGCATTAAGTACATGCCAGGTGATATAACCCTTGAAGGTTTTCTAGCTACAACAATTTTACTTGAAAGCTATTGATTTAGGAAACAGAGGACAAAAAAACCCTGGAGTTTTGGATTAATACTCCCTCCGTGCACTTATGTGAGAACACTTCACCCAAAGTGAGTCCACGGGAGGGGTAGGCAGACATCTGCATGTGCATAGTGACTCTTCCTTACAGTTTCAAAATTTTTCTTTGACTATTTCATATAAAGAATTCTGAAAAAATATAGCAGTGCTTTCAAAAAAACTTTAAAAGGAAGTTTTTAAACAAATAAAAGTAATACATAGAAACACAAGAAAGCAGAGTCATAGGAGCAAAGCTCAAACATTCAATAGCTGTCTAGTGAGCTCTAACTACCTTATGTGGCATGCACTGCTCTTGGAGGCAAGATCATAGTGGTGAGTGACGTAAACCAGGATCCAGTCTCCACGGAACTTAGGAGCTGCATACTCTTCTGGGTTCAAGAGAGAAAGGCCTGATCGTTTGAAATCAGTTTTGGTAAGTAGACTATACATAAAGAATAAGTGGGATAGGGATGGGATAAGGCAGTCTTTAAAGGCAGGGCTCAGAAGCCTATGGTAAGGAGGTCAAGAGCGACTTTGGAAACAATTTATAGTGGTTCAGTATTCAAGCTGTGGAGAGTCACGTAGGGGTGCTACTCTGAGTTCATCCCAGCCATTCCCAGCCTTTGGCAACCTCACCCACACCTTCCACTCCCACTGGATTTCAGGCAGCTGAAGGATCATCTTCTGGAGTGCCCTGAGGCTCATTCAGGCAGATTGGTCAAATGTCCTGCCTTTCCTTGCAGCTATGCCCACTCCCCAACTTGGTTCACTGGGATGTCAGTGAAGGAAACCCTAGACAGATACTTTTGAATTTACTGATCCCAATTTTGGTGTTTCTAAGAGAAAAGGACAGCCAATGGAACAGGTTTCCCATCTAGAGGCTCTATTTGCATTTGAAAAACTGGAAGCCATCTGGTCTGCTGGCCTGTATCACGTGACCTAGATAATAATGAGAAGATCTCACCATGTAGGATGGCTTGATCTTCATCTGGTGTCCACTGAGCCCACACAATTGCTCAGGCATTGTAGAACAAGGTGGCACATTCCTAGCCCTTGATGGATTTGTAATCTAAAGTTACATGTTTTACATTTAAAAGAAGAACTTAAATATGCAGGTCAGTTCCACATCCTAAATATTTATCAATTGCCATTAACTTAGACCATTAAACACTATCTTTTTGAAACCCCCATCTCTCTGCCCTTACTAATGGAACATTCTCAAAAATAGGCTTTTTTCTCTTTCTTAAATGTTCTTATATGGCTTTCCCTGTTAAACTAAACTAGGGAAATATTATCATTACTGAAATCTTTCCCTCTTTAGATTGAAATGAGCATTTAACTTAAAACGAATTGCAAGCCCAGCTTTAAAGGGCCATTAATTAGTAATGGCACCAAGGAGCAGGGTGACTAGATGGCTGAAATTGGGAAGAACGGGCCTAAGTTTTGCTTCTTGTCCCATCTGACAACATTTGTCCTTCAAAAGCACATTTAATTACTTACTGAGGTAACTAGGTAGAATTTCAGCACGGTGCCTGGCACACGGAAAGCTCTCAGTGTTTTCTGCCATTTCCCTCTCCTTTCTACTTTCTTTGCTCTCAGCAGTCATTCATACCTCCCATCTCATTATGAAAATAGTGGCTTGAACTACTTCAACTTTTCTAACTCAAAGTTTATCTCTTTGGTATTCCTTTCTTGGTCTGACTCCACTGATAATCTTGCTGCCACCTGCTCCAGGCTCCTCTGAAGTCCCCATTCTGCCAGTAATCTCTTCTTACTGTATACTGTATATCTTCATTTTCTCCCCCTTTCATGCTTCCTTACCTAGGTCGACTCAAGTGCTCTTTCTTAAAATCTAGCCAAACTTTCTCTCGACTCTTTTTCTTCTTAAGTTGTTGTCTGTTTTCTCCTACTCATTGTGCCAAGCTTCTTGAAAGAGTCGTTTATACTCTGTCCCTCCAATTCTTCATCTAAAATCCCTCCCTTGCTTATTGCAACCTGGCTTCTGGAGCTATTAAAACTGCTTTCTCAGCGATCAGTAATGACTCCTGTTTACCAAATCAGGCGGCCTCTTCTCATTCTTCTTCTGGCTCTGTGGCAGATGGTGTGCTTATCTACTTTCCTGATAAATACTTCTGATTGCCTTTATTTCTATTTGCCGTTCTTTATCATCTCCCATATCTGAA
>NW_011888796.1:3567357-3569485 GCF_000151845.1 Pteropus vampyrus | reverse complement strand
TGCTGAAGCAGAGAGGGGACAGTGAATGCACACCCCCAAATTTCTCTCTTCTTGCCCTCTAATCTCCAGCAGGTTTCTTTGATTGGCCAAACTCAACGAGAAGCCAGACAACCACCAACGATGGTTAGATGAGGCAGATTACAAAGCAAGACAGAGAGAATGAATGGTAGTGTGAGAGAGCGGGAAATTATGTGGAGAATAACCACATAATCCCCATTTATATATAGTGAAATCCCTGGTATCTTTTAGGACACAGTTCAAATGCCACCTTTTATATGAAGTCTCCCTTCATTTTCCTAC
Organism: Pteropus vampyrus; assembly: GCF_000151845.1. Taxonomy (NCBI): domain Eukaryota; kingdom Metazoa; phylum Chordata; class Mammalia; order Chiroptera; family Pteropodidae; genus Pteropus; species Pteropus vampyrus. The sequence continues at coordinate 3,569,185 of NW_011888796.1, read as the reverse complement.
CTTAAAATCCAGTTATTATTTTATTCCTCTATACTCCTTTAACTGTTGTTATGTCTACATTATTGCAGCCATCAGTCTGACTTATGATACAATTATTTGTGTATCTGCATCCGTCTCCTGCATCATATTTTGTGCTGCTGGAGGAAAGGGCTAGTACTTCATTTGCTGCAGTGTCTTGCAGGTAACAGGCATTCAATAACTGTTGGTTGAATTTAATTGCATTTTCATGTTATCTCCTTCTCAGGCTCTGTCAGGGAGATTCATATATACTTGTAAACTATAGTCGTCACATTTTTTACATTCCCCTTTTTCATAAGAGTTCCTTTTTAGGTCCTACTGCTTTTTCCTTGATTTTCCCCTTCTCACCTACATTTCTTAGGTTAGATACTTTAACTACAGCTCACTAACAAATTGTTGGAAATACTGTCATCAGTGATCATGGCAAGGGTCTAAAAATCTCTAGCTTTATTTCATGTCCTAAATGGTATGTATAATTTTTTTCTTTAATTTATGCATGCGGCAAGCTTAAAAATTAAGTTTTCAGAACCTAATTTTTCATCTTCATTGGATTTTAAAGTTTTCTGAATAGAAGTTATGCTTGGCTTAACATGTTTCGCATATAGTACAGACTGTGTGCTTCTCCTTTTCTTCATAAATACCGACAGCAAGTGCAGCTAACATATTTTTACTATTCAAACACCATTCTACATTGATGGTTTTGATGCACATTAGTATGTGGCTTTGAGATTTTAATATGAAAAGGAGTATTTTTAGACCAAATAAAAATATTATTTTACATCTGTGGTATTGATAATAGGAGAAATAATGGCAAAAATTCTAATTCCCATAGCAATTCTGAGTTCTCATCTCAAATATATTTTTCATCTTAAGAAGTTCAACTTTGGCCTTTTTTATATCTTTCTTTACCCTTCTTCATATGATCATCTTTTCCTCTCCTTATTGAACATATGAAGCATAGTTATAATAGCTGTTTTAATGTCTTTGTTTCCTAATTTTATCACCTGTGTCATAGCTGGATCAATTTGTGTTGATTGATTTAGTTTTCCTCATTCTGCATTGTATTTTCTTGCTTCAATTTGCATGCCTGGTTAAAAAAAAAAAAAGACCAGTAAAAAAAATGGATTCAGGTACTGTGAATTTCACATTGTTGGATGCTGGATTTGGGGCCCGGGGGATGGTTTCCACTAAATTTTTTGACACAGTTATGTTAGTTGGAAACATTTAGATCCTTTTGACGCTTGTATTTAAACCTGAACAGGCAGGAGCAGAGCAGCTTTTAGTTTAGGGCTAATTTGGCCTGATAATGAGGCAATACCTTTCTGAGTACTCAACTGGATGCCCAATGTGCTAGAAAGTTTTCCATTTGGCTGTTGGGAATGTGAACTATTTCCAGCCCTGTGTGAATGCCAGTAATTACTCCTTGCAGGTGTTTCTCTCCCTGGCTGCAGATAATTTCCTCAAATGTGGTGCTCAGCTAAAGACTCCATGGGAAGCCCCCGCAGATCTCCAGAGCACTCTTAACCCTCTCTCCCTCTCTCCCTCTCTCCCTCTCTCCCTCTCTTAAGCTTTCTTCTCTGGTAATCTACCCTACCAATTCTAGTGCCTTAGCCAATCTGAATTCTCAACTCCATCTCTATATAACTTCCAGGCTTCACTGGGGTTCCCTTCCCTGTACTATAGCCTGGAATCTCTCCAGGCAGTAAACTGGGGAGATTATGGGTTCAACTCATTGTTTTTCTTCTTTTAGAGATCATTGTCTAGTGCTGCATGTTATCCAATATCTGAAAACTGTTGTTTGTATATTTTG
>NW_011888796.1:3527347-3566052 GCF_000151845.1 Pteropus vampyrus | reverse complement strand
CTTTCTACTATTACTCCAGGAGTACTGAGCATTTCCATGGCTATGATTAATTCCCTGTTCCTTATGAAAAGAATCATTGCACTAAATACCTAAGTGATAGGCATCTAGAGCATAATGCTTGCTTGAATATGAGAGAAAGAACAAGGCCATTTGTTTCTAATGATTCTATATGCATTTCCTGGTATTTAATTAACCTTTATAATCTAACTCATCCATCTTTCTGGTTTCCAAAGGAGCTACCAAGAAAGTACAGGATGCAGGAATTAGAGTGAGGCTGTGTGATTCACAATATGTTAACCTGTGGCCAGTATGCTACTTTCCAGTGCTTTAGGTAATGTGTAAATGTGTTTGGAAGAGAGTGAAATAACACCCACCCAGTGGGGATACTACCTTTCATGTTTTAGGGAGAGAGTTACACCTCTAGCAACCTATCTTAAAAGAATGACTTTTAGATACAACCTGTGTTCCTATTAGTGTCTCATGCACCTCAGTTAAAATGCAGCCAAGTATTTCCTGAAAGACATGGGAAGATATTCAGAGACATATGTGCAAGTCCAAGATGAAAAAGCCATGGCTCATTATGCAAGTCAGAAAAAGTGCTAGGATTTGCAATTATATAAGCCCAAGACACCTCCTTCTAATTCTGTTAACTGATTTAAGATTTCTGGCTCTGTGGCTCGTTTTGAATTCTTGAATTGCCAATGTAGCATGTAGATGCCAGAAAGATGCCTCCAAGATTTAGCCAGCCAATAAAAAAATATAAAGAATAAGATTCCTGACTTCAAGAAGCATATTCTTGTCACATGGGAGATACTATTGTGTAAAAATTACTATAACACAGGAATACTATGAAGGAAAACATTGCTGTTGAGAGGGGAAATGTTATTTAGGAGGGCAATGATTTTGGTGGATTATGCATTGGCAGGAAGAGCCTGCTTTTCCCCTGTCCCAAATCTAAGACAAGGATCAAGAATTTAACAAATGGGAGGCCACTACTAGGGGCAGGACACCTATTTAAATTTGAGTTTCAAATAAATGATGAATCATTTTTTAGCATAAGTATATCGTATGCAATATTTAGGGCATACTTATGCTAAAAATGATTTGCTGTTTATCTGAAAGTCAAATTTAATTGAACATTCTGTATTTTATCTGCCAATCCTAGTCGCTACCTAGAATAGGAGTAGATGCATTATACGTGGTTGTCTTTCCCTCACCTTTTGGTTCCCTCACGGCAAGATGAGTTGTTATTGACATCCTCCACATAAGTAGGATCCAACTAAGGGTGAGAACACAGCTGAATTCTTGCTACTGCAGAGACAGAATGGAGGAGCAGGCTGTAGAGTGAATTAACTCAAGAACTGTGAGACAAGCTCTCTACTACTCCACAAGTAAACCAGAATGTTCTAGAGGATTTGAATAAATTCCCTACCATGGAAATTCTTAGAGTGAGTGAAGGTGGAGATTCCATAAGCTAGGTCAATGAATGCTGATTATGAGATGGGGTGCACCTGCTATATGGAATCATGCCATGCAAACTTCCAGAGCTGGAGAATATGGGGGTGAGAAGACAAAGGTAGTGATTGGAATGCATTTAAAATGTTCAATGAGTTGCAGAAGGTCTTGGAGACTGCGTTAAGTATTTGGGGATTAATTCATGAAGCAATGGGGTTCCTCTGGGGGTTTCTGAGCAGGAAATGGCATGATCAGAATTGTGTTTTAGGAATATTAATCTGGTAGCTCTTTATAGAGGTATTGCAAAAGGGAGAAAGGATGGAGACAGGATAATCAACTGAGAGGGGATACAGTCAGGGCTACTGCTAATCAATATGGCATCTATATGCAAATTAGAAAAGGTACCTCCCTTGGGTAGGATGCAGACCAGGGCACTCATTTGAAAAAAAGACTGTGCCAAGGCACATGGTTTGGTGACTAAATCAGAGACTTGATTTTAGCCCCACCTCTTCCCCATTATTCTCTTGGCCAGTATAGTAATTGTCGAATTAACACTAATGGTTTAATGCAACAAAGGTTTATTCCTTGCTCATGTCACAGTCCAATGCCTACAGGGTAACTCTCCTCCTAGTGAATGGTCAGAGATCCAGGCCACCCACCTTTATCTTATAGTGAGAACAGCTGGACTATGAAACCTCCAACATCACTGAGGGAGGGGAAGAGTGAGCTGGAATTTCTTGCAGGGGCATTTTGACCAGACTTGGGAGTGACTTATATCACTTCTGTCTACCTCCCATTGTCTAGAATGTGGCTCCAACCTGACTACGAAGGAGGCTAGGAAATATAAAAGAGGACTTGTGCTGCTCTGAGTCTAAGAAGCATTGAAAGATGATTCTAGGAATTGGAGAAGATTGTAGAAATATTAGAGGAAACCTGATACACTTTGATTTTTATTTTGACTATAATAGAAGAGTATTATCCTCTCTTTCATGCAAAGCAGTTTAATGAGCATCCATATCGAGTGGTCTAGTTTTTCTAGAACTATATATGTGGAAAACTGTGAGTCATAAATATAGGAGGGACCTCTAGAACTTGTATGGTCTGTGCTACTCTGTCAGGCATGACTAACTTAAGCCTAAAACCATTTAAAAATATATACATCCAAGTTAGTTTCTACCTGTAAAAATTGCTCTTATTTCATCTGCATGTGATACTGGAGTTCTAGATTCAATTTGATGAATGTAAAATTTATCCCAGGTCCTTTGGTGAGCAAAGTGGTGATAATTGGGTAACAGTAAAGGGAGGATAAAAACTCTCTTACCACAAAATCAAAATTATCTCTGTGCCACTCTGTTCACTGGAGCTTCAGTTAGCCGCCTTGTTTCCAAGTTAAGCTCATAGAGGACAAAGATATTCTTTGAGTATTCGAAATTGCTATCACATGGTTTCACACGATCAAAATAGACCCTTGACCAATGAGAACTTTGCCATATTGGTGAACATCAGCCAAGGACACTTTAAGTAGAAGGTCATAAGGAATCATAACTATAATACATAGTTTAAATAAATATTTCAGATGTAACACTATAGTATCCACATGTCTTAGATTTTCCAGGAAAATCCAGATTTTAAGTACTAATTTAATTGTTAGACTTAGTTTCACTCTATTTGGTGAGAAAAATATGGTTACCACAGCTGTATCTCTCTGGGGGGAGCTGGTAAATATATTCATTTTAAGTTGTGGAGAACTAATCAAGCACGTTTTGTCTTAGAGGTACACAGAATATTAAAAATGAAAGTGCTGCATAGATTATTTTATTAGGCCTTTATTTTAAAAATGAAGAATATTTCTATAAAAGAGAGACAAAGTTAATTAGATTTCTTCTATAATTTAGGAATGTGGACATAAGTACATATACGGTTTCCCATGATACTTTAAAAATAGCTGTTAAAAATATTAGAACTTTCTTAGAATCCATTTGCAGTACCTAACAACATGTAGTTTTATTTAGTCAAATCCTTTCTGCTGAAATAAAGTCCATTCATTCATTCATTCATTCATTCAGCCATCCATTCATTCAGTAACTATTCATTGAGCATCTCCCATAGGCCCGGCACTATTCTAGACACTAAGGATACAATGGTGAATCCATCTGATTGAATAATTCTTCGTTAGGAATTTGCTTTTTTGTAAATGAAATATTGAGCCTGATGGAATGAACAGAAAATATTGGGTTTAGGATCAGAAGACCTGAATTTTAAATGTGATTATACTGAGCCATGAATTATATTAATGATATCAAATAACTAGTTTCCCAACCCCAACTCTCATTCATCTTTAGTCATTTTTTTCTCCTAACCAGTTAGCATATCCTTCACAATTTCTGACATTTGCCTCCTGCTATCCATTTCCTCTCCTAGTTATTTCTTGTTTCAATTATTGCATCCAGAGCCATACCACAAATGATTCTGTATGTCATTCTACTGCATGTAGCACAGACATTAGTGCCCACCAAACATTCATGTGCTCCCCTGTATTTCCCAGTCTCCCTTGTTAATTCAGAGCTCTATGACTCCTATATCCACTATTTATATATTAGACATTCATAAACTCTTTGTTTCAACATGTGGCCTCATTAGCTTTTTAAAAAACTAGCTTTTAAAATGTTTATCTTTCCTATAGTTCTGTCCCGTTATCATAGGGCTTTCACCTTTTTGCTGATTTTATAAGGAACCATTAGTGTTGCATTTAAATAACTAATGACTTCTCCTGAGCTCACCTTGTAACCAAAGTAATGTAAGGGGGGTTGAATCATTTAGTTGGTAAGAAGCTAGATGGTCCATGTGGAAAGGAACCCAACACAGCCCACTTGACTTTATATAAACAAAATCACTGACCCTCTCTATATAAGTTTACAAGTTTACAAGAGAATAGAAGAGAGTGGTAAGATCTGTATGTGAACATTAGAAAAATTAGGAGAGTTGTAGAAAATTGAAGGAGGAAGCAAGGAAAGGAGTATAGCAGGATATCAGAGATGTCAATTCTTGTGTCTGTCCATCTCCTATTTCTACTAAAGAGTCTGCCATGTTCATGCCCATAGTCCCTGCCGAAGGTGCAGGCAACACCACCTTGATGCAGTATTTTGGTCCAGAATTAATACCTGATTGAAGACCAGAAGGCCTATGATGTAACTTAGTAGAGAAAGATATTAAAGCCCAGAAAGATTTCCCTCTCTGGAGAATGTGAACCAAAAAACTGAGAATTTGAAAGTTAAGATTGTATCGTGCCATGAAAAAGATGAAATTATAAAGAAGCAAAAACTATGAGCAAGCAAAAACCAAAAGGTGGTATAAAAAATGGAAGTCTGTTGGTATTGTGAGAAGAGCAGAAAATGACATAGGAGAGTGTGAGAGAGATGGAGACATAAAGGAGCAGGTCTCCAGTTGCCTCAGTATTTGATGGCAGGTCACCAGGTAAGAATCAGTTCATGTGTTTTGAACTGAAAATAGTTCAAAGTCCCTCTTTTCTTGAAGTAACCTGACTTACTTGATTCCTTGTACCTTAAAGAACTCAAGTAAGTTGGATGGACTTCTCAGCCACTTGACATGCCAGTGTAAGAGCTCAGAAGACTGGGAGTGTATTTTAAACTAAATGATCAGCCTTGAAATAAATACGTTAGCTCCACTGACCCTCTCTATATAAGTTTACAAGTTTACTTATAAATTGTGCTAGCACAGTTTGTAGGAGATTGTTTTTAGGACCCTTACATTTTGTTTTAAATACCAACAGTTGTGTTATGGCACATACAACAGAACTGAAATGACATTTAGCCTTTGGTCCAGGAAATCTTGTCAATCACCTATTTCTTTTTCTTTTTGAGATTCTCTTTTCATGTTATTTTGACTTTGGATTTAGACCAGATAATAATAATAGTGTTCACAAAGGCTTGCTTTAGTTTAGGGTCTTTGTAGAGCTATTAATGGCTAACATTTATTGTGTGCTTACTTTATGCCAGGCATTGTTCTTAAGTCTTACACATAATAACTCATTTTACAGTCATGACAACCTGATAAAGTAGATATTATCATTTTCACTTTATATAAATAAAAAATGAGACAGATGTTTAAAAAGTTTCCCAAGGTTTCCTCACTATTAGGTGGCAGAGCCTGGATTCAAATATAGTTAGGATCTATGTTCTGAACCATGACTTTTTCCTGCTGTTTCCTTGGAAACTGTGGGTTGTGAGTTTTTAAATCCCCTGACAGTTATAATGCAATGAAAATTAATTAGCTCATTCAATAAATATGATACATAGTGTTGATCAAGACAGATAGGCAGGGTCTCTGCCGTCAAGGGGCCTTCTCATGTTTTAGACTTTTGTCAATTTGGTTAGAGTTCGTCTATTCCATGAGAATCTAATTTTCCCTCTGGTGAACTCATAAGATTGAGTTTTTGCCACTGCAAAGTATGATATTGGAACTTTTGTGACCTCAGCAAGGCTCATTCTTACTGGAGCAAGTATTGAAAACATATTGAGAGTAGTAAATTATTGTTTTTTTGGCCGGAATTTTTCTCTCTGAATTTTTCTTTCTCTTGCACCTATCTTTTCCTTCCCCAGTCTGTATTTTTATTTTTGGTTTAAAATTTTTAAATATAGTAGCCGGTACTTTGTTACATTTATTTCAAAGATTTTTGGATTTGTTTCTTCTTTTGTAGAACATTAATGATCCAACTTAACTCAATATAATTTATCAAAGTACTATGGCATTGTATCAGTTCAGTGGCATGTAACAGAAAAACCTAGATAATAACGGTTTAAATAAGGTAGAAGCTTATTTCATTTTCACATATAATAATTTTGGAGGTTATCAGTCCAGGATTAATATAGAAGTTTCACAAAGTTGTCAGAGAGCCAGATCCTTCCTCATTATTATGCCATCCCCAGGGTATGGCTATCCTCATGGTCCAATAAGGCGGACAGGGCTCTCCAGTCATCGCTTCATGTTCTGGGTAACAGGATGGAGAAAAGTGATAAGAAAGGTATATCCCTTTCCTTTTTGACTTTTTTTTTTTTTAAACAGAAGTCATATACAATATTTCTGCTTAGATCTCAACAGCTAGAATTTACTCATGTGGCCACAGCCATGCTGGGGACACTAGAAAGTGTTCGATTTTAGCTGAGTGATGGTAAGACCATCTAAAAATTAGGGGTTGAGAGGATATATATAGGGAGGTAATCTGAAGTCTGTCACAAGTACTTCATATATAGTTGGCATTTGATAAAAAACTTCTTGATTCATTTTTATAAACTCAATCATATTCTTAAGAGATATCACTCAAGTTGTTAATAAGGATAATGAATCTAAGAATTTTCCCTTTCATTTTTTTTACTTTACAATAACATAATATAGCATATCATTGTACTAATTGCATCACAAATAAACCTCTCTGGAATTAGCTTATGCAAAATGGGGAACATATTTGAAGGATATGGGGGAAACTCTTAGAAGAGGCAAGCCTAACCAGAAGGAAAGGCAGAGACTCTGTCAGTGGTCAAGAAAACCTGGAACTGAGAATTCTAGTATAACAAAGCCACTTTCTCTATACCTTCTGCTTCCTTCTGTCCATTAACTTTATTTTCTCAATGCAAAATGTGTTTTCCTGCTTGACAAAAAAAAACATGTCCACTGACATCTCTCAGATTTTAAATCTGGGTGAGACACTTCCAAAATCTAAAAATCTTGGAGGAAGGGCTTCACTGGCCCATTGAGTTCAGGTGTCCAGCCCTTGACCAATTAGCTGTGGCTAAGGGCCAGTCAATAGTAACATAGCTTCTCTTGGTAACATAAAATAATAGAAGTGTGGAAATGGGAGGAACAATTCCTATAAGAAAGGTGGGTGCTGGCTACTCAGTTGTATAGGATATGCTATAATTATATATGTGATGGAAAAATACAGGTCAGTGTTCTGAATTATATGACTGATAAAGGAGAACAGGATCTACCCTTATGCAAAAAAAGTTGATTTAGCTATGAATAAACATCATTTGATAGGGCTGCAATATATAGAATGTTTACTTTGTGTCGGGCATTATGCTAAGTGCTTTTTATATGTTGAATCATTTATTCTTCACAACTCTATGAGCTAGATAGTATTGTCCTCTTTTATAGATGGAAAAACCAGAGCTCAGAGAGGTTAAGTAACTTGTCTAAGATCATGTAGCTAGTAAGTTAAACTATATTTGTGTTAAGTTCAAAGTTTTTAACTACCAGGATAATATACTGTCTCATTACTTCCCTATCTTGAGTTGGAAACTATGGTCATTTTTGATGAAGCAATTATTAGGCTTTCCCCCCTCAGTTCTGCCATAGCAAAGCTATATGAACTTGGTAAATCTTGTACTGTGTCTGAGTCTTAATCTCTTCATCTCTAAAAAGATTGGGTTGAATCATATTACATTTTCCCCTTGTTAAAGCAGGTAATATTTTTTCTGAAAGCAAGAGAGTGAGCTATTATATTTTAAAAATTCTAATTTATCTAATATTTTTGAGTGCTTTTCAAGCTAGATCTATGTTAAGAACTGTGATGAAATTAAAGATATATAAGATATAGTTGTTACGGAGAAACAAACAATTATTATTTTGCAGAATTAGAAGTCCGGAGAAGAGTAGCCTTCAGGAGTGATATAACCATCAGCAGAATCATATCCTCAAAGGTTTTTCTCTCTGTTTGCCATCCTCAGTGTATTGACATAATTCTAAGGTTAGTTCCTCTTGTGGTGGTTAGCTTGCTGCCAGTGGCAATCTGGGTTATAGGTTGACTTATTCATACCTGGTAAGAATGAGAGCATCTGTTTCCCTAAGCATTGACTAAAAATTCTTCCCTTTAGTCTGATTGGGCCAGTTTACCCAGGACTATATGGTTTTCAAGTACACTAATTTAAGTAGTCTAGGACCTAGCATAACTTAGATTCTAGGTCATACTGTAGTAAAAACATAACTCCAAATCTTAGTGGCTTAAAAAACAAAAGCGTTTCCCCCCCAACCCCCTCAAACTACTTATACATCCTGACTTGATGAAGGTGGGAGGTGGGCTGTTCTATATTGTACTTTCCTGGGGACCTAGGCTGACAAAGGCTTTATCATTTTCAACAATGCTGATCTTGAGGCTGAGGAAGAGTAAAAACTATAAGGACTTATACTTGCAATTAAATGTTTTACCTGGAAGTAAAACATATCACTTCTACCCATAACCCGCTATAGACTAGTGGCTGTAACTAGTCGTATGATCCAGCCAACTACAAGGGTGGGAGTGGGTGGCAAGGATGTACCTGTGAAAATGTACAAACAAAAACAAAACATGGAAGATATAGGGGTAGATATTAAATAAGAAATCGACAGTTTGAACTATACGATACTTTATCCCAAAGCAAAGGAAAACAAATTTCAGCCATGGAGGTAAGCTGTAGGGGGAAATAGTTTGGCTAGTTTCATTAGCCTTTAAATCAATCACTTCATTCACTCTTTTGATTAGAAAGACTGTCTCTGGCTCTTTAATGAGTGAGTGTAAATAGACAGTTTCTATTTAAGGAGTTGGCTCAAAAGTGACTTAAAACATTTATTCAATTTGACAATATAGACTGTTTTTCCAAATTCCGTTATTGTGGTTATTGTCAAGCTGGCTAGATTTATAGTTTAGAACTGTCAAACAGCTAAATTTATCTCGTACAATCTCTTTATTTTATAGATGAGAAAACTAAGGCCCAAATGGGTAAAATGATTATTTCAAGGTCATACCTTCTTGCATGTAGCAATAACAGTGCTGTCCTTTGGATGATTTACTGCAAAATGGAACCCTCTAAGTAAAATGTAGCTAGAGCAACAATCAGAAAACAAGCACAATTAAAAATTATTAAGAATGTTTTTGGGCTGACATCTGGTTGGTCTACACTAATAGAGATGGAAAACTTTCTAAAGTATTTGGTAAATAGCTTCTGCTGTACTTCCTGAGAGCCTTCTCAACCCTTCTCTGTGACCCCACAGATGCCCCCACTATAATAATAGGGTCTACCTTGAAGGGTTGATTTGAGAATTAAATGATGGAGGTAGAGTTTATCATGGGGCTGGGCACTGAGCAATATTACACATTGGCTATTATTTTTATTACAGTCATTATAAAATGGTATTAAATTTCAAACTAGTTCCTATAAGAATGTTCACAACTTGGGGAATGTGATAGTATTCATATTCATTAACTTTGATCAAACTGATCTTTCCATATAATGGCTACTTAGGTACTCACTTAACTTTCATTTCGATATTTTTTTATTGTCTAATGGTTGACTCCTCCTTGCCCCATCCACAAGACCCCATGGCTCTAGCCAATGACTAAGAATTTGACCAGGGATGTGTAAAAGCATATGACATACTGACAAGGATCAATTAGTTCTCAGTATAAAATATGAAGAATGTTCTGTACAATGTTTTGTTGAGAAGAACTTATATTCAAGTTTTCGCTTAAGCAAAGATAGGCCTAAAGCCTAGTTGGTGAGGGAGGGGTGGAGGAAGTGGTGGAACACTTCTACTTTCTTAAGCAAATATCTGAAACTAGGAGTGATGTGGGGGCAGAGGCAGGCACCTGGAGTGAGAAGAGAGTGAGAGGAACTAGCAGCAGAGAGGAAGGCAGAAACTTGTTGAGAAAACACTCTTTGACAGAGATGTCTTCTGGTGGCCAGTGATGTGTAGAACCTTTTGGGGATACTTTCTCTCTCAGAAATTTAACCTGGCAAAAGAAAGGCATTTTCAGTAATATTCCTCTGTGGAAAGAGTAAAAAAAATATATTTTAAAAGCTGGACTGTTATGAATTTTCTGTAAATTCATATTTGGCCTGGAACTTAATGTGTAAAGATTTGTTCTCAAAAGTCAGTTGTTTAACTGATACTTCCAGTTCTGAGGTGGCAGCTAAATCCCAGGCATGCCTTAGGAAGGGTTTTGATAACAGTGTTCCGTCACAGGCTGAGAAGCACATTGACTCAACAGAGCTAGGCACCAGTTATTTGGTATTTTAATATATATTACACAGTGCTATAAAAATGCACTAAATCTTGAACAAATATTCCTTCGACAGATTTTTTTAATTTCTTTTTGAGCAGAAGGTAGAAAAGGTAAATATTTTAATCTCTTGGTTTCTGGAAAGGAAAAATAAAGACCAGACCAAAAAAACAAAAACAAAAAAACAAAACAAGAAAACCTATGGATGTTTTAAGGTAAATATAAAGCTTTGAACTTGGGGTCTTGAAGTATTATACAAGGTAAACTTTAAAGTTAAACATGTTTGCTAAAATATTTTTTTAAAATACTGTTTAAACTAAAATGTAAATATCTACCCCTCTTCAGACTTCTAAAAATTATCTAGAAGACATAACCATGGCATAAGCCTAAAATTTCTGTTTATTTCCAACAACCAAACCTATGGCCCTTATAACAGAATTTTGTTCTGTTTATAAGCTTAGTGAAGAAACCTCTTTATTGGAAGATAGCAACCTAGCATTTAATAAATGATTATTAAATGATGACAAAGCTCTCTGAACTGGAACATAATTTTGGCTCTGCCAATATATTTTTTGTGTGGCCTTAGATAAGTCACTCTACTTTTCTCTCAATTTTCTCTTCTTGCAGGGAGATAATCATAAAAATGACTGTGAACTACGTGGAGAGCTTATTGTTTAAAAGGTTGTCAATAAATAAGGGAGACACAAGGTCCAGCAAACCTTTCTCAGGAGCTGAGCTCTTGAGGGACAGGGAACTTTTTTCTTCTTTGAATTGGCAGTATTTTATTTGGGATTCTATAATACAGTTCTTGGCCTATAAAAATATCTCAATAAATACTGTAAATTTATAAATGTTATTAGGCAGATTGCAGTCTTGGCAGGCCACTGCCTCTTAAATCTCTTTTCTGTGATTTTTCACACTCGCATTTAAAAGGCCACCGCTATGTGCTCTAGAATAAGGTATTTACTTAAAAATACCCATGTCTGGAGGAATAATTCTTGTCTTTAGGGCACAATTTCGCTTTTCCGTGGTACTGCACCCCAGGCTTGGGATCTGGGCTGGAAGACAGAGGGAGTTGGGTACGGGAAGCTCATCCTCTTGTCCTCTGATTGGTCGGCTCGCACTCCACTCACGCAGCTTGCGTCTCTGATTGGCTACCGTGCCCCCCCCCAACCCCGGGCCGCGACTACTTTGTGTGCCGGGGCAGCGCGCTCAGCAACTCGGTTTCAGTTCGCCGTCTGGGCTGGTGTGAGCTAGCTCTTCGGCCCACTGCTCTGCATCGCGGGCGCCAGGAATTTCCCGAGTCCGAGCGGGTAGGAAGCATCCTAAGGAAAAGGCTCCCACTCCCCCATCCCGTCCTGTGTTCTCTTTCTCGTACTGAATAAACTTCCGCCTCAGAGGGGCTGAAGCAGCCGCGGTTCGCGGGGAGAGGCCAGGCATCGAACTCAGGCCCTCGTGGGAGATCTTTCTGTCCGGGCGAATGTGGAAACACCGTTCTCACAAGATAAAGTAGAGCTTCGCTAGTCGCATGTGGGTGTGATGCCATTCTATGATCGCGTTGCAAACTGCAGACGAGTGGCCAGACCTGTCTGCAGGAGCTGAGCAGCAGCGATCACCCATAACAAGTAGCAACGAGCCTGCTTCCAATCCCCACTACCACTGCTCCTTAGAGTCGCGGGCTGAACTGGCACGGGCCGGTCCGTTCCCGGCGGTTGAGAGTAGGGCATTCCCTGGAGGTGGCGCTCCCGGGAGTGGGAGCCCGGCTACACTCGCGCCCCCGCTCTCAGCCTCCGGCCTTCAGGCGGTAGAGGGCGGCCTACGCTCGTGTTGGAGCCGGCGCTCGCGCGCAGTTGCTGCCCTGCTGGAAGTCTCCCGGTCCTGCTGTGGCCCGCGGATTTGCCGGGCAGTGGATGCTGCGGCTACGCTATCCAAGGGCGCAGCGAGGAGGGGGCGGGGAGAAGCCCTGGCACATGCCAGGGTCGCCGTAGGTGGCAGCGGCTGGCGCATGCGCGCCGCCTCCCAGCAGCCTGGAACGCTGAGGGGCGCGCGTCCCCATTCGCGCGCGCACGCTTGCGCTAGCCTGGGCTTCCCCGCCTTCGCTCATAGTCAGAGCCGCTCCGGCGCGTGCGCGCGTTATCTCCGGCGGACCCGAGTGGCCGGGTTCCCTCTGCTCCAGGCCCCCGCCTCGGGCCGCCCCCTCCTAGTCCCTAGTCTACCCGTCCCCTTCCTCTCCTCGCGGAATGGGGCCGGCGCCACTCGGGGTCGCGCGCCCCGGACCCGGCTCGCGCTCGGTCTCGCGCTGTCAGCTACTGCCCGGCTCGCGCCGCCTCGCGCTCTCCCTCAGTCACTGGCGCCGAAGGCTCCGTTAAGCAGCGGCGGCGGCGGTGGTTCCTGTTTCCGTTTCTTCCTTTCCCTTCAGTCGGGAGTAGCATCCTCCACCCAGCCACCCCTCCCACTCCCCCAGCGCTGGGCAGCTGCGGCTAAGGGCTTTGGCGGCGGCGACTGGGGAACAGCGGAGACTGCCTCTCCTACCGTCTCGGGTAAGGGGGCGTTTGGGGGCCGGGCCCCGCGCGCCCGAGGGTCTGGGGCTCGGCAAGCGCGGGATCTGATGAGGCTCCGGGAATGTGACTGGAGGCTGTCGTTGCTCTTTCCCCCCAGGCCTGATGCTGCAACTGCTGCCGCTTATCTAGCGGCTCCGGGAAAAGTGGGGAGGGCACCCCGGGACGCTCTGGCGGGTGCCTTTGGGCGGCCCGAAGGGCGCGGGCTAGGGGGTGAGGGGCGCCTGTCGCCCCGGCTGGGACGCGGAGCGGCGCCGCCGCTGCCCTCAGCGTCGCACATCCTTGCATAGGGCAGGGGCCGAAGCCGAGAGGAGAAGGGATGGGGGCAGGGTGGGAGGTGTCCCTCTTCTCTTTTCCACACCTATCTGCCCTCTCGACGGCAACTCGGTCCCAGTAGTCACGGACTGTGGGGAGGGGGATGCCTGTGCGTTAGGGGCTTTCTAGAGGTGTCCTGGGGCTAGCAGTCAGGGAGTGGACCCGTACAAAGATCCACTCCCGGAGAGGAGGGCCAAAGCTTGGGCACTTAATGGCGTGAGTGCCCCTGGTCCTCCCATTTAATGTGGAAATAATGATTTGGCGGCTTTTGAGTAAAGTTATTTAGGAAGGTCAAATGAGTCCATCTTTATTAGTCAAGAGGTTTGTCCTGTAAGAGTGAGGGTAGTCGGACGCAGCACCTGTTCTCTCACTGTGGGGATTGCAATCTTCGGCTACACAGAACGTCAGAGACGCAGTGTGTTTCCTAAGTTAAATGGCAATGTCATGGTTAGGGTTTATCCCTGGTGAGCTTTTAACTTTTTGCCATATATTATTAGCCTTTTAACTGAGGCCTTGGATAAAAGCAGGGAGAGGTGTTGTTTCTATTTCCCATGATCGAATTAATTTACAGTTGACTCGATCCAACTCAAGAAGGTACACCTAGGAAACCAGAATCTCCAGTAGATAACCCCAAACCTCGAGGTAACACAGAACAGATTTCAACAAAAGTTTTTTAAAAATCAGTTTACAATTAAACTCACCACAAGTAACTGATTGAACTTTGTCTTGGCTCTCTTTAGAAACAGTAGGCAAGGTTTCATTATACCAATTTTTTTTTCTTTCTCTTGTTATTCCTGGGCTTAAGTGTATGTTTATTTTCTTGGTTAAATTTAAATTCCATGTGTTTATGCATAATTCTTTTGAAGGGCGCATCATATAGAAAACATTTTAGGAAAGAAGTAAGTTGTATTCTGCCTTCTTTAAAATAACCTAAAATGCAGTGTTAAATAATAAGGCCCTGTATGTTGCTAGCATTGTGAATTATACTATAAAATGTGCATAGAAAGTCTTGATTATTTGATTTAGAAATACAGTAATAAGAATAAGATGAGAATTCAAACATTCGAAATTGTAATTTTACAGCTTAGTATGTAAAAATATGGGGAGTTAGAAATGAATAGGCTATAAGGAACATAGAAGGGCGATTTGGAAGCATGGATTTTCCTTTTGTTGCTTTATAAATTGAGAATTCTACTTGAATTGAAGAGCTGAACAGCTGGAACGAAACTTGCATAGATTGCAGAAACAGTTGCAAAATGTATCTTCGATCAAGTGATGAGCTAACATGAAGAGTATGTTGTGGTTTATTTGGATAGTGATTCAAAATAATTTCAATAAAATATAGCACCATATAGAATATGTTTTAGGATGTCCTTAAAATTTAAGAGTTGCTTGAAGTTGTTCTCCTACAAGCCAGTTCTATTTGAGATGTATAGAACTGAAAAAAACAATAATTATGATTACATTCTGCAGTGTTTGGTTACACATTTTAACTAGTTAATTTAAGGAATTGGAATGCCTTTTAAAGTCCTGAATTTTGAAATTTGCTAGTGGCTTGGAAAAACTTGTGTTTCTTGTTTATTTTTTTAAGTGCAGTTGTATTAGTAGATTGGTCTGGAGAGGGAGCTAGTGCCAAAGCAAAGCATAGCTTAATACATGTTTGAACTTTTAAAACACCCCAAACCAGATTTTCATTACCAGAAAAAACATCAATTTTTAATTAAAAGAGTAAGGGAATTGATATGGGCATATATTTGTATGTAGTTGTTTATATATATATTATGGAGTATATATTTATTATGGAGTCTATATATTATGTATTACAAATTAGAATTTTCAGGATCTGAAATAATAAAAAGTACATGTTTAAGGTTTATTGAATTTCTCATTTAAAATCTCTGAAAATATGCCCCAAAACTTTATGTGATAGTAGTTTCTTTTGTGCAGTGCATCACAAAGGAAGGAGTAGATTTTGACTCTTTGTTTATGTTGCATCTTCTTAAATTTTTTTCATTATAATAGCTACAGTCCTAAAATTTCAAAAATCTTCAGATAGAGTCCTATATGGGCAAAGATACCAATTTAATAAATACCTAGTAACCTTATTAAAAGTAGAGGTACTTTCAATAAATAAACAGACACTTGAGACATCTGGAGAGCAGAATCCCAAGGTCACTTCTTAACCTCTGTCTCCTGCAGTGTAATGTAGTGAGTCCAGCCAATCTAATAAATTGAATTTGTGCCTTTGAATATGAATATTTTTTGGTCTATGGCACTTTTAGATTTCTAAACTGTAATCAGTTAGGTATGTGAATTTACTTCTCACAGTTCATATATTCAAGTTTGAGGCCAGAAATTGATAATGTATATAGCAAAATTATTAGAATATTTAGTTTTCTGAGGATAGTGGTTGGGCTCTGTGTTCGTCATTGCTCTTTATTGTGTAAATAGAATCTCAATGATGGTAAAATTTAAAAAAGTAGATTCTTTGAAAGGAATGACAGTATTTATGAGATACAGAATAGTGAGATGTTTACCGTACTTAAGGGGTTAATGCTACATATTAACCCCTTAATATGTAGGGGGGTTAATATTTTTATGTATCTTTTACCATTTTTTTTTACTTTTTTCTTTTACCATTTTTAATGGTTATTTTTGATTTACTATAAACTACATTTAGTAAATCTCTTGGCTTAATTAAATGGTAAATACATCCATTTCATATTACAGCACATTTATAAAAGTAAAAGTGTCTCCATTTTATAATCATAAGAGTAAATATAAATATGTAAATAAATCTCTTGACTTAAAAATAAAATAAAACTAAGATTCTAAACAACTCTGAAACTAAAAGTATTATAGTACTTTTTATACCCTGCATCAATACTGGTCCTTTGATACTTTTCATGTGAGATATCTACTTCCAGTCTTCTATAGTTAACAGTAATGTAGTAGGTGTAGCCTTTAGGGGACTAATACAAGATTTCCTTTGGTTCTCCTTTTAATGGTTCTCTGGCTTATATTTATGTATCATAAAGTGTATGGTTTCTTTTTTGCAGTTTGAATTGTTATTGAATTGTAGTTTGTTATACTGAGACAATTAAACATGTTTAAAAGTAAAAGATATTGACAATTGATTTTTTAAAAGTTTCCCAACAGATGAAAATGATATGGGGATGTGTATGCATTTAAGATATATTGTTTAACAGATCAGTCTCAGTTCTCAGCCCGACTTTCTTTCTACATTTTACTCTTTTGCTTACATCTTCCCTTCCTCCATTCACCCTCCATCATCCCACAGTTTTTTCTTTGGAATAATTAGGAACCAAACCAATCCAATGAACCATATCACTCACCTGACATAGGTTTTTCCTCTTTGATTAAATGACTATCTACATTTCTACAGTATTCTAAACGTATAACCCATATAAACTTTATATGATACTGTATGTTTACTTTTTAATGGAAGAAGAGCAAATAGAACCATGGGATTATGCCATATGTTTCAATATGAGTTACTCATACTCTACAAAAAACAGCTATAGGATTAATTTCATTTAACTTTTCTTTTGAAAAGGCTTTCTTTGCCATACCTAATGCTTCACTCACCTACTTTTAAAAATATCTTTTTGTAATATATATATATTTTTTTTGGTCAGAAAATGAATGTGAAAGGAAAATGTGTTTTGATTTTTAAGTTTTTTTTTTAATTGACAAATTATACCAATATAAGGCTAATATTGATGTAGTTCAAACTTGCCTTTGGTATATTATTCTCTTTTCTTTTGTATTGGTTCTGTAGTATAACCTCTTCATTGAAGCACTGGAATAAAACTTGAGAGATCACTTCTGATATGGTCCCTGTATTTGCTGTAAGTTTTTCAAATGTATTTTCCCAGTGAGATAAACTGAATAAATATGACAAGATATTTATGTTAAGATAGATATAACAGTTCTACTTGCCACAGTCTTGATGACTAGTTAGTGTAAATAAAGTTCATGTTATAAAATAATAAAATATTGATGTCAATTTTAGAAATCAAGCTAATGTTTATTTTAGAATCTGTTATGAGAAACGTTACATGACATGAACTTTAAATTCGGTAACTTTCTGATTATAAATGAACAAAAGTAAAATAAAAGTGGGAGATTCTTCTATTCGAATTACCTCAAACATATAATTAAAATGAACCTGTTTTGTGTCTGTGTAAATCTTATTCAGTCAAGATTTTAATGAACTATGAGTGAATTTTAAATTTTTAATAATTTGGTAAATGGTTATTTATATCATATCCCATAAATGAAGTATCAAATCCCGTTAATAGCTAGAACCAGAATAAACTTTCCTGTAGGAAAAATAATATTTACAAACTATCAAACTATAAAAGCATACCAAAGTTATTAAATGACTTTAAGTCTACATTTCATAAGCTAGTTTTTAAAATCATTTTTATAATTTTAAAAGCATAATTGATTGTACTATCTTGATTAGTGTTAAAGGTGGAAAATATAATTTACAGCTTCAGTATTATATCCATTGTCTCAGACCTTAGCTATGTTTGGAGCAGTCAAGGAAAGGAAGAATCAAGGTTGAGAGAGACAGAGGATTGTGCTGGTTGATGAGCCTGCCCCTTTTGGAGGTGAGGAAGATTTCTTCAGTTTTCCTCTCTCCCTTTACTTCCTTTTCCTCCCTGTTTGTCATCCTTCCTCTCCCAGCAGTGGTAGGAAATGTAGGAATTAACTGTCTTTATAGGATTTTTTTTCCTTAGAGCTCACAGAACATGTCGTGGTAGAGTATTAACTTTTATGTTACAATAGGTTTATTATAATGATTTAGTTTCCTTTTGAGGCAGTAGGCAAGGAACGGAAGAATTTCAGTTGGTATAGAGTTTAATACTATTTATTAAAAAATGATTTTGCACCTCTATATAAAAAAGGATATGGGATATATTGGTTCATTGTTAAGGGTCCTGTATCAGTCACGTTATATTCTACTTAATATTTAATATCATCATTTCTTCTTCCAATTTCCTGGAGTGCATTTTCATGCCTCTTGTGTTATTTTTTTCTGTCTTCATCTACGGAGTTTTAGACTACAAGAAATTGGTTTTTTAGAACATTTTTTCACCTTCTTCGTGTGCCTCATTGCAATAATGTAAAAAAAAAAAAAATACTGTGTCCATTGAAGAGAACTAACTATTAAATCAGCGGCAATGTTCTCCATTCATGGAAGTACTGTTAGCAGGTTTAAGCCAGTTATTGTGAAAAGTTCATAAGGAGAAAGTGTGTGTTTGATAATTAGGCCCCCTAATCATTTGGGATCTGACTGAATTTCTCTAACGCGTGGAATTATACTTGTACCTGAAAGAGAGGTATATTCAGTAGAGATCGTGTTATATTTTTCATGTCTTGATTTCTTTGAATAACTACTTAGTTCAGTTAGCAAATGTCAAAAGATCGTAACATTGAGAAAACCTATTTAAAATTAGAGCTTAGGCCAGGGTAAACATTTTGCTTTCTTTTTATAAGTATCAGATTTTTCTTTCTCTTTTAGAAAGTTTAGTGAGACCCTAGGGCTCAGGAAGGTGGTAATTGAAATTCTTGAGGCCAAGAAGTCTTTCCTTAGCTTTGATAAACTAAGCCTCGGCAGCATGAGAAATGTAGGTTTACTGAGTAATCCTGATTGCTTCCTCTGACATAGCTACAGGTCTCTAGGCCTCCATTAATTAAAACTATGTTTATTTTTAAGGTCCAAACAGTAGAACGATCAACTTAATACTTCTCATGGATGTAAAGCCTTCATAGAAAGAGAGAGAGAATGTTATTTTTAACTTGTAAGTAAACAAAGAATGTGCTGTCAATCTGAGTAAGCTAAGGTTGCACAAATAATAACTAAATAAACTTGTTAATACACAATTAGGAATAATTCTTCTTAATACAAGGACTGTATTAGTGTTTGAATTATAATGGTGTAAATGTTGTAATGAGAATAAAATCAGCAAGGAATTCTATTTTGAAGCAATTTGTCAGACCAGATAACAGATAAAAGAACACATCCTCTATTCTATAACTGTCTGCAGAGGCTTACTTAGGTTAGTGCTGATCCTGTCAAGAAAGAAATAATGATCAATATCTAAAGTGTTTTCACAGAATTTTGCATATTTCCTAATGTGTATATTTGTGCAGTACTGTCACTTTCTGTTTCCATGCAAATGCGAGGTTGGAAGTTGGGGTCCCTAATTTGGAAATTCTGAGGGGAAAAGGATCCGAAATTTGAGAAAAGCTGGTTTCTTCATGTTTTAGTGATATTTAGACATATAGTTTCCTAAGAACTCTGCAGACTTAAAACTAAATTCTGAGTTTCCTCTTAGGAACTTTTTGAATAGCTTTATTAAAGTTTAATTTATATAGCATAAAAATTATATTTCAAATTTTAGTAAATTAATACAGTTGTGTAACATTTATCACAGTCCAGTTTTAGAACACTTTTACTCTGCAAAAAGCTCGCTCTTGCCTGCTTGCCCAATCCCTGTTTCTACCCTCAGCCCCGGGCAACCACTGATCTGCTTTTTGTCTCTATAGTTTTGCTATTTCTAGAAATTTGATATTAATGGAATCATACAATCTGTAGTCTTTTGTATCTGGCTCCTTCGATTTAGTATAATTCTGTTTAGTAATTTGAATGAATAAAGTAGAAGAGCCTTGAACTTGAAATCAGGAGACTTGGATGCTAGTGTTGGCTCTGCCACCAAATGTATAAACTTCCCCTCTGGACCTCTGCTGCTTTCTCCATAAAATGGGTTATTTTGATTTTCTTCTATTTCAGTTTTCACAGCTGGGTAGATATTCACTGACCTTTTCCTAGAATGTACCTAAAATGTTCCCCTTAAATGTAGTCACTATGAATCGAAAAGTCAAGATGGCTGATTAAACTTTTTCTTGGGCATTTCTTAGTTCCTGTGCATAACTTTGAGAATAGAGATAATCTTAAATGCTGACTTAATAATGAAGATTTTTGAAGAGAACAAAGACAAAGTTGAATAATTCTCAGAGGTAGAAATTCAAAAGTGATTGAAGTTTCTTTTCAGTTATTTTTTGTTTGTTTTGGGTGTAGGAAGTGAGGTGAAACTATTTTAGTTAAGTTTGAACCAAGTTGGGCTCAAGGAAGTTGAGTGGGATTAGACTGTTTTTCAAAGAAGAACCAAAGAAAATGTATGTCTCCCGACGGAAGACGCCTAGGGCTCATTTGGAGGGAAAGCCAATAGGTAACATTTAGGTGACAAACTGGGGCAAAAAAATATGTATATAGAGAATTAAAAATAGAGGTGTGCATGTGTGTGTGGATGTGTTTGTAACAGGAATAGGCATCTGACGAGTAGGCTGATATCAGGTATATGCCAAATGGGTAATGTGCATTTTTAATATAATATTAAAAAAAGATAAGGCATTGAATAACAGCTAGCTAAATTTAAAAATGGGAGTGCTTTAACTACTTTCAAATATTCAATAATTTGACTCTTAGAAATCATTAGAGCTTCTTGTTTTATTATAATAGAAAAAATGTGTCTATAAAATGATCGAACTTTTATTTTTACCGAACATACTAGAATATATATATGAGTGGTAACCCACAGAGCAGACACTGTGGAGGAGGGGAGTGTAGCTATAAATATATTTTAATGATGGTGTCATTATAGCAGCATAAGAAAATTTGTTTCATGCATTGTAGTCACACTTTCTGTTCAAAAGTAGTATTTCTAATTTAGATAAACCTATCTAAAATTTATGATAACAAGAAATATCCCCAAATCAAAGCTATATTTAAAGAAGATTTGTCACTTTTGACAATGTTATAAAAATTGTGTTAAGACTTTAAAGAAGTTCCAAAAGTTGAATCCCAAAGCTTTTTATACAATGGCAGCATTCTAGGAATAAGTATAGAGCTTTCTAAGGTGACTATTTTTATGGCAACACTATTCTTTTGAATGTATGCTATGCCATATTTATTTTTAAATGTCCCACTGAATTTGTAATACATATGAAGTACCTAAGCATGAATTATGTAATTGGAAAAATTTCAGTGTAAAGGAAAAGAGACACTTCTTTCTATAACTTATGAAGCTTCAAAATATTAAAGACGATCATCATTTATATTTTCCCAGGGCATTTTTATTTTTAATCATAATAATAAATGAGCAGCTGTCAGAAGATATAGCTATTTCTAGGTTTAGAGTCCTTATTCTTTATATAGTTCTCTCAAATACTTGTCTTTTCGAAAGTAGATATTAAGGATTTCTTGAGTAATCAAATACTACTTTGATATTTAAGCAAAACATCAGAGCAAGACTAAAACCATATTAAAGCATTAAGATGATTAATTTAAAAGATTTGACAGCAAAGAAAAAATGGAGTAATACACAATGGAAAAGAAATACAGAACATCATTACCTCAGATCACAATATAGAAAGCTGCCTTTAAAAAAGAATAATAATCAAGTCAATAGACTAAAGAACTTGTGCCCTCTGCTAGTTAAGTGAAAATGAGATGAATAAGTGATTAGAAAGTGTGCTCCAAAATACTTATATTGGTTGGCAATTCTTTTCTAATTGATTTTCTACAGGGGTTATTTCATACCTATTCTACCCACTTCCTAGCCCCTGATTCCAGTACATAGTCCGTCCTGACTTAATAATTGTTCAACTTACATTTTTTGGACTTTATGATGGTATGAAGGTAGTATGCACTCAGTAGAAACCATACAACAAATTTTAAGTTTGATCTTTTCCTGGGCTACCAGTGTGTGATACCATACTTTCTCGTGATGCTGGACAGTGGCAGCCAGCTGCAGCTCCCAGTCAGCTATGCAATCACAAGGATAAACAACTGATACCGTACAGTGTACTGTGTTGCTAACATTTTTTGGATAATTGTGTTTTGTGTTTTTGCATCCTATCATGTCTACAAAGTGCCTAACTGTAGGCTCACGTAGGTGTTCTGAGCACATTTAAAATAGGCTAGGCTAAGCTATGATGTTTGGTAAATTAGGTATATTAAATGCATTTTCAACTAAAGATATTTTCAGCTTATGGGTTTATTGGGATGGAACATCTTTACTGTCTTAGATTTTGTGGGTTGTTTCACTTAAATTTTTTTTTTTTTCAAAAGAATAAGACGATTAAGATGATCAAACAGAAGCTTCTTCAGCTTTGCTTTTCTTTATCTCTGAATTGTGTAATTTCTCCTCCTCTCTACCATTTGGTTTTAAGGATGTGTCGTTTAGGCTTTCATGGCTACTTCATGGCTACTTCTTTTATCCCTTTGATCTATCGGAATATATATAGGTTCATTTGTTAACTGCTTCATCATTTTTATTTCAACCTCCCCAACAGCATCTTTAATGGCCTAAAACAACAACAACAACAACAAAAAACCACTCAATACCTTTCTTTATTCTTTTTTCTCTCTTTTCTGTTTTTTCTTTTCTTTTTGTGTATTATGACAACACCTCAAAGGAAATAGCAGTATGTCTATTGTTTCAATTTTGCGACCTTCTTTTTTACTAAACCTCTCTTTTGTTGCCAGTGACCTTTGAATTGCCAAATGAGGATTTTTTTTTCAGTCTTAATTCTTCAGATTTGACACTGTCAACTCCTATTTCCTCTTCCATTCTCCTTATAACTTCGTCACCCTCCTGGCTCTCCTGTATATTCTAGTCACTCATCTTTTCATTTGCAAGGTCAACTTGTTTCTTTAAGTTATGCCTTATACATTTTCCGTAATTATTTTCCTTATTCCTTGGCTTTAGTGAGTACCTCTTTCAGATGACTCCTATACTTTAAGTGTATGAACTTCTGTTTCCAGCTGGAGAGCCCCATATGTTTGTCATGCCGTCAAGTTCGATATGCTCAAATCTGAATTTTCTTTCTCCTAAAATGTATTCTATCTAACTTTCCTTTCTTTGTTACTGCCTTATCCTTCCCATTTCCCAAACTTGAATTCTGAGTCATCATTGATTTCCCCATCAGATCCATTCAGTTCTCAGCCTGTGAATTCTGTTACTACAGTGTTTCTCTACTTTATCTGCTCTTTTCCATTTCATTTTTTACCAGAAGTTTAGGTTCTCATACCACTAACATATAAATAATTATAATTTGGTAATTACTATGATAAGGAGAAGAGGCAGTTCTACTGGGGTGCAATGTGGGGGAAGCTGTATTTAAGGGAGGTGACATTTAAGAATAAGTAGGGGCATCACAGGCAAACCAAAGAAAGAACTTATTAGAAGTTTATTATATGTTGTGAACTCATAAGACTTTTGCTTTAATCTTTACTTCATGTGTGTGTTTTTTTCTATTGGCATATGCTATTGCTTTTCTTCAGATATTGATAAAGATCAGTGAATGAACAATGTGAAGTCAGAGTGACACAGAGTAACATATCTTTATTACCTAGCTTTGAGCGAGTAGAGTGGCAAAATGTAAGTTGTGAAAGTGAGCACTACCTGCATTGAAGTCTTAGAATCTGACAAAAATTTGCATTAAAAGCTGTTTTTAAGTTCCTGACACTTGGAATGTAAATCTTTGGTGGGCAGCTATTTTCAGTCTACTTATATATGGCTTTATTTTTCATTTCTACCTCTTTTCACACGTGTGATTCCCCTACAGTAGGGCTGTGTAATATCTTTATATTAATAGCCACTAATACTGAAGATAAATTAATGAAGGCCACCGCAAGTAAATAGATAATTTACTATTTTTGCTTTTAGAGAAACAAAGCGTTTCGTGCTTTTAAAACGGGAAGCATTAAAAACAACAACAATTCTAAAATGGTTTATACGAAAAGGTAACTTACTGGCTTTGTAAGTAGGAAGAACAGAGGTGGAGGATTCCAGAAACAGGCAGATCCAGGAATTTAAACGATATCTTTAGGATATTCTCTATTTGTTGCCTTTACTTATTTCTGTGTTGGTCTTATTTTCTTGCTATGTTAGAAGCCTTCTTTCATGGCAGAAATGCATGTTTCAGACCACTGAGAACTTAACAGTTTCTGAAGGAAGGCCTCTATTGCGGCTCATTCTTGGACTAATCACTGTTGGGAATTGTCACTGACGTTGTCTTCAGAACCACATAAAACGTGGGAGGGTCAGTTCCCCAAAGGATGGGAATATAGTAGTTCCCCCTTATCCACAGTTTGTTCATTCCTTCGTTCCTTTTCTCTCTCTCTCTCTTTCTCTTTTTTCTTTTTGCTTAGAACATATTTCAGATGCCTCCCATTGAACGTTGGCAGCCTGGAAAAAACATGGCCAGGAAATTATTATAGGAGGGTCCACAGTTTCACTTTCTGTGATTTCAGTTACCTGCTATCATTGGTGGTCTGACAATATTAATGGAAAATTCCAGAAGTAAACAGTTCATAATTTTTAAATTGTGTGCTGTTCTGAGTAGTGTGATGAAATCTCTCTTTTGCTCTGTCCTGCCCCATCCTGCCCCAAATGTGAATCACTGCTTTGTCCAGGATATCCACGCTGTATATGCTACACGCCCATTAGTCACTTAGCCGTCTTGGTTATCAGACTGACCGTCATGGTATCATAGTGCTTGTGTTCAAGTAACCCTTACAGTAGCCTAACTCTATGTCACAATGCCTTCATCGTTCTTCTTATTATGTAGGCATTGTATCTTTTCACATTATCACAAGAAGAAGGGTGAGTACAGTACCGTAAGATACAGTCATACATCACATAACGATGTTTTGGTCAGTGACTCACTGAATATATGATGGTGGTCCTATAGAATATAATGGAGCTGAAAATTTCTTATCCCCTAGTGATGTAGTAGTTGCTGTAAAGTCATAGTGTAACGTATTACGTGTTTGTGGTGATGCTGGTGTAAACCTACTGAGCTGTCAGTCATATAAAATTGTAGCATATACGATTATGTGTGGTATCTAATCCTTGATAAGAAGTGACTGTGTTACCAGTTTTTGTATTTACTATACTTTTTATTGTTATTTTATAGTGTGCTCCTTCTACTTATAAAACAAAAAGTTTGCTGTAAAATAGTATACCATGTTATGCCAGCAGCAGCCTCATATATCTCGTATTTACTGTGTCTCTTGATTGCATAGTTTTCTCTTGTTCTTGATTTAATCTTGTGTTGTTTTGTTCATCATGGTCCCTAAGTGTAGAAAATCTACTGCTAGTGCTGCCAGTAAGAAGCCATGTTGAGTAATTAAACTGGAAATGAAATTAAAAGTGATTAAGGACTACAAAGGTGGAAAATCAGTGATGATTATTGCTTGCCAGTCAGGCACGTCCCATTCCACCATAGCTACAATTAGGAAGAACAAAAACAAAATGACAAGCTGTTAAAGGATCTGCTTTATTGAAGGCAATGAGACTAACAGAAATTCGAGAAGGGCTTATATCAGGCTTGGAGAAATTTCTAATGACTTAGATTGGAGACCAGACACAGAAGTGTATCCCTCTGAGCAACATGACAGTCATGGCCAAAGCAAAAAGTTTGTAATGTTGAAAGAAAAGGCTGGATCCAACTCTGCTGTTGAATTTATTGCTAGCTCTGGGTGGTTTAAGTGAATAAAGAATTACAGAATGTGAAAGTGAGTGATGAATATGTACATGCTCATGTGAAGAGAGCTAAAGAATCAGGTAAACTGATTGTGGAAGAAAATTACTTGCTAGAGCAAATATTTGATATGGATGAAACCTCCCTATTCTGGAAACAGATGCTTGAAAGAACTTTAATCTATGAGGAGGCCAACTCAATGCCAGGTTTCAAGGCTTTTAAGGACAGGATAACAGTCTTGCTTAGAGACAATGGTACAGACTACAAATTGAAACCCTTTGTGATCTGGCACAGTGAGAACCTCACGGTCTTCAAGAATATCAGTAAGTACACACCACCAGTGTACTGCAGGAGCAGTAAGAAGTCCTGGATAATTCAACTCCTCTTCTAGGCTGCCCTACTGAATTGCTATGCCAGTGAAATGGAGTACTGTTTGGAGAATAACACACCTTTTGAGATTTTGCTGATTGTTGATATTGCTCCCAGATATCCTCCTTTTATTGGTGATCTTCATCCCAATGTCAAAGTGGTGTTTCTCCCTCCAACACCACCTCTTTGATCCAACTAGTGGATCAAGAAATTATAACAGCTTTATGGCCTACTGTCTGAGGAGGACCTTTGTTGCAACTCAGCTGAGGAAGACACTGATGCAATTCTGGAAGAATTACAGCATCTGTGACTCCATTAAGAACCTTGCTTAGGCTTGGGGTGATGTCACCAAAGAGTGTGTGAATGACATCTGGAAGAAGAAAGCCAAGATGGTTTGTCCATGACTTCATGAATGTTTTTCAGGAATGAAGAGGTTGTAAAAATCAACAAGGCTGTGGTTGAAATGGCAAATAACTTTAACCTGGTATGGATGAGGATGGCATTGAGGAGCTCCTAGAAGTGGTTCCTGAGGAATTAAATAATGCGGAGTGGTTGGAACAGGAACAGGAATGCATAGCTGAAGAAGAGGCAAGAGGAAAAGAAACTGCAGGAGAATAAAAAGAAAAATCTTCAAGGAAATTCACAGTGAAGGTTTAACAGAAGCTTTTGCAGACCTCAGCAAGCTCTTTAAAAAGTTTGAAAGCCTGGACCCCAACACCAAAAGGTTTTTATTAATAGGAATGTTCATGGAGCATTGTTTGCTTACAGGCGAATATGATGAATAAAGAAGTACACTAAGCAGACCACCAAGGACATATTTCTGAAATTAATGAACCACAGCCAGTTCCTTGAGGTATTCCAGAAGAAGCCACTTATCATAGGGGACAACAGCTCCACGCGTGTAATTGCCCTGAAGATCTTCCAGTAGGACAAGATGTGGAGGTGAGAGACAGTGGCAATGATGATCCTGACTCTGTGTAGACCTAGGCTAATGTGTATTTTGTGTCTTCGTATTTAACAAAAAAGTTTAAAAAGTAAAAAAAAAATTTTTAAGTAGGAAAAAGCTTATAGAATAAAGATAAAAAGAAAATATTTTTGTGCATCTGTACAATGTGTTTTTGTTTTAAGCTTTGTTATTACAAAAGAATTGAAAGTTAAAACTATTAAAAAGTTTATAAAGTAAAAGTTACAGTAAGCTAAGGTTCATTTATTATTGAAGAAAGAAAATTTATTTAAGTAAATTTAGTGTAGCCTAAGTGTACAGTGTTATAAAGTCAACAGTAGTGTACAGTAATGTCACTCGCCAGTCACTGACTCAACCCAGAGCAACATCCAGTTCTGCAAGCTCCATTCATGGTAAGTACTCTATACAGATGTACCATTTTTTATTTTTTACACTGTCCTTTTACTGTACCTTTTTATGTTTAGATATATTTAAATATACAAATAATTACTATTGTGTTACAGTTACCTAAATTATTCAGTACAATAACATACTTTATATGTTTGTAGTCTAGGAGCATTGGACTACACCACATAGCCCAGGTGTGTAGTAGGCTACATAGTCTTTGTTTGCCTAAGTGCACTCTGTGATGTTCATATGATGACAGAATTGCTTAATGACACATTTCTTAAACATATCCCCATTGTTAAGCCACGCATGACTGTATTTTGAGAGAGAGATATTCACATAGCTTTATTACAATATATTGTTATAGTTGTTCTATTTTTAAATTAGTTATTGTTAATCTCTTACTGTGCCTAGTTTATAAATTAAACTTTATAGATATTGTATGTATAGGAAAAAACATAGTTTGGGTAGTGTTTGGTATCATCTGTGGTTTTAGGCATCCACTGGAGGTCTTGGAATGTATCCCCCAAAGATAAGTGTGGGGGAACTAATTATTATTAGCCGTAGAAATAGGGAAGGAATATGAAGTAGGCAGAAACAATCTGTAGTCATTACAGAGGAGGAGGAAAGAAAAGAAGGGAGTGGTAGACACAGGGAAAGAGAAATGCATATATAAGAGAGAGAAGTGGATAAAGGGAAGGGTACCTAGTATCCACTGAGAATTTACTGTGTAGTAAACCTTGTGTTAAACATTTTACATTTTATCTTCACAGCCCAGTGGAGGCAGCTATATTATCTACAGAGGATAACCATTTCTAGAATTAGTAATTTAAAAAAAACTTTCCTTTTTCTTTCACTCCTTTTTTCATTTGGCATATTTTCTGTATTTTTCATGCATTAAATTAAAAAAAAATTTAATTATGTGCAGTCAAATTCACACTTTGTGATATACAGTTCTATGGGTTTTGACAAATGAATAGAATTTGTATCCACCACCATTAACATGACACAGAGTTCCTGTTGCCCCTTTATAGTTAGCCTCTCCCAGCTATCCCTCTGATAGCCCTCTGGTAAACATCTATTCTCCATGGCTATTGTTTTGCTTTTTCCATTTATAGGTTATTGTCCTATACATGGGATTATAGTTATGTAGACCTTTGAGTCAGCCTCTTTCACTTAGAAAATATATTTGAGATTCATGTTGTTGCATGTATCAATAGTTTGTTTCTTTTTATTACTAAGTAATTGTAGTATGATTGGATATACCATAATTTGTTTATTCATTTGTTGAGAAATGTTTGGGTTATTGCTAGTTTTCATCAATTATGAATGAAGTTGCTACAAACATTTGAGAATAGTTTTTGTATGAACTTAAGTTTTTATTTCACTCGAGTCAATACGTAGGAGTGGGATTACTACATCATATGGTAACTGTATATTTAATTTTGTAAGAAACCGCCGAACTTCCAAAGTTGGCTATACCATTTTGCATTCCCACCAGCAATGTATGAGAATTCCAGTTGCTCCACATCTATACTAATGCTTGCTATTGTCAGGTTTTTTTTAAATTATTTATTATTTTAGCTCTTTTAGTAGGTGTATATCATTGTGGTTTTAATTTGCATTTTCTTGATGACTAGTGAGGTATATTTTCATGTGATTTAACATACCTTTCTTTAACAGTGTGAGAATGCTTATCTACTTTTTGAGAAATGATTGCAGTTTTTTTTCAAAACAGAAGAGTAAATGACTTTGACAAGGCTTTTGACATGCATTTGGGTTGTAGCTGCTACATCACACAATCCAGAGGACCATTCACATTAAAAAACACAACAAAACAAAACAAAACGAAACAAAACAAAACAAAACAAAAACAAAACTCTCTGGAATGGTGCAATGCAGCAATCCCAGCTATATATTTACAGCCATTACCTAGTTTTTGGTGATTTGATTTCATGGACAATTTGAGTGCTATCAAATGATGTATTTAAAAATCATTTTCGATGTCTCTCTGAAATGAAATTTCGTCCAGGAGTAGATTCTGAAGAAATGTCCTGCAGGCAGTACATCTAATAGATCAGACTTGGGAGACAGAAAGGCTTATTTCAGATACTCAGCTCTGCTATTTACTGCATGAGTGACTTTGGGCATCTTATCTAGCTTCTTTGAAGCCATTTCTTTTATCAGTAAAACAGGGTTGATAATACCTCCCTTTTGTGGATGTCATAAGAATTATCAATAATGCATGTAAAATACCTGACATAGAGTAGACCTCCTCTAGTTGCAACTGCTTTTACTTCTATTTCTTACCACTACTTGGTGTTGATTACTCAAAAGACACATCTAACAAAGGCTTAGTATACCAGCAAAGTAGAGGAAAAAGAATTTTAAAATAATTGAAAGCTCCTAATTTAAAAAAATTTTTGAAGTAGTAATCAAAAAGAATAATTTTATTGAATTAACTTGTTTAGTATTTAGTAGGGGGTGATAAAGGGTTATGCTATTATATTTTTTGTTCTTAGGGCCAAAAGATCTTGATTTGGTCCTACCACCACCACCTCTGTATCATGCCTGTGTTAAAGAAAGACCCTTTGAAATATATCACCTAATGCTTAGGGTCTTAAAAGCAATTTACTTTTTTTGAGACAAGGAGATATGTGAATGAATACTAGTTGACATTATTAGTTCTGTCTAGTAAAGTGAGGATATTTGAAGTCCCAGGGAATTTTGTAAGACTTAAAAAAACTTTATATTTCTTCATGATGGTTCTTCTTATGATTCTGTGGACAAAAAATGGGGAGGGGGTTTCTACGGAAACTAACTTCACAGGGCAATCTAATTACAAATTACTAATGAGGAAGGTCATGGTGGGTAGCCATGCCCTAGGCATATAACTTTTTAGTGAAAGGTTTATCTTTAAGCAAACCTTGCTCATTGTTTCTATGCATCTAGGTTAACACACCTTTGAAATAAACTGTAACCACCTCAAGAGAGCGCATAACCTTAACTATCCTGTAATCCAACACCCCTGCCCCACTTTGTTTTTTCCTACTTCTATGTAATGTAATCTTACATTCCCTCCTTAATTTCAAATGAATAAAAGAAACTGCAAAACTGTTATTCTGCAGAGTGTTTGAGATCTTGCTCCCCTGCATTTGTTGTCAGTTTGGCTCACATAAACTTATAAAAATTCTCTACAGGTTTGGATGTTTCTTAACATTGACTATTCTGGGGTGATTTCAGGAAAATACTTAGAACAGTAAGGAAGGAGAACCAGGGAGATTAGATTTCCTTTGTGGATGGCTACTAAGGAGAGACATTTACCAAGCAACGGAGTGGGTATGGAGAGGAGGAGTTTAGGCTTAGTTTCTGGACCAGGGAAATAACTTATAAGTCTTAACTATAGAAGAGTGATGGTGTGATTTTGTTTCTTTGTTTGGTTTTAAACTGCCTCTCTCTACAGAGGTATGAAACCAACATGTCTAACAGAAAACACCAAGCTAGAGACAGACAGTTGAAAACCAAACAAAGAAACAAAATCACATCATCACTCTTCTACAGTTGAACTCTAGATGTTGTTTCATTTTCCACTTCTATACGTTTTCTATAATATTTGTTCATAGGCACAACACTGCAATTAGAAGCTGCTATCCATACTAGTTAGGTAGTTTCTGAAATTTTAATTATTTTAAAGAAAACTTGTAGTCAGAAGTGTAAAAGAATGTAAGTGCAGTTACAGATATTTTATTTCCTAATGAAAAAGATATAATTTCTAAAAAATAATGTGTAGCCATTAAAGTCCGTCCCTGCCCCCTGCCCCCGTGGTGGTAGACATAGACTGGTTTGGTTAATTGTCAACTAGCATCTCCTTCAACAATTATGTCTGTATCACTAATGCCCCTCTTTTTACTTGCCTCTTTGGAGAACTCATCCTGCTTGTAGTCAAATGGTCCAACTCTTGTCACCATCACAGTTATTGGTTCAAGGATGGTTATGTGAAATTAGCAAATACTAGTCTTGTCTGCATTTTTGAAACTCCACCTCGCAGGAAAAGAGGTCCTCTTTAGTCTTGAGGCTCTAATGTTGTAGAAAAGCTGGTTTAGAATCATACTCAGAGAGAAGCAGAAATAGAGATGGAGGGAAACAATCTAGTCTTTTCTTCTGATAATTTGCAGTTGACACATAATTTCAAGGATGGGATAGAAGTTTCTTCAAAGCCATAATCCTAAATATAAATAAATTAAAATAAATAAATAAATGAATGAATAAATAAATAAATAAATTTCAAAACATGTAAAGGGGATGGAACTTGTGTTCTTGGTCTTTGAAGAAAGTTCTTGCCTGTTACAAAAATTTTATTGTCTTAGTTATTCAAGCAAATTACTCATTTGGTAAACTAGAGTGTTTCATGGAGAAAAAAAAGAAACTACAAGTTTTTCTTTATGGATGCAGAGTATTTTTAAAGGGGAAAAAAATGCCGTCTTAAACTATCATAAAATATGCACAGAAGTTTTCTAATGCTAAGAAACCATCATATAAATGTTCTATACTCTGGTTCTGCTCTTGGATCTGTGTAAGTAGAAAATGATTTTATTTTTATTTTAAGAATATTATATAGAAAAGTTATGTCTCAGTGGCTATATTGATCCTTTGAAATGTATGATGGTACCTAATAGAATTTGATTAGGACTTATAACACTTCTCTGTCTCTACCATAGATGATAATATTGTCTTTTATAACTTTATGTTTCTTTCCTAATGCAAAAAGTATTTATTTCGTGGCAGAATCATCTATGATTTCTTAAATGGCATCATATACTTTTCTAAATTAAAATTAGAGATTTTTCCTAAAGTCTTTGTTGTTCATAAAACAATAGATAGGCAAATGAAAGAATATTTGTGAAGAGTGATCAGAATACTTTTAATAATGTCACACCAGTTTAAATATAATGGATGAAGAAATATCTAGATTGCAGTGCAGAGAAAGAAGAAGGCAATGAAGTGTGAAGTTATCTTGTTGGATATCACCCTAAGGATATGTTACTCCTGAGAATGAACTAGCTTCTAAAATATTCCAGTTTTCCACTCCTCATGACACCAAATTTTCTTTCCTGCTGCGCTTGGCCATCCTTTCCTTGTACTTCTGAACTTTGCCTTCTCTTTTAGTGAGAGTATTTTTAAATAGCTTTTCTTTTGTCCTTGTAATTCCTGCTCCTGTACTGCGTAGTTTCATAAACTTCACAGTACTGCTGTCCAGTCTTGACAGAGAGGCAGATTTTCTTAGAAATTTATGTCCTTGAAATTTTAAAAGTATGCCTCCTTGAAATTTTAAAAGTATGTCTATTTATTCTCCTCTTTGATTAGGCAGTTCAGTAACTTGTTTAGCATGAAAGGAAGACATTTTAATCACTAGGTAGTAAAGCTTTACTTATTTTATTCTATTTGTAATTTTAAACCTCAAACAAAAAATAGAAATTACATCGAATCTCAATGTATCATCACTTGATTTTAACCTCCCTCAATGCTTTCTTTGTTGGTGTATTTTCAAAACAATACCAGAAATCATGCTGTTTTATCCATAAATACTTGAAGATGAAACTTAGATTTTTTTGTAGCATAGACATTATGCCATTGTCATACCTAAAAAAATTAACTGTAATTCCTTAAAATTAACTAACACTCAGTTCATAGTAAACTCCTCAGTTATGTACAAAAAGTCATTTTGCATTTAGTTTGTTCGAATTAAGATCCCAAAAGGTATACTCACTGTAACTGGTTGTGTAACATCTGTTTTAAGTTCTTTTAATCTAGAACAGTCTCCTCCTGTCTT
This sequence comes from Pteropus vampyrus, assembly GCF_000151845.1. Taxonomy (NCBI): domain Eukaryota; kingdom Metazoa; phylum Chordata; class Mammalia; order Chiroptera; family Pteropodidae; genus Pteropus; species Pteropus vampyrus. Next base: position 3,532,537 of record NW_011888796.1, on the reverse strand, counting down.
TTTTACTCACCATACTTTTGCCTTGCCAAAGAAATAAAAAATTGTACTTTAGTGGTTTTGTTCTGATAGAATTTAGTTAGGTTTTGAATTATTAGCACTTACTATAACACATTTGATTTGTATTATTTCTCCTTAATAAAACCTAGTTTTCCAAGCTTGTTGGTGAGCTGCAGAAAGTGACTTCTTGTCCTAAGTAAATTGTCCTAACCTTGAGATAAATCTATCCAGAGTCTCTCTTGCTGGCACGGACTTAACTTCTCTGGTGATTTAAAGTTTTTATTTATTTATTTATTTTTTAAACTTAGATTTTATGGCACCTGTGGCTGGTATGTAATTCACAGGCATTAGGGTTTATCATATGTCCTAGTCTAGTTATCTCATTTGTTGTAGATGAGAAGTACCCTTGACCTTAGTGAGACTGAGGAGAAACTTAACCTGTGTAGCAATTTATAACAGTGGAATCTTGTAGTAATTATTTTAGACCCAAGGTAACAGAACTAGACCTGTATTTTATAATAGAATCAAAATCACACCTGCCACTTAAGTAAAAGACGGAAAAATGAATAAATGTAAGCAAGTTATACAAAAGAAATATATTTTACATGAAATTTTAGTAGTTAATTTCTTATTTAGATGATAATATAGGATAAATGACAAGATATTTTTTACAGAGACAATAAATTGACAGTAACTAGTTTTCTTTATAACTTTTGGACTTCATTTCCTTCCTTCCTTGATATGTGGAGACCTTTTATATACTATGGTTGTAGAGTTAGAGGTGAGCAAGATTATTGAAATGTAGATGTCAGTTTAATTGTAGTTTATAATATTACACCTTAGAATAGTGATCATTTCCTATTTTCATATATTTTTAGAAAAATGTACATGTTGAATAATAATTAAAAAATTTGAACCAAGCTTTGGTTCACAATGAGATTCATTGAACAAGTAAAGTTTTTTAAGTTTAAAATGAGTACAGTATAGAGGGGCATCCTACAAAATATCTAACTGGTGCTCCTCAAAACTATCAAGTCATTCAAAAGCAGGAAAGTCTGAAAAACTGTTATAGCCAGGAGGAACCTAAAGAGACATGACAACTAAATATAATGTGGTATCCTGGATAGGCTCCTAGAACAGAAATAGGGCATTAATTAGAAACTAAGGAAATATGAATAAACTATGGGTTTTATTTAATATTAATATATTAATAATGGTTTAATTTGAACAAATGTACCATACTAATGTAAGATGTTAATAATACGAGAAACTGAATAAAAGGGCGGTATATTGGAACTCTGCTGTCTTCTGAATTTTTTTTTTAAATCAAACTATTCTAAAAGAGAGAGTCTGCATAAGAAATGAGAAATAGTTAATTTTTAAAAATTATGAGTCTGTATAAGATATGAGAAATACTTTATTTTTAAAAACCGAGGATAGGGTCATTTGACTTATTTGTATACTTAAGGTCTAGCATATTGCCTAGCACAAAATAAGCACTCAATAAACTTTTGATGAGTGATAATGTTACACTTAGTTTATTTTGTGGAAGGAGCTTCTGGAAAGATGAATAGAAGGAAGTTGAAAAAGAAGCTATTTAATTTTCTCGATTTTTATTAAAAAGCTACAAAAACTCAATTTAATACAAGTTGAATTTATTTGAATACATTTTATACTCAATGAATTGAAAATGTTTACATAAACTTTCTGTTATTGCTTGTGAAGCCAATTTGAACTCCTCAGTGTTGTAAATGATTGTGAGACTACATAGAGCTTAGTTTAGTTTATAAAACCATTTCATTAACAAGCTGAGTGCTAAAATATTAAACATAGTCCCTTTAACAAGTAGAATTAAATGTAATAGTAAAAAATCCCCTAAGTATATCAGCATCATTAGTCATTAGGGATATGCCAATTAAAACCAGAAAGAGATACCACTATATACCTAATAGGGTAGCAAACCAAAAACAAACAAAAGACTTTGACAATACCAAGCTGGCAAGGATGTGAAGCAACTGAAACTCTCACACATTGCTGATAGGAATCCAAAATTGTACAACTACTTGGATAACAGTTTGGCAGTTTTTTTATGAAATTAATCATACACTTAGCATAAAACCCAGAAATCCTACCCCTAGGTATTTGCCCAAGAGAAATGAGACTGTTTCCTTAAGAACTAGTATATGAATGTTTATAGCAGCTCTGTTCATAATTGTCAAAAACTGGAAACAACCCAAACGTCAATGTGTGAATGGGTACACCATACAATGGAATACTACTCCATTATAAAAAGAAACAAACTGTTGATAGATGCAGCAACTTAGATGAATCTTAAAGGCATTATGCTTGGTGGAGGAAGCCAATCTCATGATTCTATTTATATGACTGTTTTTAGAATAGATCACAGGTTACCAGGGATCATGGATGGGGAGAAGATGTGGCTATAGAGATAGCTTAAAGGAATTTTTTGGTGTGATGGAACTGAGTTCTGTCTCCTGAGTCCAGTGGTGGTAGTTACACAAATTTATATATGTGCTGAAATTCATAGAACTCAATATTCCCACTCCCCCCAAAAGTCTATTTTACTGTGTGTTAATTTAAAAAGTAAAACCAAAGACATATATATACATGTCTGCATTATAAGGCATTTGGTCTAACTACTGGCCAGTGCTGTCTGATGTTTATTAGATTTTTTTTAATGTTTAAGGATTTGTATGCAAAGTGTTATATAGGAAATTTTTTATATTAAAATAATTAGTACTATAATCATTCTGTACAAAGAATTTGGGTGGTTACCTAGTACGATTTCACATTTTTGAATAGGTAATAATTGTCATTTATTGAAATAATATTATCCAGTGGGCATTTTGCTGAACATTTTAACTATACTTTGCTCATAATTATGGTTAAACATTATTTTCCCTATTTTACACATTAGGAAATTGAAACATGGAGTTATTAGATGACTTGCCTAAGATCACACAGGAATGTGATAGAGCTGGAATTTCAACTATGTCTGTCAGACTTAGAACCCCACTTCACCCCAAACCATTTTATTATAAAATAAAGCATATATTCAGAAAACCACACAGAACAAATGTATTTAATGTATTATAAAGTGAACACAGTTATAACTCTCACCCAGTTCATGAAGTAAAACTTTGCCAGCTACCCCAGAAGCTCTCCACATACTCTATCCTAGTCATAACTGCATTCCTCTGCAGTAGTAACCATTATTTTGATTTTTATATTTAGCCATAGTTTCATCACCCAGGTGTGTATCTCTAGATAATATGATCTTGTCTATTTTATTTTTTAATTTGATTTGTCTTTTCATCCTTTTAATTTGTGTGTCCCCCTCTCATCTCTTTCTTTTCTGTACAGTTTTTGCTAGTAAACCCTGGACTGTTGGACTTATCGAGTTTCCCACAGTTTGGATTCTGCTGATTGCATACTAGTGGTGTAATTCAGCATGTCTCTCTGTTCTCTATGTGTCCTGCAGATTTTCCAGGGGATGCAGAGGCTTGATCAGAATCAGGTGTGACTTCTTCTGCAAGACTGACTGTGGCGGGGGCGGGGGAAGGGTTGTGTTCATCAGGGGGCACTTGGTATCTGGATACGTCTTTTTTTACGAGATGTTAGGAGCTATTGATATTTAATGCCTAGATTCAAGAATTCATTGGGGTTTGCAAATTGGTGATATTCTAAATCATTTTGCTTTTATTTATGACTTTGGATACTGCCATAGAATATTCTCCTCATCTGCTATTTTTATTATTGAGTAGTGCAGTATATAAGGAAAGGCAGGATAAATGCTTATTTCTTTATTTTTACTAGTTTTTCAAAACAGTGATTTTGTTTCCTAAAAACCTCTGAAGATGTTTCAGTTTCTTTTTAAGGATTTTCATGAACTCATGAATTCAGACATTTAGATTTTAATCTGTTGTAATTAATATGGTCAATTAGCTCAAATTGTCCCCTCTTTGACCAGTGAGCCTTTTAAAGAGGTGGTTTCTGAATCTTTTTATATACCTGACCCTATTAGTCTTTGATAGCTTTCTTGCTACTGGTTTGGTAAGTTGTTCTAAGCTTATTTCGTAATTTTCTTCCAATTCTGTGGAATCAGCCATTTCTCCAAAAATCCCTGGCAATGGAGATTATTATATCGAGTTAATATTAGTTGAGGAGAGCCTCAAATAAGAGCCACCAGTAAAAACAATTTCTATTTGCCTTAAAACAATACCTGAACCGTAATAGGAACTCAAGAAATATTTGTTGAATGTATGTTAGGATGTGAATATCTTTGGGTTAAGTCCTATGATTTTGTACCTCTTTTTTCCTCTCATGGTGCCTGGCTGCTAGGTGCTCAGTAAATATAGTGAAGTGAATAAGATCATGGTCTTCGATAGCAGACTTTATTCTACCATATATTACTTGTGTGACCTTGAAGAGAGAAGTTTACCAAACTTCACCAATCTTTTATTTCTATGTCTGTGAAATGAGTTAATAACTAAGGTTGTTATTTTGAGGTTTAACTGAAATAATTTAACATCAATTAGTAATAATCAATAGTGGCTGGTACATGGTAGATGCTTAATAAACTATGGTTTTTACTGTTACTGGGTTTATATGTTTTCTTGAACTAATTATATTTTATTTAATGTCAATGTAAAATCAAATACATAGAGTGTATGTACTAATTGGTGGGTGAAAGCAGCCCAACAGCAGTCTGGGTAACAAAAACGAACTAATTTGGCATTATAAATTTCCTTTTGCAAATGAATGTAGAAAACGGGTAGTTGCATGTATTAATAATTTGAACCATAATGTTTGCCAAATTGATTATGAAACATTGTATTTAGGGTGTTATACTCCTCAAGTAGAAATAGACAAAAAGATGTGTTTTCTACAGTACACCAAATTAACTTGTAATACAGTTAGTCTTTGATTTACTCTAGATTTAAGTGCTCTGTAGAATAGAAATTGCCTGGAAAATAAGTAATCCCTGTGTAGAGGAATGCTTTCTATTATGTGGTCAGATTTTTCAGCAAGTACTATTAATTATCTTTGACCCCAGAATCTGCTGCTGAATACCTGCCTCTTTGCAAGACTGCCATGCTGCTGTGGGTGTCAGTGACATCTCTGTACTTACTGACAAACCTGGAGTCAAATGAATTCCTGAGATCACCATTT
>NW_011888796.1:3523453-3526142 GCF_000151845.1 Pteropus vampyrus | reverse complement strand
GTTAACTAGCTAAGCACAATTAAAAAGAATAATGTTCTTGGTCTTGAACTCCGAAAATGGTTTGTGAAAGTTTTTCTCAGTTAACAAATGCTTCATTTCAATACTATTTGGCTAGGCCATAGTAAATATGAGATGCCTAGAGAAAATTTGCTGAGGGATATTTTATACTTAAAATGCCTAGCCAGCTTCGTGGAAGGTAGAGTTAGGAGGTTATTCACTCTTTCCCTGACTTCTCCTCTTTCCTTATTTATCCTTCTTCTCAATCCCTTCTCCTTGCTCTCTTCTCATCCTGCTCTTTTCTTCCTCCTTCATTTCCTCCCTTTTTCTCCCCTATTTTTTCCCCCATTTACCTTTGTTGCAACTGAGGTTTTTATTAAACCTCTGAAATGTTTCAGACATATTAAAAAAAGTACAGTAAATCATATAGCAGACATTATCCACCATTGAAATTAAGCAGATGTTAACCTTTTTGCAGTATTTAGTTTACTTCTTATTTTTTTGACAATCAGGCAGAAGAGCAGGGATTCTTAACTCTTGTTCATTGAGTTGTTTTTTTTTCCTCGTGGATTTATGGAATTTCACCCTAAGTATATGGAAATTAATATGAAGTCAAAGACTCAAGTGGACTCCTCCGTAGCTGTTTGGAGCTGTTGTCTGCAGAACTTCCTCCTCTCTGATACATTATCTAGAAATTTTTGCCACCTATACCTTTCTGAACTCCTATCTTTGTCTTTTCAAGTTAGTGAGACTGCTAAGCTCTGCTTTGAATCTCTGCTTGCAGTGGTGTCCAGAACATGTTTCTTGGCAGAAAGTCAAGGTGCTTACAGGGCTTACCTAGCTTGCTTCCTTTTTTCAGGGAACACAGATCTACACTAATTGTTGTCCAATGTCTAGAAAATGTTGTGTTGTATATTTTATGTAGTTCCGCAGTTGTTTACTGTCTGAGGGTAAATTTGGTACCAGTTACTCCATAATGGCTAGAAGTATAAATCCCATACTAATAGGTTATTGTGGGAGGGAGGTTGGTAAAGACTTTTGGGTGAAGTTATAGGAAGGAATCACTATGAGCCTTGCTGATTTTATAGTTAATGGAATTGAATATTTAAGGGCCCTGGAAGTATTTGACTTGGGAGTGGTTTGTCCTTTTAACTAGATCTATCAGATGAGATTATATAAATCATAAAGTACTATATAAATGTGCTTATTATTTTGATTTAGAGTAATTTATTGAAAGTTCTTATAGACTGTTCTATCTTAGGTAGATTTTTGACTCTTGGAGTTTAAAATGAAAATAGTGGATTGCTGTGGAGGAGTTGGAGTTAGTGACGATGCTTCTATATTATTTCTAATAAGCAAAAATTGATTTCAGTAGGCTTTGGTGTCATTGGAGAAAGATAGCTTCTCACAATCAATAATAATGTTAATCTGAGAATAAGCTCATATTGTAACGGCAGTAAAGTAACTGGCAGAAAGACATTTCCATAGAATGTATTGTGCCTCTATATTATTCTTGGGTTTTTGTACTCAGTGACTTGCATATACATACTCAGTGAACATTTGGTGTGTGACTTGAACATACATACTCAGTGAATACTGAGGTGCAAATCTTTATGAAGAAAATTTGCTTGTCAGTCAATCATAATGACTACCTTCTGTGATCCAGGAATGGTCCTAGATGATGGAGAAGCAGCAACAAAAGAAGTAGGAGATAGGATCCCTAATCAGAAGACTAAACAAGATAGCACATATATAAGGCAGCAAAATATTCTGGCAAGGATTAATGGAGTACAGAATGATTATATCAGCTGTCAGGGAGAAATGGAGGGGCTGGATTTTGAGAAAGTGGACAGATGTGCATTAGTTGACAAAGAGGATAAGGGAAAAATCCCTGTTGTAAAGAGAAGGAATGATGTGTTGCAGGGTGACAACTGAGAATGACAAAATTGTTCTGTGGAAAGCAAGCAAATTAAGTCAACTTGAATGAAAGTTTATGTAGAAGATAGTAGAAATTAGATTGTACAGCTAATTGGGGTGTTAGAGATATAGAAGATGTTGAGTGTTAATGTGAGCAGAGAGACGTTTCATATTGCCCTATAGGTTAAAAAGAAATCAAAATGAGAGAATTTCATGTTCACAAAACAAGTGTTATAGGTACTGACTTATTTTAAGATGAACTATGAAGCAAATTAAGACACAGAATATTACTGCATGAATGTAATTTGCAAAATGAAAACCCATTCCTTTATTGGGATTTGAAAAGCACTGCTTCCATAATAAGTGAATATACAAACATTTTACATGTCATGACTGGCTACATAAGGGAAGAAAAAGGGGATTTTTAAGAAAGTACATAGTAATGCTAACTGAAAGTACATAGTAATGCTTTGAGTAAGGCTGAATTTCATCTTTTTCTTTTATTCCAGGTTCCTGCTTTTGCTAAGAGAGCACCCATGACCCCGATGGTATTTTCACTCAAGATAAAGTGTGCTATTGCCTTTATTGATTAACTGAACAAATTCAGGTTAGTACATTTTGTGGATAGCACTTCTCTGTTCAAATTATGTTAGTATTTTGAGAAATGAATAATTTTGTGTTTGAAGCTATATATTTATGTACTAGCAAAGTAGAAAGCCCAAGTCAATCTAAACTCTGTTGAATCGTGTGTTAAACACTTCTGACTACCTACTAT
>NW_011888796.1:3511838-3521973 GCF_000151845.1 Pteropus vampyrus | reverse complement strand
AAGGAATTACATATTTTGTAATGCATTGTGTTTCGAACCCTGTTATGTAGATAGTCTGTAGTAGAGGAAACAGTAATGTATGACAGTGAAAAGCTTCAAAGTAGAAATATGTCTGGGAGGGAGATTAGAATAGGAATTTGCAGTAGCTGTTTTAGTTGATGACATATCTTCAACTTGAATTGCAATTGACTTTCAGTTTTGCCTAATCCTTTGGTGATGATTCTAGTAGAAGTCAAATGAGATCATTTTTGATAGCTGGTTTGCAAACTTTGGTGTCTACCTGTGCTTTTCAAGGAGAGAGCTAAGCTTGGGATGGAGTGGGTCAGCTATTCTCTTGTATATTTTTTTTAATTAAAAATTATTGGGATGACATTAATAATAAAATCAAATAAGTTTCAAATGTACAATTCAACAGTATGTGTTTATCACCCAAAGTTAGATTTCCTTCCATCACCAAATGTTTGACCCCTTTTATCCCTATCTACTTCCCCGTCTTCCCTTTTTAATGCATTACTGGTTTTTAGCAGCTAGTGTTTAACACTGCTCATTCTTGACTTTGGTAAATTGTTTTGTCTGTGCTTCATGTGATTTCTTTGCTTTTATGAGGTACTTTTCGACTAGACCTAATCTCTTGTAGATATAATCTATGCTTTGAAATTAAATGATCCTTGTCCTCTTTCAATACGTAAATCCTTTTATTATCTGCTAGTTTACCTCTTGTTTTGTGGCTCACTGTGCTCCTCTAGTAATGCTTGCTTAGCTTTTAATTTAAACACAATTAGTTAGCATTCATGGAAGACATTGGCCTGTGCAGAAATTAGAAAAATATGAATATTTGGCCACCACATTTAGGATTATTGAGGCATTTCTTTCCATCTTTTTAGAATATAGAAAAAGAGGTGAGTTTCTTATTTTTTCCTTGTTCTTTTTAAACCAGCTTGAATGAAAAAAAGATATATGAAGGGTAGTGTATCTGCTATTTCTATATGTATATAATTATCATAGTTATGGAAAATATATCTGATTTACTGCGAGGCTCTCAAGGTAAATGGGTCAGATAGAATTAATATTTTAGTATTGTCTTATATAATTATTTTCTGTAAATTATGAGAAAGTTATTTGTTTTTTTTTGTTCTGTAAAATATTACAAAAATTTCAATAACGTTGCTTTCTCTTTTTGATATTCAGAGGAAGTTAGAGAACAGATTTACCTACCACTAAATAGTCTGTCACTGGCAAGAACTTATTCTTTGTAATATATTACTTTGCTCCTTAAACCTCATTTTCTTCCATTTGTAACATTTGCTAATGTGAAGCAAACATTACTATCCTAGCTTTCTTTAATATTCTGGGAAGTATCTTTAAATCTTGGGAACTCTTAAAGTCTTCTTTATCCTTTTTTATCTCTTCTCAAGAAAGTAGTATCTTCATGTACTCTTGATGTTTTTATAGAAATTCCTGCTACCCATAAATAGAAATTAAAACATGCGACGTAAAATTTCAGCTTTAGGATAGTTTTTAATTAACAAGCTGGTTATTTAAAAAGTTTCATAGATATGTGATTTTTTTTCACTTTTTTTTGGCCTTATTGAGATATAATCGACAAGTAAAATTGTAAGATATTTAAAGCGCACTCCGTGGTATACATTGTATACATTGTGAAAGGATTCCCACCATCTAGTTAATTAACATAGCCATCACCCCACCTATTTATCTTCTTTTGTGTGTGTGTGAGAACATTTAAACTCTCTTAGCAAATATTAAATATATAAAAACAGCATTATCAACTACAGTAACTGTTTTACGTTAGATCCTCAGATTTTATTCATCTTAAGCTGAGAAAGTTTGTTCCTTTTTACCAACCTTTTCCTATTTCCCCCACTACCCAGTCCCTGGCAACCACTTTTCTACTTTCTGTTTCTGTGAGTTTGACTTAAATTTCCCTTTTTTTCAGATTCCACGTATAAATGATACCACGTAATATTTGTCTTTGTCTGACTTATTTCACTTAATATGCCCTCAGGGTCCATCCATGTTGGCATTTTCATCTTTCTCATGGCTGAATAATATTTCATTCTCTGTAATATCTTCTTTATCCATTTGTGTGTTGATAGACACTTAGATTGTTTTCATATCTCGGCTATTGTGAATAAAGCTGCAGTGAACATGGAAGTGTAGATATCTCATTGAGATCCTGTTTTCATTTCCTTTGGATATTAACCCCAAAGTGGGATTTCTAGATCATATGATAGTTCTAGTTTTAAATTTTTGAGGAACCTCCGTACAGTTTGCCATAGCCGCTGCCTCAATTTATGATGCCGCCAATAGTGCACAAGGGTACCCTTTTTACCACATCTTTGAAAACATTTATCACTTGTCTTTTTGATGATAGACATTCTCACAAGTGTGAAATGATATCTCATTGTGGTTTTGATTTACTTTTCCCTGATGATCAGTGATGTCGAGCACCTTTTCATGTACCTGACAGCGATTTGTAGGTCTTCTATGGAATAATGTCTATTTTAAATTGGATTTCTTTCTATTGAGTTGTATGAGTTCTTTGTATATTTTGGATATTAACTCCTAATCAGATATATGATTTGAAAATAACTTCTCCCATTCTGTAGATTGCCTTTTTATTTCGTGGGTTTCCTTTGCTGTGCAGAAGCTTTTTAGTTTGATGTAGTCCCATTTGTTTATTTTTGCTTTTACTTTTGGTATATCCAAATCCAAAAATTCATCGTTAAGACAAGGAGCTTACCCCCTATGTTTTCTTCTAGGAGTTTTATGGTTTCTGGTGTTATGTTCAAGTCTTCAGTCCATTTTGAGTTGATTTTTGTCTGTCATAAGATGGGGTCCAGTTTCTTTCTTTCTTTTTTTTTTTTTTGCCTATGGCTGTCCATTTTTCTTAGCACCATTTATTAAAGAGACTATCCTTTCCTCTTTGTATATTTTTGGCTCCTTTGTCATAAATTAAGTAGCCACATATGCGTTGGTTTATTTGTTTGCTCTCTATTCTGTTCCATTGAGCAGTGTGTCTTTTTATGCCAGTACCATACTGTTTTGATTACTATAGCTTTGTAACATTGTTTAAAATCAGGAAGTATAATGCCTCAAGCTTTTGTACTTCTTTCTCTAGATTACTTTGGTCTTTTGTGGTTCCATACAACTTTTAGGATCGTTTGTTCTATTTTGAAAAATGCCAGTGGAATTTTGATAGGGATTCCATCGACTCTGTAGATTTCTTTGGGTATGGACATTTAAACAATATTCTTCCAGTTCATGAGCATGGATTTATTTGTTCTTTCCATTTATTCGTGGCTTCAGTTTCTTTTATCAATGTCTTTGTAGTTTTCAGAAGTACAGATCTTTCTCTTCCTCCATTAAACTTATTCAGAGGTATTTTATTCTTTCTGATGCGATTGTAAATGAGATTGTTTTCTTAATTTCTCTTTTTGATATTTTGTTTCTAGTGTGTATAAACACAACTGATTTTTGTATATTCATTTTTTATCATGTAACTTTAGCGAATTTGTTGATTAGTTCTAACAGTTTTTTTGTGGCATCTATAGGATTTTCCATATAAAATATGACATCTGCAAATAGTGACAGTTTTCCTTTTTTATTACTGATTTGGATACTTTTTATTTTTATTTTTATTTTTTTTTCCTGCTTTGGCTGGGATTTCTAGTGCTGTGTTGAATAAAAGTGATGAAAGTAGGCATCCTTGTCTTGTTTCTGATCTTAAATGAAAAGCTTTCAACTTTCCCTTGTTGACTATGATACTAACTGTGGGCTTGTCATATATGGCCTTTATTATATTGAGGTTCATTCCCTTTATACCAACTTCGTTGAGAGTTTTTCTTTTATTATGAATGTATGTTGAATTTTGTCATATAGTTTCTGCATCTGTTGAGATGACCATAGGATTTTTATCTTTCATTTTGTGTGTGGTGTATCACATTGATTGATTTACATATGTTGAACCATCCTTGCATCCCTGTAATAAATCCCACTTGGTCATGGCGTGTGATTCTTTTAATGTGTTGTTTAATTCGGTTTGCTAACATTTTGGTGAGGATTTTTGCATCTATGTTCATCGGGGAAATTGGCCTGTAGTTTTCTTTTCTTGTAGTTTTCCTTATCTGGTTTTGGTAGCAGGGTTAATGCTGGCCTTGTAAAATGAATTTGGAAGCATTTCAGCCTCTTCTGATTTTTGGAGTTTGAGAAAGATTGGTATTAGTTCTTTCAATGTTAGGTAGGATTGACCAGTGAAGCTGTCTGGTCCTAGACTTTTCTTTGTTGGGAAGTTTTTAATTGCTGATTTAATGTCCTTACCAGTATTCAGTCTGTTCATATTTTCTATTTCTTCATCATTTAGTCTTGATAGGTTGTATGATTTTAGGAATTTATCCATTTCTTCTAGATCGTTCAATTTGTTGGTGTATAATTGTTCATCGTAGTCTCTTAGGATCCTTTGTATTTGTGTGGTATCAGTTGCAGTGTCTCTGTTCATTTATAATTTTATTTGAGCCCTTTTTTCTTGGTAAGTCTAGCTAAAGGTTTGTCTATTTGTTTATCTTTTCAAAAAATCAGCTTTTAGTTTCATTTAACTTTTCTACTGTTTTTTGTTTGTTTGGTTTTTTTTAGTTTCTATTTTATTTATTTCCACTCTCATCTTTGGACTTTTTTTGGTCATTTGTTGTTGTTGTTGTTCTACTAACTTTGGGCTTCATTTATTCTTTTTCTGTTTCCTTGAGGTGGAAAGTTATATTGTTTATTAGAGTTCTTTTTCTTAATGTGGGCATTTATTGCTATGAAGTTCTGTTTTAGAACTGCTTTTGTTATGTGTTATGTTTTGGTACATTTTATTTCCATTTAAATTTGTGTAAAGTTAAAGTGTATTTTGATTTTTCTTTTGATTTCTTTGACCTATTGGTTGTTCAGAGCATGCTCTTGAATCTTCATACATTTGTGAATTTTATAGTTTTCTTGTAATTAATTTCTAGTTTCATAACATTGTGGTCAGAAATGATGCTTGATATGATTTGAACTTTCTTAAATTTATTAAGACTTGTTTTGTGGCCTAATGTATGATCTATTCTGGAGAATGTTTCATATGTGCTTGAGAAGAATGTGTATTCTGCTACTGTTGAGTAGAATGTTTTATAAATCTCTGTTTAGTCTATCTAGTCTAAATGTATAGTTTAAATCCAATGTTTCCATAGTGATATTCTTTCTAGACGATCTAGCTATTGTTGAAAGTGGGGTATTGAAGTCCTTCCCATATATTGCTATGCTATCTTTTTCTCCTTTCAGGTCTGTTATTATTTGCTTTGGATATTTAGGTGCTTCTATGTTGGGTGGATATTTACAAAATATAACCCATTGCTGGATTGACTTGTTTATCATTATACAATAACCTCTTTTTCTTTTATTATAGTCTTTGGCTTGAACTCTGTTTTGTCTAATGCAATTGTAGCTACCGCTGCTTTTTTTTGATTTACATTTGCATGGAATATCTTTTTCTATTCCTTTATTTTCAGCCTGTGTGTGTTCTTAAAGCTAAATATGTCTCTTCTAGGTAACATAAAGTTGGGCATTTTTCTCTCTTTTATCAGTTTAGCCACTCTTTGTTTTTTATTTGAGAACTTAGTCCACCTACATTTAAAATAATTATTGATCGATATTGACTTATAATTGCCATTTTGTTATTTGTTTTCTGTCTGTTTCATAATTTATTTGTTCCTTTCTTTTCTTTGTGTATTCCTTTGTGATTTGATGGTTTTCTGTGGTGGTATGCCGAGATTCTTTTCTTATTATTTTTTTGCGTATCAATTATAGATTTTCACTTTGTGATTACTATGAGGTGTATATAAAACATGTATGTCTGTTTTAAATTGATAACAACTTGTGTTTAAATGCATACGATAGCTCTATATTTTTACTCTATCCCCACGTTTTATGTTTTTGATGTTCTAATTTATATCTGTTTTTCCTACTTTTATCTTTTAACCTTCCTATTAGATTTATAAGTGATTTACCTATTTCCATTACAAATTAGATTAATCTGAATTTAACTATTTATTTTTACCAGTGAGATTTACACTTTAACTTACACATTAAAGCATTCTTTTGCTGAAGATTGGCGAAGCCTTCTTAACATTTCTCGTAAGGCTGGTCTAGTGTTGATGAATTTTTGCAGCTTTTATTTGTCTGGAAAATTCTTTATCCTTTAATTCTGAAGGGCAGCTTTGACAGGGAGAGTATTCCTGGCTGGTAGTTTTCTTTCGGCACTTGAATATATCATACCAGTCTCTCCTGCCCTGTAAAAGTTTTTCAGATTTTGCTGAAAAATCTGTTGATAATCTTATTCCCCTTTTATATAACATGGTGAGTCCTCCTTTGTTTGCTGTAATCTTGTGGGTCTCCTGGATGCAAGCCCCATTGTTGTTCAGAATTAGGTGTTTTAGGGGTCACATTCCTCAGGTAGAAGTCTTGAAAATTGAGACACTGGCTGTTGGGTCCAAATCCTTAACTCTTCAGGGAGAAGCTTGTGGTCAAATTCTCTCCTGATTCTATGTTGCTGTGCTGGGAATGGGGTTTATGGCAAGAGTGTATTTTAGAGAATTTTGTGGTCAAATTCTCTCCTGATTCTTTGTTGCTGTGCTGGGAATGGGGTTTATGGCAAGAGTGTGTTCCTTCTTGTTTGATATAGATTTTTCCTTGTTCACACCATGTGTAGCAGCTCAGCTAGTTCCTAGATGTCTTTCAGGGGTACTTGTTCTGTGTTTAGCTGTACATTCAGTGTGTCTTGGGAGGAAGTGAGTCACCATCTCATGTCACCATCTTGGACCAGAATCAGAATTGCAATTTTTAAATAATTGTCCCTTTTAATGAATAATTATTTAGAGAATGAACTGAGATGCTGATCATATCTAAAATGTAACACAAAAATGAATCTCAAAATGTGTATAACTTCGTTTGTATTGGTGCATGATATTTTTTTTTTTTTTTTTTGGGTAAATACAGTATCAGGGAGTATATTCAGAATGATATCAAAAGGATTCTGTTTTGTTTTTTATTGGCATCATACATATATGTAATTTGGGTCATAGTTACATAATTCGTTTCATAGTTACATAAAATAGATAGTATGGTGAGGGAGAAGAAATGTAAAATGTGAGCTTCTGCAAAAATACCGAAGGAAAGAAATGCAGTTTCTAAAGTACTTTCTTAATGTTAAAAAACATTAAGAACTCCAAAACCCAAGAAAGCCGAGACTGCTTCTTACGTTTATATAACAATTCTTATCTATTAGTTACAGAGCAAAAACAACAGAATATTAATTATATAGTAAAAAATAGCTTTTAACTATGAAGAATTCCTATCAGATTCTTCAGTTTATTAAAAAGCCACTTTTGGTTATTATTTTAAAAAAAAGTATCTGGGCAGTTCCAAGAAAAGCTTCAGAACAGCTGTAATTACAGCTGCAGATTTAGTCAAAATAGGGGCTTTTAAAGGCTCCTCACTCCCCTTTCGCATCTCTTTCCCTCACCTCAGGTAACCCAAATTTAGTTGTAAAAGTTTTGGTAAGCTCAGGATTCCTGAAACTGGAGTGCCATATGTTTTAACTGTGTGCAGATGTGGTGATTATTTGTGACTCATTATTAAAGTTCCGGACCCTTTTAGTTCTCATACTACATGCACAGTTAAATGATTTTCGTCAGCTTGTTTCTGCGTTATATAAATATATATGTATTCCAAACACAGTTTAATGATTTTTATCAAGGCCTAAGCATCTGCTAAAACTAATTAGAGTGATAGTAGTTTTTCAATGTAAATTCGAGCTAATGTTGACATTATTAGTATTTGCTGGAAATATCTGTAAAACCTTACATCTATTTTTAAAAAAGCATTTCTTCAGATTTTACTGTAGTAGGAACTTGCCGTTAACGTTGTCTGAAAATTTGGTAAATCTCATAATTTTTGGAACAAGTTTTATTATATTAAATCAGCCATTAAATACACATGCATGTTAGTGCTGCCCTCACTCTCCTTTCCTATAACGTTATGATCTAGGAACATGGATGTCATTCTAAGGTCTGGTTTTCAGTTTATCAGTCAGGGATTGAATATAATAGTTGTAGAAAACCGTGGCTACGAGCAGGGTTTGAAGCCAGTCTCACTGTCTCAATTAATTACCATCTTTTTTTCAGATGATAGTTATGCTGACTGTTGATCAAGGGCTATAATAACATAATTTGGATTCTAACCAGAATTTTACAGTGTTACTTTCTCAGAATTTGGTTCAAAATTGTGGTTATTTGCGGTTCAGTCTCACGTAGAAGATCAAAAGTCTTCTGCCAAAGCTAACAATTTAACACTTTCAGGTAGAAAAGCAAATGAAACATGCCCGTACGTGCATAGTGCCATGTTCAAAGGGATAAGGGTGCAAAGACGTACAGTTCTTACCTTTGAGTGACAGTGGGTAGAGAAGGTGCAGATATGTACATTGAAATAATAAATCAACTTTTAAAGGGTAAATAAAATTGGATTTAAATCCCCAGACTCAAGAACTCTTTAGATAACCTCCGAAATTCTAGATGAACTTTCTTGTTATTACACATGAGGAAACTCATTTCAGAGAAGTCAAGTGAATTATCTTAAGTCATTGATTAAACAGGAGATTTATAGGACTTCTAAATATGAACTCAGGAGTGACAGACAACAGGTAGCAAGTTAACATCGCTTTTATAAGCTTGGATGTCAGCTGATGTTGATTGATTGATAATTGTAAGAACTTTTATAGAGAAACTGCTGGTTCTTTTCTCATGAGTCTAGTGGGAATATCAGCAGAATGTGGACTTATATAGTAGGTTATTTTTAGAGAGGGTAAAATTGAACAAAAGCCATTTCAGATAATTCAATGGTGAATTCAAATGAAGAGTAAAACACATTAAGACAGAAAAAGAAACTGTTAAAAAGTTGCGTAACTTTTAAAACATAGATTGGCTTGTAGGTATGAGAGAAGATAGCAGGTAAAATTTCAGATAGAGGATAATTTTGATGATGAAGGTACAACTAATTATGTGAGAATAAAGAAGAATCTTTTAGAAAGGAAAATAAAACTTTGAGATTTCGATAAGATAGGAAAAACGAAATATGAAAAGCAATTTAATTTTATTTAGGGACTGTCCATACATTTATATCATCATCAAAATTTGTCGTCACTGTCTTTCATCTTCTTTCCCCTACTGATTCTCTTCAAGACAGGCTCTAGTGTGGTGTGGTGCAGTGCAATTCTAGCTTGTCAATCGTGACCAGTATGGCTTAGGACTAAATGTTTGCTCATTAAAACATACAAAAGTGAATGATTTTGAATTAGTTACTTAGACTTCTGAGCTTCATTTACGTCACAAAAAATGAGTCTATGTTTCTGATGTGACTATAGGATTGTTGGGACAGTCAAATGAAATCATATGAAAGTGCTTTAAAAACTGAAGACTTCACAAAGGTTAATAATTGTTTTTATAACTATAGATTTAATACAGCATGATAAATATTTGAGTATTCAATATATCAGAATCAGGGTTGTAGACTTTTGAATTCAGGAAGATTTACTCTTTGCCTTTAAGATACTTCTAATTTGGTGAAGAAGCAAATAAAATAATGCAAATGTCTGTAATATATGGCAGAATATGAAAAGGATAATGAAAGGTTCAGCCAACCTAGATTTTGGCTTGAGTTAAAGAGATACCCACCTGAATCTGCTCTAAGTCTATGAGACTTGGTATGCTACAAGTGACAGAGTGAGCATTTTGACCTTTTCACATATATTTTCTGCTTTTTGAGCTTTTAGGTAAGAGTAGACATTTTTCCCCCCAAAGCATTTTATTATTATTATTTTTTATTAAAGTATGGTTAGCATACAATACTGTATTAGTTTCAGATGTGAGTGGACAGATTTTTAACTTGGGTTGCCATGTAGTGAAAGTCTAAACTTGGGTTCTCCAATGGCTGTACATAGGAGCTTGTTGACTTTTTAGGTGTGTAGTCAGTAGCTGAATCAAAAGTACCATAAAGAATGTACAATTTTCAGACTTGATGAGTATTTTCAATGAGATAGGTTCCA
>NW_011888796.1:3471962-3511788 GCF_000151845.1 Pteropus vampyrus | reverse complement strand
ATAATTGTAAGAACTTTTATAGAGAAACTGCTGGTTCTTTTCTCATGAGTCTAGTGGGAATATCAGCAGAATGTGGACTTATATAGTAGGTTATTTTTAGAGAGGGTAAAATTGAACAAAAGCCATTTCAGATAATTCAATGGTGAATTCAAATGAAGAGTAAAACACATTAAGACAGAAAAAGAAACTATGTTAAAAAGTTGCGTAACTTTTAAAACATAGATTGGCTTGTAGGTATGAGAGAAGATAGCAGGTAAAATTTCAGATAGAGGATAATTTTGATGATGAAGGTACAACTAATTATGTGAGAATAAAGAAGAATCTTTTAGAAAGGAAAATAAAACTTTGAGATTTCGATAAGATAGGAAAAACGAAATATGAAAAGCAATTTAATTTTATTTAGGGACTGTCCATACATTTATATCATCATCAAAATTTGTCGTCACTGTCTTTCATCTTCTTTCCCCTACTGATTCTCTTCAAGACAGGCTCTAGTGTGGTGTGGTGCAGTGCAATTCTAGCTTGTCAATCGTGACCAGTATGGCTTAGGACTAAATGTTTGCTCATTAAAACATACAAAAGTGAATGATTTTGAATTAGTTACTTAGACTTCTGAGCTTCATTTACGTCACAAAAAATGAGTCTATGTTTCTGATGTGACTATAGGATTGTTGGGACAGTCAAATGAAATCATATGAAAGTGCTTTAAAAACTGAAGACTTCACAAAGGTTAATAATTGTTTTTATAACTATAGATTTAATACAGCATGATAAATATTTGAGTATTCAATATATCAGAATCAGGGTTGTAGACTTTTGAATTCAGGAAGATTTACTCTTTGCCTTTAAGATACTTCTAATTTGGTGAAGAAGCAAATAAAATAATGCAAATGTCTGTAATATATGGCAGAATATGAAAAGGATAATGAAAGGTTCAGCCAACCTAGATTTTGGCTTGAGTTAAAGAGATACCCACCTGAATCTGCTCTAAGTCTATGAGACTTGGTATGCTACAAGTGACAGAGTGAGCATTTTGACCTTTTCACATATATTTTCTGCTTTTTGAGCTTTTAGGTAAGAGTAGACATTTTTCCCCCCAAAGCATTTTATTATTATTATTTTTTATTAAAGTATGGTTAGCATACAATACTGTATTAGTTTCAGATGTGAGTGGACAGATTTTTAACTTGGGTTGCCATGTAGTGAAAGTCTAAACTTGGGTTCTCCAATGGCTGTACATAGGAGCTTGTTGACTTTTTAGGTGTGTAGTCAGTAGCTGAATCAAAAGTACCATAAAGAATGTACAATTTTCAGACTTGATGAGTATTTTCAATGAGATAGGTTCCAGACTGTAACATACTTGACAGGGGCATAGAGGGCTGAAGAGGTACTTAGGAACTTTTACTGCAACCCCTTTGAAGGTACCTTTTACAGGGTCCTAGAATTAGCTTGACTATTTCTCATATTGAGCAATCTTTCTATTATGTGATGCAGTAAACTTTCTTATGGACTTTTGTGTTTGGAGTTTTTTGTTTTTTTCAGCCCCAAATGACACCCCTCTTCATCTATTGTTCTGTTTCTTTTACATTTTATTGGATATGCTATAGGCTTGATTGAGGGGAGAACTTGATTGAGGGGAGAACTTGATTGAGGGGAGAACTTGAGGGCAGCCAGGAATACAAAGAGGAGAATGATTCAGGAAGCAGGACATAAAAGGAAATAAAGATAACAATAATAGCTAATATTTATTAGCACTGTTCTAAATGCTTTTCTTATATTATCTCACAACAACCCAGGATATTGATATTTTAATATACATATTAGTTAAATGAAATATTAATTGAATATTAAATAATAATTTTATTTACCTTTGTTATAGACTAGGGAACTGAACTATAGTGCTTTGCACATTGGGAGGCAGGGTTTATGCTAGGGCTATTTGATTCTAGAGACCGAACCCTTGACACTACCACATATTGCTTCTTAGAGATAACCTGGAGGCCCCTTTGGGTAAAATTCTCTGCTTCCACTTCTTTAAGTGTGATAGCCATTAGAGATAATAGATGAATATGTAAGGCCAGAAACTTGGGAGGGGTGGAGGAGGTGGAGGATGTGAAGTATTACAGAATTTATTACTCAGTTTAAGATTGAATGAAGGTATTAGAAAGGAAAGAAATGGAATATAATTTACTTTGCAAATTGGGGGAAAGGGAATTTTGGTGAGGCTATTGTAATGACTAGATTTTATGCTATAAGCATGAAAACTTGATGTATGAATAGTTTAGTAAGAGCTTATGATCACTAATTTATAGACTCTGGCTGTCCAATAGAAATATAATATTAACCATGCATGTAATTATAAATTTTTTGGTAACCACATTAAAGAGGGTACAAAGAACAGGTGAAATTAGTTTTAATAATATATTTTACTTACTATATTAAAAATATTATTTCAACAACTAATATAAAAGCATTCAACAACTTATAAAAATATCAGTGAAATATTTTACATTCTTTTATTCTTAGTAAGTCTTTGAAATTGGTGTATATTTTACACTTAAACATTTCTCAGTTCAAACTAGCCATATTTCACATGCTCAATTGGCCACATTGGCCACTGACTACCTAACTGGACAGTGCCTTTATATACCATTAGAAAATGAAAGATTGGTGCTGTTGCTGTGTTCATTAACAGTTTCTGATTGAATTACAAATAGATGGCTTCTCCTCCCTCTGTGTATAGCAAACAAAGAGTGACTGGCAGTCTGGGGCTGAAAGGCATCGTTATTCAGTTGTGTCCAGAGAATCTGCTCAGGAGGGGAACACATTTTTTATACTCAGTAAGAAAAGGAGGGGAAAGATTTACCAAATGTTTAAGCTTCCTGCTGTTTGAGGTTCTGTGGATGTTATTTAGTTAGAGGGATAGTGCTTTTCTGTAGACAGGGGTCTGGAGACTGGAGAATCACACAGTTCTTACTCTTGAAATGTGGTTGGTTCAGGGATTCTGTGCTTCTATCTGGAACCCTTCATGTTACTGATTTGCTTTTTATAGGATTTAATATGTTTAAGGTTACATTCCTCAGGCAGGAATTTCTAAAAGCTGCCTTTTTCTCAAAAACAAAAAAGAAACAACAACAACAAAAATCCCCCTTAAAAACCCACACAAACCTAATAATAAACTTACCACATAAAAAATGACAGTAAATCTTGCCTAACTGTAAAAGTATGATATGCATTCTTTGTAAAAATTTGGGTAATGGAGATATGTACTTTTACATGTTTAATGAACAGATCTTCAGCAGAAGGAAGTGTTCTCATATTCTCACTTTGGCTTCCTCCTATAGTACTGGGGTTTCCTGGGCAGTAGCAGCAGTCCAGTGAATCCAGAGCTTCTTTGGTTTGCATAGGACAGGTAGTGAAGATTTTATTTCCTTTAAGGAGAGAGTGAACAAATGGCAGGTATGTGTTCTTCCTGGCTATGTTATATTTGTATATTGTTTTGTATTAGATGTTGTCTAAGAGCCTATATTTGACACATTTAATTAAAAATCTTAGAGAGTTATCTGTAAAATTGTACGATTTATAAAATTAAACAGCAGCTATAGGACTTGTGTTAACTTGTTGAGTGATACCAGGTTAAAATACAATTTCTGCTCTGTACATTTTAACACACCAGAATGTACTTTTATCATCAGTTTCTATTTTCCGAGTTTTTAGTTTTAGTGATACGCTGATGTTATCAGTATATGAATATAGTCTTTTTGCCATGACCAGTTGTGTTTTATTTATTGTACATATGGTCTTGGTTTAAATGGGGTTGAGAGAGATTTGTGGAGACCAATGCTTACCATTTTGGGGCTGGGTGATGGGAACAGGTAAGCTAGGAATATACTTGGAAGAAAGAATACAATAGCCACTTGGGAAGAACTTAAGATGAGGTGAAAAAGATGTTTTGAGAAAAGTTACAGAATTTTTTAAAAAATAAATGATTTATGTACAAAACTTAGTCATTAGCAACATAATCAGATTTTATAGAATTTGGGTAGAAAACATATTAGAGAACTTTGAAATTCCTATTTATTATGTTCATATTTTGTGTGGATGAAATATAGAAGTCTCTTAGTTGTTTCGAATTTGACCCCCCTGTGGCTTTTTAGACTCTTAACTAATTATCACAGTCTTAGATATGGAGGGTCACAAGATTTAGTTTGTACCGTCTTTTAGTTAAAAGTTAACATTGAATGACTTTAGACTAGATTTCATTAACCTGTCCATATTTTCTGCTGGAAGGTTAATAGCTATATTGATCCTTGTCATGGAGTTATTATTGATTTATAATTCTAGAGTGGCCATGAAAACAATAAATACTCTTTAAATATTAAGTATTATATTTATTAGAACATTCCTTAATACAAACTAGTTCCTTCATTAATCCATACTTAATTTTAGTTATTATAATGATCTGTCCTTAGCCACCCATCACAGTTTTATGCCTGTCTTTCTTTAGCTCTTAGTCATATAAGAACATTTGCGAGAGTATGCTTAAGACATCATTGACCTCGGGATGACTCAGGAAAATTTTCTTGTAAAGGGTGGTTATTACAGTGGAGTGGTTTCGTATCTGCTGTTGCCCTGCTGCTTCAGAAAGTTAGCCTAAGTTAAAGAATTCAGGTTTTGGAGTTATATGGATTATCCTGAATCTTGTCTCTCTTTGATCCTTCACTATCCCCGGGCAAGTTACTACACCTTTGTTTTCTCAACTGCAATTGGGAAATAATAGCAATCACTTCTTAGGGTCATTATGAGTACCCACATCAAGTACTATCTCTATCGTTAGGGATAATTGCAGCTTATTGTTTTTTTCTCTTTAATAAAGACTTAAATTTTTTTTAGAGCAGTTTTATGTTCACAGCAAAATTGAGAGTAAGGTACAGAGATTTCCCATTTAATCCCTGCCCCATCATATGCCTCCTCCATTATCAGCATTCTCCACTAGAGTGGTGCATTTGTTACAGTTGATGAACCTGCATTGACACATCAGTCACCCAAAGTCCATAATTTACCTGAGGGTTCACTCTTGATCTTGCACATTCTGTGGGTTCAGACAAATGTATAATGATGTGTATCCATTATTATAATACATATACAGAATATTTTCACTGCCCTCTATGCCTATTCTTCTTTCTTACCACCCCCCACCCCTCCCCCACCCCCCGCTTCCAGCCGTGGATAACCCCAGATCTTTTTATTGTCTCCATAGTTTTACCTTTTCCAGAATGTTATGTAGTTGGAATCAAATAGTATGTAGCCTTCTCAGAGTGGCTTCTTTGTCTTTAAGGTTCCTTCATTTCATGGCTTGATAGTTCATTCCTTTTTAGCACTGAATAATACTCCATTGTCTGGATGTACCAAAGTTTATTTATTTACTCACCTACTGAAGGATGTTTTGGTTGCTTCCAAGTTCTGGCAGTTGTGAATAAACATCCATGTGCAGGTTTTTGTGTGGACATTAGTTTTCAACTAGTAACTATTTTTATTGAACATTTACTTATTTTAACCAGATACCGTGTTAGGTCCTTTACATGCAGTATATTATTTAATTCTTATGTATATTATAGATTATGTAAAGTCCACGGCCCATAGTGATATATGTCCAGTAACTGGTTGCTTTTATTTCTTTCTTTGTTAGTTCCAAGCATGTAGTTTAATCAGAAGTTGAGGCTGTTAAGAAGAGAGAAAGAACCGAACATTCTGATCAGACTTAAAGGACTTATTAGAAAGTTGACAGTGGTTTGAAGGTGAAATGTATATTAAAGTGTAGGTCAAGGATAATCTACATGGTACTCAGGAAGCTTGTTAAAATGTAGAGTTTTGGGTTCATCCTCAGGAACTCAGACTTTATGAATCAGAATCTCTGGTTATGAAGCCCAAATTCTGCAATTTTACTAGCTTAATACATAATTCTGATTCATTATGAAGTTTGAGAATCATCTTTTTAATTTATTCTTCCTAATGCTGAAGAAATGATTCTTGTGATTTTTAAATAGTTATTTTTCTCTCATATAATAAGCTTTCTATTTTATTGGTGATGGAGGTGGTAAATTTTTTCCATTTAAATTTTTACACATGATTATATAATATGATTTTCCTATGTTATGAGGGTAGTAGGGTTAGTGGTATTTATTCATTCAACTAGTATTTATTATTACTTATTTGAGGAATGGTTTTATTTTTTCATAAATATATGTTTTTTTTGAATAGGATATGAAAGGAAGGCAAATTGAGAACATACTTTATGATGCTAAGTGGAGAGGTGAAGAGAGTGGTTTTCTGGTGCTAAGTAGAAGAAAACAATAACTACAAATAATTTACATAACTAATGGATTATTAAAACCCAATGGAAATTTGCAAGGAGTTTTGGTATGGGTCATTTTTTAATCATATTAGTTAATGAAAAGTTATATCAGGACTGCTTAGCTTCTGTGTTTTTTGATAGTTGCCTTGCCTCCTTAGAACACTCTTTTGGGTTTTGTCTGTGTTGGCTTCCTGGAAAGTCTTACTTCACAATTTGGGAAATTTGTTGCATCCCTACAGTGCTTCATATGGACTTCAGCTTTCTTAGATTCTTCAGGTAAAATTTCATCCAAAGGGACCAACGAATTGCTTCAGGTCATAATTTTAAACAGGTGTTCAGAAGACTACATTTCAGTCTTTGCACTGGTATTTTTAGCCCCCAAATTTTTCTCCAGCATCCACTTTAATAATTCTTATGGGTAAAGGAACTCTATTTTTAATATCTGTAGTTTTGTTCATTCTCAGAAACTAGGTCATCGGGGCTTTGTCATTGTTCGTGAAAAAGGTATTGTACACTTTTTTTAGGAGCATTCTTAGACTGAATGAAGCTAAAACATCTTAGAAATTGTTGCTCTGTTTTAAATATTCATAGGATATAATTTTGCATATTTTAAACTCATTCTCTTTGCCAGTACAATAATATTTATCTCTGGGAACTTTGGCTATCCTATTGTGTTATTTAGAATTCTTTTAGGGCTTTTACTGACAGCCCCTGTTTTTTACCATGATATTGGTTTTAATGCATTATTCTCATAGGTTCTGTTTCCTCTTCCTTTCTCAACTGTACTTGCATCCATTTCTCATCTTGCACCTATTTTTGACGAGAAGTGGTAAATATTTTCTCATGGACTATCATGTTTTTGGAAAGTAGTTTTCCAAAGTGATCGAGACCACGCTGAATTTTATTCCTTCTAGATAGCCATGATGTATCCGTAAGAATCTGGACAAGGAAACTATTCACACTAGGTATTTCTGCCAAGAAAATTTAATATAGGGAATGGGTTGTATAGGTATTAGAGGGCTGAACAAGCAACAGGGGAACACTGGAGTAACACAGAGACACTAATTGCAGAAAGCAGCAACAATCCATTGGACTGGGGGAACAAAGAAAAGCTTGGAGTAGAGTTTGTGTTCAAAACCTCTGGAGGGGGTACTGCTTGGATGTAGCTGATACTTCTGAGGGATACTTTTGAGAGTGCCAGAAAAAACTGGTGGCTGTCACCAGCTTCTGTTGCTGGGGTGGAAGGTTTATCCTGGGGCAATATTGACTGTAAAAAGTAAGTTTCTCCTCATACCCTTATTGGAAGTATGAGGAAGCTAGCTGGCAGAAGAGAAAAATGGTTTCCAGAGTTCTGTTTTCAGTGTTAGTGAGCTGAGCATTAAAGGGTGGATTTAGAGTTTAGAGACAATAGCTGGATAACAAGTACATAGAGCCTTTTCTTCTTCTGGTTATACAATGGCATAGGCTTTTGGTCTCTTAGTCCTTTTCTTAGCCACTGGGACCCCACATGCTCTTAGTATCTAGGATTTGGAATGAAAAGAATTATTATTATTATTTAAAATTAACTTTAGTTAATGTGATTTGGAGGCATGAGACAGGACTACTTACTCTAAGATATCTGTGTCACAGCCTTTCATGGGACCTGAGATTTAATCATTAGATACTCATTTCTTTGGGTCTTCAGGGGTTTCTGTTTTTCAAAATTCTTTATTTAAAAAATAAAGAAAAAATTTGTGGTGGAAATAATGATGCTGTAGACCAGAGGTTAAAAATTGGTTGCTTATTGACTCAACAGTGGCCTGCAGTGGGAACCAATCTTTGAACAGAAGATTATACTTTCTCTCTAAGTATAATATTTTTCTTCCTGCAGAGCTTCTCAAATTTTAAGCTGTATGTGAATTATTTGGGGATCTTGTTAAAATTCAGATTCTGATTCAGATTCTGATCGGTCCCTGGATAGGGCCTGAGATTCTGCATTTCTAAAAAGCCCTCAGGGGAGGTTGAAGTTACTGGTCCCTAGACCAGACTTTTCTTCTTCTTTCCCTGCTTTGAGAACTTCTGGTCTGGCTTGGATCCACTGTTGGATCTGTGTTCAGGTGGTTGAATGGTGAGTGATCTTAAAGTCAGTGTCTTGCAAGCCTGCCTAACTTTCTAGAAATATTTTGAGCAATCTTAGTAGAGGTATCAACAGCTGTTTCTTTCTAGGTGGGAACATAAGAGCAATTTCCTCTGATTAGATTAACTTTTCTTCCATATTTTTGATGCTGCCCTGGATACAGAGGCTTACCTGTCGCTTGTAATTTTCCTGGATCATCTGAGGCTTTTCAGCAATTGTGTATGCGTTTAAGGGAAACTGATTAATAGGAGATAAGATAGAAGGACAACTAGCAAATTCATGCATTAGATACCTTGCCCTTATTAAAGTCATTATTTTTGATTAAATACGCTATCTATGGATTTAAAAAACTGCATTTGGTTTGAATTTCATACTATAGTTGACCCTTGAACAATGTGGAGGTTAAGGGTCTCTCCCAGCCCCACCCCCCTAAATTTAACTACTAATAGCTTACTGTTGACTGGAAGCTTTATCGATAACATAAACAGCAGACTATAGCATAGTTTGTATGTTATGTGTATTATATATTATATTACAATAAAGTAAGAGGAAAGAAAATGTAATTAAGAAAATCATAAGGAATAGAAAATATATTTACAGTATTTATTGAATAAATTCTGTATATAAGTGGACCCACACAGTTTAAACCCATTGTTGTTCAAGGATCAACTGTAATTGTATTTCCACACTTTTGACACTTCATATACTTAAACTTGTTATCAAAGTATATAGTCTTGCCTTGAGCCACATAAATGGTAGTCCATCTTAATGGAACTTTGAATACAGCCCAAATTTATGAAGTTAATTGTTCTTTGCATTTGGATTTTACTTTACCAATGCATACTTGGATTACATGAATAAAAAGTTAATCTTTTATTCAGTTGCCATCTTTCAAGATCCTCTCTTTGCCCCCTCCTTCCACCCGCTACTGGATCTTTCTTTTTGTCTTTACAGACCTAGATTTTCAAAGGTTCTAGATCCTTCTTTTTTGTCTGTCGGTGCTTTATATGAGTGTTATCCTTAAATTTTTAATTCAGGCTGTGGATAGTAATTTAAGCTCGGAATAGAGAAATGATTGATTTCTTCATCAGCTGAGGTGAAGGAGTTAAAATGAAAGTTAACAATTCAGGGGATTCCTACAGAAAAGAAGGTTGGAAAAAGTTCAGTTTGAGGATCCTAGGCAAAGCATTTTGATTGGCATATAGAGACCCTTGCATGCACACAAACGTCCATATTTGAATATTTATAGAAGGTAATCTGTCAAAATTACTGTTATTTTAATTTGCTAAGCTTGGCTGATTGCTGCAGTTGGATGTTAGTTGAATTCTAGATGAGAAACTGTAAATATGATCTGGTGTGGAACATGCTTTTTGTCCTTGAAGCTGTTTGGATATTCCTGTTTTTCTCTCTTCCCCTCTCCTCTCCTCTTTTCTCCTCCTCTCCCATTCCCCTCCCCTCTTTGCAGTGGGGCCTTTTTGTATTAGCTGAATTTTTTCATGTTCTTTTATAGGGAAAAAATTTAAAGTAGGGTGATAATGGTAAATATATGTAAATTTTTTTTAGTTAAAAAATTTTATTGACATTTAGTGATCAAGAATTGTTTAAATAGAGTTAACTATTTGTCTAGTCTTAGTTTCAAAGGAGCTAGCCCTGGAGAGTTCAAACCTAGGGATATATATCTCATTAGAATGGCCTATGAGGTTTGTGTGAGATATATTTCATGTTAACAACAAGGAAAATATATGATTGTAGATAATGTTATTTCCTTCTTTTGTCTCATTTTGAACAGTTGATAATTTCAATGACCCAGATTCAAGCAATAATCTCCTTCTTTGGAAATATCGTGGTTTCAGCAGCCTCTGATATTCTAGGGGAAGGAAGGTAAGCCATTTTCACAGTTAATATTGAAATAACTTTATTGATAAATCAAATTTTAATCTTTTTAAAAGTTAGGAACCCTTTTTCTCTTTAGGTATAGAAAACACTATTATTTATTGATGCCGTATCACTATTCCTCAAAGATTCCACTGAGACTACATTATTTAAGCTCTAGAGATGATACACTGACTTTCTAAAAATCATATGACTTTTTTTGGAACAGGACTATATTCTGTGCTTTATCTGCTAGGCTATCTTGTCTCTTTTACATAGCTCTTCTTACCTGGATAGTTTTATTTTTACACATATAACCACCTGACAGGACTAAGTCTTACTTTTTTTATTTTTTGTTTTTGATGTTTTCATTTCTTTATCTCTTGTGAACTGTCCTAACTGGGTCCATTTTGTTGGTTATTACTTTAGCAAGAAACTATGTCAAGTACTCTGTCTCAGTGTTACTTAAGTAATGACTTTGGGGTTTCAGGAATGTGGGATCTCAGGAAGATATTTTATGTTTAGCAAATTAAGAGTGGAACTTTTAGAGCATTCTTTCTGTCTTTCACAAGCATCGATCTTCATTCTCATTTAACAAACATTTTTGTGGCAGATCAATCTTCTTTCTAGGAGCTTTTTTTATAATCTTTTACTTGTTACTATGGTCACTTTTCCCAATTCTTTTTTTGACCATCCTCAAATTATTTCCCATGTATCTCATCCTAGTTCCTCATTATCCTCCTAAGAGAATTATTTATCCAAGTCTGTAGCTATCCTTTGGCTGAAGAGCAAGATTATTAATAATTCCTTAGAATGTTACCCTAGCTCCTAATTTTGTAATGGTTCACCATCTGTTCACTGTATAAAGGGCTCAGAAATGTCTGTTGCACCTAATGCATCACAGATGTGGAAATAATAATAAAATTTACATAGATATAAAGTGAACTCACGCTAATATACTCCCTTGTGTTTTGCCATTCTCATATTCTTGATATGTTTAGAGACTTATTTTGCTAAATGTTTTCAAATTTTTTAAGGTGAATTAGGTATGTTAATCTTATTTAACTAGCCTGCTTGTGGTTAAGTATGTTAAAACTCAGTTGAATAAAATCTAAGTCAGTAATATAAAAAGTAATGAACTGTTTTACAGTAAGATATGGAAAATTAACTGTACTTCTTGCTATAAGAAGAACATATAGCACTCTACAGTGGATAAAGATTTCCTAAGGAAATTAAATTTGCTAAAGGTTAATTCTACCATGATAGTAAATGTTGGGAATTGACATCCAAATGTCAAATTTCATATGCAAATTTTAGCTTCCTACTGATTTTTTTTCCTCCAGAGGAAGAATCTTAAAACTCAAAATTGTTTAGATGGGATTATATGCTATTTTAAGAATTAAGAAACAGGCTTTATTTTTATGCAAATAATCGAGCAGTGTGAGTAACCAGTGGATTGCTGTACTTCCTGATAGATTTTTTTTTAAAAAAGCCCTTAATGGAAACTTAATATTCAGGTGTTTTTTTAGAAAATATTTTAGTTTGTAATAATGATGTGGGATCTAAGTGATTCCTACAATATTTGATTGTCCACAATGTTTTTCATTGCTTCAGAAAGAAAGGATGCAGTGTATTGTTTAATAATTTTCGTTATGACATTTTATATATAGGGTAAACACTAAGATTAATCATATTTTAGGTAATTTATGTGCCACTGAGACAAATTCAGACCTCCATTTTTTTCTCTCCTTAATATCATAAGAGTGTTATATATCACTTTATCAATTAGTAAATGTGAAGGTAAAAATCGAAAATGAAGATTTTTTTATTTTCAGTTCAGCATATAAAGAGCTTTTAGAAATTATCACTCTATCCTAAGAACAAGTAAAAAACTGAACAAACTGAAAATTCAACATCTCTTCTTAGATCTTTCAGAGAAATGAGGTCACTAGCCATACTGTTAACCCCCAAATTGAAGAAACAGGCAAATACAGAGAATGACAACTTATCCTAGCTGAAACCCAGAGCAGAAATTTCCAAAGGAATCAGTACTGGGTAGGAAAGCATAAAGTGTAATTGATTAATTGCTGGATGCTCAATGTGGAGAAATCTGAGGTGAAAACTCCAGGGGACCCAATAATAGGTCATCTGCACACTTTCATGGTTTTACCTGCAGAAGCTCAACCAGGTCTTCATAGTGACTATCAAAGAAAAATCTCCTAGTATTTCCTGTAGGGAGAGGGGAAAGTAACCATTTTGAAATATGCCAGGGCATTCTGTTTTTCATTCCAAGATCTACCATCAAGAGAAAGTATTTTACCAGAGCCTTAACTGGTTAGGGTGTTATCAGAGCTTGGCCTGGCGGAAGAGAAGTATCCTGGTCTAGCCTGTTTTAGCTGTTCATGTGGGGGAAGGGAAATATCCAATTCTAGCCACTTCTAGCCTCTTGTTTCTCCTGATGGTGGTGCGTGGGAAACAGAGAAGAACTTAAGATAACAGCCCAGAAGCACAGGCTCACTAAAAGACTGAGACCTAATCATAGGACTATGGCAGTTTTTCCTCCCCTCACATCTTACCACATTACTAAAGACCTATTTGTTGCAGTTCCTTTTATCCAGTGCATTATATCTGGCTTTCAACAAAAGAATTACAAAGCATACCAAAAAGCAAAAAACACAGTTTAAAAAGAGACCAGTCATCAGAATCAGATTTAGATATGGCAAGGATATTGGAATTATCAGACCAGGAATTTACAGCAACTATGATTAATATGCTAAGGGCTGTAATGGAAGAAGTAGACAACATGCAAGAACAGATGGATAATGTAAGTTAGAGAAGTGGAAATTCTAAGGAAAAAAATCAAGAAGAAATGCTAGAGATCAAAAACACTGTAACAGAAATGAAGAATGCCTTTTTATGGATTGCTTGGTAGACCAAACACAGCTGAGGAAAGAATATCTCTGAGCTTGAAGAAATATCAGTAGAAACTTCTAAAACTGAAAAGAGGAAAAGATTGATTAAAAAAAAAAGCTAAAAAACAGGAAAAACATATCCAAGGACTTTGGGACAACTACAGAAAGTGTAACATATTCATAATGAGAATACCAGGAGAAGAAAGAGAAACAGGAACAGAAGAGATATTTGATGCAATAATGACTGAGAATTTTCCCAAATTAATGTCACATTTCAAATCACAGATCCAGGAAGTTCAGAGAACACAAAGCAGAATATGTGCCCCAAAAACTTCAACTTAGGTATATCATATTCAAACTGCAGAAAAATCAAGCACACAGATAATAATCTTGAAAGAAGCCAGAGGGGAGGAAAAAAGCACGTTATCTATAGAGGAGCAAAAGTAAGAATCACATCTGACTTCTTTTCAGAAACCATGCAAGCAAGAGCACTGAAATATTTAAAGTGTTAAGAGAAAAAAATGTAGAATTCTGTATCTTGTGAAATTATCCTTCAAAAGTGAAAGAGAGTAAAGACTTAGACAAACAAACATTCAGAGAATTTGTTGCTAGAAGACCTGCCTTGCAGGATATGCTAAGGGAAGTTTTTCAGAGAATGAAAATTATATAGGCCAGAAACTTGGATCTACGTTATAAAAAAGGGTGACCATTAGAGAAAGAATAAGTGAAGGTAAAGTAAAACCTTTTATTTTTTTTCTTCTTAATTGATCTAACAGATAATATAATTTCACAAAATAATAACAATGGTATATTCAATGATTATAACATATAAGTGAATGATAGCAATGATACAAGAGTTGGAAGAGAAGAATTAGGAATATAACTTACTTGCACTATCCATGAAGTGGTATAGTGTTATTTGAAAATGGATTTGGATTAGTTATAAGTATATGACACAAAATCTAGGAGAACTAAAAAAGTGAAAAAGGAAGTATAATTGGCATGCTAAGAAAGAAGAGAAAATGGAAATTATATAAAATGCTCAATTAAAACCACAAAAGATGGAAAGAGAGTAGAAGACAAAAATAGGAACAAAGAACAAGGGCAACGAATAGAAAACATTAACAAATATGGTAGATATTAATTCAGTTATATCAATAATTACTTTAAATGTCATTGGTCTAAATACATCAATTAAAAGACAGAGACTGTCAAAGTGGATCAAAAAGCAAGACCCAACTATATGTTGTCTGCAGAAACCCACCTTAAATATGAAGACATAGATTAGAAAAAGGATGGAGAAAGATATACCATGCTAACACTAATCAAAATAAAGCTAGTGTAGCTATATTAATTTCAGATGAAGCAGACTTCAGAAGGAAAATTTTCAAGGATAAGAGGAGCATTACATAAGGATAAAGAGGTCAGTTCTTCAAGAAGACATAACAACCCTTAATGTGTATGCACCTAACAGTAAGTCATCAAAATATGTGGGGCAAAAACTGATAAGAGAAAAAGGATGAATTTACTGTTATAGTTGGATATACCAACACTCTTCTATCAGAGATGGACAGATCTAGCAGGCAGAAAATCAGTAAGTTTAAACTCAACAGCACCACCAATCAACTAGATGTGATTGACATCTGTAGACTACTTCATCCAACAACAGAATAGACATTCTTCTCAAGAATGAAAATGAAATTATTGAGAAATTTCAGAGTTCTTTTTAGACTTTAATTTTTTTTCCTGTAGGGTTTACATCATAAACAAGTGATCAGAGGAAAGAAAGATAAGAAACTCATTTAAAAAATACAACAAACTGTCACCTGCCTCCCCTGTACCTCTTAAATATTCTAGGGTAAGAATTTTAAAACTGACTTTTTGGTAAAACTTAACCGTACCCCCCCCACCCCCACCGCTTGCCCTAAGTTTGGTATAATGAATGAAAGACATATGGAGATTACATAATTTTGTAAATGAAGCCTAGTTTAACAATTTTTTATTCATGGACTACTAGGAATATTTCATACAACTCTTTTGGTTCCACATAAATATTTTGGCTCCATGTAACAAAAATTTGATAACTACTATGAAATATGAATCCCTCAGGGGCTGGTCAATATTCGATGATTATTGACCTTTGCTCCTGAATAATAAAGCTAGAGATGTCTCACTGCCTTATTATTCTTTCGAGTGATCTAGAAGAGCAGAAGCAGATGAGAAACAACAGAGGCGAATTCATAAAGGAAGAGAATATTCTAATTCGATTTAGTAGCCTTTTTATCGATATTATACTTTGTATGATAACTTGCCAAAATTTTTAAAGGAGAGATGAAAATGACTTAGGTTTGATTTTTGTTGTTGTTGTTGTTTGAAATAATAGTGTTTTGAAGGGACTAGTTTCATTTTTTGGGATACTGTTAATGCAACAGAAGTCTCAGAAAGAACCTTTGGCACCCTCCATCCCCTTTCCTGCCTAAGACATTCAGATGGAAAGGCCTCCTCCAGGAAGGAAATCTTGGCATGTTCAGTTTAGCCTAATTTGAATTAAGTATGGTAGATAGGAAGGAGCCAAGCAGGCGTTTGTTTACTAGATTACCCCCTGTGTCTTCTATATTGCAGGCACTGTTCTAGACTCTGAGTGATATCAGTCAACAAAATAGACGGAAATTATTGATCTTATGGAGCTTATATTCTAATGGGATACAGATACTAAGCAAGCAAATAAGAATGCCAGATGGTTATAAGTGTTCTAGCAAAAAGTAAATACATCAGGCAGGATATTAGGGAATATTGGAGGGGAGAGTGTACTATTTTTGTATAGAATGGTCAGGGAAGGTTTCACTGAGGAGTTGAGAGTTGAGCGATGACCTAAATTTGATGAGAGATTGAGCTCTCTGGTGGATATTTGGGCAAATGAGTTTCATACAAGTTCAAAAGCCCTATGGTGAGTGCAGGGTCATATTTAGAAATGTAAATTAATTGTGTAATTATTTGTTTCATTTTTGCTTTCCCAGTAAATTCTAAGATCTATTGAAACAGTGAGGATTATCTGTCTTGCTCATCACTGTATTCTTGGCATTAAGTTCTAGACAAATACATGGTAAGCAGTGAAGCAGTGGATCAATATGGATGATTCACAAATGGAGAAGGGGAATTTTGGAGGAATCTTCCTTTTTTTTTTAAAGTTTATACTACTAAAATATTTTGAGCTGCAAACATCATTTTAGGTCATAAGAAAACAAGAGCTTTTTAGTTAGAATGATTCTTCCAAAAATCTTTATTAATTAGTAGTAGCTTTCTTGGCATGGCAAAGATTTTTATCTCTTATCCTAACTATCAGTAGGGAATCCTTTGATTTCAAATATCTGGGTC
The DNA here is from genome assembly GCF_000151845.1 of Pteropus vampyrus. NCBI lineage: Eukaryota > Metazoa > Chordata > Mammalia > Chiroptera > Pteropodidae > Pteropus > Pteropus vampyrus. The sequence continues at coordinate 3,495,158 of NW_011888796.1, read as the reverse complement.
TAGACATGGGAAGACACTTGCTGTGGAAGACTTCCTTGCAGTAGAATCTGGAATCACATAGCTGGGTTGAAATTCCTGTTTGACACTTGCTAGCTGAGTACAACCCCCCCAACCCCCTCCCCTTACTTCACTTTTAAATACTTTAAATGCCTTGGTTTCCTTATCTGCAAGACAGATATCGTTATTCCCATTTCAGTATTTTTTACACCATAAACATTTTCTCTTGCATGGTGGGACTTTTCTCATTAATTTTCTAATATACTACTCATATAGACTATTTCCTTTTTTTTTTTTTTTTAAGGGAGTTACTAAGAACACAGGACTTTGGTATCAGACGTACTTGGGCTCAATAAAATCTTCCTTCTTAAAGTTACTTGTTAACGTGTGTTAAAGTTTTATCTAATGAGGGGGATGATCAGGAAGACAACCTGCTTCCAAGAGTGTTTGAGCATCAGGAGTCGAAATATTCATTTAGAAAAGGAATGCCAAGATTAAATTGCTAAGCTACGTAGAAGTCTGGTTAACTTTATAAAGGACAAGGAAACCATATCACCTTTGGGGTTAATCCTTAGAAAACTTGGAATGTAAAACATTAAGTTCAATTTAGATATCATCATGGTCTTTATCATCAAATTCAGTATTATCAAACTGGATTTCATCATCCTCTCTAGCACCAAATGTATTTGTTATTGACTATTAGCATGTTTTGGAACCTTGCCATATGCCTGCAGATTTGCAGCTTCATCTGCATTGTTTTAAAATTACATCAGCTTTGTTATCCTAATGAGGTCTGGCAGGTCAACCAATACCATATCTGAGATATTTATTCAGATCATTTCTCTCAATTTTCCTTTGATATGGCATAACCTTTTTATACCATCAAAAAACATTGCTTCTAATAATCTTTTCCCTCAACATTTTGATGACCTGAGCTTACCCTTACTCATCCTCTTTATACACCAACTCTTTTTTTTTTTTTTTCAGATTTATTCTCATTCTTACCCTGCACTTGTTTTTGCCTCCTTTACCTTTATTTTTGGGCATGGCAATACCTTGGGGCATCACAGACTCCATTCCTGTGGTGGCACACAATACAAAGTAGCACGTGGTGCAAAGTGGAACTGCATGGGTGGAAGAGTTTTGAGACCGAGTGTTTCCGAGACATGCTCAGCAGCAGCTAATTTCTTTCCTTCCCTCTTCCCTTTCCGTGTATATTACTGTTTTTTAAGGTTTTGTAGAGCAGGTCTAGAGTAACCTTTACTTTTGTGCTTTCTTAGCCTCATTACAGAGTAGACCTACCTCTCTTCTTGGGTCTTTACTGAATGTCCCAAGGATTCAGTAAGGACTTTTCATCTTGCTTGTAATAACTTGAATGATTCTTGGCCCTGTATGAGCTCTGGGAATTATTCAGCTTTAGCTACTTGGTAATTTTTCTTTCCAAGTTGTTTTTGATCAGTCTTTTGGGTTTTCACTTAATGCACATGCGGATTGGTATTCAAGGGGGTTATTATTATTTTTCCCCCATCAGTCTTGGCGTAGCTCTCTCACTTCAGGGAGTTCCCCCCCCACCCCCACCCCAAATAATTGTTGCCTTGGCCTTTCTGTACAGTGATCTCTTTTTCTTTTCAACTTAGCAATGCACTGGATTCCATTTGGGTTTTTCCTCCTACATACCAAAGTCCCAAAAATGCTTTTGGAAAGATAGCCCAGGTAATTTATGATTATAAGGCTCACCTATTTTGTTTCCTTTTTCTTAGGAATCACTTTTGAGCTGCCTGTTGTCCAGGGTCAGATACATAGTCGTCCAGTTTTTTAGTTGTTACTGGAAGTTAATTCTGGATCTGTTACTTCCTCATGGGTGAAAGTAGAGACCTCTTAACACTTTTACAATGAACAGTGATATTCTTAGCAAGTGATACATCTCACCTATTTCAAATTGTATTCAAATACTATTTGTAAAAATCTATTTTTCAAATGTTGCCTAAATTAAATTTATCTTTGTAACAGCATTTCTGTTATTCTTCCACACATAGCTGTAAATAAAACCTGCTTTGGCTGCTCTTCATCTAATATTAGTTAGCAGTCAACTGATGCATTAAATTAAGGTTGGTGTAACTCTAATGATTTATAATAGCTGATTCTTCATGGTACTTCTGTGCCTCGCTGAAGATTGCTGGCTGTTTTATGGTACCTTCTAAAATAAAAACCAGGATTCCATAACTATAAAAACATCAACTTAAAAACTCTTGCTTAGTATAGGTACTTTTTATTAATAAAAAATATTTTATATTTCAACTTTTGAGATACAGCGAAATAGTATAAATTTAGTACTATCATTATTTCTTTAAAATTTCTTGTTAGTTGAAAAACACTGGTAATTGGCAGTAGAATGTAAACATAAATTGGTGTTATAGAGATTTAAGTTTCGAATTATGAAAAAAGGATGTGTTTGGTGAAGAACAATACACTGGCCTAATTTTTTTTTTTTGAAGGTTACAAGGGGCTCATGAAAGAGTTAATGACTCTCATGCATGTGAGAGTTGACTCATTTGGTCATATGAGCTTCATTCTTTATCATTAGTGCTTATAGCATTTTAGTTACTGTACTAGGTGCAAGGTACCTTACCTGGTAGTCATTGTGTATCTATGCTCTTCTTGGAAGATACTTGAAATTCTTAGGGGAATGTTTGATTTGTATGTTGTCTGCTCAGGCTTAACAAAAGACACTTTTAACTCTGGTATCAGAATTGTACATTGTAAATCTTAAGGAAATATATTGAAGAAATTTATAGCCATAATTTTTATATATCTCAAGGGATGAGGGTCAGGGTTATAATTATAGGTGAGAGAACTATGAATGCATTAATTCTGGCATGACCACAATATGTCTGAATTTGATTCTGTTACTTTTTATAATTTCTTAAAGAATGTTTCTGATACCCCTAAAAAATTACTGCTTCAAAAAAATCCATTGAATTTGGTGTAGTAAAAGAGTGTTTACTCTTTACTCTTTTTAGTAGATAGATATAAAATGCAAACATCTAATTATTCAAGATCTTTTAGATACTAATTCACTTGTGAGAAAAATTCAAACTGATATACGATAGTCACTAGATCCATTTGTCAAAGCTGCTTTTGTTTTTGGTCTGCTGTTGCTAAAAGAGATTGGTTTACCTCTTGTGTTGCCTAGGCAACACGGACACACTACATTTCGTTCTCCTAAATAGCTAACCATTGAAATTCATGGAGTATGTATGTTATTTTGGTAGTGTGTTCTCTCGTAACTCTGCCCCTTGTTCAGCCAAATTATATTGCTAAAGAGTAATAATCCCTTGATCAGCCAAATCATATTCTTTTGATTCATTTGGAGTCAAGAACAAGGACTCCATAGTTATACAGATCTGGCTGTGAATCTTGGTTCCTCGTGGTTTTATGAACTTAAGCAAATTACTTTACACTCTGCTGGTTTATTTGATATTAGTGTAGTAGTTGAGCAGACTCTGGAGCCAGTTTGTGAGGATTTGAATCCTGGCTCTGCTATTTTTGTAAGTGTGATTTGGAGCAAGTTATACTAACTTGACTGCCTCTTCTTTCTCATCTGTACATTTGGGATAATAATAGTACTTATCTGTAAAACACTTCGAGTAAGCCTGAACAATAAGTACTCAATAAATATTTGCTATTATTATCTTCAATAAAATCATGATCAATAAAAAAATAGAGTTGTTATGAGACTGAATAAATAAAGTAAATAAAATGCTTTGCACAAGGACCCAGTACATGTTCAGTAAGTGATGATACTACAATGGGATTGATGGTAATTATGATGTAGCAGATGTGTCCATGGAATAAACATAGACCCAAAATTTGTAACGGAAGAGACCACACTGGAACTCTGTTGCTAATTGGTCAAAACACACAGAGTGAGTTCCAGCACTCTGTTAAGTCACTGCACGAAACAAATCAACTTTTCTATCTCAGCTGGTACAGAAGATATGGTAGATGAAAAATCTTATTCAATAAGACTTCAGAATTATAATCTTACTGTACCTATTGTGATAAAGTACAGTTTAGGATAGGCCATACTCCATGGATGGCCAAGAAAGTACTGAGAAAACCTTTTATAAGGATATTATGTAAAACTTCTCCCAAAATCAAGAGTTATTCAGAAACTGTGAAAAACAGATAGGGAGATAGGATGTAGGCTGCTACTATTCTACCCAACCTTAAAATATGTTTTCTCCTTCTTCTTTAGTAATAGAATGCAGATTTTTTTTTTTTTTTTTTTGCTTAGCACGTTGATGCCTTTGAGAAAAGACTATGTTTTCCAGCTATGTGATTAAATTTTGAGAAAAGAGATGAAAGCAGAAGTATTATGTGTGTGCTTGTAAAGGGTACCAACTTAGCTGGAAGAAACCTCTTTTTTTTGCAATTCATTTCTCTTCTTCTTTTTGACCTTTATTGAAGGTATTATAACTGGAGTTTTAGCAAACATTTTGGACCATGAGGAGATCTTGATGATGGAAGCCAGGCACCTGGAATGATGGAAGAGAAAGTTAGAAGCTTGGGTCCCTGAGGAGATTGCAACCACTATCTCTACATTGCCTATCTCTAGATTTCTTTTACAAAAGGAAAAAATAAACATTAATCTTGTTTAACTAAGCTACTGCTGTCTTGGGGTATTCTGTAATGTACAGAACATTAATAGTTTTTATAGGTTACTATCGTTAACTTGTTATGCCATTGTTAAATGAAGTATTTATAACTATGTAGATTTTTTTTTCCTGGTAAATCCTTCTTATTAATTACACTCGGTTCAAGTGTCTCCTCAAAATTTTGGATTGGCAAATATGAAAAAAAGTTAGAAAACTTTGAATTAGCCATTTTCTGTGGAAGAGGTTGAGAAAAGATTATTTTGGAGCCTACATAGCAAATGATTGATTCTTTTCCACTCTTTGATATAAAGATGATTCTAAAGTTTTGGTATCTGGGCCCTCACTTCTTAATGGTTTCTGTGACACCAAAATAATTAATTTGACACGTTTAATTCAGTAATTTTGTATAGACAAAAGTTTAGTTGCCAGAGTTGAGAATTCTACAATCTCTTTATTCATGTCGCCTAACTTATGATTTGATTTTATTTAGTGTGGAATAGTGTGGAGTTCTAGGCCTAGAAAGACTATTGAGGTCATGTATTTCATTGTAATTTATCAAATGTGGTTCCTATATAGGTTTTACCTTTGTTTTTTCTTTGTGAATGTATTAATTCCTTTCCATATATTTCTGAACATTTCAATTTTTTCAATAGACACTTCTTTCCATGTCTTGGCTATTGTAAATAATGTAGCAGTGAACATGAGGGTACAAATATGTTTTCAAGATAGTGATTTTGTTTCTTTGGGATGAATACCCAGCAGTGGAGTTGCTGGGTCATAATGTAATTCTATTTTTAATTTTTTTAAGAACCTCCATGCTGTTTTCCATAGTGACTGCACCAGTTTACATTCTCACCAGTGCACAAGGGTTCCCTTTTCTCCACATCCTTACGAACACTTGTTATTTCTTATCTTTTTGATAATAGCCATGCTAACAGGTGTGAGGGGGTATCTCATTGTGGTTTTGATATACATTTCATTGATGATTAGTGATGTCGAGTACCTTTTCATGTACCTGTTAGCCTTTGTAAAAATGTCTATTCAGATCCTCTGCCCATTTTTTAAATGGATTGTTTGGTTTTCTTTCTATTGAGTTGTGTGAATTCTTTACATATTTCGAGTATTAAACCCTTATCAGTTATATGGCTTGCAAATATTTTCTCCCTTCCCATAGGTTACCTTTTCATTTTGTTGATGGCTTCCTTTGTTGTACAGAAAGCACTTTTTTGATGTACCCCACTTATTTATTTTTGCTTTTGTTGCCTTTGGTTTTGGTATTAAATAAGAAAAAAATCATTGCCAAGATTGATGTCAAGGAGGTTATAAGATATTATGGTAGAGTCTATAGGATTAAGGAAAGGTTAACAGTAACTTCCTTATTTACTAATAAATAATCATAGCTTTTATTTATCAAGTCTATACTAGATGCTAGTCATTATGACTAGCACTTTACATACCTATCTAAATTCTAGACTAATATATTCATTTAAACTAGCAAAACTAAATAAATAGAGAGCGTTAATAGTCTGACTCAATCGAAATATAATAATAGCTATAATAATTGTCATTAATATGTTTTAACTCTAATTGGCCCAATGAATGTTATTAACTCTAATTTATAAAGAAGTTATGTAATTTGGTACAGTCACACAACTGGAAAGTAGAGGAAATGGGCAAACATTGTTCTAGTTGACTCTAAAACTCACTCTCTGTTAAACCTCTAATGACTATTATTGTTAAATGTTTGTATCTGTGTAGATGTTTTAGTAATTGCTTTAGGTATTGCATTAAAAATATATAACTTACCACAGTCTATTGGTGTTGCTATTTTACCAGTTTGAGTAAAGTGTAAAAACTTTACCTATGTAAGTTTCATTACCTTCTTTCATTTATACATCTTAAATATTTCCTGTGCATATATTTAAAATCATCACAGTGTTATGCTTCTTTTGTCACCTGTAAAACAATGTGGAAAACTCGAGAAGGGAAAGTCTATTATATTTATCCATATTTTTGTTCTTTCTGTTGTTTCTTCCTTCTGGGAAAAATGAAGCAAAAAGAAAACTCAAGGAACTCACTAACGTGTTGTTCCTTTAGTCCCTGGATCCCTAGCAGGTCTGCCTTTTCTTTCCACCTTTCATAGTCTGGTATTTGTTTTATATAGCATGTCCAGGGTTTTTGGGTGTTTCTCAGTGGAAGGGATAGGGACAAGTGTGTCTTCTCTATCTTGGTCTGGAATCACTTCACTGTGCCTTAAATATTAAAAAATGAAGTCAGATGGAGTTTGTATTATCTAGTTAACTTAACTGTACTATTTGAGAAGGAAAGTTTGAGGCTTTTAAGTCTCTGGATCAAATTATACTTGACATATTGTAGTTATATAGTTGCCTGTTCTTGGGTAAAAAGTATGTATAGAAAAAGATTTTTTCCCTTGCAATTCTTATAGTCAGCAAGTTTTTCTTAATAATAATAATAATAACAACAACAACAACAACAACAACAACAATAATAATAAAACAGCTATCATTGATTTTAGTTCTGCCAGTTACTGGCTTTATGACCTTAGGAAAGTTATTTAATCTCATTATGCCTTAATTTCTTCCACTGTAAAATGAGGATGATAGTACTTACATCATAAGGTGGTTGAGAAGATTAAATAATATTATAATTGTGAAACAATGAGGAAATTGTCTAGTATTCAGGAAGCACTATATTAATGTAGCTATTATCAACTTAGAATTATAGGCTCATGTGATAGGAATTATTATAGTCATTTCAAGAAAAAATTCAAGCTCACAGAAGATAAGAGGCTCTATCTGATTCTTTACTAGTCTAAATCTATATTGGTTTACACCCAGTTCTTCCTGACCTTAGAGCTTATATTTTTCAAGGCGTTGCGCTACCTATGAACATCATCAAATCCCTCTACAATCTGCATTAACTACATTATATCATGTGTATTTATCTTCATACTTAACATTTTAAGTTGAGCAATAGTATCTCACCAATGGTTGTACCACGGTTTATTTAAATTTCTCTTATTTTAGCATGTATAAATTGTTTATGCCACCTAACTGGCTCATGTGTTACTGAACCAAATACTAGCCAATTATATCATTTTAATATTCTTCATACATGTAGTAGTAAAGATTAGCTTTAAAAGGATTTCATGCCTCTTATATGATGATTAAAATGTAGTTTTTAAAAAATGAATCCCATTAAAATTTTCAGGAGCATAAAATGTTTATTACACTTTTGAATTTGTTATTCTGTAGAAACAGTTTTAGAGCTGTTTGAATCTGAAAGTTTGAATTTATATTGTTCTTTAGAAAGAGTTCTCTAGAAAGATTGTGCATCTTTATTCATTATTTGTATGTGACTTGAGATTATTAACTGTTAAATGTAATGTTTGAAGACTGCAGTTTATTTACAGTTGGCTTGAATGCAAGTCTTTGGTTTGAAATTATATTTGGATATATTTCTCTCTGAGCATCTACTTTTGACATTTTCTGCATATAAAAATAAATGAATAAACATATGAAAATGACTTTGAATCTTAGTTCTAATTCTTCTAAGGCTGGTTTTTATTTTTATTTTGCCTAGGATTTTGACTGTAGGCATTAAGTATATGTACACTTGGGTAATATTCATGCATTCACTTTTTCATTTGTTCAATATTAATAAAGGGGTTGCTCTGTTTTATTTACTGTATTCCAAGTCCCTGTTCTATTGGTAAATACTGTTTAGTATAGGAAATAAATAAGTCAATAAGTGTTTTGATAGAGAATAATGGGATGGTGAGTGCTTTTTTAAAAAGATAACGTGTTGTAGCATTCTTGTGGAGTCCTGAAGTCATTCTTTCATTCTTTCTTGCTTTCAGATTCTCAGTTTTGTTCTGGAGCCTACACTTAGGGATAAATCCTGATTAGTCTAAGCCATAATGCTGATTTCATTCCACTCGTCAGTGATTGAATTTGCAAGGGACAGGTGACTCAGTTATGGCTAATAAGATGTGCAAAATCTTCTGGGGGAGACTTCCATCATAGTTTCCTTTCCTTTAAAATGGGACAGACCAGAAGAGATTACCAGTTGTTCTTTTACCCGTGGTTACATGTGGCTGGAATTGAGGCAGCCAACTTGCTACCATGAAGAGAGCTAGCTTGAGGTCAAAAGCTGAGGTCAAATGCTAAGGGGGTAGAATAGAAAGATGAAAAGAAATTTTTGACTATTTCATGGAGAAATTGAATTAACCACATTTTCTCAATTGAGAAATTAAAATTTTCTTCTTTTTAAAGTCATTTTGAGTTGGTTTTTCTCTTATTCGTATCATAACTTCATAATTTATACAAGTTCTCAGGGACTGTCTCTTAAAACAGGTGACATTTAAGTAGAGATCTAAATTATAAGAACAAGCCAAAGGAACTACAGTTTTCAGATAGAAGAAATAGCAAGAATGAAGGCCCCATGATAGGTGAGAACTTGGCATAATCTAGAAACTGGCAGAAGGTTGGTATACTTAGTTTCTAATGAATAAGAGAAAGATAATAGTAACTAATTATAAATTGTGGTACAGTTTACAAATCACTTTTACATATATTATTTCACATGATCTTTACAATTATTCCCATTTTATAGTTGGGTAAACTGCCCATGTGTTACAGCTAGTGATTGATTTGAAATGGTTGCTCTTTTTACTATATCACCCTGCCAATCAAGTATATGTTGTATACATACTTGATAATCAAATAAAATGGTAAGGTATACATTTCATTTAAATTTATTAGTATTACCATTTTAGGCACTATTAAATTTATTTAGGGCTGAAAGTAAAGATGCCAAGCCAGATTTCTGGACCCATTTGAATAGTATGAATTATATCAGTAAACACACCTGGTGTGTTTATCTTGAATTGAATCAGATATTCCTGATAGAAACCTCATAAATGTGATTATGTGTTTGTACTTTATTAACTAGGAAGATTAATTTCTAAGCTATCCACTGGTTTCAGTGAATAAAGAGTATTTTGTGCTCATGTGTTCAAGATGCTTGGCATTTTAAATTCATATGTGTATATACTGTGATTTTAGTGACAAGCAATGTGAAAGTATGATAGATGACGCCATAAGTAATGAATGAAAATTGGATTTTATAATCCTGGTAGGGGCTATGTGAAATTTTTCTTTTTCTTCTGCCCTCCCCTCATTTCCACTCCCATGCCCTTCTCTCCTCCCCTTCTTCCATCTCTCCCTCCCCTTCTTCATTCTACATTTCAGCTTAGTTAGTTTCACCAGGTGCTTTTATAGAAATAAAAATTGATTTCAACTAGCGTTAAAGGGCCAGTTTAATTTGTGATACTATTTTTACTTGCTTTTTCTTATTTCTTAAATTGATAAACATACAGTTTTATAAACTACCATTTTCTTATATATGGAGGATGGACAGTAAGAAATATTTTAAATAAATTTTATAAAAATACTTTATTTGAAAGTGAATTGAGATCAAATGAGAAGCTATTTAAAGATATGTTCTTGGGTTAATCTGGAATTGAACTGAATTATATATATATAGCTCTTTAATTATTTGTAGTTTATAATTGATAATTAGCTTTTCTCTAAGAGTTTTATTTCTCTTTTTCAACCTGATGCCTTTAGAATATAACAGTCTCCTTAACCTCTGCTATATTCTAGTAGTCATTTGTTAAATTTGTTGAATAAATGATTATATTTTTCTGTTGAATTTTTCAGTTCATTCAGTTGAGTTGAGTTATCACAAGAAACACTCTGTAATGATAATTTCCTTTTTACTCTTTTCAGTTGTTAAGAAAATAAATTCTTCTAAAAATGATAACTCTCTAAACTATATATATTTATTACAATTCAGGGAATCATTATTATTTTGAATATTTATGATCATTTCTTTTGCTCTGAGAAAAGGTTAGACTGCTAAGAAAATTCATCAGTGTTTCTGTGGTTTGCTAATTATATTACTAGTTATTTGAAATGTGTGGAAAATATAATTTTCAGATTAACATTTGGATTGAAGTTGATTATAGCTATAGAATAATTATTTTTGAAAATTTTTCATTAAAAGTAAGAATGTACAATGATGATTTTGAAAAAAAATCTATTTCATTGAAATTCAAAATGTAAGCACATAATTTAGCCCTTTAATGAATTAGCACTCTTCAGTTATTGGCATTTTGAGTTACATTCACAAAATGGAGATCATTTAAACTTTTTCTTAAATTTTTTAACTTTATTGAAGCATAATTTAATATCAATAAAATGTACCCATATTAAGTGTACAGTTGGATGACTTTTCTTAAATCTATACCTTCATGTAACTGTCATTTCTTTTTTTAATTAGTTACCTGCTTGCTCCATAGCAAGCGCTGGTCTGATTTTAGTCACTCTGTATGTTTCTCTGTTCTAGAACTTTGTATAAACGTGTATTCTTTTTCTGTTCCTGGCATCTTTCACCAGGCATATTTTTGAGATTCATCCATGTTGTTTGGTAGTTTGTTCTTTTTTACTGCTAAACAGTATTCCATTCTTTGAATGTGTCACAGTTTATCTAGTAACCTGTTGGTAGATACTTGGATTTTTTCAAATTTTTGATGCTTATAAACAAAGTGGCTGTGAATGTTTTTGTACAAGTCTTTTATAGACATATATCTTCATTTCCCATGAAAATACCTAAGAGTGGAATTGTTCAGTTATATAATAAGTATATATTTCACCTTGTAAGGAATGGTCAAACTTTTTTTCTTTTTCCATTTTCTAGAAAAACTTTTAGAGAATTGCTGTTATAGCTTCTATAAATGCTTAGTGGAGTTCACACCTAAAGCTATGTGGGTCTGGAGTTTTCTTTGTGGGAAGGTTTATAAATACACATTTAACATCTTTAATAGTTATTAGGCTATTCAGTTTATCTATTTCTTCTCAATTGAGCTTTGGTAGTTTGTTTCTTTTAAGAAATTTGTTCATTTTGGGTCAGACTTTATTGATCCAAAGTTGTACATAATATTCCCTAACATCCTTTTGTAACATCTGTAATGATGCTCCCTTTTTCATTTCTAGTGTTGGCAACTTATGTCTTCTTTTTTTCCCCCTCGATGAATTCAGCTGGAATATTATCAATTTTATAGATCTTTTCAAGGAACTCATTTTTGGTTTCATCAGTTTTTCCCTGTTTTATATTACATTGGTAGAATTTACATTATGAACCTTTTACCTGTTTCAACAAACTTCAAATACTATCATACCTCTTGAAATATAATGTGGAGATTTTAAAACCATATTCTTTTTATGACATTGCTGTAAATCTTATAATACTTGTCATTATCTTAATTGTAAAGAATCAAATTTATTTTAAAAGAAATTAAAACAAAAAATTTTATTTAAACTTAACCATACATTTAACATGTCTGTTTAAATGCACTGTTTAAAGTTTCTGTCTGCAATCATTTTCTTTCAGCCTGAAAAACATTCTTTTAAATATACCTTGTAGTGTATATCTTCTGGCAACAAGCATCTTTTAGCTTTTGTTTTCTGCCTTTATCTTTTAAAAACATTTTAGTTGGGAATAATTTTAGAATTACAGAAAATTTGCAAAGAAAGTTCAGAGAGTGTCCATACACTCTTTGCCCAGATTTCCCTAATGTTAACATCTTACATAGCCATGGTGCATTTGTCAAAGCTAATTAACAGTGGTGCAGTATTATTAACCTGAACTACAGACAGTATTTGGATTTTACCATTTTTTCCCACAGTATCCTTTTTCTCTTCCAAAAAACCAACCAAGATACTGTGTTGCATTTAATCTTTATATCTCCTTAGTTTTCCTCAATCTTTGGCAATTTCTTAGTTTTATTTTTTTTATGACCTTGATAATTTTGAAGACTAGAGGCCAGGTATTTTGTTGACTGTCTCCCAGTTTGTGTTTGGTATTTTTCTGATTACTAGACTGGAATTATGAGTTTTGGGATGAATATCACAGAGATGAGGCACCTTCTTCAGTATCATTTAGAATTTTCCATTACTGTAAAAATTTTCCCTGTAATCTCTTTGTAATCAGGCCCTCCTTATACCTTCAGCTGTTGGCAACCACTTATTTATCTTCATCCTGTGGTTTTCCCTTTCCTTTAATGTCATGTAAATGAATCACACAATATGCAGCTTTTGGTTCTCTCTTCCTTCACTTTGAAAAATACATTTAAGATTTATTCATTTTGTTGAGAAGGTCAAGAGCTTGTTCTTTTTTATTATTGAATTAGTATGCCTTTGTTTTTGATATATCATAGTTAAATTCATTCACCTGTTGAAGGCCATCTTAATTTTTTTCCCTCTTGTTTTTATCTGTTATATATAAAGCTGCTATAAATATTTGAGTATCAGTTTTTGTGAGAACATAAGATTTCCTTTTTCTTAGGTTTATATCTAAGGAGTGGGAATTTTGGGTAAGTGTATTTTTAAGTTTGAAACCTAAAATGAAAACCTCTTAAAACACAGGAGAAAATATATGTCACCTTAGATTTGCATGAATTTTTAGATATAATACCCAAACCATAATTTGTAAAAAAAAAAAAAAAAAAAAAATCAATTATATTGTCAAAAAATTAAAACTTTTTCTTTGTATAAGACACTGTTAAGAGGATGCAAAGGCAAGTCATAGACTGGGAGAAAATATTTGAAAATCAAGTATCTCATAATTGTATCCGAAATATATAAAGAACTGAAATCTCAACAATAAACAGTCTAATGTAGAAATGGACAAGAAATCTCAATAGACACTTCACCAGAGAAGATATGTTGGGGAAAAAAAAAAAACACACATGAAAAGATGATCACATATTCAGTGTTATTTGTTACAAGGAAAATTGAATGCAAATTGAAACTACATTGAGATATGACTATACAACTATTAAAATTGCTTTAAAAAAATTGACAATACCAAATGCTTCAGAGATTATGGAGCAACTCTCATTTATTGCTGGTGACAATTCAGAATGATGTAGCCACTTTGGAATACAGTTTGGCATTTTCTTATAAACATACATTTTTTTATATGACCCAAGAATTCCACTCCTTGGTATTTAGTTAAATGAAAACTGACTTTGACGGAAGCCTGCTTTTACTTTTGAAGATATTTTCACCGGATAGCAAAGTATAGTTTTGCCATTTCTTTGTCTTTTAGTACTTGTAAAAGAATGTTGTTCTATTGTCCTAGCTATGCTTTTTTCTGATAATAAGGTCCCGGAAATTCTTTTTACCTTGTTATGTACTTTATCCCCGTGACTATTTTTCTCCTCCAAATTACGGTTTATTTATATTTAAAAATACTTTGGTAATTCTGCATATGTCTATGACTAAGCTTATTTTTGATATACTTTGCTTCAAGTTTAATGACAAGTTTTATTCTGGGAAATCCTTTTTCAAGCTGAATGCCCAAATGGGGAAATACCTGTAGATTTCCAATTGCCCTGAAGCCAATAAATTGCTTTCTTGCTAATGATGATGGATGACTTTTATTTGAATTTTATGACCTGAAATATTTTCAATTCATGATGATTGTTACTATAAGGTGACACTGCTGTGGCGAAAGCTGTAATACACTATTTTTGAAGATAAGTGCTGTAAATAGTGGCTGCTTTAAATTTTTTCTTTTTTATCAACACAACATTTTTTCTTTCTACCAGATAATTTTCTTTTTGACATAACATTGTATTAGTTTCAGGTGTACAGCATAATGATTCGAAATTTTATATATTGTGAAATGATCACTACAATAAGTGTGCTTAACGTCTGTCACCTCTTGAAGGCAGAGATTTTTGTTTGTCTTGTTCACTGCTATAACCTCCAGTGCCTAGGACAGTGTCTTTTATGTAATAGGGAATCAATAAGTATTTTTGAATGGATGAGTGAATGAATTACGGTGTTATATAGATTTTAGGTAAAATACATGGTAGATTTGTTCTAGATGCTTTACATTCTAAATGTTGATAAGAACCATGCTGTATATTTTTTTATAGTGCAGTTTTGCTAACACAATATTTTTTTAGGTTTTTTAAATTCTGGAAAAGTCTATTTTTGAAAGATATTTTCGTTGGGTATAGAATTCTCAGTATGATAGCTTATATATCAGAGTGAATAAGCCGAGAGAATACGAGCAAGACAGAAGTTTCAGTCATTAGAATCATCTCAGAAGTGAAATCCTATCATTGTATCCTATTTAAGAAGCAAGTCACTAGGTCCAGCCCACACACAGGAGGAGGAGATTATATATGGGTGTGAATACAGGACACAGGGATCATAGGCAGCCATTTTAGAAATTGCCTACAATACTACATGTTACATAAATTATATAAAACATAATTGGGTCTATAAAATAACGTAACTGTTAACATATATGGCGTAATAACTACTTGTTTGCAAAGTGCTTCCCATAGATTATTTTAAGCCTCTCCCAGTATTTTGTGGGAGAGGCAGTATGTATTATATTCATTTTACAGATAAATTGAAGCTCTGTGAGGTTACCTAGCTCTGATGTAGCAGAACCAAGACTCTAGTCTCGGTTTTTTCAATTCTGGCACCCATATTTTTAATCTCCATATCTTGTCAGCATTAAGATAGAAGTACTTTTATTGAGCATCTCTTACATGTCAAGTATTATAGTAAATGCTTTATATATATTAACCTCATTTAAGCCTCACAGTAGCTCCATTAAAGCTCCTGATCTTAGTGGTGTTATATTCTAGTTTCCAGGTTCAAGAAATCACTTTGAAAAATTATATATTTTTTTATTATAGAGACATTAAACAGATATAGCCCAAAGAGTCTCTGTAAATACCAAAATAAATGAATCATTTAAATGTATACTACCTTAAAAAAGTGTTTTCACTAATAAGTTTGTGGAAGGAAGTCTGACACATTTCAATCCATTTAATATTCTGCAGATGAAGGATAGTATGTGAATCTCAAACAGGAATGAATTCATAAATACTTGAAAACAACCTACTCTGAGAAGAAATCTCAGCAAACATTACTATACAAATTATAGTCAGAAATTAGCTCGTATAGTTAATGTTGAAATATTTTTATTAATAAATTTGGTGTGTTTTCACTAATAAATTTTTTCATAAATAAATTGAGTGGCTTTATATCAAAGGCTATATATACTTTCTTCAGTCTTCCCATTGTCTTTGCAAAATGAATCTTCTAGATGAAGAAAGTAAGACAAAAGTGAGGACACATTATTTTCTTATGGTTAAAAGGTAACCATAAGACTGTTGATATTATGGTCTTTAGGCCAGTTTATTTTAATCATTTAAGGGTTATTTTGTCAGGAATATGTTGACAATAATAAATCTCAAAGTTTGTGAATGATTTTATTTTGAACTGTTTTTCCCATAAAAGAGCACTGTATCACTTTCTACATTTGGATTTGCTTTCTTAAGTGGGATATAAAATGCAATTGAAGCTGATGTGCTTCAATGCTGTCATATGTCATGCTAGCATATGTCATGCTAGCATATGTTGTATATAATATCCTTCACTCATTAATTCACTAATTCATTTACTTAAAAATATTTATTGGTACCAAGTGCCAAGCACTTCTCTAAGTAGTTGGGATACATCAATCAAGTAAATGGACAGAACTCATGGAATTTACATTGTTGTAAATGCAAATGTTGGTATTTTTTTAGTAAATTTGAGGAAGGAATAATCTAGCCTAATCCATATGAACCTTTGCTTGTGTTTTTTGGAGTGCTTGCCAGCTGCTTAATGACTGTGATAACCTTTGCTTGGCTAATATACATTTCATTTTTAGAATTTATCCTAAAAGTGACAATTTGCCTATCATCTGCAAAGTTAAGTGGTATAATGGCAGCTGAGCAGTGAAGTGGAGTTCATATAGGAATGAATTCATTTACAGAGAGAACATGTTTCTGTTTGAGGTAATGGAAAGATTAGGTCAAAATATGTAGTTGAGTACACTTTGTTTGGTTTTGATTGATTATTCAAAGATAAATATACAAGCTCTTATACACTGATGTAAAGAAGAAAGAAAAGTGATGATGATGCTTAGAAGATTTTCAGGCTTAGAGCAAATTAATTTATCTGGTAGAATCCTGGTGTACATGGTCGATTTAATATGCAGACTTGAAGCTTTTAAGGTTTTTACTTATTATTAGGCAGTTAGGTCATTTGCCAGCCTCTTGGCCCATCAACAACGTGTTTCCTTGAATCTCAGCATGAATCTCAGTGTATGCTATTTTACATATCCCACATAATTTAAATACATTTCTTACTCTTTCCACAGCATGTAGAGTCCATGAAGCACAGGACAATAAAGATTCCTACTCATACCACCAGGAGGATCTCTTTGAAAGATTTACCACGGGACTACCAGAGACACTAATTTGTCTGAAGCATCATGTTTTGAAACAACAGAAGGCTACTACCTTTGCATTAACAGGAAACAGAGATAAGATGTTTTCAATTCTTTGAGCTTCAGGAAGTCAGGGGAGTGAGCTGAAAATCTGAAAATGCGGCCATGGACTGGTTCCTGGCGTTGGATTATGCTCATTCTTTTTGCCTGGGGGACCTTGCTGTTTTATATAGGTGGTCATTTGGTTCGAGATAATGACCACCCTGATCACTCTAGCCGAGAACTGTCCAAGATCCTGGCAAAGCTTGAACGCTTAAAACAGCAAAATGAAGACTTGAGGCGAATGGCTGAATCTCTCCGGTAGGTTCTAAAACACTGAAGGAAGACTGATGAAATATTGTACTTTGTTTTTAGGTGCAGGGTTTCATTCAGCTATTAAAAAAATACTTAATGGTTTCTATAAACAGTTTTTGCAAAAATTTAAGTATCTTTGTAAGATACTTTTTATACCAATGATATCTATGTGTTTAACAGAGAATTTCTTCATAGTGGCAAATCTTATTTTGTATATGAATTTTAATATAGGAAAAACTATGCCATTTTTGTCCTTTTATTTATAATTATCTTCAGCATTTTGATAATTTTGATACATTAAATACCAACTTTATATGATTTAAATTAG
Source organism: Pteropus vampyrus (assembly GCF_000151845.1). NCBI lineage: Eukaryota > Metazoa > Chordata > Mammalia > Chiroptera > Pteropodidae > Pteropus > Pteropus vampyrus. The sequence goes on along the minus strand of NW_011888796.1, from coordinate 3,477,431 downwards.
TGTATGTTAAATTTTTATGATATAGACTATAATAAAAAATTATAATAATTGAGAGGCTGGGTTAGTCTAAACTATAACATTAAAGTGAAGAAACAAAAATTCATCCTTAAATAAAATAACTGGATCTGGAATCTAGAGAATTATTATCATTGGGACTTCTAGTCTATTAAAAATGTGACATGTATATGATAGAAGGCATCAACTGTTTGGAAAAACAAAGTCTTGTATTTTCAGGGAGCAAATGAATATAGTGTTAGATAATCTCTGTATTTATGTTCAAAGTTATTGCGTTTAAAAGTTATGTGATATCTTCAATTTATGTATGAAGGTAATCATGTATTCAATGCTTGCTACATCTCAAGAAAGAGGTTCAAGATTTCAGAAGATGATAAGCTTGAGTCATTACTCTAGAAGTGGTAATTAATCCTATGGGAAGAAATGCAGGGAAAAAGAGCACAAAGTTAATTTTTTGAGAAACAAACGAATTAAGGAGTGGAAATCATAAACATACTGTTGTGCATAGAGCCTTCAGGGAAGGTGAGGAGGGAGCGGGGAGAGAGCTATGTTGTGGAAGCTGAGGTGCATTTGGGACGGAAGCATATAGCTGGCAGTGTCATATTCCTTGAGGCTTTAGAGAGGATGTTCATGGCCCTCCCCTTCCCTTGCTTCCTCACCCTCATTGCACTTTACTCTTTCTTTAGAAATCAGTTCTTTCCCTTTGTTTAGTTCCATAACATTTTTCTTCACCATAATATTACTTTTAATTTTTGATGTTCTATGGAGACAATTCTAGGTGTTAAGAGTTTTACAACAGTGAATGAAATGTCGCTCCTGTCTTTTGTAGTAGTAGTACCATTCAGCAAGATACAAAGTAGTCAAGGATTAGAAAGTGGACAGATAACTTCTTGAATCTGTAAATCATTTTATTTCCTTGTTGGGAAGAGCCAGGGAGGATCATGGATAGTGTGATCTTTCAGGAGAGTCTTACTCGATTATTATGGGAACCAAAGATTGATAATTTATAGGTTAGTAGTAATAGCTATCATTTATCAAGAGTTTATTATATGCTAGGTACTGTGCCAAGGACTTCGCATAGATTATCTTATTGAATTCCACAACTTCCTTATGAGATGCTGTTTTCATAACTATTTTATGGATGAGGAATCAAAAGGATATTAAGTAATTTAGTTTTCACAAGGTCACACTTTTCATAAGTGATACACTTACTTTGAATCCTGGCAGTATGACTCAAAAGCCTGGGCTCTGATGAACTGTATTGCCTCTCTGAATAGAAACTAGAGAAAAGTCAGTGATTCAAAAATCTCAGCTGAACATTTACTATATAAGATCACCAAGAGTAGCTGCGGCTCTGGTTGACTTTGGACTATGCTTTGATCATTGTAAAATCTTGTTCTACACCATGGGAATTTTGCTCTCCCAAAATGGTTTTGCCTCTTAACAATTTAGGCTCATAAATAATTGCTCACTTTTCTCCTAATTCCAACTTTAATACTGATACTTCAGTGGGATTATTTCTGACTGCCAAGTATCTTGTTCTTATTGCATAAAGGAAAGCTTGCCTTTAATATGGTTTGTTCCTTCTGCAAATAATCTTTGAGTCTCATAAATAATTTTCTTTATATTTTTTTCACATTGAAATTAAATTCTCAACTACTACATTCAAATCTAGAGATCAGCTTCTAAGAGGTGAGACAATATATCATTCTGTAATATCATAAATACAAGCTGAAAACAGACTGAGCAAATGAGCCCCTTTTTATACATAGATATATAATTTCAGGAAAATAAATAATTATTTTCCCTTATTAGGGAAGAAAACCTCCTTTCGCCCTTCATCAACATTACTGGTTAGGCCATTTGTGTTTCATCCAAAGGCATTTTATTTTAGAGCCTTTGGCATAAAAGGAAGAACAGTGAATGTGCTACTGGTATTGATGTTTTTTCCCTCTTGTTGTAATATTTTGTACTCAGTTTGTTACGTCGTAACAAGAAAATGTGATAATAATCGAGACTCTATAGGATTAATTCGGATTTCTGTAAAACTAGGTCATTTATTTGAGATAAGGCATGTGGATTGGAATTGGAAAGCAATCCAGAAGCCAGAAACTATAATTTTTAAGATTCAAGACAGTAATTTAAAAGTAGATAACCAACCGTTCAAGTAGAATTTGCTAATTTTGTTGATAGTACTACAAGTTTAGGAAAGTTATTTAAAAATGATTAAGGGATGCAAATGTTTGAGTACAGTGTATAGGAAGTTGTGTGTTTGTGTTTGTCTTATTCTGACTTATGGATGAATAATTTCCCTACAGTGATATTCACTCCTGTTAGCACACAGATCTATGAATTTTGGCAAATGCTTGTAGTCATGTAACCACCACCATGATCAAATTATAGGAAAATTCTACCTACCCTCAGATTTCTGTTGTACCCACTTGTGGTCAAATTCTGTCTCTACCTTCAGTTTCTGGCACCCACTGATCTGTTTTCTGCCCTGTATTTTTACCTGTTCCAAAATGTCGTATAAATAGAATCGTGCAGTATGTATAATCTTTTGAGTCTAGCTTTTTATTTAGCATAATATACTTGAGATTCATTAGTGTTACTATATATGTATTGGTAGTTCATTTTTTTTAAATTCCTTTTTAGTGCTGAGTAGTATTCCACAGTGTGTGTGTGTGTGTGTGTGTGTGTGTGTGTGTGAGAGAGAGAGAGAGAGAGAGAGAGAGAGAGAGAGACACATTCACCTGTTGGATGTTAGGGTCATTTCCATTTTTTGGCAATTATGAACAAAGCTGTTACAAACATTTGCTCCGTAAGTTTTAATTTTTCTTGGGTAAATACCTAGCAGTGGTACTGCTGGGTCATATGTTATGTGCATGTTTAACTTTATAAGAAGCTGCCCAAACGTTTTCCAGAGTACTTGTACCATTTTGCATTGCCATCAACAATGCTTGAGAGTTCCAGTTGCTTTCATCCTTATTAGCACTTGCTATTGTCAGTTATTTTTATTTTAGCTGTTTTAATAGACATGTAGTATTATGCCATTGTAATTTCAATTTACATTTCTATAATGGTTAATGCTGTTAAGCTTTTTTTTATGTGTTTTTCCATTCATATATCTTCTTTAGTAAAGTATTCAAATTTGTTGCCTGTTTTAAAAATTGAGTTGTCTTCTTATTGTTGAATTCTTTTTAAAAATTGGGGTTTTATATATATCATATTTTTATATATGCACATATAGAAGATAAAATAAAAGCATAGTGGCTTAAAACAACAAACATTTAGTTGCTTTTGCTTATTCAACTTATGATGGCCTCAGCTGGGCTGTTTTTGCAGTTATATCTGGGATCATTCATGTGGTTGCAGCTTTCTGGTGGCTCCTTTGTGGTTGGGCAATCCAGAAGACCTTACTCATATGTTTGGTGATAAGCTGAGGCCATCAGTTGGTTCCCTTCCATGTGGCTTCTTTAGCAGGATAGCCCAGGTTTTTTTACATTAGTGTTCTAAGAAAGCAAGAACAGAAACTGCAGGTCCTTTTAAGGCCAAGCGTCAAGTCACACAGTGTCACTTCTGTCATATTCTGTTAGTCTATGCAAATCAAAGGGGGATACACCATATTCAGGGAATGGAAGCAGGAACTGCAGAGAATTTTATAGCCATTTTTAACCTACAATTCTCATCTCCAGATGTAATATTGAATAAATTAGATTAGGTCAAATCATGGTTGTCATGCACAGCCAGAATTTAGTTTAGACTTATTTGATAGCTAATAGTGTGCTGTAGTTGGGTTTTCAGCAGAGGAATGACACAGTGAAAATAGTTGAGAAACATTTAGGTTTTCAGATGGATTTGGGGCATGTGCCTGACTGGAGTGAAATTAACTGGGAAACAGTATTATTTTAGAAATGAGGTGATGCTGACCTAGATTAAATTAGTGATTTAATCTGTTGGTTTTCGTACCCAGATATGTGGTTATTTTCTGTTTCTGATATGCTTGTATTTGGCTTCCCCCAGACATCTCTTTCTTATTGATTAATTGCCAGCACATTAGGTATACATGTAGTAAGCTTTCTTTTAAAAACACAGAAATCATCACTTTGTCAGCCTGCCTTCCTATGCTTCATGTTTGTTTTGTCCAAACCTTTAGTAATGTGAAATTACTATCAGTTCACAGAATCTTTGCTTCTTGGCATTTGAACTTGCCACCTTGTCTCTCAGTCAGAGTTGAAATTTAGCAGAAACACCTGGAAAATTATTGAACCTTGTTCATAACCCCCTTGAGCAGTAAACCTCAAACTGGACATATGTCTAAATAGGACAGATCTTATAAAATCTAAAGAACACTTAATCGACAGCTTTCCTCTTAAATCCTTGTTATTCTAAGTCCATTAATTTTTGAGAATACAACTTAAAAAATTCAAATGTAACCGCGTAGCCTATTAATAAAGTTTTTTATTTGTTTGTTTTGCTTTTTGTTGGTCCAGGAAGGCAGAAAAAATTTCTTCTGGAATTTAGATGTTAGCTGTAAATCGTAAATTTATAAACCATGAAGAATATATAATTAACTTATGGTTACTTGTTTTTCTGAGCTATGTAGTAATCTTTCCAGATGTATTAGAGCTAAAGCATAAATCTTCTGGTGGAAAAATTTGTCCTAGGCATGGAAGTATGGAACAGTGATATGGGTGGAAAGAGAACTGATATAGTTTTTCACAAGTCATATCTTGCTTCTTCTGTTTGAGAAGCTGGTATTAGAAAGTGGGGATGCCTTTGTTTTTGTTGGTTGATTGGAGGGAGAATTTCCTCTAGGCTCTCTTCTCTGTAACTGCTCATCTCATGTGTACAGTGTATTTATATTTCTAGAACAAATGAATGGTGGATTGGAATGTATAGAGCACCTGCCATCTATCTATAACCTTCCATTATACATAGCTTTTATTTCTGCAACCCTGCATCCATTATTCCTTGTTCTATTAAGCGTGTCTTATTTTTCCTTAGAGAAAATTCTCTCTGATATGAGAATATCGTAGTGAGATTTTTAGTCAAGATCCCTAGCCTTCACAATTTGACAATCAGATACTTTCTCCCTGGAGTTTGTATTAACTTTTTAATATATTGCTGGATTAAATTCGCCATTGTTTTATTTGGGACTTTTTTCTATTTTTTTTTTTTTTTTTAGGCGAGGCAAGTACTAACCAGGCCTGACCCTGCTTAGCTTCAGAAATCAGATGAGATTGGGCATGTTCAGTTTCTATTTTTTTTTTTTTTTTTAGGCGAGGCAACTTTTGGTTGACCTCACAGATTGCAAGGACCTTATCAGTTTATAATCCTTTATTTTTTACTTTTTTATGCCTACAGCACCTGGTCTTTCTAGGTGGTCTCCCATCCAAGTACTAACCAGGCCCGACCCTGCTTAGCTTCTGAGATCAAATGGTATCGGGCTTG
>NW_011888796.1:3457043-3470363 GCF_000151845.1 Pteropus vampyrus | reverse complement strand
GATTATGGGATGTCCAGATTATTCTTTTCATAATTTCAAATTTCTTTGTAAATTCTCCTTTTTTCATCTGTTGTTTATGTTTCTTATAATTTTTTAAAATAATATTTCTAATATAACTTATATTGTCTGGTAATATCTAGATAATATTGAGATCATGTTTTGGTTAACTTCTATTGATTTTTCTTTTGATTACCGGTCAAATTTTTTGTTTCTTTGCCTGTCTAGTAATTTTTATTTTGTCAGATGTTATGTGTAAAAGTACTATGGAGGTTACAGAGGCTTCCCTCTGGTAGAGATGTATTATCTCTGGGCTTAACTTTAATCCAGTGAAGTCAGTGATTGAGCTGGGTCATGGCTGCATTGTGGTTTTAGTAAAACTTACCCCACTTCTGCCCTGTTACTCAGGCATAGTTCTTCCATGATTTTGATTTAGGAACTAGGTTGATTTCTTTTAAGACTTGAAATACTGTCTGCTCTGTAGACTTTTTAAACTTTGCTGTCTGTCCTCTTGCCCCACGTAGTATCTAAGTTTAGCAAACACTGAAGAAAAGACTAGCAATGGATTAAGGTAAGCTTCAAGCAAGACTTTGTCTCGTATTATCACAATTTCAGTCTGTCTTAACAATCACTCTCTAGCCTCCTTTGGAGCTCCAGAATTCAGCAAATGTACCATGGACAAAATTGGGTATGTGTTTAGTGCTCTTGCCTTTTCCAAATTTTCACACCAGCCTTCTGTGGGATCCAGGCCTGTGCCTCCCATTATACCCAGAACGAGGCTCCTAGACTACTGTCCTGTGGAATTTCAGTCAGTTTAATCATGCATTTATTCACCTCTCTGATAGCTTTAAAAAAAGGTTATATTTACAAGTTACCTATTTTTCGTTAAATTATTGTTATTATAGTGTTTCAAGAATAGTGTTTGCCATCATATACTACATTCTACTTGCAACTAAAAGTACTCTACCTGATGTTGCTGCCATTAGCTCCCGGACTTACATCCCTGGAGCTGTTCTGGTTTTTCAGGTTTTCCTTTGATTCAGTTTTAATGTTTCCTTCCATTGTACCCCCAGTTGGGTAGTAAAGGAAAGGAGGAGTTTAGGTGAATCAGAATTTTTTAACTATCACTGTGAACCATAATCTTTGCATGACTGATATAGTGACTCTATTAGGAGAAAGGTGAAGATGAGATTTAGATGGACTGGGCTTGATGTGCTTGTTGAACCTATCTAGTAGAAAGTTGGAAAGTGAGTCTAGAACTCAGGGAAAAAGCCAGTATGAGAGAGGAAGTTACCTTTGGGAATCATCCCCATAGACATGATTGCCAGAAATATGTTGCACAAAGTAAAAATTTATCTGCACATTTTAGGTGACCCACAGTTGTCACGGAGAGGAGGAAGTATGGGAATAGCATTAATACACTATTATTTGCAGGGCCAGCAACAATCTCAGATGGAAAGGAAATTTATTTTTTAATTAATTTGCATCTGTTAAAATAAGCTGCACCTGTTTTATGGCTATAGTAATTGATTATATGGCACAGAAGCACAGGATCATGCATATTTTTCCATACTATTGTCGTTTGTAGTTTTTATAGGGCAGAACCTTAGTAAGAAAACAGCACATTAAGAATGTATTGCTGTTTTCATCATCAGTTTTTGTTATCTTAATTTTCTTATTCATATCCAGACATACACACACACACACACACACACACACACACACACACACACACACAGCATTGCGATGTAACATTATAACTCGCCTTTTCATATGCACTGCAAAGTATAACTTTTAAAATCAATATATGAAAATCTAATAGTTTTTGGAAAATGGCAAACACTTAATGAATTTGGGCTTAAAATATAACAATCCACTTTGCCCATGGTCTTACAAATACTTTGTAAAGCTAGGTCCAATAGTATACAGACGCAATGAATGGCTTATAAGACTATTCATAAGAGAGCTACAAGTTGTAATTTCATGCTTTCTCAATGTTTTGTGTGGTATTTCATTGGCTGAGTGTTGAATTTCAGTGGGAAATGACTTAAGTTGTTAGCTTCTGCACCTTGATTATTCTAACAACAATATCAACAGCTGGAGCAGCAAGACAACAAAACACCAATAGCTGTTAATATGTACTACTATGTATCAAGCCATGTTCTAAGCAATTTATATATTCTTAACTGAATCTCTATGATAGGCCTTTGATTTAAGTACTCTACCCCCATTTTATAGATGTAGACAATGAAACATAGTTAAGTAGCTTGCTGAAATTTATATAACCGAATGATAGATTTGGAGTTCAAACTCAGACACTCTGGTTCTGTAATCCAAATTTTTTTTTCTTTTAAATTTTATTTTATTATTAGTTTCAAGTATACAGTACATTGGTTAGACATTTATATAGTTTATAAAACAATCCTGCTAATTGCTCTTTCTCTCCTCTGGCTCTCATGTTGCTATGGTGCCTGTAAAAGTAACTGCTATGTCACAAAAAAAGTGCCATAATCCTTTTTTTCTAACACTCTTTGCTTTTTGTGTTGGGGTCTAAAAAACTAGACCAGAGGCCGTAATGGACAACTTCCTGTTAGCTTCCTTTCCTCCCTATTTACCATTGAATAGACTTCAGAATAAGAGAAATTATCAAAGATAATGAAGATGCATTGCATAATGGTAAAGGAGTAAGTTCTTCAAGAAGACATACCAGTTCTTAACATGTATGCACCTACCAACAGAGCATCAAATACATGAGGCAAAATATGTGAGGCAAAGAGAAATATATAAATTTACTATTTTAGCTAGAGACTTCAACACCTCTCTTTCAGTAATTGGTAGATCAAACAGGCAGAAAATCAGTAAGGATATAGTTCACCTGAACAGCATTTCATCAATCAATTGATGTAATTGACATTTATAGAATATTCTACCCAACAACAGCAGAATACACAATTGCCATTGAAAGCTCTGCTATTATGCTGTATGCTCTGTAATTTGGATGGGGCTGTTACCTTTAAAATTTCCTATAAGTTGTCTTGTCATAATGAACAAGGAAGTCTGTGTATTTAGAATTGGAGTAGGGAGGTGGTTTGGATTGTAGAAATTTCTTCTTATTTATAAGGTCAGCTGGCAGTCCAACCTGTAAAGAAAAATTCCTTTTCCACTTCATTCCAAGCTCTACCCACTCCCTACTTCCAACAAAGATTCTTCAGTAAAAGCCAGCTATATAAAATATAGGGTCAGATCATGCTTTCTCATTTGGAGTCATAATCACTTTGCTCATTGACAGTAATATATTCATGTATAATGTTAGAATCACCAACAAGCAGATGAAATTAGAGTAAATTAACTTCCAGTATTTGGAAAATAATAATATGTAAGATTTCTAGAGCTAGTTTAGGATATTAAAGATCAAATAGAGTCAAGGAAATTTTTTATAGTTCCTAAATCAAAATATGTAGACCATTAATATTATAAATATTGCAAAGCTTAAAGAAAGGCACTGGATAAATTGTGTTAAAAAAGAGTCAGGTTTGGTGATTCATTCTTTTAATTATTTATTTTTGGTTTCTTAGAACTAATTAAAAAACAAAATGCATCCAATTATTTAAATGTAGCCTGTTACACAGGTGTATTAGTTATCTATTGCTGTGCAACAAATTACCACAAACTTAATGGTAGAAAACAACACACATTTATTATCTTAGTTTCTGTGGTTCAAGAGTCTATGCACAGCTTAACTGGTACCTCTGCTTTGGGGTTTCTCACAAGGCTGTAGAAAGTGTTGGCTAGGTCTGGGGTTTCAACTCAGGGCTCAGCTGGGGAAACAGTTCCAAGGTCCATATAGTTATTGGCAGAATTCACTTCCTTGCAGGTTGTTGGACTGAGGGCTTCAGTTTCTTGTTATCTGTCTGCTGAGGGCTGCCGTAGTTCCTTTCCAAGTGGATCTTTCCATAGGGCAGATCACCTCATCAGAGGCAGCAAGGGAGAGAAACTTCTGTTAAGATAAAGTTGTAGTTTTTTTTGTAACACAATTACAGAAGTTGTATCCCATCACCTTTCTTGTATTCTACTAGTTAGAGCAAATCACAGGTCCCACCCACACACAGGGGATTTTTCAAGGGCTTAACTACCTGGAGAAAGAGATTTGGAGAGGCATCTCAGAGTCATGCTTTTTACATGCTTTTTACATGCTTTATTGTGCCCAATAATAATAACATTTAAGTTCTCATTGTATATGAACATGTTACATATCTTATCTTAAAAGTTAAGTGATTTGCCCTAGACCACATGGTTGGTAAGTGCAAAACCAGTTTAAGAACCCAGATAATCTAACTCTAGGAAATGTAGAGTAATTTAGTAATTTTTTTTATTAAATGTGAAAAGCTTTAAATAGTGCTTCTTATGTTTTTATATGTTCCTGAGTTGAAGTTGGTGGCATTTTTACATCGATGAGAATGTTAACCTGATTATTGTTTGTTACCACTATTTCAGACTAAACATTTCAGCCACAGTGAGCCTCATTTACTGTGGCTCAATATCTTGTTTTCTTTGGTTCTTAGTACATAGATTGAGGAGCAAATAGTGACCAAATACTCTGAAACAAATCCTTTTACAAGGAATAATAAGCATGGCTTGAGGGCAGAATAGATAACTTCATTTATTTAATAGATATTATAAAATTAATATTTTATACTCTTTTGTATGGATGATGCCTTTGGTTGCTGGATTCCAAAGGCAGCTATTCAATATAAAGTGTTCCCTAATTCATATAAAGCTAATTCTTTTCCCTCTTCATTCCTGCTTTCTTTCTTGCCTTCTGCTCTCTTTTGTTCTCATCTCTTTTCCCTTCACTCCCTTCCCTTCCTTCCTTCCATTTCTAATGTACCAGGAGTACCTCTGGATTGCTATTCAAGGCTGAATATTTGCAGGTCTAAAAAAAATTTGACCATTATTTAAAAATCATTTACCTTTGTTGTACGGTCAGATTCCCTCCCTCCCTTTTTTCCTTCTGTCTGACTTGGGTGTAATTGAATATGGCAAGATTAAGGCGATAAGACTTATTTTAAATTACTGTACTTGGATTATTTTGAACTTGCCTTTAATTTCAATTGTTTTTGTAGTGTTGAGTTTTTCCTGTAATTATACATATACATATATAATCTTTCACACATGGGCATTAATTTCATAAGTATGAGTGCAGAAAGTACCAGTTATGAATGGTCTGCCCTTTTGTTCATGTAATGACAAGTTGATTATCACTTTTCCCTTGGAAGCAGGTATTTTTGATGAATACTTTTAAATTCAGTTTTTAAAATATAGATAAAAATACACCCAGAATTAGTCAACAGTTGAACAGAAATAAGTATAGCTTTCATATGAATAATCAAGTGTAAGTTAAATTGGCTACTTTTTGCTAGGGATCCTTAAAATAACTCACGTGCTAGAGGTGGTTGGATCTTTGTTTGCTTTTTTTACTTGCTTGGCTTTAAGAGTGGTTGGCGAACTATGGGCAGTAGAACAAATCTAGCCCTTCCTTGTTTTTTATTTTTTGTTGTTTTTTAATGACCCTCAGACTAAGAATAGTTTTATATTTTCAAATGGTGTGAGGAAAAACAAATTCAAGGAGAATATGCAACAGAAGCCATATGTAGCCATAAAACGTATTTACTATCTGGTCCTTTACACAAAGTTTGCTGACCAAAAAGTTTGTGTGAACCAGAATGTCCTCATATTTAGTTCTTGTCTTTCATAATCTCTGAATCGTTACCCATATTGCATGTGAGTATAGACTGCTTTGAAAGGAAGTCAAAGACCAATTATTGATATTTTTCTTAGGTTCTTGCTGACTTTACTGTATTTTTTTTTTTTTTTTAGGCGAGGCAACCCTTGGTTGACCTTACAGATTGCAAGGACCTTATCAGTTTACAATCCCTTGTTTTTTTATTTTTTATGCCACAGCACCTGGTCTTTCTAGGTGGTCTCCCATCCAAGTACTAACGAGGCCCGACCCTGCTTAGCTTCTAAGATCAGACGAGATCTGGCTTGTTCAGGGTAGCATGGCTGTAGACATACTGTAAATTTTACACACTTATTTTGTACCCCTGATTTCCTCTTGCTTTATGCTTTTATTGTATGCTCAACTGTTCCATAGTTTTTTCTATCTGCCTCCTAAAAGGCTTCTTGTATTTAGGGCTAAAGTGAGATTTAGGGGGAAAGATCCAGTATGTTTAGAAAAGGAACAATCTGATGAAGTGAAAAGAGCAGGGTTTTTCAGATTTAGGTTTGGATCTCAAGTCTGCTGCTTACTAACTTAATCATTTTTAAAAAGTCACTTAATCTTTCTGACCCTCATTTTTTTTCACTTGTAAAATTGCAATAATAATCTTCATTTTGCAATGTTAGATTTTAAACGATATTTAAAAGCTTTTCTAGAAGAACTCCTTTGTATTTGTAATTTGTCAATAAATAGTAGATTTTTAGCTAATGGTAGTTGATAATCTAAAAAGCACATGACCTTACACTCTTTCATAGAATTCAGAATACTTGTTTTCACTTTCTCTAATAGAATTGTCTTATGTCAAATATTTAGCACAATGGATTAGAGTTCAGATTGCAGATTCTTCAGAGTGACTGTTTACCCTGTGAAAAATCACTTCACCTCTTTGAGCTTAGAATTCAAAATTATAGAGAAAGTCAATTAGGCTAGCTGCTCACATTCGATAAATTTGTATGTCTTTACAGAGACAAAATAGTCAAATAATATACTAGGTTAAATAGGAGCATTCAGTGAAATTTATGCCTTATAATTTGGCTCTCATGACTGAATTATATGATTTTTTTTAGGTTATTGATGCTTTTAGATATGGGAGTTATAATTGCCCATCTTAAGCTTTACTTGCATTATAAAAATTTTAATTATTCATTATCATTATCCAGAAGGGCCTCTAAGGAAGAATGCACCATTCTTTGAGAAAGGTATCACATGAATAGAAATATTAAAATCTTAAATAAATAGAAAAACTTTAACTTTTATATGTGGAAGAACTTTATTTTTCTTCCATATGTAAGTGCCATATAGGCAAAGTGAATTTACATTAAATATTTTATGATGTGTGAATTTGGGTTTAGGGGCTTGATTAAACACTCTTTACATTTTATCTTTTATTCTTTTATCCTAGTATTACTAAGCTGGTAATAGCTTCAAGTACTTCTTAAAGATAAATACAGTAGTTCCCCCTTTATCCATAGTTTTGCTTTCCATGGTTTGTTATCCTCAGGCAACTGTGGTCAGAAAATATTAAATGGAAAAATTCCATAAATAAACAGTTTCTAAGCTTTAAATTGTGCATGGTTCTGAGTAGTGTGATGAAATCTCGTGCTGTCCTGCTGCATCCTGCCTGGAGTGTGAATTTTGTCTCGTATTTGCATACTGTAAATACTACCTGCCCATTAGCCCTTTCAGTTACCAGATCAGTTATCAGATAGAGACCACATTCGCATAACTTTTATTATAGTATATTGTTATAATTTCCCTATTTTATTAGTTATTTTGTTAATTTCTTATTGTATCTAATTTATGAATTAAACTTTATCATAGGTATGTGTGTTTAGGAAAAAACATAGTGTATATAGGGTTTGGTTCTATCCGCAGTTTCAGGCACCTACTGGGGGTCTTGGCATTTATGCCCTATGGGTAAAGGGGACTACTATAATTGCAGGAAATATGGCTATAGTGATTCATCAATTTCAGCGTCACTTGATTATAGGGGGCACATAATCTGCTAGTAACTGCTTAGGAAAAAAACTTTTCTGGGCTATTTCTCACATTTCCTTTGGGCAAACTTTTATTTCACCATGAAGTTGTGGTGGTTTATTATTTTTTTTAATTGACATTTATAATTCATTGTGGTAAAATCATGAAACAAAGTGGTTGTTTAGTTTGATGGATCAGTATTCTAGACAAAGCTGTCTGAAGGAGAATAAATATAAAAAGATTTCAACATATTAGAGTTAGCCTATGAATTACAATGGCTAGGAGGAAGTATATGCTTTTCTTGTTATTGTTATTGCTTGTTCATATAAGTAGTTTGATTTTAATCCAGTCCTTTTGTTATTTAAAATGTATACAAAAGCCATTGCTTGGCAGAAATGTTATACATCAGAAATGCATAAGAGATTCTAATAAGGTTTGGAGAGAAAGGTGTACTTAATAAATATAGAATGCTATGTGTGTAAATAAATAAAGACAAAAGAGACATTCAAAGGTATAGTTTAATGTTAATTCTCGTTTATATTCAATAGCACTTCAAAAATATTATCTCTTTTACCACATGATATGTACAGAAGCTAAGTGACTTAGTCATTTTCCTGCAAGTCAGTGGCAGAAGCAGAAATGGAATCTTCTAAGGAATTATGAAGTTGTATCTAATTTTCAGTATACTGCCAACACTGCCATTTTTTATACCTTCTCAAGTTTCTCTTTAAGTATTAACTCAGGACAGTATGTCCTGTTTTATATTACAATTAGTTTCGGTAATTGTTAAGTGTGATCAGAGGTTTCCATGTACCAGTATTATAAATGGCCACTTGAATCATTACATCTTTAAGATATATAAATACATATATGCTTTATAAGCATATAGAGACTGTTTAATATTTATTGATATCTGCTATAATAATCCAGTAATCTGTATAAATAAATACAAATAGCACATTTGACACAGTAGTTAGCTATGATCAGAACTTGAAGTGTTTCATACAGGTCATGGATCTGTGGGAAGAAACTACATAGTGTAATTTTATTTTTTAATTTTTTAAAATAATTTTTTATTTTCCAGTTACAGTTGGCTTACAGTATTATATTAGTTTCAGGTATACAACATGATGGTTAGACATTTATATAACTTATGAAGTGACCACCTTGATAAATCTAGTACACATCAGATACCATACATAGTTTTTACAATATTATTGACTCTATTCTTATGCTATACTTTACATTCCCATGACTGTTTTGTAATTAGCAATTTGTAGTTCTTAATCTCTTCCCCCTTTTCACCTTGCCAACCCCCCTCCCGTCTGTCAACCATCAAAATGTTCTCTGTATCTATGAGCTTGTTTATGTCTTGTTTGTTTCTTTTGTTCTTTAGCGTCTACATGTAAGTGAAATCATGTGGCATTTGTCTTTCTTCGTCTAACATTCCATTCAGCATAGTATGATCTAGATCCATTCATATTGTTGCACATGGCAAGATTTTATTCTTTTTAATGGCCGATTAATATTTGATTGTATATATGTGCCACCTCTTCTTTATCCATTCATTTATTACTGGATGCCGAGGTTGCTTCCATAGCTTGGCTATTTTTAAATAATGCTGTAATGAACATATGGATTCATAGGTCCTTCAAAGTAGTGCTTTGGGTTTGTTTGGATAAAAACCCAGAAGTGAGATTACAGAGTTCTTTGTTACAGACTTCTCTTGTTATAGCCTTTGTTTTAAAGTCTATTTTGTCTTGTATAAGTATTGCTACCCCAGCTTTTTTGTTTGTTTCCATTTTCATGCAACATCTCTTTTTATCCCTTTACTTTCAGTCTGTGTGTATCTTTTGATCTGAAGTGACTCTGTTGTAGGCAGCATATGTAAGGTCTTGATATCTTATTTATTCAGCCACCTTATCTTTTGGAGCATTTAATCCATTTCATTAAAAGTAATCGTTGATATGTAATTATTGCCACTTTATTACTCATATTTTTTAACTTTCTTCTTCTTAAAGAAGCACATCTAATATTTCTTGTAATATTGGATTGGTGTTGATGAATTCCTTTAGCTTTTTCTTGTCTGGGAAGTTTTTTATCTGTCCTTTGATTCTAAATGGTAGTGCTGCTAGGATGAGTAATCTTTGTTATAGGTCCTTGCTTTTCATTATTTTGAGTATTTCGTGCCTATCCCTTCTGGCCTGCAAAGTTTCTGTTGAG
The DNA here is from genome assembly GCF_000151845.1 of Pteropus vampyrus. Lineage (NCBI taxonomy): Eukaryota > Metazoa > Chordata > Mammalia > Chiroptera > Pteropodidae > Pteropus > Pteropus vampyrus. The sequence continues at coordinate 3,460,387 of NW_011888796.1, read as the reverse complement.
AAATCAGCAGATAGTCTTATGGGAGTCCTCTTGTAGGTAAATAGATGCTTTTCTCTTGCTACTTTTAAGATTCTCTCTTTGTCTTTAACCTTAACCTTTGGCATTTTAATTATGATGTGTCTTGGTGTGGGCCTCTTTGGGTTCATCTTGTTTGGGACTATCTGTGCTTGGTTGACTTGCTCGTGCATCTATTTCCTTCTCCAGGTTAGGGAAGTTTTCCATCATTATTTCTTCAGATAGGCTTTTAATTCCTTGTTCTTGCTCTTCTCCTTCTGATACCCCTATGATGCGAATGTTGGTATGCTTGATGTTGTCCTAGAGGCCCCATAAACTATCCTAATTTTTTTGGATTCTTTTTTCTTGTTGCTGTTCTGATTGGGTATTTTCTACTGCCTTATCTTCCAAATCTCTGATTTGATCCTCTGCTTCATCTAATCTATTGTTGATTCCCTGTAATATATTCTTCATTCAAGTATTGTGTACTTCATTTCTGACTGGTTCTTTTTTATGTTTTCTATCTCCATTTTTATGTTTTCTATCTCTTTGTTAAAATTCTCACTGCATCATCTACTCTTCCCCTAAGTTCATTGAGCATCTTTATAACCAGTGTTGTGAACTCTACATCTGGTAGATTGCTTGCCTCCACTTTGTGTAGTTCTTTTTTCTGGGTTATTTCATTTGGGGTATGTTTCTTTGTCTCCCTATTTTGGCTGCCTCCTTGTGTTTGTTTCTATGTGTTAGATAGAGCTGCTATGTTTCTTGGTCTTAGTAGAATGGCCTTATGTAGTTGGTGTCCTCTGGGGCCCTAGTGGCGCAATCTTCCCTGTTCACCTGTGCTGGGTTCTCCAGGTGTGTCCCTTATATGGGTTGTGTGTGCCTCTTGTTGTACTTGAATTTTGGTTGCTGTTTGCACATCAGTGGCAGGGAGGGGGTGGGATTGACTCTTGGGATCATTGGTTGTGAGGACAGGCCAGTGAGGGGCTGACCCTAAGGAGCAGGATTTGCTTTAGCAGGGCTCTGGTGCCTGTCCTGTCTGCCCTTTGGGTGTGTGCTTCTCAGTGAAGTCCTGGGTGGTGTTCGAGCTCTGAGGCTCAGTCTAAAGCCAGCCACTGAGTATGCCGGCCCCCAGGGCCTCCTGCAAAGGACCCTGCAGCAGGCCAAGTTCAGTGGCAGTGGCAGTGGCAGTGCATGTGCCCTGCCTGGGGCCACATGGTGAGTCAGTCACCGACCAGTCTGAAGGTAGATGCCAGCTGTGCTAGCTTGGAGATGCCTTAAGAGGCCAAGCCACAAACTGAGGCTGGCTGCCATTAGTACCAGGCTTGGGGCTGCTCAACAAGAGATACAGGGTATGTTGAGGCCAGATGCCGCTTGTTTATGTTTTGCGAACCTTTGAGAGATTTTAAGAAAGTCTGCAGCATGAGCCAAGACAGGCCATTTGTGTGGAAAAGCCACTGGAAGTGGCTTGGATGGGCCCACAAATTGGATGGGGCAAAGTTTTAGAGAATCATTGATGGGGACAGCCAGTGTTAGCCAGGTTGATGAAGACTTATATATGGTGGCCAGGAGTGGGGAGAGTTCAACAAAGGCACAATAGCTTTTGCCAGCAGTTTTGTCTGGGAGAAAGCTGTCTCTTCAGCCCTCTCCCTGAAGCCAGACAATTCCTCTCCGTATGTCCCTGGTACTTTTCAAGCTGCTGCCCCAGCATTAAGAGCTCAGAGCAAGTGAGTCCATCAGCAAATAAATGCATGCACGGGCCCTTTAAGAGGAGTGTCTGTGACTCCAGCAGCCTTCCTTCTCACTCAGCCACAATCTGCTCTGGTTTTCACAGCCAGAAGTTGTGGGAACTTCTTTTCCCAGCACTGGAACCCTAGGCTGGGAAGCCTGATGTGGGGCCAGGACCCCTGGCTCCTCTGGAAGAGATCTCTTCAGCCAAGATATTCCTCTCAATTCTCAACCACCATACATGGGTATGGGACCAGCCCATTCCTTGTCTCTGACCTTTCTAGCAGGTGTAAGATGATATCTCATTGTAGTTTTGATTTGCATTTTCATGATAATTAGTGATATTGAACCCCTTTTCATGTACCTGTTTGGCATTACCTATATGTATTTGGGGAAATGTCTATGCAGTTCCTCTGCCCATTTAAAAATAAGATTGTTTTTTGCTAATGAGTTATATGAATTCTTTATATTTTTAGATATTAGCCCCTTACCAGATATATGATTAGCAAATATTTCTTCCCATTGCATAGATTGCATTTTCATTTTGTTAATTTTTGCTGTGTAGACCTTTTTACTTTGATATAGTCTCACTTGTTGGTTTTTGCTTTTATTGTTTGTGCTTTTGGTGTCATCTAAAAAATCAGTTCCAAGACCAATTTAAATGAGCTTTCAAACTATGTTTTTATCTAGGAGTTTTATAGTTTCAGTTCTTGAGTGTTTGTCTATTTTGAGTTAATTTTTGTGAGCAGTATAGGATAGGGGTTCAATTTCATTCTTTTGCACATGGTTTTATCCAGTTTCATTGAAGAGAGACTATTCTTTTCCCATTGAGTATTCTTGACTCCCTTGTCAAATATCAAATGACCGTGTATGTGAGGGCTTATTTCTGGGCTCTCAGTTCTTTTCCATTGTTCTGTGTATCTGTTTTTATTCAAATATCATACTGTTTTGATTAATGTATCTTGGTAGTATAGTTTGAAATTAGTAGGTATGATGCCTTCAACTTTGTTCTTCTTTCTCAGGATAGCTTTGTTTATTTGGGATCTTTCATAGTTGCATACAACTTTTAGGATTGTTTTCTATTTCTGTGAAAAATGTCATTGGGATATTGATGGACATGGCATTGAATTTGTAGATGACTGAGTACTATGGACATTTTAACAATATTAGTTCTTCTGATCCACGAATGTGGGATATCTTTCCATTTGTGTCTTTAATTTCTTTCATCAAAGTCTTTTAATTTTCAGTGTACAGATCTATCACTTTATTGGTTAAATTTATTCCAAAGTACAGATGACACTTGAACAATGTGAGGATTAGGCTCACTGACTACCCATGTAGTTGAAAATTGCATGTACCTTAAGTCAGTCCTTTGCATATGCAGATTACCAACTGTGGATTGAAAAATACTGCTGATCCTTGAACACATAGGTTTGAACTGCATAGGTCCATTTAAATGCAAGTTTCCTAAATCTGCATATAAGTGGACCTTCGCAGTTCAAACCCAGTTGTTCAGGGTCAACTCTATTTTATTGTTTTTGATGTTATTGTGAATGAAATTTTAATAACTTTTCATTTTCAGGTATTTCATTGTCAGTGTATAGAAACAGCTGATTTTTGTA
>NW_011888796.1:3454251-3456993 GCF_000151845.1 Pteropus vampyrus | reverse complement strand
CAGTTCTTTTCCATTGTTCTGTGTATCTGTTTTTATTCAAATATCATACTGTTTTGATTAATGTATCTTGGTAGTATAGTTTGAAATTAGTAGGTATGATGCCTTCAACTTTGTTCTTCTTTCTCAGGATAGCTTTGTTTATTTGGGATCTTTCATAGTTGCATACAACTTTTAGGATTGTTTTCTATTTCTGTGAAAAATGTCATTGGGATATTGATGGACATGGCATTGAATTTGTAGATGACTGAGTACTATGGACATTTTAACAATATTAGTTCTTCTGATCCACGAATGTGGGATATCTTTCCATTTGTGTCTTTAATTTCTTTCATCAAAGTCTTTTAATTTTCAGTGTACAGATCTATCACTTTATTGGTTAAATTTATTCCAAAGTACAGATGACACTTGAACAATGTGAGGATTAGGCTCACTGACTACCCATGTAGTTGAAAATTGCATGTACCTTAAGTCAGTCCTTTGCATATGCAGATTACCAACTGTGGATTGAAAAATACTGCTGATCCTTGAACACATAGGTTTGAACTGCATAGGTCCATTTAAATGCAAGTTTCCTAAATCTGCATATAAGTGGACCTTCGCAGTTCAAACCCAGTTGTTCAGGGTCAACTCTATTTTATTGTTTTTGATGTTATTGTGAATGAAATTTTAATAACTTTTCATTTTCAGGTATTTCATTGTCAGTGTATAGAAACAGCTGATTTTTGTACGTTGATTTTTATTCTGCTACTTTACTTAATTCGTTGATAGGTTCTAACAGTTTTTTAGTAGCATTTTATAGGATATTTTGTATAGGAAATTCTATCATATGCAAAGACAATTTTACTTCTCTCTTTTCTATTTGGATGCCTTTTTTTTTTTTTTTTTCCTTTCCTGATTGCTCTGGCTAGGACTTCCCTTACTATGTTGAATAGAATTGAAGAGAGTGGGTACCCTTGTCTTGTTCCTGATCTTAGAGGAAAAATTTTCAGCCTTTCACCATTGAGTATGTTAGTTTTGAGTTTGTCATGATGTGGCCTTCAATATGTTGAGATGTAGTCCTCTCATTCCCATTTTTTTGAGTGTTTTTATCATGAAAGGATGTTATATTTTGTTAAATGCTTTTTCTGCATCTATTGAGATAATCGTAAAATTTTTATCTTTCATTCTGTTAATGTGGTGTATTACATTTGTTGATTTGCATATTTGAACCATCCTTGAATCTCAGGGATTAATCCCATTTGTTCATGGTCGTAATCCTTTTAATGCTATTGAATTAGATTTGGTTATATTTCGTTGAGAATTTTTGCATCCATATTTATCACTGATATTAGTCTGTTATAGTCCTTATCTGGCTTTGGTATCAGGGTAGTGCTGGCTTTGTGAAATACAATATTTTGGATCCTAGAGATTTTGATTGCTTGGCATATCTAGGTTAAATGATAGAAGTTTGATATTCTCCAGATATCCAGAAAGAAGGGCATGTCATTTCAAAGTGGGGACAGGGAATCAGGCTCTTAGTAAACATCTTCCCAGGAACAGTCATACTGGACACCAATGTAGCTATTCTATACACTTCTGAAATAAAGAAAATGTGATCCAGAAATTATTTCTAGTCAAGATACCATTCAGGTACAAATTTAACACAGACATTTCTAAATACCCATGATTCCTTTTTGAAAAAATATCACTTAATTATAAAATTCAGCCAATTAAAAGCTAAAACAAATTGGTAACAAAATTGGCAGTAACTTCATATAATAAATACCAGACATTTAATAATGATACAATTATATAGCTGAGGACAAAGGTTAGTAACGTTCTTTCACCTCTTTCGGCCACTCCATCTGCTTGATAAAATTTTTCATTGGGAGAAGAGGTGGCGTTAATGCTATATTTTGGGAATTTTACACATTTGTCATTTCATTGGAGGGGAAAAACAAACACAAGCATTTCTTAATTGACTTGAGAAAATGTTATATCTTGCTGTTTGGTCATTTAATCTATATTTAGTTAAAACATACATATATAACGTAGAATGTTGTATAGTAATGGAAGAAAATAAAGTGCTTTCTTGATACTTGGGAAACAAAGCCTAGTCTTTGGGCAGATGATGAATTGTTGCCTCATAAGAATAGTTGTGTTGAATACATTTGTTACTTAAATAAATGTGGAGTCAGCTTTAAATTTTCCCATTTCAATACGAAGGAACTCATTTACGTTTGAACTTGTTATTAATCGTCCGTATGGCTTTCTCTTGACCTATCAGTTGTCATTATTGTCAATGAAAGGCAAAAAAAAAAAGTTCAGGTTTAGATTGAAGTATTTAAGTACATGAAAGGGGTGTAAAATTCTACTTCTGAAAGTTTATAATACATTATATCTTTGAACTTCAACTTCCTTTTTTTGACAACTGTGTTATTATCTCAGCTAAGCAGCAAGATGATATACAAGAAAAATCCAAGTCTTTCTTTGAAAGGATTAACCCTCAGTTGTTGATAATGCTTACCTCACTAGGGTTTTGTGTAGCTTAATTAGCATTAGCAAAGCAGTTTGATACCATTGGAGGAAAGGTAGTTAAATTAGTAAAGGGTGTGTAGTGCTATGTGATGGTGATTTTACAAACCAGTGGTCATTTTTTTTTTTTTTTTATTGGTGACTTGAGGGGAAGAAAGCTTAGGAGAATCTTTCTCTTGGTCTTACTCTCTCAGGTAGTATAGTTTGAAGTTAGAATTCTTTATGAAG
>NW_011888796.1:3444471-3454201 GCF_000151845.1 Pteropus vampyrus | reverse complement strand
TGCTGGCTTTGTGAAATACAATATTTTGGATCCTAGAGATTTTGATTGCTTGGCATATCTAGGTTAAATGATAGAAGTTTGATATTCTCCAGATATCCAGAAAGAAGGGCATGTCATTTCAAAGTGGGGACAGGGAATCAGGCTCTTAGTAAACATCTTCCCAGGAACAGTCATACTGGACACCAATGTAGCTATTCTATACACTTCTGAAATAAAGAAAATGTGATCCAGAAATTATTTCTAGTCAAGATACCATTCAGGTACAAATTTAACACAGACATTTCTAAATACCCATGATTCCTTTTTGAAAAAATATCACTTAATTATAAAATTCAGCCAATTAAAAGCTAAAACAAATTGGTAACAAAATTGGCAGTAACTTCATATAATAAATACCAGACATTTAATAATGATACAATTATATAGCTGAGGACAAAGGTTAGTAACGTTCTTTCACCTCTTTCGGCCACTCCATCTGCTTGATAAAATTTTTCATTGGGAGAAGAGGTGGCGTTAATGCTATATTTTGGGAATTTTACACATTTGTCATTTCATTGGAGGGGAAAAACAAACACAAGCATTTCTTAATTGACTTGAGAAAATGTTATATCTTGCTGTTTGGTCATTTAATCTATATTTAGTTAAAACATACATATATAACGTAGAATGTTGTATAGTAATGGAAGAAAATAAAGTGCTTTCTTGATACTTGGGAAACAAAGCCTAGTCTTTGGGCAGATGATGAATTGTTGCCTCATAAGAATAGTTGTGTTGAATACATTTGTTACTTAAATAAATGTGGAGTCAGCTTTAAATTTTCCCATTTCAATACGAAGGAACTCATTTACGTTTGAACTTGTTATTAATCGTCCGTATGGCTTTCTCTTGACCTATCAGTTGTCATTATTGTCAATGAAAGGCAAAAAAAAAAAGTTCAGGTTTAGATTGAAGTATTTAAGTACATGAAAGGGGTGTAAAATTCTACTTCTGAAAGTTTATAATACATTATATCTTTGAACTTCAACTTCCTTTTTCTGACAACTGTGTTATTATCTCAGCTAAGCAGCAAGATGATATACAAGAAAAATCCAAGTCTTTCTTTGAAAGGATTAACCCTCAGTTGTTGATAATGCTTACCTCACTAGGGTTTTGTGTAGCTTAATTAGCATTAGCAAAGCAGTTTGATACCATTGGAGGAAAGGTAGTTAAATTAGTAAAGGGTGTGTAGTGCTATGTGATGGTGATTTTACAAACCAGTGGTCATTTTTTTTTTTTTATTGGTGACTTGAGGGGAAGAAAGCTTAGGAGAATCTTTCTCTTGGTCTTACTCTCTCAGGTAGTATAGTTTGAAGTTAGAATTCTTTATGAAGTGAGTCACATCTTTTAAAGCAAGCTTTTGTGGTGTACGTGTATGTGTGTAAGAGAGAGGGTGAGAGGGAGAGAGAAAACGAATGAGTAAGAATCTAGTAGCAGCACTTTACTGATATGGTTGACACTGCAGGCAAGTCATTGGTCATAACAAGTCTTTGTATGTCTTTATTGTGACCCAAAAGGTACAAAATCTATTGCAAGATGGTAAATTTTTTTTAAAACTGGGAATATTTACAAAAGGTCATTGCTTCTAGATATTATCTCCTAGTTCTTCAAGAATTTTTCAGTTGCTTATTAAGTGAGGGATTAATTATGAAGATTTTTCTGCAGCTTTGTGCATTTGCAGCCATTTGTGCAATTGTCCCCCCACTCCCCACCCCAGCTCCATTTTTAAAATAGGCACTGAATACCTTTGGATATATATGAGGATTTTTCACTTTGATTTTGTGTCATAATTGTTTCTCTGCTGGAAAGTAGTTCACAAAAAATGATTGTGTGAGTGTGATTTGAAATAAAGTATAATTTGTGATTTATGGACAAAATAATGACTAGGTTTGATGGGGGAAAGAGGAGCAACCTATGACCATTTATTTCCTTCATTCAAGCAATGGCTTCTTATAGGGCATAATTGTGTTCTCTTAGAGCATGAATACACAAGTGGTAGGTCTTCCTTAATTATCAAAGATATAAGCATTGTTCAAACTTCAACCTTTGGTGGAAAGGAAGAGAAGGCTCCAATCAGAGGATGGGCTTGCATTTAAAGAATGCCATTCATTTGTGTAGATGGCTTAGTTCTATCTAATAATGATATTAACAGACAATTCAGTTTGTTGTAGGACAGTTTCTTCTTCAGGATACAACCTCAAAAGTTTTCTGGAATACTCAATCACCTTTTCCCCTAAAGTAATCCCTATTGATTTATTGTAACTTTGAACTTGAGTGGGTTTTCAGCATCAGGAATAATGAGTTTCATGTGTTTCTATCTTTTGCGGAAAATATTCCTTTATTTTACTTGTTGGGAAACTATCTTTAGTTATTCTTTAATACATCATTCATTTGATAGGCATGGTATTTTGGCAGTTTCTTTTCTGTTTTCTTCACATGTCATGGTTATAGTTTTGTTTCTTTCAACTTGTCCTCAGGCAATTGGTCACTTTTTTTTTAAGTGAAAAGGTAAAGAAAATATCCACTATTTTTAACAAAGAATAATTTAACTTAACTAAAATGAATCTTGAAGTTAAGTGGGGAATCTACATTTATTTTGAAATAGGGATAATTGTTCCTTTAGCAAACAAACCAGATTTTCTTTTGTTCTTGAAATGTTCAGATTTTATAGAGATTCTATATTTTACAGAGTAAGGATATAGACTAAACTTGTTTTCCTAATACCCATGTAAGGGAATTTTATATTACTACAGAATTAAATTAGTTGTGAGATGATGTGCTTTGTCTAAGATGTGCTTTTCTAATGAATTTCATAGTGCCCATTGGACTTTTCAGAAATCTCTATTAAAAGTAATTAGAAAATAAAGTGAAAAACCACTTTCAAATGTGAATTCTTAAATTATAAATTAGAATACTTAATTTTGCTAGTGTCATTTATCTAGCACATTATATTTACTATGTTTTATTAATTAATAACTATTAAATCTCCTGTGTCTGAGTATTGTTAATTTGTGTGAATTTAATAACTAGAATTTCATCAGCGAAATTTCAAAAGTATTTAGACAGGGCCTTTTCTTGAACCCTGTTCTGTCTATTTGACTATTTTAATATGAGCAACAAATATTAGAATTTTTTCTTTGAGATGAAATGATAAAGAAAATTTGTCTCCAGAGCTTACTTCATCCTTCTTAAAAGGAAGGTATCATGTTTCCTCATTTCCTTGATATATATACCTCAGTCTGGTTTGAAAATTCCAGTTTAAAACTAATTACCTGATTTTTGAGAGGAAAGGCCACTTTGAATTAAGTAGAATTGATATATATACTCTATCAAAAGAATTTGGTAAGAGTGATTTATTTATATTCTGCAGCATTTTCTTCTGTCAGCTTGAGTCTAAAACATTACTGCTGTGGCCGATAATTACTCTATTTTTCTTAAAGTGTCAGCATAAATAATATCTCATCTGGGCTTAGAAAATATAAATTTATCTAATAACAATGGAAATGAAGTTTGTACAATGACCTGGCAAACTGGTGGTCTGGAATCTAAAGTCTTTGTCAGTAGAGTTGAAATTAATTTTTGTACCCTTTGGAGTCTGTTGATTTTTTTACCTTTTGAAATGATTATTTTTAAACTAGATTAAATAAGTGTACACAGATGATCACACGCACATACATATGCAAAATTTAAAGTTATAATTTCGATGTGTTATGATTTTAACTATAGATCTTCTATAATAAAACTGCATTTTTTTACTTGGATGTGAATATACATAGTTTGAAGATTATTAATCATTGCTTTGACAACAGCAATGTTCAATTCGAATTCTTAGTATTGTCATATAATTTATATGGTATTCTTTCCAAAGCTGTTAATTCATTTACAGCAGTTATCAAGGCCATTGTTCTGGAGAAGGATTGTCTTCTTTTTTTATATAATAAGCTATTTTAATGTTACTGAAAATTTTAAAAGCCATTCTTTCATCCTCCTTCAAATTTTCCTAGGAGACTGTGATGTGGGTGTACAGAGTAGCTGGGGAAGTTACTAAATCTTATTCTTTTGATAATTCTTAACTGACATCTCCAAGATAGCATAATAAGAAATCGGATAAAAAAACTACACAATTCTTTGATGACTCTAAAAAAATCATAGCTTCAAATTTATGATATTTTCTTTCATAGGACTTATTAATTCTAGTATATTGAGTTTTCCAAGCATGGTCCTGTGTAAACATTTACTGTTTACTTTAATGTGTAGAACTTTATTAAATTTTTTTCTAGACCAGTCATCCTATTTAGCTCAGCAACATAATTCATAAGAAGAAGCTGTCGTCATATTCTTTATGATCTTTATAAAACTTAAAGGGTGTACCATGAAGATATTTCACTGTATTCTGTGCTGTTCCACAATAGAATACAATAAAAATGTTGAGTCCCTACTATTTTAGAGCAGTTAGTCCTCAAAAGGGGTCTTCGTGATACTATTGTTATTTTCATAGTACAGATAAGGAAATGGGATTAGAGAGGTTGAATAATTTGTTTAGAGTCACACAGCCAGTAAGTAAGGTCTACCTTCCTCTAAAACCTGTAGTTTTAATCTCTGTTCTGCTGTCCTAGATAATACACCTAACCAGCAGTTAAAAAAAAAAAGGTGTCGATTCAACTTATTTTTACAGTGATAGTGATCAATTCATCTGATTTATCCACACTTATTAGAATAATGTATATCCTGGGATGGCTTGCTTTGCGATAAAGGGCATGATAGTGTAACAAAACAGCTAAGGATAATTGGCCCCAAGCATCCCTGACCAATATGGACAACTAAATCAGGGTAACACTGAGTCAGATATTTACAACTCATGCCATCTGATAGTGAATTTGTTCTTAATATGTTTTAATTTATTCTGTTAACTGATGGAAAGGAAGAATAGTAAAAGCCAGGAATCTAATTCTGGCCACACCATTTATAAGCTTTGGAATCTTGAACAAAGTTGTTTAACCTCTCTGAACTTCCATTTCCTTATCTGTAAGGATCCCTTTTTTTTCATGATTATTGTAAGCTGTTGTAAATGAAATAATTATCTTAAATGCTAAACGTGGTGCCTTGAAGTTAATATGAGTACCATATGTGATAATATCTGTTATTACTTTATTATCATTTTTTATTATTGATGTTAGAACAAACAAGAGTAGGGAATAAATTTTAAAAAGAACAACACAAAATTTGCTTTGTAAACTTGAGCTCTTTGGAAACCAGCAGTTTGATGATAAGCAGTCAGATGGACTAATGAGCCCCATCCTTACACGAAAAACATAGTCACAAACCTTACCTTCTTAAGGTAATTTTTTTTACCTTAAGAGACTTCTATAATGAATGCAAGCGTATGTGTTTTCTGCTGTTAGCTGTGTTTGTGCATATATTTGTATATATTTCTATACATTGGTGTTTTGGTTTTTTTTTTGAGATTCTATTTTTATTTTTATTTTTATTTTTTGGAGAGTCTATTTAAATCCAGGCTTTAAAATGTAGTTGAATGTTTTTATTTGGTAGAGGTCTTATCCTCATTTCTCTAATTAAACTTAGTTTATTGAATTGTGGAGGAAAATAATATGTTTCTGTAATAGTACACTTAATTATTTCAAAGGCTGAAATATTGTTTGAGGATATATTTTATTCAGAAGTTAATGTAAAATTTACGAATACTTAATTGTTTTAACAATTTTTATAAGCCTCTGAACACAAAACTTAATTTTTGCCTAAGCCCAGTTTCCCACCTTATAAATGAGAAACAAGTAAAAACAGAATCAGTTATCAGTACTGGTAAAATAGAAAAAAAAAATGTTTTCAGAATATGTTGTCTACTCTAGTATCAGTAATATAAATAAGATAATCATTTTTATGAAAAGAAATCAGAGGAGAGGAGAAAAGAAAACAACCTAAACTCATTGAGAATTACTTTTGTTTTTTTCCTCCTTTCCTGCACACTTTTAACAGTGATTCAACTCTGCTTTATCTTAAAGCAGTTCCTAAAAATTGAAGATGTGCCTGAAAGGAGACAAAAGTACCCTTTAGGAAATTTATTTTCCAAAAAATAATTTTATTTATTTTAATATAGTCTTAGTTTGATGTGAGTATTTTCTGAAAAGCTCTACATTCTTACTCATGTTAAGGAATGACTTTTACAGGGTTATAAGCAAGCTACTCAAGTCTGGGCCTGTATGATATGAAAAAACCTTACCACCTTGTTGAGGGAATAGAATTCGAGGTTATGTCCCTGGGCCAGACATCCAGAGATCTCTGGTTTGAAAGGTTTCCAAGTGTCTTTTCAACATTTTGTCCTAAGGGTTCTGTTTCACTTAGTAAACTAGTAATTGTAGTGTTATCATTTTATCCCACTTTTGAACCTTGCATCTAAAAGATTTGCAGTGTGAATTGGCAGATAACCAAGGTCTTTCTGTTTCTTTATAAAGCTATTCACTGCTTTCTCAATTTGTAAGAAGAGATTTCCAAGAATAGTTTATTTTATCAGCTCTACTTGTTATATAAGCTCTGACAAAAATTGATTAATCTGCTAGAAATTCAATGCCTAGAAGATATTCTCGCCAAAGATTCTTGCCCTTTTGAATACATGAAGAAAATTATCTATTACTATTGAGAAATGTTGAGATATAGAAATTTCTCCCCATACCAATAGATGTGAAAAGTAGAATAACTTATCAAGGCTATTGTTGGCACTTATTTTAACCAAGAAAACCTTGTGTAGTATGTCTAAATGTCCTATATTTTAGGCACTTCTTTTCCTTTAAAGCTATTCATTTATTGATGCAAAGCATGTGTTTATAAAAAGTGTCAATTTGATTTTTGAATAAGTAATTGGATTTTCCATTTATTCATATTTCAGTTTTACAAATGCTTTATTTTCACTTCTCACTGATCTTTAGCTGGCTAAATGACAGCTTTGTTTCTTTTCTTTGCCTTTACCCCTTCATTTTTCTTTTCCTCCTTGGCTCTGATAAGTAGTCTGATTTGTTTGTTAGTTCATTTGTTAAAAAAATATTTATGAAGCAACTACTTTGTGTCAGAGAACGTGTCAGGTGCTAGATATAGAGTACTGCCCTGACAGATTTGAATGTAGTAGAGAGAGGAGACAAACAAGCAATTACATTAAAAAATTGGTTGTAGAAACAAACTAAATCACCATCAGTAGAGGATGGGTTAAATAGATTATGATGTTTCCATGAAATGAATATTTTGTAGCCATGTATATATAATTGCTATATATAGACTATATATATAAGCTATATATATACATATGTATATGTATATGCACACACACAAATATACATAAAACATTTCTAGAAAAATGCATAAGACACTGTCAACAGTAATTGCCTCTACTGAGGGTCCATAGGGACTGGATTTGTTATTCATTTGTTATTCATTATATTATACCTTAAAAAAGAAAGAAACCTCTATTCATGCGTTATATCTTCATTGAAACTCTAAGTAAATAGGATTTAAAACTAGCAGTACATCGAACAAGCAAATAAATAAGCAATTACACTTTTGTCCAAAAAAAATTTTGGAGGTAAAAATCTTGAATTATTAAAACAATCACTCATTACCCTGATTTGTTGATTTTATCCAAAAACTTTAACAAGGGTGCTGTTGTCATATTTGAAGTGAGCAGGGACAACTCTCACTCTAGACTGTTCTATTTTTGGCTGCTGAATGATGAAAGAATGATCTGGTTTATACTTTCACTTGTCAAAATAAACATGGTCACAGATTTCTGTGGAGAATTGAGCCTGAGACCTATTTAATGTTAATACCACAGTATCTTACAGCTGAATTTGCATACAGATTATCTCATGTGATTATTTTGTTAAAACTGACACTGTTGCTTAACCCTTCTACTTCTTGGGTTCCATTTCAAATTTTTGCACATTAGATAAAAGGAATAAGTATAGCCACAAGAAGCAGTTCATTTGAATAAAATGATATTTCTCTCAATAGATAGAAGGCCGGCTCTTTCTTCTATCTAATTTGACAGACTCTTGGCAAAGCTTGACATCGGAATAAATATAATTATATTTTGTACTTTTGCTGGGAATATTTTTGTCTCATGAGTGGCCACTTAAAATTCTAACTGGAAAAAAAAAAGCATCTGTAAGTAAATGAGTAGCATTCCAGTTTTTAGCCAGTTTAGTTCATATTTATAAATGGTCCATATTTCTGTTAGTCTTAGTTTATTGACAGGCTGCCACTATTATAGATTCTTTTTATAGATTTTCTTTTTTTTTTTAAATTCTCTTTATTGGGTTAAATGATCTTATAGCAGCTCTAGTCTTATGTAGCAATGACTAAAAGTTTAGGTAAATGATGAACAACTATGTTGGTTAATCTCTTTTAATTAAAACATATTCCACTTGATATTTTTATAGCAATATTCTAATATATAGTATTATACGATGCCAGTTAAATAGCATTAATGATAAGCATCTGCCTGCTTTTCATTTCGTTTTATTAAGGGATGTCTCTGCAGTTAAAGAGTATTTCTAATACATATATGAAGCTCAGAAAATAATACAATCTCATGTTCCTATCACTCATATTGAAAAAATGTTGATATTTTGCCATATTTGCTTCAGATTGCCAGAAAAAAATAAAGATATTACTCTCTGTCTCAATCGCATTTTCCTTTCTCCCTTCCCAGAGGTAATCACTATTCTGAGTGTTGTATACTACTTCCTGTCCACACTTTTATTCTTTATTAAGTATGTATGCATGAAAGTTATTGTTTTATGTGTTTTTAAAATTTATATGAATGTGTCATGTGCATATTCTATGACTTTTTTTCTCTCAATATTGTGATCCTTATGCAAGATTATGAATGACCTGTAGATATATCCATTTCTCTGTTGATGAATATCTAGTGTCTTCTTGTGTGCATATGCTGAAGTTTCTCTAGGGTTGTTACCTAGGACACATGCTGAGTCTTAATATATGTGCATCTTAAATTTGAACGAGTTCACAATATTTTGTAAATGTATTGTTCTAATTTTATATCCCTACCTTTGGTATACATTATGGGCTGAATTATGAAGCTCTCACCCTCAGTTGCTCAGAATGTGATTGTATTTGGACTAGGGCTTTTAAAGAGGTGTTAAGTTAAAATGAGGCAATTTAGGACAGGCCCTAATCTATTCTGACTGGTGTCCTTAAAAGAAGAGGAAATTTGGACACACAAAAGAGGCATCAGTTGAAAGACCAGGTGAGTACACAGGAGAAGGTGGCCTTCTGCAAGGCAAAGATAAAGGCTTCAGAGGAAGTCCAGCCTGCCAACACCTTGATTTTGGCCTCTTTTAGCCTTTAAAACTATGAGAAAATAAATTTCTGTTCTTTCAGTCATCCCCTTCGTGGTATTTTCTTATGAAAGCCCTACCAAACTAATACAATAGGAGAGTTCCAGTTTCTCTATAGCCTCACCAACACTCAATATCACACTTTTTAATTGTCAATCTAATAGGTGAGAAATGTTATCTTTTAATTTGAATATCTTAGTTACTTCACTTCCTAGGATTATTAATCAATAAAGTCCTCATCTATAAGTTGCTAGTTCATATACTTTGTATATTTTTCTATTAGATTGTCTTTTTCTTATAGATTTGAAGGAGTTCTTTATATAATCTAG
>NW_011888796.1:3441718-3444421 GCF_000151845.1 Pteropus vampyrus | reverse complement strand
AAAATGTTGATATTTTGCCATATTTGCTTCAGATTGCCAGAAAAAAATAAAGATATTACTCTCTGTCTCAATCGCATTTTCCTTTCTCCCTTCCCAGAGGTAATCACTATTCTGAGTGTTGTATACTACTTCCTGTCCACACTTTTATTCTTTATTAAGTATGTATGCATGAAAGTTATTGTTTTATGTGTTTTTAAAATTTATATGAATGTGTCATGTGCATATTCTATGACTTTTTTTCTCTCAATATTGTGATCCTTATGCAAGATTATGAATGACCTGTAGATATATCCATTTCTCTGTTGATGAATATCTAGTGTCTTCTTGTGTGCATATGCTGAAGTTTCTCTAGGGTTGTTACCTAGGACACATGCTGAGTCTTAATATATGTGCATCTTAAATTTGAACGATTTCACAATATTTTGTAAATGTATTGTTCTAATTTTATATCCCTACCTTTGGTATACATTATGGGCTGAATTATGAAGCTCTCACCCTCAGTTGCTCAGAATGTGATTGTATTTGGACTAGGGCTTTTAAAGAGGTGTTAAGTTAAAATGAGGCAATTTAGGACAGGCCCTAATCTATTCTGACTGGTGTCCTTAAAAGAAGAGGAAATTTGGACACACAAAAGAGGCATCAGTTGAAAGACCAGGTGAGTACACAGGAGAAGGTGGCCTTCTGCAAGGCAAAGATAAAGGCTTCAGAGGAAGTCCAGCCTGCCAACACCTTGATTTTGGCCTCTTTTAGCCTTTAAAACTATGAGAAAATAAATTTCTGTTCTTTCAGTCATCCCCTTCGTGGTATTTTCTTATGAAAGCCCTACCAAACTAATACAATAGGAGAGTTCCAGTTTCTCTATAGCCTCACCAACACTCAATATCACACTTTTTAATTGTCAATCTAATAGGTGAGAAATGTTATCTTTTAATTTGAATATCTTAGTTACTTCACTTCCTAGGATTATTAATCAATAAAGTCCTCATCTATAAGTTGCTAGTTCATATACTTTGTATATTTTTCTATTAGATTGTCTTTTTCTTATAGATTTGAAGGAGTTCTTTATATAATCTAGGTAATGATCTATTTTCCATTATCTTGTCTGCATCTGTGACTTGCCTGTGAACTTTACTGCATAGAAATTCCTATTTCTATTTAAGTCAGTCAGATTTATCAGTCTTTTAATGGTTTGGGCCTTTAAAATCTTATTTAAGAAATTTTTCTTCTTTTTTCTAAGGTCATGAAAAATATGAATTTCTTCTAAATTTTTAAGTTTTGACTGTCATATGATTTAATTTTAACATTTTCCAAGTAGGAAGCCAGTTGTATCAGCAATCATTTATTAAATAATTTATCTTTTAGTAATTTAGAATACCTTTGTCAAATATGCTGGGATCTATTTCTAGGTACTTTATTCTGTTCTGTTTATCTGATCTTATGCCAGTATCATACTGTTTCCATTACTATAAATTTATGTTTTGTTATCTGATCGAATAAATCCTCCCTGTTTATTATTTTGCAAAATTATCTAGTCTATTTGAGGACTTTGGTCTTTCATATGAATTTTAGGATCACCTTGTCAATTTTAATTTAAAAATTATTTTGTAATTTTTGTTGGAATTGCATCAAATTTATAGATCAATTTGGAGATTTATTACTTCTTCAGAAAATTTATTATGTTTTTCCCTATACAAATCTTTTTGCTTTTTTGTTAGATTTATTCCTTAGTACTTTATCATTTTGTTGTTGCTATTTAAATGATATTTTTTTAAAGAAACATTTTGTAATTTGTGGTTATTGTTTAGGAACATTAAACTAATTTTTATACCTTTATATTGTATCTGGCAATTTCCTTGAACTCTCTTAGTGCAGTTAGTTTGTAGATTATTTTGGATTTTCAACATTAAAGATCATATCATCTGCAAATAACAATTGCTTCTTCCTTTCCTATGCTTTTAGGGTTTATTTCTTTCCTATAACATTGGCTACAGCTTACAGCACAGTGGAGATTAAAAGCAGTGATGGCAGCCAGATCTTCCGATGTTCTTAACTTTTCAAGGAATACTTCTGATTATATAATCCATGGGATGTGATATTTACTATGAATGCCATTCCTTGTTAAGAATTTGATAATGAATAGATTAAATCTCGTCAAAAGTATTTTTTTCTGTTTCTGTGGAGATTGTAATTTTATTTCCTTTAATGAAACAAATTTACATTAATAGCTTTTCTAATCATAAACCAATCTGATATTCTTGGGATAAAGTCTAGATAGTCATGATGTATTTTTTGCAACATTGCTATATTTATTAATATACCATTTAGAATTTTGAAAATAAGTTTTTAATTGAATTAGTCTTTAATTTTCCTTTTCTTGACCTTTATACTACATTTATGTCAATCTTATACCAATCTCAGGATGGAATTTTAGAACTTTGTCTTTTCATATTCCCTAGAAAACTTCGATTCAGGTAACTTTTATGAAGATTTGTAAAACTCAAATACAGTCATGCACCACATAATAACATTTCTGTCAACAGACATACCACATATACAACAACGGTGCACCATAAAGCCTGAGTGTGTAGTAGGCTAGACTATCTAGGTTATGTTTACACAACCAAATCGCCTAACAACGCATTTCTCAGAACGTACCCATGTTGTTAAGCTGCATATGACTATTAAAAAATAGATTTTTGCTAC
>NW_011888796.1:3423951-3441668 GCF_000151845.1 Pteropus vampyrus | reverse complement strand
AAGGAATACTTCTGATTATATAATCCATGGGATGTGATATTTACTATGAATGCCATTCCTTGTTAAGAATTTGATAATGAATAGATTAAATCTCGTCAAAAGTATTTTTTTCTGTTTCTGTGGAGATTGTAATTTTATTTCCTTTAATGAAACAAATTTACATTAATAGCTTTTCTAATCATAAACCAATCTGATATTCTTGGGATAAAGTCTAGATAGTCATGATGTATTTTTTGCAACATTGCTATATTTATTAATATACCATTTAGAATTTTGAAAATAAGTTTTTAATTGAATTAGTCTTTAATTTTCCTTTTCTTGACCTTTATACTACATTTATGTCAATCTTATACCAATCTCAGGATGGAATTTTAGAACTTTGTCTTTTCATATTCCCTAGAAAACTTCGATTCAGGTAACTTTTATGAAGATTTGTAAAACTCAAATACAGTCATGCACCACATAATAACATTTCTGTCAACAGACATACCACATATACAACAACGGTGCACCATAAAGCCTGAGTGTGTAGTAGGCTAGACTATCTAGGTTATGTTTACACAACCAAATCGCCTAACAACGCATTTCTCAGAACGTACCCATGTTGTTAAGCTGCATATGACTATTAAAAAATAGATTTTTGCTACTGATTCAATTTGTTTCTTCTTGGATCTCTTTCGATAATATAATTTCTTCTAGAAATTAATTTTTCCATGTTTTTAAAGTAAGTACCCGAAAATGTTTATAGTTTTTTGTGATGAGTTTTAAAATTAACCGTGTTTATGATTCTTTGTTTATTCCTAATGTCGTTTATTTGTGCCTAGGTTCTTTTTCTTAATTAAGATTTTTATTGTTCCAACATTCATGCCATAATTGTCGAAAGTGCTTAAGAAAGGCAATCTGTTTAAATGAATTATTAAAAATATTTCTGATGAGAAAAGTTTAATTTCTCTGAGAGAGCTGTATAATCGTTCCACTTAGGCTATAAATTCACTGTTTTTTTCATATTCTGACTGCAAAGCAGGAGTTTATTGGTTTTCATCTTTTTGGACAGACCCACTGAATTCCCTGAAGAGTGGGGCTTATGTCTGGGTGTATTAGAAGGACAACGTCATGTTTGAATAAAGATTTTCATCAAATCTTTTATTCAGGAGAGTTTTATATTTTTAAAATATACATCAAATCTCATAAAAACGTAACACGTAGGCTTTGAAGGCTTTCTAAATAGAGCATGAGGATCATCTGCAGCAAATTCTGTTTTGTGTTCTGCCATGTCAAATACAAGGACTAAACCAGGCCAGCCGCACAGTATGCCTATCTTGCATTTCTCTAATGACTAATGATTTTTAACATTTTTTAATGTGCTTATTTGATAATTTATATCTTTTTGTGTGAGGTGTCTGTTCAAATCTTTCTGTCAATTTTTTGTTCTTTTGGTTGGTTTGTTTTCTGATGATTGCACCCTTTACACAGTCTAGCTACAAGTCCTTTAACAGAGGATTTGCAAATATTTTCTTTCTAGTGTGTGTTTTGTGTTTTTATTCTCTCAACAGTATCTTTCTAAAAAGAAGAGCTTTTAGTTTCAACAAAGATCGATCTATCAGTTTTTCCTATTATGGATTATGCTTTTCTGTTGTATCTAAGAAAACTGCTTAACTGAGGACCATAAAGGTATATTTCTTGTTTTCTTCCCAAAATTTTATTGTTGCAAAAGCTGTCCTTGCTCCAGTAAATTACCTTCGTGCCTTTTTAAACTTCAGTCTTACATATATGTGTGAGCCTATTCTCGAACTCTTTATCCTGTTTCATTGATCTGTTTGTCTTTCTTTGTCTGTTGTTTTACTTATTTCCATTTTACTTATTTTCTGTCCAACCTTACTGTTTTGACTATTGTAGCTTTACAATAGGTCTTGATATCAGATGGTGTAAATCTTTTAGTTTTTTAAGTCTTTTTCAGATTTGTCTTGGCTGTTTTAGGGTTTTTACATTTCCATATGAATTTTAGAATTGGGTTTTCAATTTCTAAACAAAGTCACTCAAGCATTGTTTTATAATTTTTGGTTTATATAGTCTTATACCTATTTGCCCTATTTATATTTAATTTTTTCATTTTTTGGTGATTTTGTAAATTATATTTTTAAATTTTAATTTCCAGTTGTTTTTTTTTGCCTGAATCTAGAAATGCAATTAATTTTATATGTTGATCTTGTATTCTGCAACCTTTTTAAGCTCTATCAGATTTTCTACAGAGATAATCATGTCATCTGTGAATAAAGATAGCTTTACTTTCTCCCTTTCGAACCCAGATGCCTTTTGTTTCTTTTTCTTTCCTTGTTGCACTGGCTGGAATTTCCAGTACAGTGCTGAATAGCAGTGGTGAGAGAGAGAGGACATCTTTGTTTTATTTCTGATCTTAGGGGGAACAATATTCATTCTGTTACCGTTAACTATGATGTTAGCGGATTTTTTCATAGATGCTTGTTAACAGGTTGAGGACACTTCCTAAATTTCCTAGTTTGCTGAGGGTTTAAAAAAAAAATCAGTAATGGATTTCAGATTTTGTCAAGCCCTTTTTCTCAGTCTTTTGAGATGATCATATGTGTTTTGTAAAAAATTTTGATAATAGGATGAATTACACTGATTTATTTTTGAATGTCAAGCCAATCTTGCAATTCTAGGATAAACCCCATATGGTTATGATTCATTATCCTTTTTACATGTGGTTGGGTTTGATTTTCTAACCTTTTTTTTTTTTTTTAGAAGTTTGTGTGTGTACTAATATGCGGAATATTAGTCTGTTATTTTCTCGTAATATCTTTCTCTGGTTTTGCTATCAGGGTAATACTGGCTTCGTAGAATGAGTTGGGAAGTATTTTCTTCTTTTCTGTGTTCTAGAAGAGTTTGTGAGAGTATTATTTCTTTCTTAAATGTTTGGTAGACTTCACAGGCAAAGCCATCTGAGACTAGTGATTTCTTTGTTGGAAGATAAATTTAATTTCTTCAATAGATATAAAGCAATATAGTTATCTATTTCTTGTTGAGTGATCATTGGTTGTTTTTGTCTTTCAAGCTATTTGCCCATTTTATCTAAGTTGTCAAATTTATTGACATAAGGTTCTTCATATTTATTATCTCAATATTTGTAGAATATGCAGTGGTGTCATCGCTTTCCAGATGTTGCTAATTTGTAATCTTTGTGTGTTTCTTGATCAGTCTGACTAGAACAAGGGTTGGCAAACTATGGCCTATGGGTCACATTTTACCAGCCACCTTTTTTTTTTTTTTTAGTGGCCCACAAGCCAGGAATGATTTTATGTTTTTAAATGTACATTTAAAATGATTATATATGTGCCTACATAATGGCTTCCATTTTGCCTGTTGGCCTGGAAAACCTAAAATATTTACTATTTGGCCTTTGAGGGAAAAGTGTCTCAACTGCTGAGCTCACAATCAATTTATCAATTTTATTTTTTCTAAAGAACCAATTTCTGGTTTCACTGATTTTCTTTATTGTTTTACTTATTTCCATTTTAGTTATTTTCTGTCCAATCTTTCTTATTTCCCTTCTACTGAATTTGGGTTTCATTTGCTCTTTTCCCTTAGTTTTTAAGGTAGAAGTTACAGTATATAATCTGCAATAAATTCCATTGATTATATTTTTCATTTTAGACATTGTGGTTTTCATCTCTAAAAGTTTAACTTGGGTCTTTATTATATGTTTAGTATCTTTTTTTATATCTTCTTTGTCTCTAACTTTTGAACATATGAAATAAGGTCATAATAACTTCTTTATCTGCTAATTCTAATATCTATGTCATTTCTGAGTTTATTTTGATTGATTTTTTTCTTTTATTATGGGTTATATTTTTCTGTTTTGTTGCATGCCTGGTAATTTTTTGTTGGAGTCCAGCCATCATGACCTTTACCTTGTTGGTTACTAGGTACATTTGTATTCTTAAAAATATTCTTAAGCTTTGTTCTGAGATGTATTAAGTTACTTGATAATGGTTTGATCCTTTTGGGTTTTCTTTTAAGAATTGTTAGGCAGGACACAGGTAGTATTTAGTCTATGGTTAATTTTCCCACTACTGAGGCCAAATCCTCTGAGCATTGTACCCAATGCCCATAAATCATGAAGTTTTCCTATCTAGCTGGTGGAATCAGGAACAGTTCCCAACCTTGTATGAATGCCAGACACTGCTCCCACTGATCCTTTTAGACAGTTATTTTCCCAGCTTTGAGTAGTTTCCTTACATACACTGATTTTCAAGTGGTACCTCTGCATCTTTTTGGATTTTGCTTTTTGTTCATCCCTCTTCTCTATGGTACTTTTTCATCTAAACTCTAACTGTCTTGCTCTTTAGTCTTTTAGCTCTATGTCTTCAACTCAGGAAATTTACTAGGCTCTACCTCTGTATTCTGGAAACTCTCCCAAGGCAGTAAACTGGAGCAATAGCAGGGCTCTCACCATTTGTATTCCTTCCCTGGGAATCACCACCCTTCGTCGCCTGATGCCAGTTTTTATCAGCTTTATCGAGATGAAATTTACATAAAACATTGTTTAAGTTTAAGATATACAACTGTGATGATTTGATACACATATATATTACAAAATGATTACAATAAGACTAGTTAACACAACCATCTCCTCACATAATTACCATTTTTTTGTGTGTGTGCATAATGAAAAATTTGAGAGCTACTCTCTTTGCTGCTTTAAAGTACAGCAGGTCCTTGATAAAGTTTCAGTCAACATTGTTTCATTCAACCTCCTTTCGTTATAACATTGATGAGACGCTGTAGGAATTTAACTCTTGTTTATATCAATTAGCATATGGTAAAATTGATTTCATTGCATATCGTGTAGCTTAAAGTTGTAGAATCTTTTGACCTATGTTAAGTGAGGACTTACTATATACAGTACAGTATTATTTATAGTCAATATGCTATGCATTAGATTCCCTAGAGCATATTCGTCTTATATCTAGAAGTTTGTACCCTTCGACCAACATCTCCCCGTTTCCCCCATTCCTTAGCTTCTGGCAACTACCAATTTTCTATGAGTTTGGCTTGTTTAGATTTCACATGTGAGATTATTCAGTATTTGTCTTTCTCTGTCTGACTTACTTTACTTGGCAGTATGCCCTCATCTGTATTGCCACAAATGGCAGGATTTCCTTTTTTGTTATGGCTCAATAATCCAGTATGTGTGTGTGTATACACACATATTCTTTATCCATTCATTTATTGACAGACAGGTTGTTTCCATGTCTTGCATATTGTGAATAATGCTGCAGTGAACATGGGGGTGCAGTATCCTTTCAAATACTGATTTCATTTCCTTTGTGTGCAGAAGTGGGATTGCTGGATCATATGGTAATTCTATTTTTAATTTTTTGAGAAACTTCTATATCATTTTCCATCGTGGCTGCATCAGTTTACATTCCTAGTACACAAAGGCTCTCCCTTTCATCCTCAGCAGCACTTATTATCTCTTGTCTATCTGATGACAACCATTCTAACAAGTGTGAGGTAATATCTTATTATGATTTTTCCCTGATGATTAGTAATATTGATCACCTTTTCACATACCCATTGGCTGTTGATGTATTTGGGGTGGGGGAGGGATGTCTATTTAAGTCCTTTGCAAATTTTTACATCAGATTTTTTTTTCCCTATTGAGTTGCATGAATTCTTTATATATATTTCCACATTAGCCCTTTATCAGATATAGGATTTGCAAGTATTTTCTGCCATTCTATAGATTGCCTTTCATTCTTTTGATTGTTTCATTAGCAGTGCAGAAGCTTTTTAGTTTGATATAGTTCCACTTGTTGAATTTTGCTTTTGTTGCTTTTGCTTTTGGGGTCATATACATAAAAATCCATTGCCAAGACCAATGTCAAGGAACTTTTTCCCTATATTTTTCTTCCAATATTTTTATGGTTTCAGGTGTTACATATAAGTCTTTAATCCATTTTGAGTTAATTTTTGTGAGTGGTATAAGATCAGGGTCATATTTCATTCTTTTGCATGTGGTTATCAGTTTTCCCAGCATCATTTATTGAAGACACTAATCTTTCTTCATTGAGTATTCTTGGCTCCCTTGTCAACTGTTAGTTGATCGTATTTGTGAGGGTTTATTTCTTGGCTCCTGATTCTGTCCGATTGGTCTATATGTCTGTTTTTATCTTCATACCATACTGTTTTGGTTTATATCACTTTGTAACAGCTTGAAATAAGGAAGTTGGATGCCTACAACTCTTTTCTTTCTCAATATTGTTTTGTCTGTTCCATACAAATTTTAGAATTTTTTTCTATTTCTGTGAATAATGCCATTGGAATTTTTGATAGGAATTACATTGAATCAATAGATGTTTTGGATAGTATTGATATTTTGAAGTATTCTTCTGATCCAAGAATGTGGGACATCTTTCTATTTCTTTGTCTTGTTTCTTTCCAAAGTCTTATAGTTTTCAGTATACAGATTTTCCACTTCTGTGGTTAAATTTGTTCCTAGGTATTTTCTTCTTTTTGATGCAATTGGAAATGGCATTGTTTTCTTAATATAGTAATTGCTCTGATAGTTCATTGTTAATGTATACAAATGCAACTGATTTTTGTATGTTGAGCCATTCTTGCATCCTAGGGATGAATCCTACTTGATCATGGTGTATGATCCATTTAATGAGCTGTTTAATTTGGTTTCCTAGTATTTTGTTGAGAATTTTTTCATCTATATTCATCAAGAATAGTGACTTGTAGTTTTCTTTTAATGTCTTTATCTGGTTTGGGTAGCAGGGGAAAGCTGGCTTCATAAAATCAGTTTAGAAGTGTCCCCCTCCTCTGATTTTCTGGAAGAGTTTGAGAAGTAATGGCATTAATTTTTCTTAAAATGTGTGTGCTCATCTCTCCCATAGTTAAAATGTGTGTGTTCATCTCTCCCATAGTTAGATTTCTTATTGTTATTTTAGAGTGTACTTTTTCCACTTATAAAAGAAAAAAGTACTATGGGCGGTGAACACACAGTGTAAATATATATATGCCTTACTATTAAAGTGTACAGCTGAAACTTATTGGATTTCATTAACCAGTGTCACCATAAAAAATTAATTAATTAGTTTTTTACAAAAAGGTATTCTGTGCCATGTTATGCCAGCAGCAGCCTCATGCATTTTCTGTTCATGTCTCTTGATTACATCATTATTTTCTTATGCTTGATTTAATCTTGTGTTGTTTTTGTACAGTAACATGCTGTACAAATTTGTAGAGTGGGAGCAATAGGCTATACTATATACCTAGGTGTATTGTAGGCTATACTATTCAGGTTTCTATAACTATATGATATTCACATGACAACAAAATCACCTAACAACACATTTCTCAGAATACATCCTTGTCATTAAGTGGTGCATGACTGTATATGTCTATGAGGTCCGTTTAGTCTAGTTCAAATCCAATGTTTCCTTTGTGATTTTTCTGTTTGGATGATCAATCCATTGTTGAAAGTGGAATTCCACAGTAGTAGTGAAGTCTACTACTATTATTTTAGTGTTATCTATTTTTCTTTTCAGCTCTGTAATATTTACTTAAAGTATTTGGTGCTCCAATGTTGGGTGCATATATACATATAATTGTTATATGCTCTTGAAGGATTCACCCACTTGTAATTCTATAATGAACTTCTTTGTCTTTTGTTACAATCTCTGACATAAAGTCTATTTTGTCTGATATAAGTATAGCTACCTTTGCTCTCTTTTGGTTACAATTTTCATAGACTGTTTTTTTCCCATTCACTCTGAACATCTATGTATGTCCTTAAAACCTAAGTAAGTCTCTTGTTGTAAGCAGCATATGTTTGGATCTTGTATTTTTATCCATTCAGCCACTCTGTGTCTTTGATTAGAGAATTTAATTCTTTTACATTTAAAGTAATTACTGATAGATAAGGACTTACTAATACCTTTGTATTCCTTGTTTTCTAGATATTTTGTACTTTCTTTTTCCTTTCTTCCTCCCATGCTGTCTTCCTTTGTGACTGATGATTTTCCTTGGTGATATTCTTTGATACTCTTTATCTTTTGTGTCTCTGCTGTTGGTTTTTGTTTTGTGGTTACCATGAGGGTTACGTAAATCATCTTATAGATATAACGGTATTTTAAGCTGATCATAATTCGATCATATAAAAAACTCTACATTTTTACTCCACCCCCATTTTATGTTTTTGATGTCACAATTTATATCTTTTTATATTGTATAGGTATTAAATATAGTTGAAGTTATAGTTCTTTTTAATACCTGTCTTTTAGCCTTTATACCAGAATAAAATGATTAAAACACTATCATATTATAGTATTGGAGTATTCTGAATTTGACTGTACTCTATCACTGTGTTTTATATTTTCTTATATTTTTGTGTAACTAATTAGCATCCTTTCATTTCAGCTTAAAGAACTCCTTTCAGCATTTCTTATAAGACTGGTCTAGTGGTGATGAACTCACCACTCTGGGAAAGTCTTTATTCCTCTGGGAAAGTATTTATTCCTCCTTCATTTTTGGACAACTATGCCAGATAAAGTATTCTTGGTTATTGATATATATTTTTTCAGCCCCTTTGAATATATTATCCCACTCCCTCCTGACCTGCAGTGTTTCTGCTGACAAAGCCACTAATGGCCTATGGATGATGTTCCTTTGAATGTGAAGAATGGCCTATGGATGATGTTCCTTTGAATGTGAAGATTTTTTTCCTCTTGTTGCTTTAGAATTGTTTCTTTGACTCTGATTTTAGAGAATTCTATTATATTGTGTCATGGAGTAAATGATCTTTCCCCCCAGATTTTGGAAGTTATTTCTTTATATAAGCTTTCTGACCCTTTCTCCTCTTTCCCTTTTGGGATTCCAGTAATCATAGGTTGTTTCATTTCTCTTATGCAATCCCATGACGTAGGCTTTCTTCACTCTTTTTCACTTTTTTTTTTTTCTCTTCTGACTAGATAATTTCAAATGACCTGTATTTGAATTCACTAGTTTTTCTTCTGTTTGGCCAAGTCTAATGTTGATGCTCTCTATTGAATTCTATTTCTTTGTTGAACTTCCCATTTTGTTCACGCATTGTTTTCTTAATTTCACATAGTTGTCTGTTTTCTTACAGTTCACTGAATTCTTTTAAGAAGATTATTCTGAAATTTTTATTAGACAGTTAATAGATCTCTATTTCTTTAGAGTTAGTTATTGGAGCTTTATTAGTTTCCTTTGGTGGTGTCATATTTACCTATTTTTTTGTGATCCTTGTATCCTCGTGTTGGTATCTACTCATTTGAGGAAACCATCTCTTTTCCAGCCTTTACAGGTTTGTTTTGGCAGGGAAAGACTTTCACCAGTCAGCTCAACCTGGGACCCTATATAGGCAGGTGGTAGCAGCCTCGGGCAAACATGTGTTTGCTCCAAAGGTTCTAATTGGATGGGGCCATTGCCTATGCTCCAAGGTGGTGGAAGGGTGTCGTCATTCTGCAGTCTGGTGGCCTGGTGTCTAGGCTCCACATTCAAGCAGAACTGCTGCCTGGGATCTGAACTTAAGCAAGGCTGCTTGCTGGGCTCTGCAGTCACCCTTGGTTGGGCAGGGTTGTAGGCTCTGTTCCCTGGCAGGGCAGGGTGGTGCTGCTGGTTGCACCCTGCAGTTGTGTAGGGTCGCATGCTGGGCTCCGCAGTCACCTCTGGTTGGATGGGGCTCCAAGCTATGCCCTCTGGCTTAATGGAACTGTGCTATTTGGTCAGATGGGACTGCAAGCTGTGCCTCAAAGTTGGGCAGGGCTGCAGCCTGGGCTCTGCAATTATAGGCTATTGGCTATGCTCTGCTGTTTGACATTGTCTCTTTCTGGACTTCCTGGTTAGGCAGGGCTGCCAGGTGTACCCCATAGATGGGTGGGGTGCTCAGCAATTGGATGGGGCTGTAAGCTGTTGTTGTGCTGCTAAATGGGTTGTAGCTGGGTTCTACTGCCAGGCAGTACCGTAGGCTGGACTTTGAGGCTGCCCAAGGTCACTGTTTGGGCTCCTTGGTCAGACAGAGCCAATGGTCATGCTCCACAGTTGGGCAAGGCTGCTGGCTTCTCTCTGCCTGAGTGGGGCTATAGTATGGGCTCCAGAGCTGACTGGGATCTCTGGTTGGGCAACCTGGTGAGGCCGGGCTGGAGTTGTGTGCAATAGTAGGGTGGTGCTGCTGGCTTGGTTTCTTGACTGAAAGGGGCTGCAGAATGGGCTCCGTGGCTACCTTGGGTCCCTGGCCTGTCTTCCTGGTCAGGTGGCACTGGAGGGTATGCTTAGCAGTTGGGCGGGGCTTTCCTGCTCAGGCGACTGCTTGGTATCTTTGGCCAGGCTTCCTCTTGGGTGGGGCTGGAGGTTATGCTCAGCAGTTGAGTTGAGTAGGCCCTGCTGCCTTGCTTTCCTGTCTAGGTGGGGCTCTAGAATGAGTTCCTCCACCAAGACTGCACTCTGGCTGGTGACCCAAACCAGGCAGGACTACAAACCAAACTCCTTGGCCAGTTGGGGCCACTGGTTCAGCTCTGCACATCAGAGCCACTAGTTGGGATCTCCACTCAGGCCCCACTCTGGCAGGAACATAGTCTGCCAACATCCGTGCATTGTTGCTGTGAGCCCTTCCTCTTCTCTATCTCTAGCTGACTTTTCCAGTAACTCCCATGAGACAGTACTTAAGGGGTCTCCCAGGAAGCATCCAGAATGCTGGGGAAGCTTGATATCCACCTTGCGCTCTCTTTTTCCCACCGGAGAAACTCTAAGCCATGAGGGACCCCCTCCATGCAGGCATATCTTTCTATTGTTTGAAATTTTGTATCACTAAAGTGTGTTCTAGAAAAGGACGTCCTTGTCCTGTGGCATATTGCTGCCAAAATAAATTCCAAGAGATAGTAGTTTTATTTTGTTTTCAAATTATTTCTTAGAAATCAGTCATCTAATTCAGAAAGAGATTAAGTGCTAATTTTTAAAAACTATACAGCAGAAAATGCTTCATTTATGAATGTATACACATTTGTGCTTATAAATTGGGTAATCATGCACCTAAAAACTCTATTCGCTTTATCATTATTCACTTTGTGTGCATAAAAATGAGGGCTGTTTAATTCAAATTTTGTGGCCTGGGACATTCATGATTGGAGCATAGTGATTTTTCATGCTTCTGTTCAATGTTAATGAATACAGTTTTATGCAAAATTCAGAATACCTTATTTACTATGGTGTAGCTGTGATAAGAACTCCTTTACTAAACATGTATTCTGAAGTGGTATAGGTAATTAATAGTTAATTTGGCTTTATCTGTTATATAAAAATATTAGAAAAAGTATTTAAAATTCTGTTTTAGTGTCTTTGCATCAAAGGACTAAGTTGAATCTGAATTGAAGTTCTACCAAGCATAATTTAAAAATTAAGTTCTCTTAAAATGATTGTGATGGTTTAAATAGATATTCCAAACATTTTGAGGTTACAGCTCATTTCTAAAATGATTGAGCCCAGATATAGTAGTCCTGATAAAGTTTATTGACAGACACTGTGCTAAGTACTATTATAGACATTTTCTCATTTAAATAGATTTTGGTAGAAAAATTAGCCACTATTTAATATTCACAATAATTTTGCAAAAGTGTATGTGTGTGTGTGTGTGTGTGTGTATGTGTGTGTGTGTATTCGTTTCCTATTGCAGCTGTAACAGATACCACAAACTTTGTGTCTTAAAACTCTAGAAATTTATTCTCTTACATTTCAGGAGGACAGAAGTCTAAAGGAGTTTCACTGGGCCAAAACCAATGTGTGAGCAGGGCCACATTCCCTAGGGAAGCTCTAGGGGAGAATCTGTTTTCTTGCCTTTTCCAGATTCTAGCAATGAATTCCTTGCATTTGCTGCTCATGAACACTTCTTTCATCTTTAAAGCTAAAAGCTACATCGTGTTCTCCTCTTTTGTAGTAAAATGCCCCTCTGCTTTTCTCTTATAAGAACATCTGCAATTACAATTTTGATCCACCTGGATAATGTAAGACTATCTCCCCACCTCAAGATCCTTAACTTAATCACACGTTGAAAGTTTCTTTTGTTATATAAGGAAGCAATTACAGGTTTCAGGATTAGGATGTAGATGTCTTTTATGACCAAAATGGAGTATAGAATATTGCCAAAAGTCACATCAAAACAAAACGTGTTAGAAACCAGTACAGTTTGGAAAGAAGCTTTACAGATAGGTTGATAATATAAGCAAGAGATCTTGGAATTCCTCTGCTATGTTCTAATGTTTTATATTGTTGACTGATTTTTTTTTTCTGATAGAAATAAACAGGACATTAATCTTCAGATTTTTTTTTTCTGATATACTTCCTCTTCTACTCTTGTCTTTCCCTTTCCTATGAAACCAGTGCTTAGTAATTTAAGGTCATGAGTTCATGAATTGGAGCACAGATATACATAGCCTGATATTATATTATTTTTATTTGATATTTGAACATTGACACATGTTGAGATATGTGCTTTCTAATTCCCTTTAAGCTTTTTCATCACCCTCTCCTTCACCTTTGTTATTCTCAACACTAATGAAGAATTTACCTCTTTGTCACTGATAGATATTTTTCTAAGTGATACGAGGGTTTTTAGGAAACAGTTCTAAAGGTTTCTTAATTCCTAGAAAGTCAGAGATCACTGAGCTAGATTTTGTTTTTGTTTTTGTTCGGTATTATTCCAGTATTTGTGCTTTATCCTATACCTTTGGAAAGAATTTCATTGGTACTTCTAATATATTTCATGGTTCAGTGACTCCTGGAGTTACCAATAAATATGTTTTAGCATGTAGCTTTAATAACCATATATTTTGTTGCGTAATTGATAAGCTAAATGTTTACATTTTTTTCCCTGAACTACAGGATACCAGAAGGCCCCATTGATCAGGGGCCGGCTTCTGGAAGGGTTCGTGCTTTAGAAGAGCAGCTTATGAAAGCCAAAGAACAGATTGAAAATTATAAGAAACAAACTAGAAATGGTAGGTGATTTTACAGTGTTTTTCCTCTTCACTATGTTGCTATTAGCACAAATAATTGAAATTTTCCTTTTATCAAAATGTTGGAAATGCTGGTATTCTCTGTCCTTTGACTGCAGATCTGGGGAAGGATCATGAACTCCTACGGAGGAGGATTGAAAATGGAGCTAAAGAGCTCTGGTTTTTTCTACAAAGTGAATTGAAGAAATTAAAGAATTTAGAAGGAAATGAACTCCAAAGACATGCAGATGAATTTTTGTCAGATTTAGGACATCATGAAAGGTACTACTTTTACATTCCTTTTTTTAGGACTTTTCAGTAAAGATTATAGTCTAAGAATCTAAGAATGGTGAACTGGAACTTTTGATAAATTCCTACTGAATGATAAATGATACCTACCATATTTAGGATCAAGAGAGTACCTGATGTCTCAAAGGACAATATTTGCCAAAGTAGTTCATCAACTAAAATATATCACTGAAAAATAATATTTAAAATACACTTCAAGAAACTTTTATACCCTAAGTAAACTTTGAAGGTAGTGATGTCCGCCAATAATACTTTGAAATACTTTGAAACTTATGAAATAAGTTTCCTTCATATACAATCGATATTTGAAATGGAATGTACAGTTTTATATTATAGTATGTTCGAACTCATACTGAGGCTGGCAGTTATGTTTCTAATTGAAATATTAAAGACTTTAAAATAGTCTCTTTTTAGAGTTTCTAATTAAAGGTTAGAATACTCCCTTTTGATAAAAGGGAGTATTCTATTCACTGCTTTTCCATTTAGTTGCTAGAAAGAAGAACCTGAAATCTACCTAGTTAAATTTCTTTCTTCTGTTTGCACATTTCTGAAAATATGCTGTTTATATTCCACAGAAAAGAAAACATTATGTTGTTGGTGTGTTCATGCAGAACAAAATGTGTTTGGGAATCATTATAAATACAGTGAAACCTGTCCTTAGGCATATTATATTTACACATTTATATTTCCAGTAGGGTTATGATGGCAATTACTGTCTCATTAGTGAATAACGAAAGAAAAATTGTTGTATTAACACAACCTACCACTGTGAAAGGGAAAGAATTACCACACAACCAAGAGATTCATGTATATTAGCATCATCAGCAATATTGTAATGATTTTGAAATATTGCTCTACTGTTTTAAATGAGTTACAAATAAAATCTATCAGTTTATTAGAATCATTTTAACATTAATAACTCTACAGAAATAAGATAGTATAAATTTCAAGGGGCATTGAATTATTAGGCCATACTTTTAGCAGTCTCTTTGATATTTTAGCTTAGCTTGCCATCAAGCCATGGTTAAACCATTAGACCAAATGCTGACTGATTCTGTCCTTAATGCTTTTCTGTCTTAAAGCTGAGTCTAGGCACCAAGATTCTGTTAATTAGAGCTATGTGCTTTTGTGCTTTACTTATTGCAGTTTTATAGGAAAATCCAAATCTGAAGAGGCTTGTTGGGTAGATTATATAGTACTGAGAATTTTGACTGTTGACTTCTGATGGAATGTTTAATTTTAAAGTTTGAGTGATTTAATCAAATTACTTGAGAATTTAATCTTCATGTCTTTTCTAAGTTAATTATTTAAAGAATTATTTTGTGCATATGTTTTGCTACTATGTGTAGAAATGATGTATAGATGTACTATTGAAAAAAGTCAGGCCCTGAAAAGTTGACGTAAATCAATGTTAATTTTTTTTAAGTTAAATTCTGTTTTAAATATATTATGATTCCTGATACTACCTTTTAGTGTGTGTTAAATATTTCACAGAGAACAGAAATGGAAAGGTACCCAAGGTGTCTAAGTTAATTTCTTTTGCAGTCTTTTGCAGAAATTATAATGAACTTGGGTTACAACTGCATAGAGTAGTAATTTAACACCAGGCAGCCAGATTAGAATGCGGTGGTACAAATAATGAGCAAAGCACAATCAAACATTAGAGAAATAGCCTTTAATGAGTATATAAACAGATTAAGATCCTTGAGTGTAAGAATTAAAACAGACGTTTATGTTTGCTTCAGATGATTTTTACATTACACAAAAATCTTTATTTTATTTTTACACTTCCCCAAATTATAGTGTCTGGGTTGTCTCTGTACTCTCTGAAATCCTATATTCTCTGAGAAATCAGAGGTTGTCTTATCAGTTTTCTTGTTCAGATTGCCCTATGAATCACTCTTATCATTTTTTGGTTCAGAAAGACATTAATTATAGAGAAAAAACATGTGGGGTTTTGTTTCTTCCAAAGGGGTTTCTTTCATTCTTGGAACTTTGTCTAACAGAAACGCTGATTTTTTTTCCTCTTTCTAAATCAACTTAATTATGGCATAATTTATATATGATCAAACATACTTCTTTCACCTTGGGATTTTCTTGCTTGGAGTACATTTGCTCTGTGCTAGCCCTTGGGGAATTTCTCTCTTTAATATTTTGAATCAGATATAAACAAAATACTCTCCTTGTAGTTCTTCAATGGCATAATTTAGACAGACTAGGACATTTAAAAGGAGTTTTGTGAAGATTAAAATATAAAAATTGGCAAATTAAAAGAAAATACAAGTGGTTCCATAGTGTAGTGGTTAGCATCTCTGCTTTACATGCAGAAGGTCCTGGGTTCGCGCCCCGGCTGAGCCACGGTCTATGGTCTACAGCCATGCCACCCTGAACAAGCCCGAAGTCTGATCTCGGAAGCTAAGCAGGGTTGAGCCTGGTTAGTACTTGGATAGGAGACTACCTAGGAAGACCAGGTGCTGTAGGCATAAGTAATAATAAATAATAAAAAAATAAAAGAAAATACAATGAACATAAATGTAGCTCAGCTTTTGAAATAGAGGATTTGTTGCCTGTCATAGCTGGCTTGCTGTCAGAGTCATAGATTCTGTTCTACTCTACCAATTGTCTTCAGGCATCTGTACTCTACCCTGAAATGACTAGCACTATTCTGCTGGTACTTTGCCTGAGTTTATATTTCCCAGGCTTTTACCTGGTCTTATACCAGGCCTTTAGATTTATCACCCAGCTTCTATATTTTTTGA
This sequence comes from Pteropus vampyrus, assembly GCF_000151845.1. Lineage (NCBI taxonomy): Eukaryota > Metazoa > Chordata > Mammalia > Chiroptera > Pteropodidae > Pteropus > Pteropus vampyrus. Next base: position 3,425,566 of record NW_011888796.1, on the reverse strand, counting down.
GACGGTCACAGTTAAAACCAAGACAGACAGGTTTCTGGCTTTGGGGACACTTCTAGATTTAATTTAGAATGGAGTCACTGAAAACTGAGCATTTCTGTACCATGTTTCCCAATAATGGGCCATGACAAAAACTTTCTTTTTGATTATTCTCATGTCTTTGCCCAAAAGGTGATAAATCTAGCAGGATGATAATTTCTAAGCTTATCGAATCATCAAAGAACTAGTTTGGATTTAAGGTCGTTTCCTGGGCTTGTCTTCCTTGCATGATCTCCAGTGGGGAGGCCAAGAAAAAAAATTTGAAAAGCAAGTTTAATTTTACTTGACTATTGGAATAGATAACTCATATTTAGAATTACATTGAAACTTTGACTGCATTAGCATAAAAATTAGTGTACTTTTTTCAGTGTTTGGCTTTCTAGTTATAAACTTGGTTATTCTACTTTCTTGACAGAGATTGGGATGAATTTGAATAATTGATTCCAAGACTTAGTACTGGTGTGTAACTTGGTAAAAACATTTACTTTTACGTTTTTATTGTTCTAATTTTTTATGTTCAAAGATTTTTTTCTTTTTAAATTAGACCTAATGTCATTTTACCTTTTTGAGGTCCTTATAATTATTGTCAATGAAATGCAGTGTTTTTTGTCTATGTGTATGTGTATGTTTGATTTAATGTAAAGCTGTGCAGAACACTTTGAATTTCCTTTTTTCCTTCAACAGGCGTTTGCTGATAGACCAGTTATTTATCCCCCTGTATTACATCTCCAGAAACAGAACTGCTATTTAAAGTTGAGGCTTGCAACAAGTTTTGTGATCACTCTCATTTGATGGGTAGGAAAAAGCAAATGACCACATTAAAATATAATGAAACCTATGATATATAAAAAATAATGAGTGTGTTGAGAGTGATAGGAAAGGCTTATAAAACTGAGAAAATAATTTAAATGAACTGCCAGCTTAGTCCATATAACACCATTATAGTTAAAGACTTCTTGTATATTTCCATGATTGACTCACACAATTTCCTACGGATGATGACTTTTCCCCCAGTAACTTTAAAATAATATTGTAGGCTATATAATAGTCCATAGGGGCCTCAGTTTTCTAATTGGAAAAACTTAAAAGTTGAACTTAAGTTTAGTGTGTAAGACTGCAAGTTAATTCCTTAAGGAGGCAGTAAGTTGTAGGTTTGGTTTATCCAAATAAAACTACTCTTTTTCATAAAAAGAAAGTGTTTTGGATCTCAAGTGAGAATGATAAATATACAAAAGATAAAGCATCACATGTTAGGTAGACTCTTACCTGTTTAAAAAGGGTAAACATGAAAATAGTCAAGCTGCAAAGTGTACTGTTAAATGAATGACTGAAGTACTTCACAGATGGACCTGCTCAAAGCATTGTGTAAAGCTATTCCTTGGGTAGATATTCTATTACTTTTCTACTCTATTACTATTACTTAGGTAGATATTCTAAACTTTGGCTATTTGAATTTTATTTGTATGTTATCAATAGTTTTATTTTATTCAAAGAGGCTATTATCAGGTATTCTCTCGTTAATTGTGTATAATTCTAATAGTTTTCTATGATAGTAAATAAGATTTAATTTTTCCTGTTC
>NW_011888796.1:3421401-3423901 GCF_000151845.1 Pteropus vampyrus | reverse complement strand
CATGATCTCCAGTGGGGAGGCCAAGAAAAAAAATTTGAAAAGCAAGTTTAATTTTACTTGACTATTGGAATAGATAACTCATATTTAGAATTACATTGAAACTTTGACTGCATTAGCATAAAAATTAGTGTACTTTTTTCAGTGTTTGGCTTTCTAGTTATAAACTTGGTTATTCTACTTTCTTGACAGAGATTGGGATGAATTTGAATAATTGATTCCAAGACTTAGTACTGGTGTGTAACTTGGTAAAAACATTTACTTTTATGTTTTTATTGTTCTAATTTTTTATGTTCAAAGATTTTTTTCTTTTTAAATTAGACCTAATGTCATTTTACCTTTTTGAGGTCCTTATAATTATTGTCAATGAAATGCAGTGTTTTTTGTCTATGTGTATGTGTATGTTTGATTTAATGTAAAGCTGTGCAGAACACTTTGAATTTCCTTTTTTCCTTCAACAGGCGTTTGCTGATAGACCAGTTATTTATCCCCCTGTATTACATCTCCAGAAACAGAACTGCTATTTAAAGTTGAGGCTTGCAACAAGTTTTGTGATCACTCTCATTTGATGGGTAGGAAAAAGCAAATGACCACATTAAAATATAATGAAACCTATGATATATAAAAAATAATGAGTGTGTTGAGAGTGATAGGAAAGGCTTATAAAACTGAGAAAATAATTTAAATGAACTGCCAGCTTAGTCCATATAACACCATTATAGTTAAAGACTTCTTGTATATTTCCATGATTGACTCACACAATTTCCTACGGATGATGACTTTTCCCCCAGTAACTTTAAAATAATATTGTAGGCTATATAATAGTCCATAGGGGCCTCAGTTTTCTAATTGGAAAAACTTAAAAGTTGAACTTAAGTTTAGTGTGTAAGACTGCAAGTTAATTCCTTAAGGAGGCAGTAAGTTGTAGGTTTGGTTTATCCAAATAAAACTACTCTTTTTCATAAAAAGAAAGTGTTTTGGATCTCAAGTGAGAATGATAAATATACAAAAGATAAAGCATCACATGTTAGGTAGACTCTTACCTGTTTAAAAAGGGTAAACATGAAAATAGTCAAGCTGCAAAGTGTACTGTTAAATGAATGACTGAAGTACTTCACAGATGGACCTGCTCAAAGCATTGTGTAAAGCTATTCCTTGGGTAGATATTCTATTACTTTTCTACTCTATTACTATTACTTAGGTAGATATTCTAAACTTTGGCTATTTGAATTTTATTTGTATGTTATCAATAGTTTTATTTTATTCAAAGAGGCTATTATCAGGTATTCTCTCGTTAATTGTGTATAATTCTAATAGTTTTCTATGATAGTAAATAAGATTTAATTTTTCCTGTTCTTGGCCATTGCTTTGTTACTAGATGGTTTAAGAACCAGGAATAAAAAAGAACTGAGACTATGTCATGTATTCCTAAATAAGTCACAATGATTGAGGGCTAGTTTCATCATCTGCTAAATGAGTTCTCACTGATTAATCCCCTTCTTCAGGATGTTCTAAGGCACTGGATATCCAATCATTTTTCATGCTATCACCCACACCCAGTGGATCCTTCCTCTTAGTTATAGAATTGTTAGTAGCTCCTCTTCAGACACAAAGTAAAAGCTCTGAAACAACTCTCTGAGGTATTCTAGTATAAATAGCAGTATTTTAGTCTGTTCAAGTTGTTAAAACAAAAATACCAAAGACTGAGTAGCTTATAAACAACAGAAATTTATTTCTCACAGTACTAGAGACTGGGAAGTCCAAGATCAAGGTACTGGCAGATTTTGGTATCTGATGAGGGTCCTCTTTCTGGACTATAGACAGCGCCTTCTCACTGTATCCTCATATGGTGGAAGGGGCTTCAGAGTTCAGTGGGGTCTCTTTTATGAGATCACTAATCCTATTCATAAGGGTTCTACCTTCATGACCTAAGCACTTCCAAAGGCCCGAACTTTTAATATCATCACATTGGACGTTAGGTTTCAATATATGATTTTTGGGGGAGACACAGATATTCAGCCCATGGCAAGCAGCCACTACCTATATTACTACTTTGTGTGTATTGTCACTAATCATTTTTTTAAAAATATGTGGAAAGTATTATAATATTTATTTTAAAATGAAGTAACTTAGTCTCAGAGGTGTCAAAATAACTTTCCAAAGACACAAAGTTCATAAGAAGTAGAGCCCAAACTGGAAAATAAGTCTGTCAGACTCCCAAAGCTCTTTCTCTTCTTATTCAGACTTTGATTTTGCATGTTTACATTGAACAGAGTTCACGCTTTTGTATTCCAGACCCCTCACTTTGATATTTGTTAGTGTTGTAGTTAAAAACCTAAGCTTTAGAATCACAGTACTTGGGTTTGATCTCTCACTCTGCACTTCTGAAATTTGTGACTTTGAGTAAATTATTTAATCTTTCAGTGCCTTATGTTTCTTATCTAATAGTTATGAGGATTAAATGAAATAATGTAAAGTACATAAAATAGGTGTCTGGCCCATA
>NW_011888796.1:3402981-3421351 GCF_000151845.1 Pteropus vampyrus | reverse complement strand
AGCAGCCACTACCTATATTACTACTTTGTGTGTATTGTCACTAATCATTTTTTTAAAAATATGTGGAAAGTATTATAATATTTATTTTAAAATGAAGTAACTTAGTCTCAGAGGTGTCAAAATAACTTTCCAAGGACACAAAGTTCATAAGAAGTAGAGCCCAAACTGGAAGATAAGTCTGTCAGACTCCCAAAGCTCTTTCTCTTCTTATTCAGACTTTGATTTTGCATGTTTACATTGAACAGAGTTCACGCTTTTATATTCCAGACCCCTCGCTTTGATATTTGTTAGTGTCGTAGTTAAAAACCTAAGCTTTAGAATTACAGTACTTGGGTTTGATCTCTCACTCTGCACTTCTGAAATTTGTGACTTTGAGTAAATTATTTAATCTTTCAGTGCCTTATGTTTCTTATCTAATAGTTATGAGGATTAAATGAAATAATGTAAAGTACATAAAAGAGGTGTCTGGCCCATAGTAAGAGCTTCATACCTTTGTTGTTCATTGTTCTTATTATTGAATATTATAGATAAATTTTCTGTAAGTACTTTTTGAACCTCCAGCTAATGCTTTATGTTTTTAGTTAATACCATTATTATAAGTGACTTCTAGAAACATATATATGATATATTTTATTTATATATGTTTTTCTGATAAATAGAAATAAATTTCTAACTTTATAATTTTCAGAAGCAAATAATACATAAGCATTCCTTGAACAGAAGAGTTAACACAAAGTGTAGAGAAGAGTGTAGAGAATGGATGAAGCTAGAACTATAACTAGTTAAGGATTATTCGCCAAGCCTTTCTACCATGAAATTGGATTTGTGAAATGTAAAAATTATCAACATATCATCTAAAATTTTTGCAGTTTTTCTTTTGCTACTTTTCATTTATATATCTATTCAAAGATAATTACTGAACATTTTCTATGTGACCAGTACTGTTCTAAATGATTAAAAAGCAGGTTTTTTTTGTTTTTTTTTTAAACCCCTGCTCTCATGGAGCTTAAATTCTGGTAGGGGGATAAAGATACTAAAATAAGGAAGTAATGATGTATATTAGAAGGTAATTGCTTAGAGAAAAATGAAGCAGGGAAGGAGGAGAGAGAAAACCAAGGAATGGTGATGGTGATTGGGTGCTGGAATTTTTAAGTGAGCTAGTTTGGGAAAGACTTATGGAGAAGGTGACATATGAGCAAAGACATTTGGATGTGGTTGGGTATTTGGGAAACGAGCATTTCAAAGGAAGAAGGATCAAATGCAAACATCTTGAAGTAGGAACATGCCTGGCAGGTTCAGGGTTTAGTGACAAGGCTGTGTGGCTGAAGTAGAGTAAGCAAGGAAGACAATAGTAGGAGATGAAATCGAAGAGGTAATAGAGGGCTAAATTGTTTGGGGCATTGTAGGTCAAAGTAATAACTTTCAGTTTGACTGAGTGAGATGAAGAGTCTATTCAATGTTAAGAGCAAAGGGGTAAAGTTATATGACTGACCTTTAAACAGTTTATGACTACAGTATTGAGAATAGACTGTAGAGGTAGGCAAGCGTAGAAGCAGGGTGTAGACCTATTCAGAGGTTACTATAATAATTCAGGTGAGAAAAGATGGTAGCTCAGTTGATGGCTTAGTGGTCACTGGTGCCAGTCGGTGATATGTGGTCAGAAATTGACTAAATGTTTGCTGATAGATTGGTAGGGGTTGTCAGAAAGAAAGCAGTCTTGATTTTTATTTTTCTTTATCACTAAATGAAAGTCATGGCTTTTATTTAATGCAATATAAATAAAACCTTCTGCACCAGCCTAAAATTTCTCTTCCTAGTGTACTGGGTATTTTAGTTTACTCTGTAGGAAATGTACTGTTATAATTGAAATTACTGATTCCACACAAAAGTGGGAAAGTAACTTAACAATCATTTTATTAGTTTAGACCAAGAATTGTCAAATTATGGCCCAAGGGCCAAATCTGGCTCATAGCTTGTTTTTGTGAATAAAGTTTTATTTAAACACACGTACATGAATTCATTTCTGTATTGTCTATGGCAGCTTTCCTACTATAAAGGCAACAGAGGCCCACAAAGCCTAAAATACTACCTGGCCTTTTACAAAAAAAAAGTTTGCTGACCCTTGGTTTAGACAATTGCCAGAATTATTCTCTGATCTTTTCCCAACCACTCAGAGTCTTAAAGTATAAAGAGAAAATTTAAGAGGGGACAAGAAATGACAGAGAAAACAAAAGGTAATATTCAAATAATGGCACCAACATATTTCTCTCCTTTATGTTAATCCACCTTTTTTTTTTTTTTTTGCCATGGATATCCACTATACCCTGGTCTCTGTAGTGCTTTGTGTTGGGGAATAGGTATACCTGACTCACCCGGGGGGAAAAAAAGGTAGATTTTTCTCAACAGTAAAAATTTACAATAGGAATAAATCTTGGGTGTTAGAGACTAATTGTTGAATTTCACAGCCTTGATAGAAAGTAAAAGATGAGTGTAAACATCAGCCTTGAATTTCACAGCCTTGATAGAAAGTAAAAGATGAGTGTGAGCATCAATCTTTATGAAGAATTTGACTCTCTTCTTATGATTGTGTAATTCTGTGATGAAGTACAAATAAGTAAGACTTCCAGTGTTGTTTCCTTTCATAGGTCTATAATGACGGATCTATACTACCTCAGCCAAACAGATGGAGCAGGTGATTGGCGGGAAAAGGAGGCCAAAGATCTGACAGAGCTGGTCCAGCGGAGAATAACATATCTTCAGGTAATGTTTGGTTAAGAACTAAGCTTGAGTGAAAAAAGAAAGAAAATCATAATAAAACTAAAAGAGTTGCTGTTGGTTTGTAGTCTTGTTAGCCCTTTCTTTTTGAGAGTTTTTACTCACTCATTTTACATATTTATTTAGAAAGACTATGTTATTTATGCCTTGAGTGTAATACAAAGATGGCTAAAATAAGGCCTTTGTCCTAAAGGGAGCTACTTCACACACAGACACAGACACAGACGCACGCTCATGACTACAATACAAAATAAAAAGTGCGACGTTTTATATAAGAGATTCAGATGAAATGCTCATCGGAGGAAGGGGACGTCAGGGATAGCTTTGTGGAAAAGGTATTATTTGAACTAAGCTGTAAAGGATAATTAGGTGGGATTTAGACGCATAGAAGAGGAGAAGAGCACACTGGCTGGAGTATATGATGTGAGTAATAGTCCATGGCTGGGAAAGAGCAATATAGGAGTCCAATGAGAAATGGGATATTTTAGTTTGTCTGGAGTTTTGCATTATGTGAAAGGAGGGATAGAAAATAAGCTGGAAAAAGATAGGTTTGGAGCCAGATTGCAGAGGTCCTTGGGTGCAGGTTAAGCTTTCTGGTGTATAAACGGTAAGTGGTTACTGAAATATTTTATTTATTGCATAGAAATCATTATGCAACATATAGGAAATAGAAATCAGGGTTAACTTCCAGTTTCTGGGCCTTTTTAATTTTTTTTTTTTCTTTTTTTGTTTTTTTTTTTTATTTTTTATTTTGCTTCCCCATTTTTCCTTTTTTTTAGGCTTGGATTGATTTTCTTTTTGATTTTTTTTTTTTGCTTCATCTGCTATAAGGTTTTTCCTATTTTGGAGTTACAGCCTACTTTTGAAAGTTTTTTACACCTAAGAGTGGCATGATGAGAGTGGTACTTTAGTGATATTAATCTGAGAATAGTAGTTTGGTTGAACTGTGTTAGTATTTGGAAGAGACTGGAAACAAGGAGACCATTTAGGATTTGAGGACCATATGGCAGGTGAGAAATATTGAAGTATGTGGCAGTTTGCATTGGAAATTAAGAGACAAATTTGACAGAGAGTGTGAAAATAGAATTGAGAGGCCTTTCCAAGTAGGTGAAAGGCCTGAAATGACTATGAAAATGGAAGCATCATTAACTGACAAGGCACTTAAAGATATAATAGTCTTTAGGGAAAAACAATGAATTAGTAAGTAGAAGTCTTTGACACTCAAAAAGTTGAAATGACCATGCCTATCCTTTTCTAATACTATCGATGGTATACTTTCTATGTACAATCACTCTGCTTTCCTTTTAAGGTTAAGGTGTCTTATAAAAGCAAAATAATAGCCAGTAAATCGATTCTGTATATTTTAAGGTACACATTTTTTTAAATAGGAAAAAGTAGAAAATCTACTGTTTAAAGAGATCATTAAAAACCAAACTGAACTTGGCATGCTGTCTTGGTCTCATACTCCCATGGCCATTTATCAGAGATGTCTGCAGAATGAGAAACACTTGCCTCCTGTAGGGAAGAGATAATTATCTCCTATCAACTAGAACCTCATTCAATGAACTATAAACAGCTGGTGGTGCAGAACTATCATCCTCATTTAAAATGGAAATAACTATGGGTTCTGAGTTTCTTCCATTTCCTCAAATTCATTAAATTTTCACCCAACAAAAATTATATTTAAACTATGATTTTGTCATAGTTCAGCCCCTCACATTGTAACAAGCACCTGCTACCTGCTTCAGTTTCCTTTTCCCTCTTGGCTTTAAGTGGACAAATTTGATCCTCTATGTGCTAATTTCTCTTGTTCTATTAAAGCTAAAAACTGGGATAAAGAAAAAAAGTCTTTGACCTTTGATACCTGTATTCAAAATAAAAATAAGCAGTTTATATAACTTATTAGTAGAGATTTTAGAAGGCTCTCCTTGTTTAGCCCATCGGCCAGCAGTTATATAAAAGATGATAATTTGTATCTAAGTAGGGAATAATAAGGAAAAGGTACAATAAAAGCAAATGTTTTTAATATTTTAAACCTGTTTGGGAGACTTATGTTATTCCTTATGTTATTCCTGGTAAGTAATTCAAACTTTATAATTTACTTTCAATGATTGGTTTGGGTAGTTGAAAACATTTTCAGTTTTACTAGATTTTTACTCATACTGAAATGTATCAGTTCTCATTGTAACCGACAAGGATTTTTTAAAAAATTCTGATTTGTTTAAGATATAATGTCTATCAGAAAGAGAAGCTAAGAAAATAATGCCATTTACAATTGCATTGAAAAAATAAAAATACCTGGGAATAAGTTTAACCAAGGAGATAAAAGACCTGTACTCATAAAATTATGTCATTGAAGAACAAAATTGAAGAAGATACAAATAAATGGAAACATATACTGTACTCATGGATAGGAAGAATCAACATCATTAAAATGTCTATACTACCCAAAGCAAACTATAGATTAAGTTCAATCCCTATCAAAAAACCAATGGCATTTTTCACATAACTAGAAAAAATAATCCTAAAATTTACATGGAACCATAAAAGACCTCAAATAGCCACGGCAACCTTCAGAAAGAAGAAAAAAGTTGGAGGTATCATACTGCCTGCTATCAAACTACACTACAAGGCTATGGTAATCAAAATAGCATGGTACTGACATAAAAATAGACACATAGACCAATGGTACAGAATAGAGAGCCCAGAAATAAATCCATACCTATATGGCCATTTAATCTATGACAAAGGAGGCTAGAATATACAATGGGGTAAAGACAGTCTCTTCAATAAATAGTTTTGGGAAAACTGGACAGATATATGCAAAAAAAGGAAACTGGACCACCTTCTTACACATATATAAGAATAAACTCAAAACGGATTAAAGACTTAAATGTAAGACCTGAAACCATGAAACTAGAAGAACACATAGGTAGCAGACTCTCTGACATTGCTCTTAGTAATTTTTTTTTGATATATCTCCTCAGGCAAGGGAAACAAAAGAAAAGATAAGCAAATGAGATTACATCAAACTAAAAAGTTTTTGCACAGCAAAGGAAACCATCCAAAACGAAAAGACAACCTACTGAATAGAAGATATTTGCCAATGATACGTCTGATAAAGAGTTAATTTCTAAAATTTATGAAGAACTCATATGACTCAACAGCAAAAAAGCAAGCAATCCAATTAAAAAAATGGACAAAGGACCTGAATAGGTATTTCTCCAGAGAAGACAGACAGATGGCCAATACATGTGAAAAGATACTCAAGGTCATTAATTATCAGAGAAATGTGAATTAAAACTACAATAAGATATCACCTGACTTATGTCAGAATAGCTCTTATTAATGGTGGGACTGCAAATTGGTATAGCTACTATGAAAAACACTTTGGAGATTCCACAAAAAAATTAAAAATAGAATTACCTTATGACTCAGAAATTTATCCAAAGAAAACCAAAATACTAATTCGAAAAGATATATGCACCCCTATGTTCACTGCAGTGCGATTTACAATAGCCAAGATATGGAAGCAACCTAAGTGCCCATCAATAGATGAACAGATAAAGAAGTAGTGGTATATAATACAATAGAATATTAGCCATAAAAAAAATGAAATCTTGCTATTTACAACAACATGGAAGGACTTAGAGGTTATTATGCTTAGTGAAATAAGTCAGACTGAGAAAGAAAAATACCACATGGTATCGCTTATTTGTTTAATCTAAGGAACAAAATAAATGGACAAACAAAACGAACACAGTCTCATAGATACAGAGAACAAACTGTTGATTGCCAGAGGAGAGAGAAGGTCGGGGATGGGTGAAAAAGGTGAAGGGATTAAGAAGTACAAATTGGTAGTTACAAAATAGTCATGGGGACATAAAGTAGAATTTACTTCATAGTTTCTAACCAGCTCATATTAAATTCTAATCAGCTCATATTAAGTAAGCACGATGAAATCACAATGACTTAGTTTCTTTACTTGTTTGGTAAAGTTGGAAGTTGGCAACTGTGGTGGAGAGCTCCTAGTTAGGCGATATAGATTATTTCCAGTTTAACTTGAAATTGTCTGTCTTCTGGTACAGGATGATTTTTTTTCTAACGTAGCCCCAAAGTTGACATTTTAAGCAAAATTGAGCCTATTTCAGGTGAAATCTAAATAAAATAAATAAAAAGTAGCAATAATAAAAATTTCCTTTGTTTTGGGGGCTATGTGTTGTTTATGTTTTGAATAGGACTTTTACTGGAAATTGGTAGATTAATAATTTTCCTTTTTTGAGAGAGAGAAAACTAAAAGATGTGAAAATGGGGAACAACTATTTACTTTTTAAATGAGGATAGAGGGTTTTTTTTTCCATTTAAAAATAACAGATTAGTTGGAGAAATAGCAAATTTCTCTTTTCCTGTATGGATGGTCTTTGTGATGGAAAGTGTCCAAGTCACACTATTAATGCATTATTGAGGCTATTAAACATCTATTTTAGATTGTGGAGAAACCCTCTATTCCAACAGAGGATATGTCTGACCTCATTTTTGTTGGATAGGACAAATTCTTTGAAATAGATTCATGACCCGGATATAACTAGAAACTATTTGTCTGCTAATGTACTGACAATGACATCAAACCAAACATCAAGTGTTCTCAGAGTTGTGAAGTGTGTTCTACCGAATGATTGGGACAGCAGTTGTATTTCTGCCCAACAGGGATGAGAACCAAAATAAAGCTAGAGGTGGTAATAACTGTAACTCATTAGGAATAGTTATTACCTTGGCCATATTAAGATATTTATTAAATATTTAAAATAGCTGGAGTAAGGAGAAAATTTCAGGACCTTTCCCTGTCTGAAAGAAAATTTTAGCTTGGGACAAGATCAAATAGAGAAAAGCAAAGAGTTTCTGAGAACTAAGACCAAAGAGAATACTAAGAAAGAATACTTCCCCAATATCAAAACTGTAAACAAGTTCAAAAAGGAAAGAACAAGGAGTGGTAAGAGGATATGGTGGCAAGGTCGTGTGTATTACGAGCCTCGAGTTAGCTCCAACTCCCGGCAACCCCATGAATGAGTGATGTCCACAATGTCCTGTCCTCAACCACTCTACTCAAGTTTCTGTAGACTCATGCCATGGCTTCTTTTAGGGAGACAATCCATCTCATATTTGGTCTTCCTCTTTTCTTGCTGCTTCCATTTTCCCCAGAATTATTGTCTTTTCCAAAGAACCCTGCCTTCTCATGATGTGCCCGAAGTAGGAGAGCTTTAGTTTTCTCATTTTTGCCTCTAACAGTATTTCAGGCTTAATTTGCTCCAGTACTCACGTGTTTGTCTTTCTGGCAGTCCAAGGTATCTGCACAGTTCTCCTCTGACTCCATATCTCCGATGACTCATTTTTTTTTTTCTATCAGCCTTCTTGACTATCCAACTTCCATATCTGTACATAGTCACTGGGAACACGAAGATGATGTGGATTATCTTAGCCTTGGTCTCTAATGACACATCTTTGCTCTTGGTGATCTTTCTTAATTCTTCCATTGCTGCTCTTCCAAGTGTCAGCTTTCTCTTGATTTCTTGGCTTCAGTCTCCATTTGAATTAATGACTGAATCAAGGTAAGCAAAAACATCTTTAACAATTTTTATGTCTTCATTGTCTATGTTAAAGTTGTATATTTTTTGTAGTCATGATTTTTGTCTTCTTGATGTTCAAATGCAGTCCTGCTTTGGCACTTTCTTCTTTCATTTTCATCAGAAGTTGTTTCAAATCATCGCTCCTTTTTGCCAGTAAGACGTATATCTTGATATTGATATTCCACCATGTTTTAGTCCTCCTTCACCAGAGTGTAATCCTATTTTTCATATATATTTTGCGTACAGATTAAACAAATCGAGAGAGATAAAATGCACTCTTGTCTGATACCTTTGCCCTAGGAAACCATTCTGTCCTTCCATATACTATCCTGTCAGTGATTTCCTTTCCCCAATATAGGTTAGGCATCAGGACTATCAAGTGCTAAGGCACACCCATTTCTTTCAGAAGAACCCATAGCTTTTCGTGATTGACACAGTCAAAGGCTTTACTGTAGTCTGTAAAAATATAGACTGTCCTTCTTCTGAAATTCTTTGGAGCACTCCAGTATCCAGCAAATGCTCGGAGTTAGATTTCAAGTGCCTCTTCCTTATCTGAATCCAGCTTCAATATCTGGCATTTCTTATTTCATGTGAGGTAGAAGCCTTTGTTGCATCACCTAGAGCATCACTTTACCTGTCTGAGAAATTAGAGCAATGGTTCTGTAGTTACTGCACTGGTTGGCGTTTCCTTTCTCAAAGATTGGGATGTGTATTGACCGTTTCCAGTCTGTAGGACATTGTCTTGTTTTTCATATTTGTTGACACTTTCTTGTTACGATTTTGACATTTTCGGTCTCTGCGACTTGAAGTAATTCTAATGGTATCCTATCTACTCCTGGTGATTTGTTTCTTTCCAATACTCTCAGGGTAACTTTCACTTTGCTCTGCAGACTTACAGGTTCTTCCTCATAGAAATCTTCTTCAAAGGTATCCTTTTGTCTCTTCTGTATAGATTTTTACTATACTGTTTCCACCTTCCTTATATTTTCTCCTAGTCAGATAATGTGCTTCCTTGTTGGTCATTCAGCATTCCTAAACTAGATTTGAATTTCCTTTTTATTTTTTGCATCTTCTGATAGAGATCTCTTATTTTTCCTTTTTTGTTGTTCTATTCTATCTCCTCACATTGACTATTGTGATAGTTCTCCTTATCTCTACATGATAATGGTTGAAAACTGTGTACAGGATTCTAACCTGTCTTTTCTCACCTCTACCTTTGTCTCTCACCTGTCTTTAACAAATTTTAACGTTTCTTTTGTCATCTCTCAATTTTTCTTTCCTTTTTACACATGGCATTGTCTTTTCTCATTCTTCCCTAATAATAGTTCTAGTTTTAGTCCACAGTTCTTGTTCTCAGTCATTTATGTTTAAGAGTGCAAATCTGTTTTTTCATGTGGACTTTAAATCCATCAGGAATGTGACTTACATTATATTTTTGCACTATGATTTCTTTTAATGATCTTCTTCAGCTTTACCCTAATGTTTGATATAAATAGTTTGTGGTCAGTATCATAATCTGCTCCTGGTCTTGTTTTGGCAGAGAGAATATAGCTTCTCCATCTTCTGTTTTACATAGTGTTTTTGGTTTTTGTATTGCCATCTGCTGGCAACGGTAGCTTTCATTTCATGAATGAGGGGATTGCTTTACTAGATGTTGACAAAGGACAAAGTGGCAATAGGAAGTAAATAAAGTTAATTTATTAAAGGTAATTTTCTAAGAATTAGTAAAAACTAACGGTGAATCAAACAGACATGGGATGCTGTCTGCCCTCAGGAAGCTTAAAGTCTAGTAACATTTTCAGAGGATCTCTGAATTATACATACACACACTGACACACACAAATTTTTTAAATACCTACAGTTCTTTGTTTTGATGTTTATATTCCTGACTCATTATTAATCAATGTAATATACCACATCAATAATATAAAGGAAAAACAACACACAATCATCCCAATTGATGCATAAAAAGCATTTGACAAAATTCAACTCCTTTTCATAATAAAAACACTCAACAAAATAGCATAAGAAAACTACCTTAACATAAGAAAAATCTGATTTTTGTATACCGATTTTGTATTCTGCAAGTTTGCTAAGCTCACATATTAGTTCTAGTAGCTTTTTTTATAGTCTGTCAGATTTTCTACACAGATTATGATGTCATGTGCAAATAAACACGTCTTCATTTCCAATATGGCTGTCATTTTGCAATTGTCTCTTAATAGTTATTCAGCTTTATTATTAGTATGATATAATTTACTGTTAGCATGATGTTCAGTAAACCACAAATTTAGTTCCTTCTTTTAAAATCTTTGCCGAAGTCTGATTTTAGATTTTAAGAGGGGTTTTGATGCATCCATGCTAATATAATCAGTTTTCTTTTTACTTTGTTTTCTTGTATGTTGGAGGTAAGGAGAAAATAAAAGGTTAGTTCATAATTTTCTTCTGTTTTACTCTATGAGAAAGTTCTACTGGTATATTTGGGTTGCTATTACAGAAGGCTCTAACAGCCAGAAAGATTAAGGTATAGATAGAAAAAGTAGCACCTAGAGATTTCACTATAGACAAGTAAGGAGTTACTGACTATATCTAAATGGATAGAGACAAGTCATTATTTTTACCATTAATTGTTACTGTTTTCTCTCAAGTATTTCTTGTTTTTCCCATAATTACTGTACCTTTTATTCTTCTCTCTTTTTATTGGCGTAACCATAGTTCTTTTTTAAATTGAAATAATTTATTAATAAGGAAAAAGGGAAGATGTTAAAACTAGTTCAAAGCATACTTAAAGACATTAACCATTATTCTTTGTTAAACAAACTATATCACCTAAAAATCCAACATTTTTATATGCACACACCATCATTTCTTCTATCAAGTTAAAGCATATCAGAGGCTATCTAGAGTTATTGGAAGAATTCTAGTTAACCTTCTGCCAATAAAATAGCCCTGTGGCTTTGGATATTTGTCTTGCTCAGGTTTACCTGAGGCTGGTGGTTTTTTGTTTGTTCGCTTGTTTGGAGGGTTTGTTTGTTTATTTATTTATTTATTTATTTATTTATATTTTGAATTATGGTCTGAATTCTCTTTATGGTCTGGTGTGATTACAGTGGGACTTGCTGGGCCTGGAAGTGTTAGAGTTAGTGAAGTAGACCATATCTTCAAGCTGCAGGTGTCATCAGACATAGAGAAAAGTGTTGTTATGTATACCATGTGAGAGGATTGATTATGTTTAGGGATAAGATAGATACTATGTTTGGCTTTGCAACCAAATGACTCACTGCTTTGTCCTTTGTATTTATATAATGGATGAAAAAGGAAATAAAGCTGAACCCCAAGAGAAAGGTTTTAAATGTAAGGAGTCCTTCCTGGGTTCAAAGTCCTAGAGGCTTTAACTAATCTCTTTAAGCATTCACTTTCTAAGTTCTTTCCTTCAAACAAATGTTATGCTTTCCTTTTACATAAGGAACAGGACTGTTTGTTCTCAAGAGTCAAGTTGTTGAATAAACGTTAGTTTATCATTTTTAAAAGGAACTTATGTAAGCAAATGCCACTGGAAACACAAAATCATTAGTTTGTCAATAAGTAGGTAGTATTATAGATGTAGTTAAATGTGCATTGAATGTTTGAAAATACCTTGGGCTTAAAATACAGACTTCTGTTTCTGGATAAGATGTAAACATATTATACCCTATTATTCCTGCTAATTACAACCAAAAGAAGTCCTATACAGAGTGAATTCCTGTTTTGTTTGTTCATTTGTTTGTTTTGCCTCCTGTGTATCCCAGTTGGGGGTGCTGGAGAATCCTAGAAATACCAGTGAATGAAGCTGGAAAAAAATTTTTTTTTATTATATCAACCCTACTCCAGGCAAACATCATAAACAAAATTTGCACCTCTGCCCTGCAATAATGAGGGCAGCCCCACCTCTCTCAACTGGTGTCAGAACTGCAGAGACTTTGGACAAAGCCTTGTCTACCACCATTGCCACACTGCAATAATGTGGCACTTTCCATTCTTCTCCTAACTAGAGTGGGAGCAGTGTGAAAAAAAAAGGAATTAGAGAAAAAGAGGGAATTAAAATCTGTGTTTGCAATCCCAGGCCGACCTCTGAACATTCTATGCATGAACTGATCAGAATCAATACAGAAAAAGTTTTGAGAACTACACTCTGGCATAATGTACCACCTGGGCTTCAGACCAGCCTCTGGGTAGCTCACAAATAGGGCTGAGCAAAATAACATTGAAAAGGCTTTAATGATTAAATGGACATTTGAGCCACAGCCCATAAAAGTGAGCTAGGAGTCTACCTGGTTTGACTGCCTACCAAAATAGAAAGCAGAGTCTCAACTCATAACACTCATCAACATACCAGGAAAATCTGAATTCAAACAAAAGATAATCAGCAGACACCTCACTGAGATGACATAGATGTTAGAATTACCTGACAAGGATTTTAAAGAAGCTACAAAAAAGATGTTCCAGTGAAGCAATCATAGACTGGAAACAAATGAAAGAAAAGAAAAGAAAGAAAAAGTCTCAGCAAAGAAATAGATGATATAAAGAAAAATCAAAGGGAAATTTTGGAACTGAAAAATACCATAACCTAAGAAAAAATTTGGCTCATAATAGAACAGCTATGACAGAGGAAAGAATCAGTGCCTTTGAAGTTAGATAAATAGAAATTATTCAGTCTGACAACAGAGAGAATAAAGATTGAATAAAAAAAAGTAAACAGCCTCAGGAACCTGTGTGGCGGTAACAAAATTTTTTATGTTTGTATCTTTGGAGCCCCATAAGGAGGGAGAAAAATATGAGTGAGGGTTTGAAGGAAAAACTGAAAACTTCCTATTTGATAGATCATTCAGACAGAAAATTAATAAGGAAGTAATGGCCTTAAATGGCATATTAGACCAGATTGACTTAATAGACATTTGTATAACATTTCATCCAAAAAGTGCAGAATACACATTTTGTCAAGTATACATGGAGCATTCTCCATGATAGATCACATATTAGGTAAGAAAACAAGCCTCAAGAAATTAAAGAGGCTTGAAATCAAATCAAGCATCTTTTCTGATCACAGTGATATGAAATCAACTACAGGAAGAAAACTGGAAAAAAATACAAATATATGGAGACTAAAAACAACATGCTACTAAACAACAAATAGATCAAAGAAGAAATCAAACAATAAATCAAAAATTACCTTGAGACAAATGAAAATGAAAACACAACTTTTCAAAATTTATAGAATGCAGCATAAAAAGAGTTAAAGGAGAGACTTAGACGTTCATAAGTTATGTAGGCCTACATCAAGAAACAAAAAAATTCCAAATAAACAATCTAACTTTACACCTAAAAGAACTAGAAAAAGAAGAACAAAACCCAAAGTAAATAGAAGGAATAAAGTAATTAAGGATTAGAGTGGAAATAAATGAAATAGAAATTTAAAAAACAATAGAAAAGAACAATGAAACTAAGAGCTGGTTCTTTGAAAAGATCAACAAAATTGGCAACTAAAAAGGAACTAAAATAGCTAAAGCAGTTTTGAAAAAGAATAATAAAGTTGGAGGAATCACACTATCTAATTTTAAGACAATTACAGCTGTCGTAATTTAGATAGTGTATGGTATTAGAAGAGTGGTAGACGTATATATCAATTGAACAAAACAAGAGTTCTAAGTAGACCCACACAGGTATGCTAACTTGTTTTGTTGTTGTTGTTGTTGTTGTTGTTGTTTCGTTGAGGTGAAATTTATATAACATAAAACTAACCATCTTAAAGTGAACAATTCAGTGGTACTTAGTGCATTCCTGAGGCTGTGCAACTTCATCAATTCAAAAGAAGAGAAAACCTCATACACATTAGGTAGTTGTTCTTCATTTCCTCATTCTACCTTCCTGAGTTTCTGGAAACCACCAATCTGCATTCTCTGTGGATTTACCTTTCTGAATATTTCATATAAATGGAATCATGTAATATGTGACCTATGTGACTTTTTCTGTCTGACTTCTTTCACTGAGCATAATGTTTTCGAATTGCATCCATGTGGTAGTATATTTTAGTACTTTATTCCCCTTTATGGCTGAATAATATTCCATTGTATGTGTATACCAACCATTTCACCCATTCATTTGTTGATGGACATTTGGGCTGTTTCCGCCTTTTGCTATTTGAGAATAGCACTGCTATGGACATGCTTCTTCTACATGCATTTGTTTGAGTATCAGTTTTCAGCTCTTTTGAGTATTATACCTATGAGTGGGCATTTGAGGAAGATTCAAAAGCAATTACATGGAGGAAGCATAGTCTTTTCAATAAATGGTGTTGAAATAATTGTACATCTCGTAGGCAAAAATTGAAACTTGACCTAAACCTCACACTTTATGTAAAATTAAATCTAAAGGAATAAAAATCTGACAGATAAAGTAAATGTGACATGTAAAACTATAAAACTTTTAGAGGAAAATGTTGGAATAAATCTTTATGACTTACACTAAAAGTTCTTAAACATGATTCCAAAAGCAAGATTCATAAAAGAAATAATTCAGTAAATTGTGCTTCATTAACAAAATTTAAAAATTTTGATGTGTTTAATAGGGAAAAAAGTCAAGTCATAGACTAGGAGAGAAAAATCTTTGCAAATCACATATCCAACAGAGGTCTTATATCCAGAATGTATTAAGAAATTTCTAATCTCAACAGTAAGAAACAATCCAATTAGAAAACAGGCAAAAGTTTTGAAAAGACAACTTTACCAAAGAGGATATATGGATGACAAATATGCATATGATAAAATGTTCAAAATCATTAACTATTAGGGAAATACAACTTAAAAACATGTTGAGATACCACTGCATACCTATCAAAATGGCTAAAATAAAAAATATGAAAGATGTGGAGCAACCAGCTCTCATACTCATATAAAATAGTACAGCCATTCTGGGAAATAGTTTGGCAATTTGCTGTAGAGTTAAATATACTTTTATCCATGTGATTCAGCAGTTATACTCCTGTATATTTATCCTAGAGAAAAGAAAGCTCATGTCCACACAAAAATTGTAAACTCACATGCATAGCAACTTAATTTGTAATAACCAAAACCTGAAAACAACCCAAATGTCCTTCAGTAGTTGAATATACTGTGATAAAATACACGAACAGGATACTGCTCAGTAATAAAAAGGAATGAACTATTGATAAATACAATAACTTGAATGGATCTCAAGAGCATTATGCCGAATGCTAAAAGAGCCTTTTTCAGAAGGCTAAATTCCATTTATAACATTCTCAAAATGATTAAGTTATCGTCATGGAGAACAGATCAGGGGTTGCCAGGGATTAAGGTTTCAGGAAGGCTGTAACTCTAATGGGGGTAGTGTAAGAAAATGTCTTTATTTTGATGTAATAGTTTGTATCTTGATTATGGTAGATGTTACGTGAGTCTGTATATGTTATAAAATTTGATAATACTATACCAAAAAAAAATGCATGGAAAAACTGGTTAAATCCAAATAATGTCTATATTTTAGTTAACATTGTGTAATGTTCATTTCTTGATGTCATATAATGCACTGTGGTTAAGTAAAATGTCCTCATTGAGAAAAACTGTGTGGAAGGTACATGGTAACTCTGTACTGGTTTTATAATTTATCATAGGTCTTAAATTATGTAAAAATAAATAGCAAAAACAGTGTTGAAGATTTTGAAAGGTAAAGAAAATAACATGAATGGTTTAGAGTACTGTTAAACTGAAGCAGTGAGAAAGGTGGTTTTAAGAGGGTTTTTGTTCCTGTTTTTGTTGTTTTTAATAATAACGAAAAGAAAGAACCAGGGATTCCAAAGAAATTTATGCTCAGTTAACAGTGGTTTCGCAGTGCATGGCTAGTGGCATGGAAAAATAGAACAAAACCTCTGAGAGAAGAGGTAGCAAGGTTTGACCTCTGGTTTAACTATCGTTGATGGTTTGATTCGAAAGCCAGTGAGTAGACTAAAGTACTATAAGTGCCTATACTACCCCAAAGAATGGTACTTTGCAGAATGGAAGAACTGGCAAAATAGGAAAAGTTATTCTGACTTTTACTTAAAATGAAACAAAACATCTCCCAGCCTTTACATAAGAGCAAAGTTTCAACCAGTGTTTCTCTTTTGTGTGTGCTGTCTACTTCACCTTTTGATCCTGTATAAGGTAGGGCTAGCCATTCTGGAGCTTCCGTTCACTTTTCTTCTTTCCCGCTTCTCCCTTCTTCCTTTTTCCCTGCCCTCCTTTCCTCTTTACTCTTCCTCCTATCCTCCCTTCTTCTCCTTCCCTCTTCCCACCTTTTCCATACTTCTTTCTCTTCACCCTTTCTCCCTTATCCCTCTTTTTTTAAAAGAGTACCTGCCATATTATCCTGTATTTTGGTTTTGAGGAAAGAGAGCTTAGTAGATCCTGTTAAGTAAAATGATAGTGGAGGACCTTTCTAAAATTCAACCTTAATTTTGTAAGCATGCTGTTTTTAGCCTGACCAGTTAAGGTGGTTCTGAGACGTGGATATCAGGCTATAAACTTACGGAGAAAAATTTAAAGCACTCGAGGAGATCTGAGCATTTATGTAGGATTGGCAGAATCTGGCTTCTCAGGTAACTTAACTTCTCTTTTCTAGCCTTGAAAGGAGTTTTGTTTGCATTAGAGTCTTGAATGAGAGAATTGGACTTGGATGCATCTCGATCTTTCTCTGCCTTTCCTTTTGTGACCCTTATGGTAGCAGGAAATATTACCAAAGTTGCTCTGGTGCACACATCTCTTGAACCTGAGGTAGAGATTTTTTAGAGACCACCTGGAGTACTCAGAGATGACAGAATACTGTCTCAAAGGCCCTCAGTGGAAGACATGCACCACATTTATTTGTTTCATTCTACTGAATTTATAGAATTTTCATCTCTTTTTTGAATGGCTTTGAAATATTCAATAGAGATTTGTAGGCAAAGAGCAAGTTTTAAAAGTACATTTAAAGTAAGCCAATTGTTGCTTTACTCACCAAGATAAACTTTCCTTCAATATAACTGTATTATAACTATCTGTCTTTACTTCAATCTGTCAGGATAACAGCCTATAAACTATATATCTTAATATCTTTTCTCTATTAAGTTTCCACACTTAAAATTTTATCAAGTACCAAATGGAAATTGATTTCTTGAACCACTTAGTAGCTTACTTGTGTCTCAGCTGTTGTGTTGTCCTTACTACTTGCAATAGATTGTTCTTTGCTAGAGGAATGGAAAGGACACCTTGATACTATCTTAGCTTTGATATGAAAATATTCTTGTTTAATATGTTAAAAGACAATAATTTCTGGTCTTGGCTTTTAAAAATGAGAATTTTTTTAACTTTCTCTTTCATGATTATTAACTATGCCCAGAGTCTTCATTTTAATTACCACTATGTAGTACTTCAGTTTTCTTACTTGCTTCATTACCTTTTCTGCTTTGGTTTTGAAAATAATTTTAGAGAAATAAAATCAGACCGTTTCCAATACAATGAAATGCTTTCACCATACTATTAATGACTCTTTTCTTCATTACCAACACGCTTGATGTCACGAATCTTTTTAAACACATGAAAAACTATTTAGTCTTGTGATTAGAGCAGACAAAGAGCACAATACAACTTAGCTTACCTGGTTCATTCCTTTGGTTTTTACTGGCCTCTCTTTATTGGAAATTAGGAGCTGTATGGCTGAACTCTTCCTTATAGAAGGACTGTTGTTAGAGAGGGGCTAGGAAATTCCCTGAGGCTCAGATTTTTAATACTTAAATGTAAGGTGTGAAACCATAAAACGATGAGAAGAACACATAGGGAAAAAGCTCCTTGACATTGGTCTTGGCAATGATTCTAAATACTGGCTTGCCAATTAATTTATTTTGTGACTGTGGACTTGACATTACTATTTTCTCTGTACATGTAATTCAGTTGAACTAATAGATG
>NW_011888796.1:3400472-3402931 GCF_000151845.1 Pteropus vampyrus | reverse complement strand
GACTTGGATGCATCTCGATCTTTCTCTGCCTTTCCTTTTGTGACCCTTATGGTAGCAGGAAATATTACCAAAGTTGCTCTGGTGCACACATCTCTTGAACCTGAGGTAGAGATTTTTTAGAGACCACCTGGAGTACTCAGAGATGACAGAATACTGTCTCAAAGGCCCTCAGTGGAAGACATGCACCACATTTATTTGTTTCATTCTACTGAATTTATAGAATTTTCATCTCTTTTTTGAATGGCTTTGAAATATTCAATAGAGATTTGTAGGCAAAGAGCAAGTTTTAAAAGTACATTTAAAGTAAGCCAATTGTTGCTTTACTCACCGAGATAAACTTTCCTTCAATATAACTGTATTATAACTATCTGTCTTTACTTCAATCTGTCAGGATAACAGCCTATAAACTATATATCTTAATATCTTTTCTCTATTAAGTTTCCACACTTAAAATTTTATCAAGTACCAAATGGAAATTGATTTCTTGAACCACTTAGTAGCTTACTTGTGTCTCAGCTGTTGTGTTGTCCTTACTACTTGCAATAGATTGTTCTTTGCTAGAGGAATGGAAAGGACACCTTGATACTATCTTAGCTTTGATATGAAAATATTCTTGTTTAATATGTTAAAAGACAATAATTTCTGGTCTTGGCTTTTAAAAATGAGAATTTTTTTAACTTTCTCTTTCATGATTATTAACTATGCCCAGAGTCTTCATTTTAATTACCACTATGTAGTACTTCAGTTTTCTTACTTGCTTCATTACCTTTTCTGCTTTGGTTTTGAAAATAATTTTAGAGAAATAAAATCAGACCGTTTCCAATACAATGAAATGCTTTCACCATACTATTAATGACTCTTTTCTTCATTACCAACACGCTTGATGTCACGAATCTTTTTAAACACATGAAAAACTATTTAGTCTTGTGATTAGAGCAGACAAAGAGCACAATACAACTTAGCTTACCTGGTTCATTCCTTTGGTTTTTACTGGCCTCTCTTTATTGGAAATTAGGAGCTGTATGGCTGAACTCTTCCTTATAGAAGGACTGTTGTTAGAGAGGGGCTAGGAAATTCCCTGAGGCTCAGATTTTTAATACTTAAATGTAAGGTGTGAAACCATAAAACGATGAGAAGAACACATAGGGAAAAAGCTCCTTGACATTGGTCTTGGCAATGATTCTAAATACTGGCTTGCCAATTAATTTATTTTGTGACTGTGGACTTGACATTACTATTTTCTCTGTACATGTAATTCAGTTGAACTAATAGATGCCTGGAGATATTATGTTCAGTTTGTATTAAATAAATGTTTTTTTGTTGTTATTAGTTTAGCCTTCCCCGCCCCCCCCCTCGCCCCTCCCCGCAATGTTTTGGTCTGTAGTAACTCTGGGCAGAGATCTGAGGAAAATTATATTGTGGCTGGAAATTTTTCCTCTGAAGTGTCTTTGTGTGTATGGAAAATCTAAATTGTCATGGCAAAAGGCTTTATCTGTGACTTAATTTAAAGGCCATGTTATCAGTACTATTTTGTAATATTGCATCATTAATTCATAATTACTACTAAAATACAAAGGCAGTAGAATCTTCTAAATTCTAGCTGAGCCTGGGTAATATAAAAATAACTGTGGTTTACTAGTCAATTCAAAATTCAAAAGTAGAAATTAAGCTCTCTTCCTAACTTGAAATATGTCCAACAATAACTTTTCATATCTTAACCAAAGTAAAAGACTAAAATATTTGAGCATTATGATGGTGCCTTTAGTGAATCAGTAATCATTTAGGTTTAAGAGATGCCACTTCTTTTAATATGCCATCTTAGAGGCATATTGATTTGAATATACTTTCCAACGTTGATTTATAGGACAGTGAGAGCAAATATAGCTTTCAGTTCTGTTGAGATAGGGTCATTCTTGGAAACTGACAGTTTCAGAGAGTGTTTATTTAAAAAAAAAAAAAACTGAAGAGAAAACTGAATACAGAAAAACCCTGTTTTATCTTGTCTTAATTTCTTGATTCATAAATAGTATGGTGATAGCTTTGCTACAGAATTATAACTGTAAAAATATTACATAATGCTTAGCTTATACGGGCCCATGATTGAGGCACCTTTTAGCACTAAATACAAAAGATATTGCATTTATCCAGTGTAAAATAATGTCTCTTGAGATTATGGGGATAAATGACATATACCAACCTTGTCATTTAGCCTGACGGTATCTCTAAGAAGGAAGGATGGGTTAGCTG
This sequence comes from Pteropus vampyrus, assembly GCF_000151845.1. Classification (NCBI taxonomy): domain Eukaryota; kingdom Metazoa; phylum Chordata; class Mammalia; order Chiroptera; family Pteropodidae; genus Pteropus; species Pteropus vampyrus. The sequence continues at coordinate 3,400,684 of NW_011888796.1, read as the reverse complement.
GGAGAAGTTGTGGAGGGAGGTAATTTTTGTCACAATTTTAAATTAACCAATCGAAGCAAAATGACACAATTGAATTGAGAACAGAGTCTGAATTAGAGAAAATTGTATCTTGTCTTACCGCTCTCTTCCTTGAAGTCTTTCATCGGTTACCTTGTATGTGTAGACCTTTCTCATTTCAGAACCAAACATAATGGACTTTTTTTTCCCCTTTT
>NW_011888796.1:3395977-3400422 GCF_000151845.1 Pteropus vampyrus | reverse complement strand
ACCTTTTAGCACTAAATACAAAAGATATTGCATTTATCCAGTGTAAAATAATGTCTCTTGAGATTATGGGGATAAATGACATATACCAACCTTGTCATTTAGCCTGACGGTATCTCTAAGAAGGAAGGATGGGTTAGCTGGGAGAGGTTGTGGAGGGAGGTAATTTTTGTCACAATTTTAAATTAACCAATCGAAGCAAAATGACACAATTGAATTGAGAACAGAGTCTGAATTAGAGAAAATTGTATCTTGTCTTACCGCTCTCTTCCTTGAAGTCTTTCATCGGTTACCTTGTATGTGTAGACCTTTCTCATTTCAGAACCAAACATAATGGACTTTTTTTTCCCCTTTTCTCCATGTTACCTATGACTTAACAAAGGTTTAAGATATTCTATCTTCAGCTTGTTTTAAGGCACACTAAGAATCATGAATTAAGCTTCATTTCATAAATTCTCCTCTTATTTCTCTTAGGCCTTAGTTCCTGTGCTTGAAGCATTCAGTTTTAATTAAACTCGTAAGAAACACAGATATGTTTTTCTTAAATACAGAAGTGAGTCTTCTTTTAAATTAAAAAAAAAAAAACTGGTTTCAAAACTAAAGGTCAGATGTTTTAATTATTATGTTTCCTCACTTTTTTTCCTTAAAAAATATGAAGACCAATGTAAAATATAATAACAATGAAAGCTGGATGTGAGGTATATTAGATCTCTGTACTATCTTTCCAGTAGTTCTGTGCATTAAAAAACTGTTCTAAAAGAAAAAGTTTATTGAAAAATATATGAAGGACATTTTCTTTTTCATTTATATGAATTTTAGAGATATTAAATGATGTGCTGTATTTCTTACAAAGCATGAAAAATCTGACAAATATTACTGCTTTTTATTTGCTTTCTTGATAAACTATTGAGTGAATAACAAAGCTTTGGATCTCTTTGAAAATGTTATTTATCCCCAGGATCCTTGTATAATAGTGTACAGAAAGTAAATAATATGAGTCTCCCTGTACCACATAACATCATACCCCTCTGTCCTTCTCAAATCCTTTGTGGCTGTAACAACCAGAGTGAGACTGCTTATTGTCGTAGGAGTCTTCCACGAATTCAGTCTCAAGTGAAAAGAATCGGCAACTCTAGTACTTGATTGGGGAAACTCTTGACCAAATCTTGCTGAATTTTATCTTGTCTCTTGGATTCGTAGAGGTCTGACTCTTCAAAAGGCTCTTGATGGTATAGGTTCTGCTTTGATCTTAAAAGGCCAGCCCGCAGTAGCATATTTAAATCTTGAAAGATAACCTCTTCTGAAAGTAACTGTGTTGCATTTTCCCCTCTCAGCTTTTCCTTCAGAATCATTTTATAACCTCAGTGTCCTAGTTTTTGTTTCTAAAGCTCTACTTGACAAAACAGATAATATCCCTAGGAAATGGTGGTAGATTTGTAGTTTGGCGACAGTTTTATTCAAGGCTTATATAGATGTAGAATTGGTTTACCTTGCTTCTTGGAGAGAAGATTCTGTTCCTGAAGGCACTCATTCTTTCTCTTCCCTTGCAGACAAAACAGCTTGAAAAACTCAGGCTAAGGAGTCCTTGTCAAAACAAATTTTTATTTGAAGAACTAAGATGCCTAGGGATATTTAACAACAGCCCATATAAATTACAGCTGAATTGAAACTTTACAAAGGAAAAAAAGGAAATTCTCACATTAGCTAACCCCATTGCACCCATGGGTAGATAATATTAAGTGTTTTAACCACTTGCTGTTCATTTTCTAGTAAAGTATACAAACAGGAAAATAAATCTCCTGATTAAAAACTGGCATATCACATTCTCAAGACAGCTAATTTAGAACATGTTCTACAATATATTATGAAAATTACTAGTAGCTACCATCAAGATTACGTCTTTTAAAAAGTCCCATGACTGATATTTTGTAATTATTGAACTCAGATATCCTTTTACACGGTGGCTTTACTTCCATAATGATTTTGTTTGTGACATCTAGAACTCTGGATATAGATGGAATTAATAGGTAAATCATCATAATTTTTCCTTTAAGGTGATTTGAGTTTCATCAGGGAAGGTAAGCTCAGAATGCTGAAGTACAGCTGGAAAAATGAACAATTCTACTTCTTTCATAAATCTCAGTGTAAGCAACTTTGAGTTCGGAGATGGTCATACTTGAATATTCTGATAGATAGAGAAGTGAAAAGAGTATTCTTTTAAATATAACTGCTTAATTTCACATTTGTTTGGTAATGTTTCCAAAGTAACTGCTCTTTTTCACTGCCATCTCCCTAAGTATGTGCATAAATTTTTCAATGAATTCTCTGAAATTCGATTTTTAAAGCTGGATTCTTTGCTTTATAAAATGTACTGGATCAGTCCTGGCTTATTACATGATTTTTGCCCTTGTCACCTATAAAAAGAAGTTGGCCCCTCTGTACAGCTTATCTTCACTTTTATTTCTCTTCTTCCCTAACAGAATCCCAAGGACTGCAGCAAAGCCAAGAAGCTAGTGTGTAATATCAACAAAGGCTGTGGCTATGGCTGTCAACTCCATCATGTGGTCTACTGCTTCATGATTGCATATGGCACCCAGAGGACACTTATCTTGGAATCTCAGAATTGGCGCTATGCTACTGGTGGATGGGAAACTGTGTTTAGACCTGTAAGTGAGACCTGCACAGACAGAACTGGTGTCTCCACTGGACACTGGTCAGGTAAGAAGCCCGTGCAGCATGTCAGATCTCTGGGTTGAACTGCTATATAACCAGTTATTTTTAGTGTGCTTCCACATTATTGAACTCATTTGATTTTCTAATTATCCTATAAGTAAGGTAGACCAGGGATTCTCAAACTTCAGCATGCATGGGAATCACCGGGAAGGCTTGTTAAAATGCTAGTTTCAGATTCAGTATGTCTGAGTAGGGCCTGAGAATTTGCATTTCAGACAAAGTTTCCAGGTCCAGGGATCACAGTTGGAGAACCACCGAAGCAGACTATGCAAGTACCTTTATTTTCATTTTATAATTGAGGACAACGAAGTGTAATTTGTTTACAGAGTTTTAAATTTTATTCAGGAAACATTTGATGACAAACAATGTGACTCAAGTGCTATTCTAGGCATTCTAAGAGATATGTAGGTCAGCAAGAAATTTCCCTTCTCAACTAGGATTTGGTGGTAGAGAGAAGAGAATATAGAATTTCTTACTGCTAGTCTATTGTTCTTTCTATAGTGATGATCTTTAAACAAGGTTGAAGTTGTGCTACCTTTGTTAATATGCTGACTTTATCATTTTGTAATCTTGGGCAAGTTACTTAACCCCTAGGCCTTGGTTTCTTCATCAATAAAATGAGAGTAATAATTTACCTTTGAGTTGTTGGTAGGATTGAATGCAATAATATGTGTAATGCACTTAGCACAGTACCTGATAGCTATCATTAATAGCCTTTATTCATTGAGCTAATATACATTGAGTGCCTACAGTGCGGAAGATACTGAACTAAGCTATTAGGTGAAATGCTAAGCAAAATGATATACTGTCTCTGCATTCACATCTTGTGAGAAGTCAAATATTTTTCAAAAGGCCGAAGTGTTTTAGTTAATATAATTTCTCATGGGGCTGAGCACCTTTTTTCACAAATTAAAACACTAGATGTGGAATAGGGAGCTGTGTCATTGGCAAAGTAAGTAACTTTGGTTTCTGTGTTTCTTTTTGCCTCCTTTGGAAAATATCAGATAATTCCTGACACTGTTAAGTGTCGGGAAAGTTAATTGGGTAATTTCTATAAAATGCTTTAAGTTGCCACATAAAAGATCCTATATGGATTTAAAGTATTATCTTGTGACGTGAGTTTTGTCTTCATTAGGATGATTTAGAAGCTTTGTTCTATATATATCATCATATTCTTTTCCTTATAACAAATTTATAAGTGAACCTCTTAATCTAGAACCTAGCTGGGCTTTAGTTTTGAGGTTACATCTTCCATTGATCTGCTGTGTAGTTTAAAGCTGGTGCAAACAGATTAGGTGTTAAGGTTAGGAAGATACAGGAAAAGCAACTCTGTTAGGCTCACAGCTGCTAACGTTTTCGTTTTGTGGACTTAGTTCAGTTTCAAGCTTCTTTGATTATGGAAGTGTGTAGCCAGAGCAGGGCAAAGTTCTATGTTTCACTGTTTCTAAGGAGAGGCAGCTTTTTGAGTGGTAGTCAGTCAACAGAAAAGTGAAAAGTTGGCCTCGCTGGACTTATTATATTTAGTATACACAGTTTGGCCCTGTCTATATGCTACAACTAGTTATTTGGTTTATTTGGTTTTTAATCCTTCTTTGTACATTTTGTATATGTAGGATATGAAGATTAAAAATGGCTTGAATTGGAAACATTCAGAATTTCTTAATGTTACAATTCAGCAGGTTCTAGAAATCATCCTTCTTTTATTTGTGTGGAAT
>NW_011888796.1:3354524-3395927 GCF_000151845.1 Pteropus vampyrus | reverse complement strand
ATAACCAGTTATTTTTAGTGTGCTTCCACATTATTGAACTCATTTGATTTTCTAATTATCCTATAAGTAAGGTAGACCAGGGATTCTCAAACTTCAGCATGCATGGGAATCACCGGGAAGGCTTGTTAAAATGCTAGTTTCAGATTCAGTATGTCTGAGTAGGGCCTGAGAATTTGCATTTCAGACAAAGTTTCCAGGTCCAGGGATCACAGTTGGAGAACCACCGAAGCAGACTATGCAAGTACCTTTATTTTCATTTTATAATTGAGGACAACGAAGTGTAATTTGTTTACAGAGTTTTAAATTTTATTCAGGAAACATTTGATGACAAACAATGTGACTCAAGTGCTATTCTAGGCATTCTAAGAGATATGTAGGTCAGCAAGAAATTTCCCTTCTCAACTAGGATTTGGTGGTAGAGAGAAGAGAATATAGAATTTCTTACTGCTAGTCTATTGTTCTTTCTATAGTGATGATCTTTAAACAAGGTTGAAGTTGTGCTACCTTTGTTAATATGCTGACTTTATCATTTTGTAATCTTGGGCAAGTTACTTAACCCCTAGGCCTTGGTTTCTTCATCAATAAAATGAGAGTAATAATTTACCTTTGAGTTGTTGGTAGGATTGAATGCAATAATATGTGTAATGCACTTAGCACAGTACCTGATAGCTATCATTAATAGCCTTTATTCATTGAGCTAATATACATTGAGTGCCTACAGTGCGGAAGATACTGAACTAAGCTATTAGGTGAAATGCTAAGCAAAATGATATACTGTCTCTGCATTCACATCTTGTGAGAAGTCAAATATTTTTCAAAAGGCCGAAGTGTTTTAGTTAATATAATTTCTCATGGGGCTGAGCACCTTTTTTCACAAATTAAAACACTAGATGTGGAATAGGGAGCTGTGTCATTGGCAAAGTAAGTAACTTTGGTTTCTGTGTTTCTTTTTGCCTCCTTTGGAAAATATCAGATAATTCCTGACACTGTTAAGTGTCGGGAAAGTTAATTGGGTAATTTCTATAAAATGCTTTAAGTTGCCACATAAAAGATCCTATATGGATTTAAAGTATTATCTTGTGACGTGAGTTTTGTCTTCATTAGGATGATTTAGAAGCTTTGTTCTATATATATCATCATATTCTTTTCCTTATAACAAATTTATAAGTGAACCTCTTAATCTAGAACCTAGCTGGGCTTTAGTTTTGAGGTTACATCTTCCATTGATCTGCTGTGTAGTTTAAAGCTGGTGCAAACAGATTAGGTGTTAAGGTTAGGAAGATACAGGAAAAGCAACTCTGTTAGGCTCACAGCTGCTAACGTTTTCGTTTTGTGGACTTAGTTCAGTTTCAAGCTTCTTTGATTATGGAAGTGTGTAGCCAGAGCAGGGCAAAGTTCTATGTTTCACTGTTTCTAAGGAGAGGCAGCTTTTTGAGTGGTAGTCAGTCAACAGAAAAGTGAAAAGTTGGCCTCGCTGGACTTATTATATTTAGTATACACAGTTTGGCCCTGTCTATATGCTACAACTAGTTATTTGGTTTATTTGGTTTTTAATCCTTCTTTGTACATTTTGTATATGTAGGATATGAAGATTAAAAATGGCTTGAATTGGAAACATTCAGAATTTCTTAATGTTACAATTCAGCAGGTTCTAGAAATCATCCTTCTTTTATTTGTGTGGAATCTAAGGCCTAATAGACATTAAATGATTTATCCAGGATCATACAGTTTATAAATAACAGAACTCTGGTTAGTACATTCACTTCTGCCTACCTCCAGTCTACGTCCTTCCCAGTAAAAACATGCCAGTAAAAACTTCCCAGTAAAAACCCTACCTAGCAAAAAATGATTAGAGGCACAGAACCTCCTGAATATCTAGAAACTAAATAAAATGACTAATTTTATTAGCTCTACCCTCTTTTCTCCTGCTATTTTATAACTTTTTCCAGACCTTTCACATAATTTCCAGTACTGAAAAGTTATCAATGGTATTTATAGTCCCTAATTAAAGAAATCGTTTTATCATGGTAGCACAGAATTAGAATTTTAATTAAATAGATCTTTCCTTTATCACTACAGGTATTGTATAAAAACATATACTTTTCTTCATGCTAGTGAATTGAACTGTGCCTTTTGGACACCTTTAATTAATTAAACTGGTGATTATTTTCGATATGCTTGCAGAACTCATCATAACGAAAATAATTTAGATGCTAATCGTGTAGCTAAAAGAAGGAAGAGATTTATGTTTGAGCTTAGAAAAGTATAGTTGCCAACCACTTCTGTTTCTGTTTATATATATTATCTATGTATGTACCTTTTGGAGAAACTAATCTATTTCTAGAATTAGAAGAAACAGACTGAATTTTAATAAGTTCTTTGACATTAATCTTTTAGTTAGCCATAAATTACCTACATCTGTTATTGTTCTGACTTGTACAAAGAATCTTGGGATATTTCCCTTGGCACCACTGTCATGAAATTATTGTTCATACACACTTGACATGATGTGCCTGCAGGAGGAATTTAGTGATTCTGTTCAAATCTGTCACCAGTACAGGAATTAGTATGCACATCTGATCCTTTCAAAGCTAAATCATATCTTGTTGTAGGTTGAGTTCTATATTTCGTCTTCATTACTTTATGTCGGTATATGAAACCATATCCTTTGTAATAAATAATTTGGTTAAGTGAAGCAAAATATTAAAAATTATGCTTCCAGTTAAAAATAATAATAATCTCCTCGTCATCTAAAGTTGTTGATAAAATGTCAGTTCATTTTTCTATGTCACAAGATGTTTCCTAAATCTAAACTAACTGTGTATAATAGGCCTGATTCTTCCAAATAGATTCCTTATCATTCAGAACGGGGATCTTGTTATTTAATGGTTTGAGGTATCTTTTAATTGTTATCAATTAAAAAAAAAAAAAAATATATATATATATATTGACTGGTGTAGGCTGTGTACGATGACCAGCTTCTGAAATGCTTTTGTAGTTGATATAAATAATCTTGAATAGATGATTTAGCAATAGAGAACCTCAACCATTTAAACTCAATTCTCTGCTGTTTTTTTTTCATTCTAAAAATTGAACATTTATTCAGATTAGCTGTTAAACCACTTTGGCTATTTTGTATTTCCTTCTTGTCTTTTTCTCACTGTCTTAATAAATACGTAATAAATTGAACTGAGTTACTCAATTTGATAAATCTAATTGGAAAACTTTCTTTTAAATGAAAGTAATGACTAATAAAAAATAGTGTTCGTAAATGTGATAAAATTTAATACCGTAGAGTCGCCTAATTTAAGTACACATTTAGGTAGACTGCTATTTGCTATATTCAGTTATCTAAACTGGATGGTTACCTTCTCTCCACATCTCATTTTAAAAAGCTTTTGGTCAAAGAGTTTTATTTGCATCCTTACATGGAGGCAACCTTAAAATAAAAGTAATTTAATAAAAAACACTTCCTGGCCAGGCACCATGTTGGACTACATGAAGGAGATGAGCATAGTAATATAGGGGCAGGCTAGGGGGAAAGGCTGACAACTGAAGAACAATTAAAATATATTATGATGTGGGTAAGTTTGATAGTACTTTGAAGCACAAAGCTAATACATATCAGGGATTCTTCTGGAAGAAGTGATTTTTAAGCTAAGATTCAAAGTATAAGTAGGAGTCAGCCAGGTAGAGATGTGGTAGAAGAATTTTGTCGGTGGGCACATGTGAAAAGGGAGGCAAGAAAGCATGGAGTCATTGGGGGAAGTAGAAGTAGTTTATAGTAAGTTTGAATATTGAGAGACTAATATTTTGTTTTGCAAACACATGTCACTTATAGGGTTTGCGTTTGGATAGTTGTGTGATTTTGTTCTTCCCTAAAAACAATAGGTTTTAAATCAGGGGTCAAAAGCTCTTTGTTTTGTTTTTGTTTCAGAGAGTAAAGTTAGAAGTCAAATCGTTTCGACTGGCTCTTGGTGTTATCCAGGAACTATTAAATTCTTTTTATTTTTTTTTATTAAAAAGTTTTATTTCATTTTTAATATCTTTTAGAGTTCACTCTTGGTAAATTTTTAAAAGCTGACAAATACTACAAACTCATACAATCCAGAAAAAAGCAACATGACATTTTTTAAGTTAATTGCCTAAAGCACTTTATAATACCTGTTTTTCCTACATTTTAAAATTTGGATAATCTGTATATGGCAACAATTTTGAATTACTGTTTCACATAGAGATAATAAGAAGGTAATTCAGTGTTCAAACTTGGTTGATCAAATTTTTTCCCAGTTTTATTGAGATATAATTAACATATAATATTGTATTAATTTAAAGTATAAAACAATGATTTGATACATGTATATCGTGAAAAGATTATTACAATATGTTTAGTTCAGTCCACTACTTCATGTAGCTACAGATTTTTTTCATATGATGAGAATTTTTATTCTCTTAGAAACTTTCAAATATACAATACAGTATTGTTAACTATAGTCACCATGCTGTAAATTATATCTCCAGAACTTACTTATCATTTAACTGGAAGTTTATACCTTTAGACCACCTTTAACCCTTTCCCACACCTGCAACCCCTCCATGCTCTGGAAACCAAACTGTTCTCTGTTTCTGTGAATTCATTTTTTTAATATTCTACATATAAGTGAAATCATACAGTATGTCTTTCTCTGTCTGACTTATTTCACTTAGCATAATGCCTTCAGGTCTATGTTGTCACAAATGTCAGAATTTCCTTTCTCATGGCTGAATAATGTTGCCATGTGTATATATCAAAAGATAGATAGACAGATAGATAGATAGGTAGATAGATAGATAGATAGATAGATAGGTAGATAGATATCTATGTACATACATACTTACTATATTCTCTTTATTATTCCATTGATGGACACTTAGGTTGTTTCCATGTCTTGACTATTATAAATAATGCTGCAGTGAACATGGGTATGCAGATATTTCTTCCAGATAGTGGTTTAATTTCCTTTGGATATATGCCCGGAAGAATTGCTGGATCATATGGTAGTTCTAACCATTAATCTCTTTAAGCAAATGTTTCACTTATGTCAAAAAGAAAATCTTTATCAATCAGAGCACAAAAATAAATTGTTTAAAATTTTTCCAGTGAAACTAATATTTTTAACATTTACAAAATTACTAAGCTGTCTGTTGGAATTATTTAAACATTCTAACCAGCTTGTATTGTTAATAATGGCTAATCTTAGGTGCACTAATTGGTAAACTAATAATGTGGTTGAGACTCTATAGGCATAATATACCTATTAAGATGGGCTATGGACATGCTTGCATGTCATATTTTTACAGTAATATTTTCAGCCTTTGGTGATTAATTAATAAAAACTTGAAATAGATGCATATAATATTTTAGATCCCTTATGCTGGAAAAAAAAATCTTGATTTCTCTGTGTAGGTAATATAAGGGAAGATGAAAGAATACTGGACTGTGAATTTTACCATTTCTGATCTCGGTTCTGTTGTTTTTAGCTTTGTGAACTTCAGTTATAGCTTCTGAACCTCAGTTTAGCTCTAAAAAAAGCTCATGATACTTAGTACCTGCCTCCCTATCCACTTTTATAGGGCTATAATCCCAAGGGAAAATGATTAACAGCTATAAAAGGTACTTAGATGATTTTCGCATACAGTTTATTTTCATTGTCTCTATATTTAGTTCCAGATTTTAAAACACAAACATGATAATGGAATATATTATTAGATTATAACCCGCAACAACAGGAAAATTATTCTTCTGCTCTAAGATAAAAATTAGGCCTTTATAAGAGCTTCATGTACATTTTTTTCTTTTTAAAATTACAAAGTTAAATGGAAAAATTTAAAGAGATCAAGAGAGAAGAAATAACTTCTGAGAATAACTTCTAGACGCTAGAATATCTGTGCTTAATAAATCTATTATTTAATCATAATAAAATTCTGGATCAGGGAGTCTCTCTACAGCTACCCTAAACCTCCATCAATTCTCAATATTTTTTCTATATGAGCACACTTGAGAGAGAAGGTATATATGCTTCCACCTATAACATGGCTCTCTGTAGTTAGTGACTTTTAAACTGGCGGTGTTTGGGGTAAAGAGTGGTGGTACAGGGAGAAGATCTGGAGAATGAGTTGGTACCATATGTAGTTGAAAAGCCAGCTATCCCCGCTTCAAGATTCTAACAGGTCTCTCTGCCCTGCACCCCACTCCTTTGAGAATGACTGATCTAAGCAAGTATCATTGCAGGTACATAAGGACTTTTGTTTCAACCTATATAAGATTTTTGTTCTGCTCTTCATGGTCTGCATAAGAAAGAAGGATCTTTGTTTCAGGAATGTAAAATACCAATTAGAATATATGTATGTCTCAGAACTCAAGTGGCTTTTCACTATGACATCTCCTTTATCTTCAGCTTCCCACTTAGGGAGATAGAAGTCTATGGTATCTCATTTGTAGTTACAAAATATGTGAATTGGGAGCTGAAGCTTTGTCCACACAACAGTCTTGCCCAGAGCGAGCCACATTCTTAAACACAATTATAAATGTTTATTTTCATGTTTATCCTATAAGTACTTCTCAAATTAAGTTTTGAGTAAACTCGGGGAAAGCAAATCAGAGGTTTGCAAACTTCCAGGATAAACATAGTATATTTTCCTGGATTAACAGTTTTATTTGCTGATATGTAAATTAGATTATTTTCAAATACTAAAACAGGATAATGGCATTAAATAAAAAATTTGATGAAACATCAAACTTTAGCCCACTGGTTTTACCCTCAGTAGTGTAAGTTTACCCTTTTCTGCTATTGGAAACATTTTGGTGGAAAACTATATTTAAATTTAGCTGTTGATTTTATCTTGAGGGAGTCTCCAGATGGCAACAGGGCTTAAATGTTCTCAGTTGTTTACACAATACCAAGCACTTGACCAGAGCACAATAAATGCAATAAAAGAAACATAAAACTCACCTTTCCTGTATCCCAGTCCACATCGCAAATAATTATTTTGCAAGCTGCGTGAGGCACTCTTACTAAATTGTAGATTAAAAAAAAAAATCTGTTGCTAAGAATGAATCTTTTTAGTAATATATTCTGCCCTTTTCAGACAAGGTTCTGGTAGGATAAGTTTAAAGATAAAAAGAGGTATGATTTAGGAAGTAGGAATATATATTTAGCATCAAAGTTATTGCGGAGTAGAAACAATTTCATTTGAAAAGTTTTCAGAAAATCCTCTTAAGTCTTTTTAGAACCTGTCTAAGGTTGCTAGAGCTAGAAATAGAATATAGGTGCTCTTTTTCCTGTGGGATTTCTGGGCCACATAGCCTTGCTACCTGTATCACAAATTATCAGTGTTTTTAGAAATACTGGTATACCTTTATGTTACAAATATGTTTCTTAAAGATTTGCTATAAATTGAATTATATATCATCATGTTTTAAACAGTCTAGTGGAGCTATGTAAAGAAAGGAAATCCTTTCATAGAGTAAAGAATCCATTTTCTAATATGAGCTATTAGTCCTCTGATCACTAGTTCCCTCCCTCCTTCTCTTCCCCCTCCCTTTTTTAAATGTTTGGATTTTTCTGTTTTCCTGAGGCACACCTATGTAAGTCTTTGAGGCTCAGTCACATTTGGCTTTTGATTCAAACATCAAAATATATAAAAGGAAGAATGCAATCACTCAGTAGCATTTCAATAAGTATTATTTGTTTAAAACACATAGATCACATTCAAGTTTAGAATGATTCTAAAAAAAGATAATTATTGAAAAGCTAAAGAAAGTTAATAATGCCTCCTAGTCCATTTGGTTAGTTTTATATGTCAGAGCTCTGAGTAAGATACAAATCTAGAATTCCTTATCATTCTTCCTCAGGTTTATATAAATATAGGCTAATTCTTTGGAGTGAGAAATAGTTTATATATATATAAAGAGAATTATATATATCCTTTTTTTCCCTTTAAAAGTATGTTAATCATAAGAAAGTTCAATAGAGGTTTCTACATTAGGCAACGGTATAAAATAGATAGATAGATAGATAGATAGATAGATAGATAGATAGATAGATAGATAGATAGAGATAGAGATATCTTATTTAAATAATAGACTCTCTTTCTCACACATTTTCTTTGCCTTTAGCAGAAGGCCAAAATCAGATGATAGAATTGCAAACATCTCTAGGTGTTACTTTAGAGATCAGGATTCTTTCTCCTGTTTTCTTCTCAGAATTCAAAGAATAAAAATATTCCTGGCAGTATTGAAAAGGATTAGAGTTGAGTTCCCCACCTTTTCCTAAAGAGGTGCTCCTTTTGATTCAAGTAACGTTTAATTTACTAGTATAATATAAGAAGCTTTTAAGCAATGCAGGTTGTATTCCCTGGGAGCAATTAATTGTAAATAATAATACTATAAATCAAATTAATTTTTCAAAAGATATATTACAATTCAAAAGTCTGATGTCCAACTTTATTTTTTTAAAAGTACAACTACTACACAACTACTATATATATTTACTTAGGTGTAACATTTATATTTATAATATTTTTTAGTGTAAAGTTTCTAAGAAAGTGGGTCACCCACATATGTAGGGAAGTGCACTAGTCATCAAGTAAAAATTTGAGAGTTTCTAGTTGCTATGGGGGATATAAAAATAAATAATGTCCAGTCCTTGCCCTTCAGGAACTTGCATTGAGTAATATTAAGACCCATAAATCTGTAAATGTAACAAAGATGAAATATGTTAAGTGTCATAAGAGAAATATAAAGTTTTGTAGGTCATCGGAGGATAGAGCAACTGTTCCTGACTGAGGAATTAAAGGCATTATTGGGAGCATAAGCTGGTACTTTGAAGAATGAGGAAAGGCATAGTCTATAGAAGAACAGATCAATGTCATTGATTTGCAATCAGAAATTATTAGCTGCGTGACTTTAACTAGTGTCCCATAACCTTTCTTAATACCTGTTCTATGTACCTGACAGAGTTGTCATTAGGATTCAAATTGATAATATATTCGACACTGCTTTATATATTCTAAATCAACCAACATGTTCTTATTACCACTTTGGTTTTGTGAGAACAGAACAAAATAACAATAAAAACACAATTGGGTCATGGGATTTCAGCCAGGCTTCTCTTGAGAAATTTTGCAACCAGCATTGACGAAACTTAGAAGTACCTGATGGCTTTTTGTGAAATTCATTCAGAAATGTAAATGCAAAGAGAAGTGAATTACTATAGAGGGGCAAGGTGAGGATAACCATCCCCTTTGCTTGTTCTCCCACAGAGAGCCAGCTTTAGCTCCACTTCTCTTGGGGTTTATTTAGATTGTCCAGTAAAATCTCAGTGTCTAGACTGATTGGGTACCAGAAGTATGCTCTGGTCAAGGAAACTAGACCAATTCCTCTTTGGTTTTGAGGACTGAGTTGCCTTCTTAGCTAGAGCCATCCTTGACCCAAATCAGAGAAATTCCTGACAAGTGTTTAGTCTTCAGTTAATTTTATAGCTCTTCAAGCTGACGGGATGATGATTTGGGGAGGCAGGAGGGATACTTGGAATAAAACAAGCTATCTTGGATCTTTACTATATAGGTAATACTAAGGAACAAGACTAAATAAATTCCTATGAAGTTTCTACTTTGTGAGAGCTGTGTCAAAATTAATGCCTAGGAATCTGAACACACCCAAGGCATGAATTTCCAGGTAACTTGCCTAAAAGTGAAGAGTAGTCTTTAGTGAGGAGTTTTTTTCAAAATACTAAATTTGCTCTATGTGTTGAGCAAATTCTAGGGATCTGAATATTAGAAACCCATAAAAGTGAGAGCCTTTAACTGACCATCCCTCTGGAAACTGTCTGTTGACTAGATGTAACTACATGTACCAGACCGGAAGAGATTTTGTTTAGGTAAGCAACCCAAAACATAGTATTGAAGCACCGTAGCATGCTCCTCTCCTTTTGGGCATTAAATATTATATTCGAAGCTATTTTTATTCTAGGAGAATATAGTATGTTTAGGTTATGGCTAGGAATGAACTAGCCTAGAACAGTCCAATGAGATTTTATGGCATGATGGAAAAAGCAGTTGATAAAAGGTAAATCACCAGCAATTTCCTTTTTCTGCTGCCACTGCCTATCTTGTTGTGTCCACTGAAATTGGACAGTAGGACAGTAGGAATTAGGGGGTAGAATGGGTTAGTAGCTGCTTCTGCTGCTACCTCTGGCCAATCTTGATCCATGCAGTTCAGAATATCCAGTGATAGTATTGCCAAAAGTAATTGTGCTGTGTCCCTTTTTTCTAGATTATATCCAATGCCAGTCATGGAACCACCCATATTGATATTCTAGAATCTATAGGGCAGTCCATCTGTATCCTTTGGAAATGTCTAGTCATTAGTATCTGGGTTGAGTTCAGAGGGTTAGATAAGCCTTTTAGGAATATAATCTCTACATTTTTAAAAATGATATAATGTCTCTATGTCAGAGGAAAGATTAACTATGGCTTGCCATGAATGACTATCTTAGAGGCACTGATTTGAACTATATATGTGTTAAGTATATTTAGTGCATTTACCTATTGTATCTTATTATATATTTGTGTCATGATTTGCTTCTTTGAAGTATTTTCCAACAATATACATCTCACGAATCAGATCTTTCATGCCAATGATAACACATTTACCAAGAGATCGAGCAATCAATGTGTTATCTGTTAGGGAAATTTGTTTTTTGTTGATTTTGCCATAGCCACCCTTGTAGATCAGTTCACTTACTGACTTCAGGTTTGGGTACCACAGTCCTCAGCATGTTAATTGAACCTTTGTTGAGCATAACAAAGGTGTCATTAAAGATCTGGCGAAGGCAAAGAAGCTGCAGCACCTTTCAGTCCTTTGGGCTCATACCACTGATGCCCCTGAACCTGATGACGAATGCCAATTTGGGTTCCTCAGGTACATAGAAGTTGCCAGCTTTTCTTGCCATTCTAGCCATTTGAATCTCAGTTCTGTACATCTGCCTATATTCTTTGTGATAGTGCTTAGCTTTTTCATAGAGAAATTTCTTCCTTCCCTTTTGAAGCATGTTTTGGGCAAACTTCTTTCTCAGACGCTTGATCTTCAGCTCTGCAAAATTCCTTTACTCTTTCTTAAGGTTTCTGGCACAGCAGGAACATTCTTCTTCTCTTCTGCACCCTTCATGGTTCCAGGTGGAAAAGAGCTGGGTATAAGTTCTTTATTGGAAATATGATTTGTAAATATTTCTTTTCAGTCTGTGGCTTGCCTTTTCGTTTTCTTAACAGTGTCTTTTGAAGATCAAAAAAATTTAACTTTGTTAAAGTCCAGTTCATTGATTTTTGTTTTTTTTGTAACTATAAAAGTTAGTGCTTTTTGTGTCCTAAGAAATCTTTGTCTATCCTAGGGTCACAAACATAGTCTTTTTTATTTTCTTCCAGAAGCTTTATAGTTTTAGCTTTTATGTTTTTATCTGTGATCCCTCTCATATTATTTTTTATGTATAGTGTAAGGTAAGGGTTGAGATTCTTTGTTTTCCATATGTTTATCCACCTGTTCCACAATTCTCTTTTGAAAACCTTGTTTTTCTCCATCGAATTGTTTCGTGCCTTTGTCAAAAATTGATTGACAATATATCAGTCTTTTTCTGGTCTCTCCATTCTGTTCAACTACTCCATTTATGTCTATCCCTACACATTAATTTTTTATCTGACATAAAATATTTTCCTACACAAAATCTCAGCTGTTTATATGTGTGTCTATCTCTTTGGATATCTTTGATTCAGTAAACATCTGTTGAATACTTTCTCAGTTCAGGTATTATGAAAGTAATATATACAGCAATAGCTAACATTTAGTGAACCTTACTATGTAACAGTGCTTAAGAACTTTGCATATGTTATTTAATAGTCATGATAAACTTATATAGTTAAGTGCTATCATTATCCACATTTTAGGTAAATAATTTGCCAGAGGTAATAAGAAACCCCTAGTTTCTTATTAAAGATCAGGTTCTAACTTCAGAACCTGATCTTTAAACATTATGCTCAGAGAGCAGCAAACCATAACTCCCAAAGCCTGATTCTGTAAGGCCTTTTACATTTTTAAAGGTTATTAAAAAAAAGAAAAAAAAAAGAATATGTGACAGATATATGTGGCCTGCAAAACATAAAATATTTATTATCTGGCTCTTTACAGAAAAGGTTTGCCAATTTCTGTATGGATGGTTAAGACAGTCCCTGTTCTCAAGAAGCTCCCGGTCTAAATAGGAAATTAGCACAAACATTTAAAAATTCTATCTCATGAGGCAAAATGTGGTTAGTAATGTTTATAAAGATTTAAATAAGAACTCCAAAGGATTGAGAGTTACAGTTATCCAAGCCAGAAAAATAAAAAGAAATGGCATTTGAACTGGTCTTGAAAAACTTGTAAAATGACCAGCAATCTTAGTATAGAATTTTGCACACCTGGGGTGCTTGATGGATGATGATAAAAATTTCATGTGCCTGTCATATCTTACACAGAATAGTGCCAAAGTATCAGAACTCCTGTGCATTATTTTTTTCTTCTGCCTCTAATTTGCTGAATTATGTGGAAGAGAGCATTAAATCATTTACTTCTCAGTTATCCTTTGATAGAATGTGACTTAAAAATCTGTCTGATAGCTAATTATGTTGCATTTCTCAAGGGACTCCAAAACAAATCTGATGGAGGGTTCTTAGGTGAACAGGCAAAACTGTAAACCAACATTTACATTGAGAGTAATTGCAGTTTTTATGATAGATTTCTTATTCATAGGAATTCAACATGTAATTTTATTGCACCTGATTTGGGGAAAAGGTAAACAAATGCAACTGTGCTTTTGAAGAATATTGTCAAAAATAGTCAAGTTAATAGAGAATTCCTTGTTAGGAAATTTTGAATTGAATTGAGAAAATGATATAAAATTAACATTGTTATTATTACTCGACCCTTCATTGTAAACAGTGGCAAGGATATAAACAATGAATATCACCCTAAATATTTATACTTTCTAAATTAAGTACACAGGAAAGTATTGAACCACATCGAGAGATGCATTTTCTGCTAAAATAATATAGAATGTGACAGTTAAATAATTAATGAAATGGTTAGATATGAAGGCATTTTTCTCAAAGAGAGGAAAGGATAAGTTACCCCCTGTCAACTGAACAGTATTTCAAACAAAAATAAAGGCAGGAGAGGTATAAGACTCCCTAGTTTTGTCGTTTGTGCAGACCAGTATTCATTGTATGAGTAATAAATGTTATGTGTATATTCATGACATCTTTAAAAATATAAAAGCTTTTAGCTACTTTTTCTGAATATCATATTGATATGTAATTATTGAACTAATTAACGTATATATAGACAAATCACTGTATCTTGGTCTGCTGTGGATATATAATTTAAATGTTTCTCATTTGATTAAATGAAATCTTTTTTGAACATTTTTCTTAGTCTGAAAAGAAATATACTTTAGTGGTGAATAATAATTTTAGTCTCTGTGTTCTGTGTTGGTGCAGATATATTGTTTGACATTGATTTTGTATGAAAATGTCTATTTGATGGCATTTTCAGTTGTTTAACAAAAAGACTAACATATGTTTTACTACAACAACTGTAATATGCCCTTAACTCTTTACTTATACATATTTCTCTTCATTTTAGTAGTGTCATTATCTATATAGTTGAGTGAAAACAGAATGGCCATGGATGTAAGAAAACATTTCTATAAATGCGTTTGCTATACTATTTCTTAAAGCCCACCTCACGGTTCTGTCTCATTGAAATGAATTGCCTGGGTCTCTACACTAAGCAGATTTTAAAAATGGTAAAAAAGAATCATTTGGAGATGGTTAGAATGCAGTCTTTGCATTGTGGCTAAAAAATAGCCTGAGCTCTTTATCTAGCCATGTTATTCTTTAAAAATAACAGCAAAAGAAATCGTTTTACAGCTATATTTTTGACATAATTAACTATTGTCAAGGGCAAACTAGCATGTTAAAACTATTGCTTTTTTTTTGTAAAACATAATATGCTGTTATCCAGTTGTACATTTAATTAGTTTAGTTTAAATTAATCAAATACTATTTCGCATCAGGAACCACAGCTAAGAGATACTTAGAGAAGACTCTTCAGTTTGTGGATTTTTTATAAAAGGCCACTGCTCTTTCTCCTGTCCTTTCTCCTCTCTGTGTTTAGGTTAGTGACTACCGGAAGAAATAAAGTAAAATCTCAGCCTCCTTTTTATTTCCTTAGTTGTCGTTTTATAACCTCTTTTGTCATTTGGATGTGAGACAACACGTGTTTGCAACCTGCACTCAGTATCCCAATTCAAAAAAGAGATTTTGACACATTTTCCTCTAGCGGCACTAAACGGAAGAGCTTACTTTCTCTCAGTGGCCATTGCATAGAACAGTAAGAAATGATCAATCGACTCTCTCTTAAATTAATTAAAAGAGATATAATTGTAGATAATTTAAAACAATAGATAACCAAAAAGTCACTTTTCTTTCACTTTGAATAGTCTTATGCCCATGCTATGGTAACTTAACCCCAGAGTATGGAAATGATATGCAGAGGCTCACGTGGATAAGGCACACCTCAAGAAATAGAGAGCCTTTATATTTTGTTGCATGATGGTGAACAGCTGTAAGCAGCAGTGAGTTTGCCCTTTTTGACAGCTGGCTTTATTTAGCATTTTAAAAAATTGCATGCTATTTGCCTCTGGTGCCTGGCATTCTTTGATTAAAATTTTAAATGTTTTCTTATCATACTCTGACACAAAGCTCACTTACGCAGTTCCAAGTCTAGCCTGAAACACCTGTTCTTGAATCCATTTTTTAAAAAAAGTTCAATATGAAATAAATCTCTGTGCCATATCATGCTGGAATGAAAGAAAGTGTACATTATTATAATGGAAACTGATCAAGCTACTTAGATGGGCTTAAGTGAAAGGTTGAGGCCTGTTAATGGATATGAGATATTATTACACCAAAGCCATTTCAATAAATATTGTATTAATATTGTTAAGAGTTGTTTTTGTTTTGTTAACAATAGTCTGAAGACAAATAGGGAAAGGGGCTTGATTATATATTTTATATGTCATATATAAATATATATTATATATTATATTTATTTTAAGACTTAAAATCTCATCAATAAGCAAAGAGTAAGAAACTTATGTATGAGGGCACATTTTATGTACCTGTTTGCCATAAAAGAAAACTTTGAAAAAGCTATATTTATACTTATATCAAATTATACCCTTCATATCAATATTGACCAGAAAATTCTTACAGTTGTGAACTTGAAAATATATATCTACACTGAAGTAGAAATTAAATACATTTAGATAGAACAAGTTTCTGCCCAGGGGAGAGATATCAGGTAACCTGTGATTCATACTTTATTGAATTTAAGCTGTTTCTCCGTATCGCTTTACAGTTGGACTGAAAAGGCCTTTGATTTAATAGAAAACTCTTTGTGCTTCTAATTTGTGATAAGTTTAGCCTTTGTTAGTTTGTTAGAGGTTTCACTGAAACCCTTTCCAGGCCTAGCTCCCTCTTCAGTCAAAGGAAACACCTTATGTTTTCTCATCATTAGTAATTTTTAGCAGTTTCTATGGTATCTTTTTTTTTTTTTTTAAAGAGCATCCCTCACTTATTCTCTCTAGAAAACAAGAGGGAGTGGGTAGCATGGTTTTTAATTAATATATGACAAGACAGGGATTAGAGATTGTGTTAACTGGACAACATTGTCAGAGATCACAATTTTCTGGATTTAAAATTTCATCTGGATCATATTATCAGTTTGTTAATGCCAATTTTTTTTCATTCTGTTTGGCATAATTATTTTTAAAATTTTTTAAAAATATAAAGCAATTAATACCTATTGCTAAAAAAACCAGAAAGAGTAAAAAATGTAACAAAATTAAAATACTACTTAAATATATGCGTGTATGCAAATTCTTTAAGCCTTTTTGAATGCATGTATTTTTTTAATTAATAGACTATTTTTTAGGTTTACAGAAAAATTTATTAGAAAGTACAGAGTTCCCATATACTCCCTCCTCCTCTTCTTCCTCCTTCCCTCCCTCTCCATGTCCCAGTTCCCTTATTATTAACATTTGCGTTGATATGGTACATTTGTTATGATCAATGAACAGATATTGATAAACTATTATTAACTAAAGTTTACAGTTTACATTAGGGTTCAGTCTTTATGTTATATAGGTCTATGAGTTTTGCCAAATACATAATGTCTTGCATCCACCATTACATAATTATATGAAATAGCTTCACAGCACTAAAAAATCTGTGTTCACCCCTCCTCCTCCCTTCAACTTCTGGCAATGGCTAATCTTTTTTCTGTCTCCATAATTTTCATTTTATGGAATGTTATATAGTTCGAATCATACATTATGTAGTGTTTTCTGTCTGCTTTTTTAAAAAAAGTTTCTCCATGTCTTTTTGTGGCTCAACAACTCATTTCTTTTTATTGCTAAATAATACTGAATTGTATGGATGTACCACCGTTTATTTTTCCACTCACCTATTGCGGGACATCTTGGTTGTTTCCAGGTTTTAGCAATTATGAATAAAGTTTTCAACTCATTTGGGTAACTACCCAAGAGAGAGATTGCTGAGTTATATGGCAAGACTATGTTCGACTTTGTAAAAAACTGCCAAACTGTCTCCCAAAGTGGCTGTTGTAGTCTGTTTGACCTACATAACGAAACACTATAGTTGCGGGGCTTAAACAACAGACATTATTTTTTACAGCCCTGGAGGCTGAGAAGTCCAAAATCAGAGTGCCAGCAAGTTCAGTTCTTGGTAAGGACCCTTTCCTGGCTTGCAGATGGCCTTTTTCTTGCTATTTTCTCAGATGAAAGAGTGAGGAAGTTCTGGTGTCTCTTCCTCTTCTTGTAAGGGCACTAATCCCATTGTGGGGGTCCTACCCTCATAGCTTCATCTAAGTCTACTTACCTTCCAAGGGCCCCACCTCCTAATATTATCACATGGGGGGGGTTAGGGTTCCAACATATGAATTTGGGAAGGACACAAACATTCAGTTCATAATAGCTGTCCCATTTTGCATTCCCATCAGGAATGAAGAAGAGTTCTTGTTGCTCCATATCCTTCTCAACATTTGGTGTCATCACTGTTTTAGATTTTAGCCATTCTAATAGACATATATTGAAATCCTGTTTTAACTTACAATGCACTAATAATCTATAATGTTGGTCATCATATGCTTATTCACCATCTCTATAATCTTCTTTGGTGAGGTATATGTTCATATCTTTTGCCCATGTTGTAATAAGGTTTTTTGTTTTGTTTTGTTTTCTTGTTAAGTTTTAAAAGCTCTTTTTATATTTTGGACAGAAATTCTTTATCAGATATTTTGATATTGATTCATTCCTTGGTCATGTTCAGTCTACAGATGAGTCCATCAAAGGCATTCTTCATTTCTGCAATAGTGTTTTTGATTTCTAGCATTTGCTTTTGATTCTTTCTTAGAGTTTTCATCTCTTTGCTTTCATTACTTATCTCTTCTTACATATTGTCCACTTTTTTCACTAGAGTCCTTAACATATTAATCATAGTTACTTAAAATTCTCAGTCTGGTCATTCTAAAATCGCTGCCATATATGAGTCTGGATCTAATGGTTGCTTTGTCTCTACAGCCTCTATTTTTTTTTTTTTTGGTCTTTTAGCATATCTTGTAATTTTTGTTGAAAACTGGACTTGCTGTATAAGGTAAAAAGAAACTGAGGTAGATATGCTTTTAGTGTCAGGTTTTATGTTTATCTGGCGAGGAGTTTGGCTGTGTTAACTGTTAGCTATAGCCATGGTATCAGATGCTAAATATTTCCTCTAGTATCTTTGTTTTTGTCTCCTCGGTTGTTTTGGGATTTTCTTGTAGACTTCATAAATAGACAATTCTTTTAGCTGTAATCCTTTGTTATTATTCAGTAGCCCTATTAATAGGTGGTATTGTATGGGGAAAGGGAAGTATTCTATGCTCCTATGATTAAGACTGTGTTTTAGTGAATCTGAGATTGGTATATCCTTTCCTCTGGTTGGTTAGGCTTTTGTAAAATCTCAATAGGTTAGGCTCTAGTAAAATAGTTTCCCTTGATGGTAAGCCTTAAGGAGAACAGAGAGCTGTTGCAAGTACACTGAACTAATATGTGAAAATTCTCTGAAAATGAAAAAAGGTACAATATGTTTTATTATAATGATAGTAATGATTACAAACAGCAATAACGAGATATGAAAATGTTAGTTTTGAATAATGTTTAATTTATTTTTATATTTTGTTATGTATAGAAATATTCTAAGTGAGATTCTTATAAATTAATTTCATTATCTACTTGAAGTTAATATACAGTGTGAAACCTATAAAATTCTGAATGAAGGGATAGACTTTGTTCTAGTAATAAAACATGCCAAAATCATGCCTAGCATAATTTTCTTTTTATCAGGCTCAGCATATCATGTAAAAGTTAACTATAAGTTCTGATATTATTTAATAACTAAAATAGATTCTATAGTGTTTGTCACTCTCAAAGATAATTCTTTAAGCTCAGGAAACTAGAGTCAGCTCCCTAGAAAAGCATACAGTGAAATCATAACAAAATAACAAAAGTAAGGATATTTCTTATCATGTCCTATTGAGGTTGTACAGATTTAAAAACTGGTTAACGGATCTAAGGCTGAATTCCTATATATTTCTGAAGTACTTTTTGAAGTAACAAGAAGAATAGAAGTGTTATAGAGATATAGTTTAGCAAGTAATTATATACTATTTTCCAGATATTTGCTATCTAAATGACAAGAAAAGTCTTTAAAGGCAGTATTTGAGTAGTATCGATCGTTTTGCATCTTAAAGCAGTTGATACTCTCAGATCTCAAAATTTACTCATAACATTGTGATTGTGTTGCTGAATGGTGAGTTCACCTACTATGCGATTATTTCCTACCAAAGATTGTGGCATCTGTGTTAATTACAGTATTTTATATATTAAATTCATTCATTCAATTAAACACTTATTTTGTGCTTTCTATGTGCCTGGGATATTTATAGTTGCTGAAGCAACAGGTCGAATAGGTTAGGGTTTACATCTTCATTCCAGACTGTGGGAGAGACAAATATACATAAAAATATAATTATAATACAGTTTGCTAAATGCAGTGAGATATATATATATATGGATGGTTCTTAAAATTACCTTATGTTCTGAGAGTTAAAATTCTAAAAATTTAAATTTCTGAAAGCCAAAGGTTTGCTATATTCCAGTTATTAACTCCCCACAGCATCTAATAGCTTCTGTTTGGGGTATACAGCCCTTGCTGTCTTGCGTATATCATGTAACCACTCCTTCCCCTCTCCCTCAAACACACAGATATTCACAGCTGTATAGGTCAAGTGATTACCTGACTCTGGGAAATTAATCCTTTAGGCTAGGCAATATCAATAAGATTCTCTGTTGAGAGGTAATCTAATCTTGTGATTGTGCACACCATCCCTGGAGTCTGATGGATCTGGATTCCAACTCCTTCTGTGGTCATCTATAAGTGTACTTGCTCTATAGGGTCCTTTTGGTAAGTAAAAGATATATATATATATTATATATATATACATACATATATATAATATTTATAAGCATTTAGCACAGCACTCAGCACATGGTCTCAGTAAATGTTAGTGTAATTACAAGACAGAGACTCTAGCTTATATGAGGGTAAGACTTAAGTTATAAAATCCTGTAGCCAGAAGCTGATGTTTCCAAGATGGACCCTGAGCAAGAGAGAAGTCACTTTGCAGAAAGGAAAGTGTAGCTGACCTGCACAGACCATGTGGCCACAGAGAAATGGTAAGAATTGCAGGTTTCCTATTTCTTATAAGATGCAGTTATACTTCCTGCTCTTTGTTTCTTGGCAATTCTCTTGTATTCTTTGTGTAATCTTTTTACTTGAACTAATTTGCCTAGGTTTCTAGTCCTTGCAACCACTGATCCTTGACTAAAACAGTTCTCAATAAGTATTTTTTGGTTGCCTGATATTGTTGAGAGAATAGTCATGTACAAGTTTTATTCTAACAAAATTGAACTATATAGTAGTAGCTTCAGAATTACAATACTCTTTATTTTATGAATTTTATATTCTACTTTAACCAAGCAAGCAGTATCCACAGGCATAAGTAATATTCTATTTTTCATCCTCTTATCCTTTTCTTGTTTTGTGGTATAGCTGCCTCTTATCTCCATGCTTCAAGGAAAAGGAATAAGAGTTTGTTGGTACACAAAGAAAAAGCATCCTTTAGAGACAAAATGTAACACAGTCTTATTATCTCATATAGTTGTTTCTTGTGCATTGAAGCCTAAGAAGGGCGTTTTGGGTCACATCATTGATTCATCCAGTTCAGTACTCTGATTTAACAGTAGTTCTTAGTGACATTTTATGGGAGTTATAATTGCCATCCATGATGTCAAGGTCTAAGCATTCATATTTTTGCACAAACATATAATTTCTGGCTTTTACCTTCTCTTGGGATAATGAGCTTGGTAAGAATTCTATATGTTATGTAAAATAAGACTTTATTTTATTTATTCTCAAACTACTTCCTTCAAGCATCAACAAAAGATCCCTAATTCTAAGATTTGGAGAACACATTCTTGGACACCTTATCTAAATCTTTAATGATTTTATAGTTTGAACATATCCCCTCTCAGCTCTCATCTTTTTAGATAGAAGGGAATCATCTTGTTGTCATTTGGAAGATCTTCCTCCTCTTAAATAATATTATTTCCCTTTATTCTTGAGATGTAGTAATTGAATTATACAAATTTATTCATATGTAAACACAATGTGATCATCCCCATTCATGTTGAATTGACTTAAAAATTACTTTGTATAATCTCTAAAAGTCCTTTCTGTAATTTTTAAAAATCGTTTAGAAATTCCATTGATACCAATAAAGTTAATTATTATAATAATCAAGGCTCAAATTTGTTTCTGAAAATATTGTGTGATTCATCTTGGATTCCGTCAGTTATTATATCCTGAATTTTGGATCGTATAGTCAGAAGTAGATACTTTAACTTACAAGGTCTTCATGAGTGAATTGAAATTTGTGTATTTTTATTTATCCCTAAATATATCAAAAGGGAAGTTAAAGGAGGAAATATTTTTAAGGACAAAAATATTTTAGATTGCAAAATATTTTTGCTTTAATGTTTAATAATTTAAATAGGTATATAGAGACATAATAAGGAGAATGATTTATAAGTTTAATAAATCTCTATGATAACTTTGCTTCTAGATTCTTTGTTCTAAGGTAGGCTATTTCTCCTTTACGGGAAGCTTCTTATATAATTATTAGGAAATAATACTGTCATAGGTTGGCTAATTCACATTCTCTCTTTACAATCAAATTATGAAGGTATTATTAACTCTTAACCATGAGCTTTAAGTTAACTAAAAAGCACCCTAATTGTTTCATACCAATAATTTAAATTTGAGATAAGCTGTCTGTAGCTATTATTTTTTTCTTCAAGGATCCCAGTACAAACCCAAAATGACAATGAATGAACTTGTTTTGTTAAGCCACAATTCACATCTACTAATTGATTTTTGTGGGTACGCATGATCACTGTTTTAAGTTTATGTCCTTCACTTAATATTAAATTCCTATATCTAGTGTATACTGTAGAGAGAGATCTAGACTGACTTTATGTGAAACTTTAAGGTAATAGAGTAGGATTGGAGATAGACTTTAAACTCTACAATCAGAATGTCTAGTTTCAACTCCTGTTTCTGATTGCTAGGTGGGTGACCTCGAACAAGTTACTTAATTTCACCTGTGAAATGAGAATAAGCGAATACTCACCTCATAAAGACTTTGTGGATTAATTGGGACAATGTATGGAAAACATTTAGCACTTGACATATAGTTGATGCTGAATAAATGTTAGCTCTTAGTTCAAGTTGCTGATAGGGAGGTGGGACAGGAGGGTGTGGGTGCAGAAACTATTTTTAAAATGGCTTATAGCATAGCTCATTGAAAAGGAGTTAAAACATGTGAAAAGAATAGACTCTGGACCCTCATTCCTGCCAGAATCTTTATGATTTGGAATGAAGATAAGATTGTATAAAATATTGACCTCTGTTTTGGAGATCTACCAGGTAAGACTTTGTGGCCTATTGATAAGTCACTAACTACAGGTTGAAAAATATGTTGCATATGATGAGAAACAGTAGATAACTTTCCGGGCAAGGGAGTGACAGAGTTATTTCTTTGCAAATTTTAGTTCAGTTTCTAAAGAAGGGTGGGGCGGTGTTGCTCCTGCTTTAAGCATAAATAAAAAATATCATGGGAACAATAGTGCAAAGTATCAAATCTATGCAAAGCATTATCTTTTTAAAACAGTAACAAGCAAATGACTACTTTCAACATCTCAGATATCTCTTCGCCCTGTGCTACATTTATCTTCCCCCTTCTCCCCTATTCTATGCTTCACTTGTTAAGGTTTCATGACTTTTACCTCAAAGTTCTTTTTCTTCATTTATGGATATCCCCTTCTCTTCCCCCAGTTAAACCAAAAAGGGTAAAATATAGCCATTTTTTTTTGAATAATGTCTTTACAGTATTTATCTTACTTATGACACCAGAGGCTATAGATTATAAAGTATTAGCTCTCCTTCTATAGATGTAACATAACCCAGAAGAGGAGAAAGGAAAGTCAGGTGACATACCAGATTGAGAGCAGCAGTGACAGTAGGAGCTGTGGCTTGGCACGTAAAGCCATATTCCACCCCTTATCTTCTTTCTTCCATGGTGGAAGAGGAGATAGCTGGGAAAGAAGACATATTTTATAGTCTGAGATGGCAGCAAGAATTAAAGATGAGAATGATGGCAGCATCCTTGATTCTTGGAGCTGCTGGTACTTTATGAATTGATTTAGCAACTATATGCCAAGTATTACACTAAATATTTTCCATACATAATCCCGGGTAATCCGCAAAGTCTTTATGAAGTGCTATTTTCTTATTTCCATTTTACAGATGAAGTTAAACAACTTATACAAGGGAGGTTTGTTTCTCTGATCCCTGTTTCAGTAGGTTAAGATGTCTATTTTATCAGCATTTTGTATAGCGCTTTAGCAAAGTGCTACACTTGATTGTCTTCTCTTTGCATATCTCACAAAAGTCTTAACTGTTTTGCTATTTCCTTCTTCCAAAATGACTCTGTATTTTTTTTTCTCTCATGGTAGAGCCAGAATTTCTAGTATGATTCTTGTACCTTAGGGTTTTAGGATTGACTGTTAACCTATCATCAGGAAACCCAAAGCAGGTCTTCCTGATTTAACATAATTAGATGATAACTTAACAGAGAAATTATTAGTATAAAATTCCCCTAAGCAAAAGAGAATGCAGCATATGCGAACTGACAGCTCTATCCTGTGAGATCCTGGAGGCACACCTGCACATCAGTTACACCTTTCAGAGATTCTCAAGGAATAAAAGACCATTATTACCTTGAGGTCCTTCCTCTTGGCTATTTCTTTCAAGGGAACATGGCATGTGATGAAAGAATAAGAGGAATATGAAAGTGGGGTTGTGATTTTTTGTGAGAACGGGAGAAGAGAGGTTGGGGTTTGGCTCTTTAATAAATCTGATGAAATTAAGCCTCGTCTTTCCACTACTCTCCATTCCTCTACTCTCTTGTTTCTTGCCAACGAGAAAAAGCTGTTCTAAGATTTTTTGGGACCCTTTAGGTTAGAAGGAAGTTCTAAGTTAGGAGAAAGTACTAAATTATTAAACAAACAAACAAACAAACAAACAACTCCCTAGAGATATAACATAACCCTGTAACCATGGAGTTCTAGGGCCTATATAATCTGAATCATCAAAGAAAATGTTGACGGTATCCCCTTCATGAGCAAGCTGTCTGAGGACTGTATGGAACCTTTTGGCAAAGTAACATATATGTATATCTAAAAGTAAATGACTAAATTTCTTTCAGAAACATTAAGAATGACTTCTGGGAGCCTTCTGTTTAGTTGTGTGAAGCAAACAAATCTCTTTGGTCTTTTCTCTTTTGACACCATCCTGCTTGCCTTATCCTCATCTGCATAACTCACTAAGATAATACATTTTTTCCATTAGTCGTTCTTTTAGTCTCCTTTCTAGAGTTAAGTCTGTCAGAATATCATTGAGGTCAGTGAACCATGAGTGTAGTTGCCTTTGCAAGGCATTTCTCTTTCTAGTAAAAGCAGCAAACACCTCCTAAGAATACTGCACAATCATTCCCGTCGTGTGATATGCTAATTCTCAAGAATGTTGCTAACAGTGCACTGTGTTTCATATGATTGAATTTAGAACTTTTCACTCAGTCGGTTGAAGGCTTCAAACTGGCAGTAATAACAGTCTTTTAAGTTTGGGCTTAAGTAGAGCAGTGATAAAATTCATATGGCAGGCGACAGTTCCTCATTCAAGTTCAAGAAGAGATCTCCGTCAGAGTAGAGTGGTTGAAAAACAAAAGGAAAGTCTCCCAGATGTTCACTTTTTAATAATATATCTTTCTTCCATATTTTAAATGAGAACAGAGCTCAGTCATTAAATGAGGATATAAATATTAATGTCATAATTGTTAAAATCTCAAAGAAGAGACCTCACACATTTATGTGATTTTTTTTTTTAACAGCCATCTTTTGTGTCCAAGTAAAATCAGGAAAGCTCCTCCATGCCTCTAGAGGTCTCACGACAGCTAGTTAGCTTTCAGTCTTGATTTCCTTTACTCTTGTCTTTTCTAGCAAGTCTCAGAGAGTTTAGTAAGAACTTAATCAGCATCATATTTGGCCACACGGAGTTAAAGAAAATGTAAATACCAGAAGTCCCAATAGTCTTTGTGGATATAATTTAAGGATACTAGACAACTTAATGCTATTCTGTACTTTCAGTATAGAATAGAATTTTTATCATTAGTGATGATAATTCTATCAGAACTTTCAGATAGCTCAGAGTTGCTGCTCTTCAATTTGAACATTTGTTGAATATTTTGAAAGAATAAAAGCTGCTCATTGTTCTATTGCCTGTGGTAACAGTATGAATAAGATTTACTTTGGGTGTATATTTTATATCTCCTTAGATCTAATATATTTGGGAGTTTATCTTTGGCTCACTGAAATGGGGCATTTTGATATATTTGTTGTAGAATATGTTATTTTGGCCAAAAAATCACTTCCTGGACCAACTATGCCAGCTTGTTGAGAATTATTCAGCAGATTTTATCCCAGGATAAAGAACTAATATTTTTTGAGAATTATTATGCATCAGGCATCATGCTGAGCTTTCTCCATGCAATATCTTAACCTTAGAATAACTCGATGAGTAAGGTGCTATTATCAATGACATTATTCAAATGAAGAAACCGGGTGAAGTTAAATATAGCTTATTCAAAGTAACAACTGTTAATGATTGTTAATGATAGAAGATTTGAACACCAGTTTTTGTGATTCTAAAGTCCATACTCATAATCACTATGCATTACAGTCATGGTACTTTGTGAATAGACATTTGCTTACTGTATTTTGTTTGATGTCTGTCCCTGCTCTAGCCTCAAATAGGGCCATGAGTCTCAGCAGTTGGCACAGTCCTTGGAATGGCACTTAGGTGTGATGGCACCTAGCAGCTATAACCATTCAAGACAACTCTTAGAAAGGGAATTAAAAACTCGTTCTATCCCTCTGTACCTATTTGGAGGAAGTCTGGACCCATGGGGGAGATTGAAGGAAACCGCTTTAAGAGGCTTGAGTTCAAAAAACAGACAGCTTTTCTAGTTTGGTATTGCCAAAAAGTTACTCATAATCTCTTCCTTCCCGCAAGTGAAATTTAAGTTCCAGGTAGTGATGTCTTGCTGGAGATTTTTCTCCACTGGCAACCCTATTACAAACCTCTTTGCCTTGATCATTCTGAGCTCTGTGAGTTCTGTTTCAGGAATTCTGCTTCTCTCACAAATCAGAATGATAATAGTTGCTTAGTAGCAACTGAAGAAACAAGACAGTAAATGCAGAAGAAATTCCATGGACTGGGGACGCAAAATCTTTTCCACCCTCGAAACATTTTTCATTATAGCAGAATCTATTCATTCCTTGTAGATATTGAGCTTCTCAAGCCCTTTCTGTTGAGTCTACTGAAGACTAATAACTTTAATTGACTAGCTCCAGGGCTAATGTCTCTGTCTTTTGTCACAGGAAATGATGACAGAGTAGTGCTTTTAAGTGGAGCTGTTATGAATTGAGTAGTAGGGAAAAGCGCTTCTCTAGAGTTACTTGCTTGCAACTGTGGAGATCCTCCCTTTCCAAGAGCTATCTATGCTTCTGGAAGGGAGCTATAAGTATACTAACAAGCCTTTTGAGTCTTATCTGCCCTTAGCAAAGAGAATGACCATATTGAAACAGGATTATCAACAAGAGGAAGGTGTCTTGAAAATGAGTCCCTGAAATAATCGGTAAGGATCATGTCAGTTCAAATTGAACAGGGCCCTCAATTGTGTGATGACCAGGCTACTTTGCACTGATTCTTTAAAAATTAATAGCGTCGACTTATGTATGACTTAAACTTATAAAACATTCTCTTGCTGGAAGGTTGATGCAGTGCATATTTTTTACTACACTAAAGTCTTCATAGAATGGCAGGATATTCTTGATTGATCAAAGGGACCATACTTAAATGACTTTTAAAATATATATAGGTTCCAGAAAGCAGAATGTAATATAAGTAATGGAGTAAACACTAGAGTCTGATCTTAGCCCTTTTATTAGCTGTATTATCTTTGAGAAGTTCACTTAACTTCTCTTAGTCTGTTTCCTCTGTAAAATGAAGGAGTTTAAGTAAATCTGTGTTTCCCAAACTGAAACTTAAAACAGATTACTAGAGGTGATTTTAGGTGGCATATGAGATAATTTCAGGCAATTTCCTGATAAAACATTAAAATAAACATTAAATCACAAAGTTGAGAAAGTGATTCCTTTTTCAGTCTTTCTGATTATGCCAAAAACAAAGTCTCAGTTTGGTATAAAGATATCTTTAATAGTTCTTTAATACTGGATAATTAGGGTTGGGGGTAGAGTGGGCTGGGGCATGTACTATGAATCTTTCATTCCTCAAGAGTTTCCATACAAAGAAAATAAATTCCGCTCCTGAGAAAGAAAAGATATGGAAGTGCTTTTTTGCTCTTTCTGTCTACCTCATTTCCCTTCCACTTGCAAGGAAAGTAGTGTGTTATACAACCGGTAAATTTGAGAGGAGGAACCAAACATGTGAGGCACAGCCCTTTCTGGCTTCTCTCGTGGTGTGGCCCATTCTCAGAAGACATGTCCCTCCTCCTCCACCTTGTAGTAGGCTTTGGTTGACAAACTCTACTTAAGAGGGTGAGAGGCCAAAAATAAAAAAAAAATAAAAAAAAAATTGCATTCTTCAATTCATCCTTATTGGCAATCCAGCTGATATTTTGATTGCCATTTTATTCCTCTCTGTTTCTCATTTAGTTTTAAACTCATAAGAGATATAAAGGAGAAAGCAATTATTAGCCCTTAAAATATCACCAGTAATCTCCTTTTTTAATAGAAATCTGGCTTGAACTCAGAGCCCTTTAATAGCAACATATCTATATAGAATTTAATAACATGGTTTTGTTTTCAGTGTAGTTATATTTATAGCTACCATCTATAAAATAAATTCGTTTAAGTTTTAAAAAGTGAATTCTTAAAACATTAAATAGTACAGATGGGACATGGATATGGTAACAATTATAAAGGTGGTATGTAAATAACTAAAGTTTAGAAAACACTGAATAAGATTATCTCTAGGATCTATTACGGATTTCAATTGTTTTGAATGTATATTCCAATTGGATAAAAAATGTGCGATAAACTAAGTAAAAGAAAGGACCTTCTAATTAGCATGTACTGTGTTATTTTCTTTCATTTCAAAACATATCATTATCGAGGAAGCTAAACTTTTATTCTATGCCAATTTTTTCTTTTTTAAATTTAAATATTCTTTTCTTAATATTTTACTAGGCAGTGAAGTATCGATATCTTTTTTTATGGCATGTTTGTTGCTGATTCTATTTTATTTTTCTTTCACTGAAAGCCGTCTAGTTCTGGGTGAGGTTTTTGTGAACAGGAACTATGTTATCACTGTATATTCCTCTTAGTACAGTACAGTATTTGGCACATAGTAATATTCAATAAATAGCTGAACAAATGAATGAATGAATGAATGACAAAGAATCAACAACAATAAACTGAGTTCTCTGTCTTGAAGGTATAGGTGTAGTTTCCATTTCTTTCTGAAAGTTGTCACTAGGGCTAGCTTGTAAGGAAGATGATGCCTTGGGTCAATTAGAGGGTAACACTTTCATGTAAGTATAATTTGGAATTAGTTACATGGAACATTAGAAGAACCTTGTTAGGAAGAAATTGCAAAAGGAAGGTAGCCGTACTAATTTTGCCTTTGTTTATGGTAATGTATGAAAGACTAGGGTCTTCTTTTCTTTCTCTCTTTGTTTATAAAAAAGAACTAACTTTCTCCCTTCCTTTTTTTCTCTCTGATTCATGTGCTACTTCTCTTATCATCTCCACATTAGGGAAAGCACCCCAGTTTTCCCAGCCCGAGGGAGACTTTAGAGTTTAATTTAAAATGTACCTCACTTTTTCCTCAAAGACTCTGAATTACAGTTTCTCATCTGATAAAGGTGCCCAGCTCTTTCTTAACTGGCACCCTAGATGAACTGCAATACTGGTGGTAAGTTTT
The DNA here is from genome assembly GCF_000151845.1 of Pteropus vampyrus. Classification (NCBI taxonomy): domain Eukaryota; kingdom Metazoa; phylum Chordata; class Mammalia; order Chiroptera; family Pteropodidae; genus Pteropus; species Pteropus vampyrus. The sequence goes on along the minus strand of NW_011888796.1, from coordinate 3,367,055 downwards.
TTTATTGCCACTTATTCATGCACCAAATTTTATGTTTCAAGGACTGTCTACTAAGAATCCTGAAATGAGTTTTACATAACAGAAAGAATATTAACCAGATGTTTTTAATTTTTAGTTATACCAACTGACTTTATGATAACCATGCAGTTTGTTTGAGTGATTATATTCTCAGATTGTATAATTTATTTCAAAACATTTTGCATATGTGCAAAAAAACAGAACTTGAGGATTGTGTTTTATTTTGGTGAATACATTTTAAATAAATCCTATGTTTATTCTTTATAAGCACATTTTTTTCTTTAATGGTCCAGTGATTAACTGTGATTCTAATTTATTATGCACAATGACAGCATCTTAACTAGAGTTATTTTGTATGTACAGGTTAATATTTTCTGTTACTTAAAATTTAATTCAGTACATTTTATATTTATGAAATCTCTCGGCTTGCTATCTTTGTGTCTTCTAGTTTTAATATGTGGTCTTTAATATGTAAACATTAGGGATGCTGGCTATCACATTTTGGTTTGTTTTTATTATCTTATGTAATTGATTGAATAGTAACATTAATGATATATAGAAGTTGGATTCTGAAAGTAATCATCATCTACAAAAATTAGCATCTAATTTCTGTTCTAACTTTAAATTAATTTCCAGCGAAACACAGATTCTATTATCATAATTGTGAATATAATGGGCCTACTTTGGCCAAGAAAAAAGGACTTTAGAATTATCTAATTTTTTTTCTTCAAAAGATACAGATACTTAGCTTATAATCTTTAGGTATCTCTAGAGTCATTTGCTCTGTCATAAAAGTAATACAAGAGCCATTTGCTGTAATGACAAGCTGAAAGTTTTGAGAACACTTTATTGTCTAATGAAAAAAACAACAATTACAAAACAGAACTTTGCCTAGCTGGCTGTGTTAACTGGCAATATGATTATTCTCTGATTAGATACTTTTAGTGGTAGATACCATCCTTATCCAGGGTATGATGTGTTGATTGGCATCATATTATGATAGAAAAAGGCTATTGAGAGGCACACCAACCTGAATGTGAAATTCAGCTCTGCCACTTTTGTGCTAACTCCTTGGGCAAGTTACTAAACTTGCTGTGTAAAGTGAAAATTATAATACTTCTTTAGAGTTGCTATGAGGATGAAAGCACACAGAGTGAGTTCTCATTCAATGGTAGTTGTACAAGGAATACAGTTTGATGATGATGATGTTTTGATATTCTCTCAGGTGAAATAAAAGACAAAAATGTTCAGGTGGTCGAGCTCCCCATTGTAGACAGTCTTCATCCTCGTCCTCCATATTTACCCCTGGCTGTACCAGAAGACCTTGCAGATCGACTTGTTCGAGTCCATGGAGATCCTGCAGTGTGGTGGGTGTCTCAGTTTGTCAAATACTTGATCCGCCCACAACCGTGGCTGGAAAAGGAAATAGAAGAGGCCACCAAGAAGCTTGGCTTCAAACATCCAGTTATTGGGTAAGAATCTGATTTGTTCCTCCCAAAGTGATATGTAGCAGGGATATATACTTATACAATATATACCGTGAGCTTTACAATATATAGTTTAATTTTCATAGCTTCACCCAAAATCTGAGCATCTAGAGTTCACTTTAGGCCACAGGGAGACCATTCTTCCTTTGTTCGCTTAGAATAGCTGAGTCACCATACTTTATTCAATTTATTTATTCATTATTTTATTTATTCATTCAACAAATATATTAAGCTCATATTTCTGAAATTAGCTGTCTCTCCTGGGGAAACCAGCAAAATTTTATTTTATTGGATATTATATATGACTCCTGCCTTACTGTAGCAGGGCCTTGAGATATAGCTGTCACATTTATACCTTTTTAATTGCATCTTATTCTTAGGCTTCATTAAATTGCCACTGGTGATTACTTTGCTTTCTGGATATTGTATTTTCTTTTCTGTTTTGGAAGCTATTTTGAGAATGAGACTATCATTTGTATTGTAACATAATGTTAAAATTATTATTTAGAATGATCTCTTGGCCTACTTGTGAGTTACAATATACATGTGTATTTAGTTTCATGCTTATGTTAAGGGAGATATATGTCAGGAAATTCTGAGAATAAGAAAAATCTAAAAGAGCATATTTACTCACAAGCATGTGCTCCTCTACACATACATAAAAAGTTATGGAAGAGTAGTTTTCCCAGGTCCTGATGCCAGATTTCACACTATGGGAAATATTCATTGCCTAATGGAAAGAATACTGGACTAAGAGGTAAGAGATTTGGGTAACATTCCTGGCTTTTTCCTAATTCTGGCCAACTTAATAATAGTATTGGGTTTTGATTTTTCCATCTGTAAAGTAGGGTATGTAATACCTGCCCTAAAAATGATGATGTATAATATAAGGATTAAAAGAAGATTTCAGTTCTGTGAGAAAAAATGCACTGTAAAATATAACCTTTCAGAGAGACTGATGCTTAAATAATTTCTGAAAATATGCTTGTAGACCAGACTATGGCATTCTGTGGCTTATCCTGTTTGTGATAAAGTCAGCTATTGATTAATATTGACACATGTGTTGATTCATTCACTTATTTGCAGAACATTTATTGAATACCTGCTACTGTGGGGGACAGAGATTAATTTTTTTAAATGGCTTCTTCCGGCTCATTGCAGTCTATGAGATGCGAGACTTACACAACTAACATTATGTGGGTAGAATGCGATAAATACCCTAAGGAAAGCATAAAAAATATTATGAGCAGTCAGTGAAGGAGAAATGTACTTCCATCTGGATCAGGAAAGGCTTCATAGTACATTGTTTGAACAGGATTTTGAAAGATGGAGAAAAATAACAGTATAATAGTTAAATTACCAAAATACCTTCAAGTACATTATCTCATCAATATTGAAACCCAGTCCTCTGAAGTGGGCAGAGAGAATTATTTTACAAGTGAGGAAAGAAAATGTCTGCCCAAAGTTCCAGAACCTTCTTAACTCTGGCTTTCCTGTAGTTTTACATATCAGAAAGCAACCCTTATTAATTTTCCTTGGACCATCCACCATACTGAGAATTGGCCAATACAGAAAATTGAAATACCATATACAACTCAGTTATTTGCACATTAGGCAGTGTACTGTAACAAAAGAAGGGTGCACTGGGATTCAGAAATCTGGGGGTCCCATCTAGCTTTCATCACTAACAATTTACCTGACTTGATCATTCTGGGCCTTCATTAATTGCCACCCTTTCTTCATTTTTTAAATTAAAACTATTTTTAGAAACTAGATGAGGGGGAGTATATAAGGTTTCTGCTAACAATACTAAAGAATTAGATTTTTGCATCTACTCATCATTCATTCACTCTTTTATTTTATTATGTTTGGTGCAATGGGAATAAATAAAATCAGATTCCTTGCCCTTGAAGAGTTTGATATCTAATAGTGAAAATCAGTTAGCTACATGATTTTTACTTTTGTAAAGATTGGGTTGAAATGTGTATGAGAGAAACCAACCTCCCTTTACCTTATGTTGTCTTTTTATTGTCTTCAGAAGCATCAGTTTCCTTAACTGTCAGATGAAAGAGTTACATTAAATTAAATGACTTCTAACATCCTTCGCAGGTCTAACATTCTGATTCTTCCATAGAGATTTTATTAAGGTCCTCTGTCAAATTATTAATCCAGACCTAATTTCAGGAGTACTTGGAGGATTGAGAAAATTGCTTAGTAATACTCTGCCATTGTCTCAAATGCTCTTCTTCCTTTTATTCTTCTTTCTATTATTATAGCTCTTCTTCGATTTTATTTTTATTTTCATCTCTCCCACCCCACTTCTTCCTTTGCATGTTAGTCTTCCTATGTATAGAAGTTATTGACCCCTATTTGAAAAGCTAGAGCTAAAGAAAGTACGTGGTAAAATCAGAATATCAGATAGTATTTCTTCTCATGAAAATTTTCATTAAAATAAAGTGTAATTGTTATTTTTGTCCCTCTTTATCTCTGTGGAGCACAGTGAACAATTCTGATTTTCTGAGAGAAGCAGTGCTTGAGAAGTGTGTGGGGAGGAAAAGATGATAGACGTATTCGTGTAATAGTATTCACATGTGGACTTTAGTCTGGAATGCAAAGGAAAGACTAGTCATGAAGATGTCAGAGTGACTTCACTGAAAGCAACTCCTCACTCCAGATTCATAATAAAAAGCTGGCTTTTGCTTGACCTAAAGGGACAAATCTACCTTTTTCCATTTTCAACATATGAATAGTAGTTTAGTAATTTGGGGAGGAGGGTATACAGAAATGGCAAATCTTTTACTTTTGTAAAGATTGGGTTGAAATGTGTATGAGAGAATGGAGAGTTTTAATTTATGAAAACAAACTATAATTATAATTATTTTTGTTTTCATTAAATTACTTCAGAAGCCCTGAGATGGGAGGAGAATACTTTGAAAGTCAATGCCTTATTCAGTACAGGACAGTGTAAATCTCTGTCCTCAATTTTACAGTTTTGGAGCTTTTCTTAAATAGGACAGATGAAATCTTTATCTGCTTGTGTTTGATAGAGTGAAAAACAGAGAAAAGGAATTCATTATGCATACAACAAAAGGGCTGGAATGGCTCCATGGACTTAAAGATAGTAAGAACCCTTAAAAGGTTTGCCTGCTTGATTGTGTTATAGGAAGAATCCATGCAGGTTTGTGTTTTCCTTGGGCAGCTTTTAATTCTAACAGTTGGCAGTTACTGTGGCTATACAGCGTAAAATGAAGAAAAAGAAAACTTGGCATTAAAATGTTACAAACAATATATTCAATGTTCTATAATAACAACTGTGAATCTTGGTATCAAAAATATATCCAGTCTGTTCTGGAACACTGGTTGGAATTTTGCTGCCTAGTATAGAGCATAACTCTGGAATCTCCCACTTATTCCTGATATGCCAGTTACTTTCTCTATAAGAAAGCATTCTTCACAGGCTTTACTTATTTTTTCATTTTTCTTGTATTGTGTTAATATGCCAATGTATTTAGAATATATGTGTTTGAATTCTTAAACAATTTGTTTTATTTTTTTAATGGTGAAAATGAAAGAAAAATTGGTTTAAAATGTACTAAATGCCACCATGAATAGGGGTATAAAGTTGAGTACCCTAAGAGCACTCAGTGGATCAGAGCATTATCATCAGAATCTGACGCTCTCCCTCTGCCCCCTAGAGTCCATGTGAGACGCACAGACAAAGTGGGAACAGAAGCGGCCTTCCATCCCATTGAGGAATACATGGTGCACGTTGAGGAACATTTTCAGCTTCTTGCTCGCAGAATGCAAGTGGATAAAAAAAGAGTATATTTGGCTACAGATGACCCTTCTTTATTAAAAGAGGCAAAAACAAAGTAAGTTAGATGAACTAGTGATTCTAGAGTGGGACTCTATTTGAAAGGAATCCTTAATTCCTAGGCCTGTGATTCTTGTTATAATATTATTACTATCGAGGTTTTTAAATTCAAACAACTGTGTAACTTGTTAATATAATCAAAGCATATGTGAGGTGCTGACAAGGTGCAGATTTCATTTTGAGGGCTTTTTTCCTGGTTTGTAGGCAGCGGCCATCTCACTGTGTACTCACATGACCTCTTTGTGTGCTTAAAAGAGAGAGCAAGCTTTCTTGTGTCTCTTCTTGTAAAGGCACTAATTCCATTATGAGGGCCCCGCTCCTCATGCCTTTATTCAACCCTAAATACCTCCAAAAGACCCTATCTCCAAATACCATCCTATTTAGAGGGCTTAAACAGAGCAGGAACACACATTCAGTCCATAACACTAACCACTGGACAGGACTGTTAGCAATAAAACTTAGCAGGTGCTTGCCCTTGCTTACCTATGGGAAGCTGAAAATATATGTAAAATAGAAGTTTTCATCTTATTAAAAATTCTGGAATTTGGAAGTTATGTTAAATAAAGGTACAGAATCAGAAGATGAGTTTTGTAAGTGCAGAAAAAGGAATACTAGTATGTATTGAACAATAATCATCATTTACTGAGCTTGCCCATATTTCAGGCACAGTGCTAGGTGCTGGGGATTCCATGATGAGCAAGACACTCTCTGTTCTCAAGGAATTCCAGTCTATCAAGGGAACAGATAGTTACTCTACAGTATGAGTAGTGCTACTATAGAGTTAATATTGGGTGTTATGAAAACACATAAAGCAGCAATCCTAATTGGGAATTTATCATAGGATCTGGATGAACTTAGAGTTGGCCTATATTTACCATCAATAAATAAAGGCTGTATAAATATATGTAAAAGTAGAGAATGAGTGAGAAGAATAATGTAGTCTTCGCTCTGCTCAGATATCATCTATTCCAGAAATCATCCCCAAATGCTCGACTAAGTGTCCCTCCTTGGTGTATTCCTGTTAGTGTGTAGCACTTGCTTACTTCTGTCCCTTTCACTAAATTGTAAATACTTTAGACAACAGTACCTAGCTCTTGTAACTAGTGCCCAGTAAATATTGAATTATGTTTATTTGAATCCTATCAATTTGAAAGCATTTATTAGCAGTTAATCATTGAGCTATTTGACTATTTAATTTATTTCTTGGTCCCTTTTTTATGTCACAAATGGGAAGAAAAACAAATTTAGAATGAGAACTATAATGCAGGTGTTTATCCAATTCACTGGATAATAATTTAAATCTTATTTCTACCTCCTAAGATTCAAATTAGCCTGATATATAAATTGCTTTTTCCCTTAAGTCTCTGTTGAGTATAGACACACACACATACACACACACTATAAGCAAAGGGCCAAGAAATTCATCAGCCAAGAATAAACCAAGTTATGTAGTTATAATTCTTATATAAGAGTCAGGGGTTAAATGAACATTTGGTCACAAAACACAATAAAAATTTTCACAAATACTTTTCCAATTCGATATCCAAACCTATTAAAGAGAAACAAAGTAGAAATTGTTGACCATTCTCCTTTCTTTTAAAATACCAAAGTGAATTTGTAGCTTGGTTAAAAAAATATGAAAACTTTAATTTTATCGACTCTCATTTGTTCTTGAATGCCTCACAAGCTTTTTTCCTATTTAATTAGCAAAATAATTTATACTCTAGAAAATATATAAGTTAGTAAGAATACAAGCAAGGAAAAAATATTACTCATAATCCTATTACTCAGTGGCAACAACTGTCTAAATTTTGACATATCCCCTTCAGTCACTTAGTTATACATATTAGTAGTTGATCGTATTCTACATAACTTGAACTTTTTTGCTTAATAGAACAATAGATACATTTTCCCAGGTCACTAAAAAAACATTTTAAACATCTTTTTTAATGACTACGTATCCACTATATGGATATGCCATTGCTTATTTGATCATTCTCCTAATATTGGATAGTTGGATTATTTAATTTTTTACTCTTACAAATAATGCTATGATGTGTGCCTAAAATTATCCACATTATTTTCTTAAGCTAGATTTCTAGACTTGGAAGTATTTAGATAAAAGTATATGAGGTTCTTACAACTTTGAGCCATAAAACAGCATTATATATTTATACCAAGCAACCCTTGTAGTACAGTTGGCAGCACTGGATTACAGGAGTTGTAAAACTTGAATTTCTTTTTTTGTGGTCAGCAGCTGGTAACTCCTCTCCTCATGGTAGTTCAGCAGCAGTTTCCTCCATATTCTTTTATAAATGTGGCATTTTATGCATATTTTTCCACTTTGGAAATCCTTTAATTTTCTAAGTCATGAAGAAGACTATCTCTCTCCCTCAGTCTGGAGAAAGATTTCAGAAAAGAAGAATTTGATGTTAGTTTATAATTTCAAGTTAGTCCTTTGTGGGTGATATAAAAATACAGTTTTATAAGATGGAAGAAGAAAAAAAAATTTTATCATTACCAATCTCTTTAACTTCACAGTGGAAGAATTCCTCTGTTAACATACTTATGGGCAAAAGACAAGAAAAAAGTATGCTTGTACAGGAAGTTCCATGCTCATTACTGGAGATGCAAAATCTCCCTCTCTCATTATTCACATTGTTTCAGTTTGTTTTTTTCCACTTTCAATGTCCTTCTTCAAGAGTCTTCTGCATACAGAGATAAGGCCTGAGGAACTCAAGTGCTCTGATGGTGTAGTTCCAGGGAGGGGCTTTTAAGTTAAGAAGGACATTAATGTTAGTGCCCCTTCTCAGCAAAAGGATCATTCTTCTTTGTTTCACTGAAGCACCCAACCCTTGCTGACAAAGTCTGTCTTTATTCAAGGATAAAACCTTGAATAAAGGTATATTTTAGCAATTCCCCCTCTCCTTCACCCTCCAGCCTTTTCATATGTATTTATTGCTGTTTCTGGCCCCTGCCTGTGTATGCAACGTTGCAGGAATCACGTTAAAAGTCTTTTAGGTTGTTTTCTTTCTAGAATAAATGTGACATTTCCTTCATGTCCCTAATTCAGAGCTGAGGAGGGCAAAATGTCAAAAATAATGAGGCCAAATGGATCTGAACACTGAATACCAGTCTGAAACAGTGCTCAGAGAGTTTGCCTTCACACTCATTATTAGAGGCAATGAGAAAAAATCCATGGTGACTATGAAATCTGAAGCAGCTGTTAGGGGATTAGGAAAAAATCCCAGACACAGGTAGCATGTATTTATTCACATAGCATTGTGATGCAAAGAAAAATAAGATATAGTCCCAATTTGAGTGGAATGCCATGTGAGAAACAGACATGTAAACTAACTCTTAATGTTTCAGGGTTTATAAATAGGAACTATTGTTCTTCTGGCAAATATTTATTGATCCTCTATTGTATTCCAGATTCTTTTCTAGGTGCTGATAATAATAGAGTGAACAAAGAAGATGAAATGCCTCTCTTCAGTTAGGGATGATGGAGGTCGGGAATGCATGTAGGCAGTAAATAAACAGTAAATATGTATTATGTCAAATGATAATAAGATAAGGGCCATGCAGAAAAATTAAGCAGGTAAAAAGATAGAAGTTACCAAAGTCCTCACTAACCAGGCTGTATTTGATCAGCGACCCAAAGGAAGTAAGGAATAAAACAAGATGGCTGTCTGGGAGAAAAATATTTAACAACCACAGCCAGTATTTCTTGAGCATTTACTACATGTCAGATGCTCTTCTGAGCACTTTACATTACTTAATGTATTTAATTCTTGCAAAATTATATAAAGTAGGTACAATGATTATCTCCTTTTCACATAACTTCCCAAAGTTTGCAACTTAATTCCGAAGCTCTACGTCACGCACTGAGAAAATTTATTCACTCTCTACTAGAGTGTAATTAAACCTCTAATTCAGAGTACAATCATTTGAACATGGTGGACTTTTTAAAGACATCTTGTTTTAGTATTTTTTAAATATTCTATCTCAAGACTACAAAAATGTTAATTGTTGGACATCTACGAGAAATTTGCTTTCATAAATGTATTAGAATGGTTTTCCATTACTGTTATTGGTTAAGGTGGTGCTTCAAGGATGGCGGTTAGGGAAGGTGTCTGAATTATGGTGAATTCTGAATTAAAAATTTTAATTAAGTTTAATCATGATATTTATATTCTAAAGGAAAGCTCAGTGAGCAAATGAAAGCAGCTCGACCTCTTAGAGGTCACTCATTATAAAGAAAATAAGAAGCCTTCTGTTTTCAACTCTTTTATGAATGAGGAAGGGACCTTTGATGCATCTATGTGTATTTTATGTGACATGTCCATAACATTTAACATACAAGGCACTCCAGAATGGTTTCTTCCCCACTGATAGATTCAGAGATGCTTCATTGACTATTCTCTTCAATGCCATAATATTAAAGCTCTCTTTACTGTTAGAGAGGTGCTCTTGGTCACAAGAGCAGGTCTGCCTCCTGCTGATGGGGTACTGCTTCTTGGTGGAATACTGTGATTTCAGTGACTATGTATAAATTTCTTTTCTTTAGGTATCCCAATTATGAATTTATTAGTGATAATTCTATCTCTTGGTCAGCTGGACTACACAATCGATACACGGAAAATTCACTTCGGGGTGTGATTCTGGATATACACTTTCTCTCCCAGGCAGACTTCCTAGTGTGTACTTTTTCATCCCAGGTAAGTGATAGTAGAGTATTTTTAAGTGGCCAATACCTTTTGGTCATACTGAGGTCTGGAAGTTCTTGGTTTATTTTTGTATTTATTTTTAATGTTAGTTATCATGACTCAGGTGCAATTTTCCTAATATTTGGGAATGATCCCTTTTGTGAAAGCATGAGAAGATTCCCCCAAGATAGCTACTTATGTGCACTGAATATTTAGTTGTTTACAAGTAATGGTTCAATACATCTCCACTGAAGCCAGCTCCTGGGGTTGTTTAAAGTACTTGGCTTGTTCACAGCATTTAACAGAAACAGCAAGTAATTAAGCTTACTTAATACTTTCTGATTTTTGCATACAATCAGTATGTAACCAGAATCCATCCATTTCTACACATCAATGCACTGATACTGAGAGGCTTAAATGCCCAGCATTTTGTTTTACTTGATTGCTTTATAGAAAATAAGAAAGAATAAATATAATTCCTCAAGTCCTATTACATTTCTAGCAAGCAAGAAACTGTACATTAAATTTAAGCAATACCATATTACAATTATTCTTTGAGTTTAATTCTTGCAGATAATTACATGTTATGGGTTTGGTGTATGTATTTTTATGAGTAGTACAATCAGCCTTATATTCCCAGTGGAATATCAGCATAGCAATGTTTACTGTGGATATTATTCTGCTCCTTCATTTATGTGCATATTATTGGTTAGTTCATTCAGTAATTTGTTAAATTTTGTGTGCTCAGAATTATACCAGATGCAGAAGGGATTTCAAAGGAGATGAAGATACAGATCTTGCCTTGGTCCAGAATCTAGTGAGAAAAATACTCATGAAATAACTAGAGAACAATTACCAAGAAATATAAATCACATAAGAATGATATATGCCTAAAAGCTTAGAAGAAGTAGAGAAAAGAAAATGTGAGTAGGAAAGCCACATCATTTTCATGGGAATATGCTTCAGAGAATATAAAAAAAAAATGGACAGTTTTCTATAATGTGACAGTGCACATTGTCACAATAGGATGGTGATATGATTTTTGAAAGGATACCTACCCCAGCAAAGCCTATACGAGTTTCTTCAGTATGGAGTAAGAAAACAACTCACTACCCAAAAAGAGAGCTACACAGATCAGGAGTCACATAGGCAGCAATCCTAGTTAGATGGGAAAATTTCATTGGCCTTCAAGTTCCCATGAAGGCATCCACCGCTGATGTTTCTCCTTAATTGGGGTGACGAGCCTGTCTTTGAGAAGCTCCCTTTACCATTTTCAAGGGTCAGGTTGTGGGGGAGGGGTAATAACTACTTGGTCTCTATCAACTGTTTTAACAATCTGGCTATGTGCCTACCTGATGCATATAACAGGTGCATATAACTAGTAACAACCTCCACACATTTTTGAATGCTTGTTAGAATAAGTAAATCAAGAGTCACTTTCCCAGATATGCCACCTCTTCTGTAGGCCCAGACTTTAGGCTTGTCTAAAGTCTATTCCTCTATTCCTCTAGTCAAAGAAGATTTCTTGTCTTTAAAATTTAATAGTTTTAATTAAAATATTGCCAATATTGGCATTTGGGGCCAGATAAATTGTTATGAGGCACTGTCCTGTGCATTGTAGGATACTTAGCAGCATCCCTGGCTAATAGCATCCTCACCTAAAGTTCTGACAACCCAAAATGTCTCCAGACATTATCAAATATCTGGGGTGATGGAGGGCAGGGGCAAAATCGGCCTTGTTGAGAAACATCGCTCTAGTTATAAGCCTTAAAATTAAATAAATATATACATGTTGGAACATTTACCAACCTTACAGGTAGGTAGGCACTGAGACTTACAGGAATGTGTTCTATGCTTTGTTTTCCTTCTTCCAGCATTAAAGTCACCATAGGACAAAATTACTTTCTTTTAATTCTTTTTTTTCCCCCTATGATGCTTTCTATTGTCGAATTCCAAATTCACACTCAACACAACAGGCCTCACTACACTTTGAATCAGATTTTAGAAAATGCAGAGGGGAAAACCAGAAGGTACATTCATTTTATTCCAGACAGGTGGCTCTGGATAGGAATTTTCATTGAGGTATGGCTCATGAAACAACAATAGATACTGTTTTCTCATTGAATAGCAAAACAAAGGAGTTTACAGGAAAAGTGCACAGATATCCCATCATCATCCATTGAGACAAGAACCCACTTCTAACTTTTCACACTGGGAGACCCTCCCGGCCCTGTCTGTTCTGACAAAAAAGTAAGATCCCATCTGCTCTGAGAAAGCTTTGGAGGCTCAAGTAAACTCAGCTGGTTGCTCCTCGGGGATAAAATTCAGACTAATGGACTTCACACTCTTTTTAATTTTTTTTAATAGTCATATCTGTATTTTATCCTTTGTCAGAATTTTTATTCTTTGCTATTACTGTGTGCCTAGTGGTGTTCTAAGAATA
>NW_011888796.1:3340273-3353649 GCF_000151845.1 Pteropus vampyrus | reverse complement strand
TGTTCTGACAAAAAAGTAAGATCCCATCTGCTCTGAGAAAGCTTTGGAGGCTCAAGTAAACTCAGCTGGTTGCTCCTCGGGGATAAAATTCAGACAAATGGACTTCACACTCTTTTTAATTTTTTTTAATACAGTCATATCTGTATTTTATCCTTTGTCAGAATTTTTATTCTTTGCTATTACTGTGTGCCTCGTGGTGTTCTAAGAATACTATAGTGCCATGTCAACACAGAATGAAATAAAACATATAACATGTGGCCAGCCACTGCTTCTTAAACTAAAGAGTTTGCCCCTCTCAGTCATGCCACCTCTCAAGTGTCAAATCTGAGTTTAACATCAGCTGAAAGCCTTCATTTACCTGCCACATTATTTGGATTTGTAAAGCCCAGAAAGGAAGATTAAATGCAAACATCAACATTATAGTAACCTTTCTAGCTTTTTGCAATAAATTGCCCCATTTTCATATAGAGAAAATTTGGTACTCAGAATATTATATATGGATCTTAAGGATTAAATATTCCCTGTGGACTTACATCTCCACTACTAAGTTAGTATTATGCATGGAGCTGTATTCATTCAACAGATACTTACTGAGTGCCTATTATGTGGCAGACACTGTTCTAAGTATTTATCCTAAGGCAGTTTAATGTATGGTTGATAGCCAGAAAGAGTGTTAATTGTAGCTCTGCCATTACTAGCTCATTTTTTTCATTTAAAAAATTTTTTGGAAATTTATTTAATCTTTCTGTGGCTTGTTTCTTCGACTATAAAATGTGAATAATAATAATAACCACCTCATAGTGTTCTTATGAGTTTTTGAGTCTGAAGAGAGAGCACACGCAAGTGCACTATTAGAACAGTGCCTGTACCATTATCAGTGCTCATTAAGCTCAGCTGCTATCATTATCCTCATTATGAGAAGGATAAAGGGCTTTACACAGGTTCACCTCAGTGTCTGAAATTTCTACAATTTGTTATTTCTTTGGCTTAAGAAAATACATGTGTTATCCAGCAGACTAACACATCAATAACTATTGATATCAAAATGTAAACTGATAATTAGGAATATTCCCCCAAAAGGAGGTCTCTAAGAGTGTGGGACTGAGGGTAATGTTTTCTTTATGAGAATGAGATATTTAATAGTGGAGAGAAGGAAACACATTAGAGTTTATTGCCACAGTGGATGTTGTGGTCACCCCAAGGGCAATACAAGGTCATGCATTTCTGGCTAGGGATAATTGAAGAGTGGGTCGAGGGGCCCTAAAAAGAAGACTCTCAGGTTTGTCTGAGGCTGGCCTTGGCCTCATATTTTATCTTTCTGGTGTTAACAATCCAAACATGGGGAACAGGGTCTACAAGAGAAAATATGCTTTGCAGTTAACTAGCACACACAGACTGCCTGGGTTCAAAACCTGCACCTTGGGTTCAAAACCTACAAACTTGAATGCAAATTCCTTAACTGACCTTTGATATCTGTAAAATGGCCATAATAGAATTATATGGTTCTACTGAGAGGATTCAATTAGATAATACCTAAAAACAATATCTGACAGCAAAAATTCAATAAATATTAGCCTCTATCATTTTTATTAGACTTCACTATTATTGGAGTGCTTTTTAATTATTTAGTTTCTTCCTTTCCAGAGTCTCTACTTGGTTTTGTTTGCAGCCTTTGGCTGAATTTAAAGTTCAAGTTCCAAATCTTTTTGAGCCTCATTTTGTTATAATCTCAGTGTTCTACCAGTTATTTTAATTGTACCATGACATTCCTATTATGAAATTAGTTTGTTGATGAAGTAGCAAACTTGAATGCAAAGTCATTATCTTGGTTCTTATATCTAGTTGAAATTCTAGCACTAGAATTTGGATAGATCATTTAATCTCCTTGTATTTTAGTCCCTATTTTCAAAATTAAAAACACTCTCTGAACCTCATTTTTATATTATATACAGCCTTTGAAAAGCACCCCTCAAGTTCCTAAAATTCAGATTCTTTAAGAAGTTAAGATGCTGATTAAGATGCAGATTCCATTTGCTTATAACAGTTAGGAATGAGCATCTCCATTCAGTTTTTGACTTCATGGATGCCAAAATTTTAAAGGATTTCTGGGTAATCCTAAATTGCTCCGAGCAGATTAACACTTAGTATTAGTAGTATCATTTTAAATAAATGCAAGCATATTGGTATAAGAGCAATAAAACTTCCTTAACTGAGATAACCACAACTGGAAATTTAGGAAAATGCGACCTGAGTTGAGTTCTCTGTTCACAATGTATAATGGAAGGATTTTCTAAGCAAAATTATAATATTCCCTCATCTTTCTTCACTTCTTAGAAAAGTTTCTGAAACCCATATATGCTATAATGAATGTATTTATTAATTGCTTAAAATGTTATTCTTCCATGGAGATAGTTACAGTCTAACTTTATCACCAAGCATTAAGCCCAAAGAGTGAAGCTCAGATTGTAGAATTTCAGCTGCCTCCCAGTGGGCATGGTAGGTATTCTTTGAACAGTGGAATCTTTTAAGTAGCCTTAAATGCATCAGGTAGATGCATCTTCCCCAAAGCTTAGTCCATCTATTTCAGTCCTAGAATGCTACTATCTACATAGCACACTTAAAACTCTTTAGAATAGAAATGGCAGATATGTTTTAGCTCACTTGCCATTGCTAATTGATTGTCAGTAATTACATGAATTTCTGTTGAGAATAGTTCTGAGACCGAGACCACATTAGCAGGAACGAGTATGTGATTGATTAACACTGGATGAAGGTGAGGGAGCAGCAGCATCTTTATAGAGTATAATCCTAATTCTGAACCTTCGATTCTTCAAAAGCACAAACTATGCCCTACTTCTTTTGTACCTCCAGTGCCAAACATGGAGCACTGTGTGGCTCTCAATAAGTGTTTATTAAAATTAATTGATTCATATTCTTAAAGTACTTTGCACTGTATACATTTATTTTCTCCCAGAGACCTTAGTTATAATAATCTTGTATGCTAAAAAAAAAAAAAAAAAAAGATACAAGCACAGAGATGAAGAATGATTTATACCATCATCTGAGAGACAATAGACTGAAAACTTGTGACACAAATCCACTATTTCTCATTCTCTCAGTCCTAGTCCCCATCTAGTTCTAGCCTCTGGCCAAGGGCTTTCAGATTGAAGGAGATCTTACTTATACCAACAATTTTTTTTTTTAATTCTTTCCCAAGGTCTGTCGAGTTGCTTATGAAATCATGCAAACACTGCATCCTGATGCCTCTGCAAACTTCCATTCTTTGGATGACATCTACTATTTTGGGGGCCAGAATGCCCACAACCAGATCGCCATTTATCCTCACCAACCTCGAACTGCGGACGAAATCCCTATGGAACCTGGAGATATCATTGGTGTGGCTGGAAATCACTGGGATGGCTATTCTAAAGGTGTCAACAGAAAACTGGGAAGGACGGGCCTGTATCCCTCCTATAAAGTCCGAGAGAAGATAGAAACGGTCAAGTATCCCACATATCCCGAGGCTGAGAAATAAAGCTTAAGATGGAAGAGAAGGACAACTAAACTCAGTTCAAACCATTTGAGCCAAACAGTAGATGAAGAAGGCCCTGACCAAACAACACATGGTTAAATGACTAGATACCTTCAAAACCAGGAGCAACTGGGAACTGACAGAGGCTTCGTTGGTGGAATTCATCTTTAACAAGGGCCACAATGCCCTCAAACTCATGCACAGTTCAATAATGTACTCACATATAACATGCAAACCGGTTTTCTACTTTGCCCCTTCTTTCAGATTATGTCCTCATGAAAAAACACTGCCACATTGTGTAATTTAAGTGACACAGACATTTTGTGTGAGACTTCAAACATGGTGCCTATATCTGAGAGACCTCTGTGACCTAAGGAGAAAACCTGAATAGCTCCCTACTGTGGGGAGGTTGATTCTTAGCCAGTGGTGATATTGTAACTGCTGGATTCACTCCGGTGAGCAGATTCAGAATGAGAATGGATGTTTTTGTCAGGAATTTTTTTATTTTAAGTAATTGCATCAGTTCATCCATTTCATCATTAATAAGTGAAGGATACATCAAAATGAAATATTTACACTCCATCAGGAACTTTTGTAAAACAATGATGTGAACATATTTCTTTAGTACTCAATGTTCCTGGACATTCTCTTTGATAACAAAAAATAAATTTTAAAAAGAGGAATTTTGTAAAGTTTCTAGAATTTTACATATTGGATGATGTGGTGGTCAGCTTAATAGTGGGAAAACTATGGTAAAAGAGGAGTTTTATAGCTTTTCTGCTTTAATTTTTTTTTCTGTTTCTGTTTGAGTTACTAATCAGGTCTTAGATCAAAGAGTCATTGCTCTATTTTTAACACTGAAAACTGTTTTAGTTGGTGCATAGTACACAGTTGCTAAGAACACTCTTTGGGAGCTTTTATTCTTATTTCGGAAATTGTTTATTTGTTTTAATTGAATTAAATAATCATATTTCCTTGCCCTCAGAGGAACTGTCACCTCCATTTACAAATTAACAATTTCAGGCTTGTTGATAACCTTTCTTACTATGGCTCCTGTCACTTTTTGTGAGTTGAGTCCTCTTGTTTTATCCTGGAACCAATTTGGACCTTTTATATCACATCCTGCTTCCTAGAGTACCAGGAATCTTTGGGGTTGGGAAGATGGTTCTGTTTCCGAAACACATGTCTCACAGTATGTAGAGTTCGGTGAACAAAGGAGAGAGGAACCAATGTGAGACCCAAGATGGGTCTTCCAAATACTTCATTTTAGAGATTCTGAGTTAGAATCACTTCAGCACACAAAACGCTGACACTCTCTGTGCTCTCTCTGAACATCACTTTTCTCCATGTGAAAACACTTTCTATTTTATGTAGCCTCCCTGCCTCCTTTGGATGCCTGACAGGAGTATTTCATAGCGTGTGTTCTACCTTCTGAAAGAAAAAATTGATCTGTGCGGGAACCAGTAACAGGTCTGTTGTCGAATATTAGGAATCCCAGAGAGAAAAGCTCTATTCTTCACATCCTCACTAAATGAAAATACCTGTATGCAAAATCTCCCCACCAAATTTCCCTAAATTCTTTCTCCCTTTCCAATCAACTCTGTCAAAGAGCTAAAACTACCTTTAGTGTCACTAAGCAATTTTCAATTTAGTTCTGGTAGAAATAAGTCATTTGAAACAAAAATCTCCAACCGAGCAGAGGTACTCTTGAACATGAGTCATTTTCTAATTCGTATCTCACTTGTCATCAGAACATCGGTAACTGTGGGTTACTGATAATAACTGCTTTATATTTCTCTGTAGAGTTCTTGTTTTTATTCATTGCAAGTATGTTTTTCTTTACTTCATTGAACATAGTTATAATAACTTTTTAAAAATCCTTATCTGCTAAATCCAGCATCTGAATCATCTCAGAGTTAGGCTCCATCGTTTGTCTTTTCTCTAGAGAAAGTAATACTTTTTCTGGTTCTTCAAATGTTGAGTAATTTTAGATTGTTTCTTGAATGCTATAAATGTTTATGTTTGTGGATTCTGTCACATTTCTCTGAAGAGTGGTGATTTTTTTGTTGTTGTTGTTTGTTAGCAGGCATTTAATTTCACTGGACTCAAACTGTAAACTGTGTCTTGGGGAGCAGCTCAAATCTCAATTCAGCTATTTTATCTTTAGTTGGAGTCTGTCCCATACATGCTTCAAGAGAAAGCCAGAGACGTGGGTAGAGTTTATGCACAGAATTTGGGGCTCTCTTTCTTTGGCTATCTTCTGAGATTTCCTCCTTTGCTTTCCAACATTTGCGGTTACTCTGATGCTTCAACCAGAAAGACTGCAGTTTTCTATCAGTCTAAAAGCCATAAAAATGGGAAACACATTGTGCCATTCCCTTCTTCTGAGTTTCAACCTTTCTCTAGAATTCACCTGGTTTTTGTTTTTTGGTTGTTTTTTTTGTTTTGTTTTGTTTTTTTTGTTTTTTTTTTTTCTTGTTTTATTTAGTCTCCAATACCGTCGAGAAGTTTTTTGTATTTTGTCAAACGTTTGTAGTTGTTATCCATTGGAAGATCTGTGCAGTAGGCACTTAAACATCACCATACAGGAAGTGAAACTCTGAGGCAGAGACTTAAAATGAAAAAGCATTATAGGAGAAGGAGGAGCTTAGTCCTATAACAGCCTCCATTTAGACTCTGGCTTTAATAGCAAAAGAGCCAGTAGCGTCAAGCAGGAAGGAAGATAAAGAATGAACCAAACTGATAAACCTGCAGGTGTGGAGAGCTAATAAATACTGCTGACCACATCTTACTTAAAAGGTTTTCTGAGCTACTTTTTTTGCAAATCATCATATACATGTTGGTAAGGCTGACATTTTCTCACCACTGTTGTACTTTTTTTGATGAGGACCTGGAACTTAAAAACTCTGCATGGTTTTGAATTGAGTGACCAGTGCTAGATTAGGAAGATTTGGGTCTTTTCCTTGTTACAAGAGTCATTTCTAAAAGAGCATTACATAAAACCAAATTATTAGCCTGAGCTCATTGAATGTGGGTAGCAGAATCCTGTGTATTAATGACAGAGCAGTTACAAAAGGTCTTACTAAGGCTTTCCTGGTCCTACCACTCAAGTCTGATTCAGTGCTGAGGTGGCACTTATAGAGTTCATGCCTGTCTGAGCCCTGTCCAGGATTTCTTTGTGTTCTAGATGAATAAGAGACTAGTTGCTTCCCTCTCTGTTTTTTTTTTTCTGTGATATAGAGCCTCGCCTCTTTCCTTGGTTCCCTCTTAAGAAGGTTGAGAACATGAACAGACTCAGCTTCTGATAGAGTGGAGGGTTAAACGAGAAAAAGCACATTTAAAAATTTATCTCGTAGAGTGATTATTGTTATCATCATTTAGTTCTGAGAAAATATAATCACTGCATATTCAGGAAGAGGGAAAAGTACTGGAGTCTAAATGATGCTTCAATCTCCTGTACCCTTACTCAGGGGGAAACAAACCAGTCCTCTTTGACTGTAGCTAACTGCTTGATATTTCATTTGTTCTCCCAGAAGGCCATGCAATAGCCAGGATTGGTACACCTGTAACAGAATAGATGTGTGTTTTGGGGTTTGATTAATTTTGAAACTTGGCTTTACCACCCTAATTTATGCCAGATGCAGGCTCTAGGGGTTTTTTTAAATGCATTGCCCAGAGGGAAGCTCAAAGGAGAATTTGCCTCTATATTTACTGGTTCCTGGCAGCAGTCTTCCTCGTGGGAACATGGAGAAGCTCCAGGATTCTTGGCAGGTCAGAGGCAGACCTTGGCAAGTTTTTTGGCTTTAACTGTCATTGACATTAAGAATGTTTGAGCACTTGCCTTTTGTTTTTTTATACAAGTCAAAATCTCTGACTCAGTACCCACTCAGCCTTGCCATCTCCAATCCAGTTCAGTTGTTATCTGCTTTCTGCTCTCCTTAGCCTTAAATAAGATAATCTTGATTTTGTATTCCTACTACCTTAACAGAGGATGATCTCGTGAATAGTATTCCATTCCTCATGCAATTCCTATCATAATTACTTGCACAGACTAGTTTCGTCATTGGCATAGAAAGGGAACTAAATATCCCTTTGGACAGTTTTAGATAAGATATTCCTGGATCTGAGGTATAATGAAGCTAAGATACTATGTATTCATAGCGATTTAGGCTAAAGATTTCAAAGATTTTCACAAATCAGTGTCAACTACACTCAAGGGGAACATAGCTAGGACATTTTTCTTTGGCTATAAAACTATGTCAATCTGGACAAAGTATAAAACTATGTCAATCTGGACAAAGTCTACACTTTTTTAAAAGCAATGTATTGAAGGCCATGGCCATAGTCATTTGATGTTTTGAGAAGAAAGCCAGGAAGGGAATTCTGAGATCTTACTGACCTCCTGTCATCTGTAACTGTTCTCTATAACCTCCCCTCCCAGTCAATGTCCCATAGAGGCTATTGTTCCCTAACTGCCTGTGTGGGTAGAGAAAAGGCCATTGACAAAGGAAAAAGCAGCATGCTTATTCATTACCCAGCTGGGTATGAGAGCATCTGTGGAGGCTGGGAATGTGCAGATAGTTTAGACTGTGGGTGTGGTCAGCAGCCTGAGGAGTACTGGGACTGAGTTTCTGGCTAGTTCTAACTTCCCTAGTAGATTGCATTCCCTGGGAATTTCTGGCCCAACAAAGGCAATGGAGGGTAGTGAGTGCAAAAGCAAGCCCAGTTCTCAGTTTTGTCTCACACAGTTCCTCTAAGCAGGTGATGTCTCTGTATCTCAGATTCTCTAGGGCAAAGATCAACAGCACACACTGAAGATCACTGAACTGGGATTCAGAACACCTGGCCTTCTAATTTTGACTGCCATTAAATGTAGACAGGTCAAATCATTTTTCAGAGCTCCATTTTCTTCATCTATGGAATGAATTGGTTAGATTTAATCAGGGTTCACAAATGTTAATGTCTGGATGGATTCCATGTGTCTCAAGTGGATAGTTACTACTGAGCTGATTATTGTTCTAAGGACATAATATGGCCAAATCTTTGTTTTCTTTTTCAAGATGAGTAAGATCTATTTTTATGACAAATTGTCAGATTTTTTAAATTAGCTAATTCAAAAATATGTAAAACACTAAGGAGGACAAAGAAGACATCTGTGGCTACTTTTGGTCCATGGTCCCTTAGTTTACAGCCTCTGGACTAGATCTAGAAGGTTCTTTTCTAACTTCAAGATTCTGTCCATGGAAAAGATTGGTAAGATGGATAACAGCTGCACAATGCTTTCAAGTTCATGTCCCAATTTTTTGGAAATGTCTGCTTGGCTGGCTCTCATCCTAGGCTCAGAAGTAACTTAGTATGCTAAAGGACAGCAGTGCCATGGTAGTTCATACCCTGGGCCCCTCTCAGACTTGACCTTGGCAATCCAAAGCAGTTCTGTTTCAACCGCCCTGACCACCAATCTTGATTTCCTACACTCAGGCTCACAGACTGGTGATGTCAACAGGCCACAAGGTGAGGTGCCCCCTGCTTAGGGAGTTACTACTGTTATACCCATTACACCCAAATATCAGGACATTAGAGTATGCTTCAGGTCTCTGGTTCTCAGTATACAGAACAGTGTCAGGCCTCTTGGTGGTATTTAAAAAAGTATAGTGGACTTGAAGATGCTGAATGGTTGAATATGAGCAGATATTTACTTTTTTAAAAATGAGAAGATAGATTACCAACATATAGATTGATAAGTTTGACTAGTCATAAATGAGATTTTAGATTAGATTATTAAAAAATTAACAGTGATTAACTATGTAAGAAGCAGACATACCAGACCATTTCTTGTTCTCCATATGAGAATTATAATAATGGCTAATATTTATTAAGCATTTTCTATGTACCTAGAGTTTGTCTAAACACTTTACCTGAGTTACTGTATAATCATAATCATAAGGTAAATACTACTATTACCTTCATTTTATTGAATAGAAAACTGAAGCCATAAGTATTAAATAATTTGCCCATGATGATAAAGTTAGAATGGTAGAGCCAGGATGCAGATTACCTTGCTTTTAACCACTTCAAGGAATACGGTGTCTATGAATTTTGCCTCTAGGATTTCAGCATGGCATTAATGACGTTATTGTGGACAAGAGAGAATAACTGAGACTGCATGAGCATAGGTAGTTGAATTAAGATTAGCTGTATTTATTCAAAAGTTTTCATTAACTCAAGTCTCTGCTGGTTTGCCATAAAGCACTATCCTACTTATACACATAGTTTATTAATGCTTTGAAAAAGGACATCGATGGGAACAATATGATATAGCTAAAAGTATGAGTTCTTTTGTCAAATCCTGGGTCCTCTTCCTATTGACACTGTGACCTTGAGCAAATAACAATCATTCTATACCTTCATTTGCCCATCAATTTAATGAAAATGATAATAGTAACTACTGCACAAGGTTTTTGTGAGGGTTAAAAAAGTTAACATATAAAAATCTCTTAGCCCAGTGCCTGTCACAAAGCTCAACTAATGTGAAGCATTGTCACTATTCTTATTACATTGTTATTATATTTTTTAGTGACCAAAAGCTGAGATAATAGTAAATTATATTGTTTGAGAGGATCTGGATCCGTAGTAAATCTAACATATACTCAGGGCTGAAAATCACTGCATTAGATAATGAATACTGGAGTACTTAACATACTGTACAGCTTACAAATGTCATTTATTCTTAGATCCAGAAAGCCAAGTGTGCCTCAGTTCAGACTGTGGGAGATGGAACTAAATACTTAAAGAATTTAGTTGCTCATAAACTTAGTATTGCCAGTAATGTGCTGTGACTCCCCCTCCCACTCTATCCTACCCCATAAAAAAACAGAAGTCTTCAGATAGGGAAGATATTGAACTCTTGAACCTTACCTTGAATACTGTGCTTGGTACTCCATGATAGCATCTTCAGATATTGGTGAGGCTGCTATGTGAAAAAGCAAGTTGGGTTGTTTTATGTGACTGTGGTGTGCAGAAGTAGCAACAATGAGAGTAAGTTTAACTCAACATATGAAAGAACTTCCTAATTGTTGATAATGACACAAGCTAATATAGGTGACAGCTTTCTGTCCTTGCAGGGAAATCCAAGCAAAATTGGATGCCAAAGGGAACCTTAAGCATGTAACAGGTTAGATAACCTCAAGTTCCCTTCTAGCCCTAAATTTCTAAAAAAGATCATGGATTTATGGTCATGTTGTAGAGACTGAGATTTCAACAACGTCATGAGTGGTGCCAACCTGAAGCTAACTGGATTAGAAGCCTGGACTGCTTGATCTGGCAGCAAGAGGAACAAGGGCCTGTTTGGTAGACTAGGTGACTAGGTCTTTTTATAGATCTCCATTTTTCAATCAATAAACTTAATTTCTTACCTAATGTGACAGGCTTTGTAAACCTACCTGTTTAAATTTGGTAACTCTTGCTTCTTTTATTTCTCACCTTTGTTTCCTGGTAAAGTTTGTTTTCATCTAAACTAAGGGAAGAGGAGTTTGTAGAAACAAAAGCCAAGAGAATTGAGGAGTCAGTTTCCTTAGAGATCAAGAGTGGGGGTGATATCACCCTCTGGACTAGATCTAACTTCTTCTTTCCCATTCAAGAAATCAAAACAAATGTGAGTCCCTTCGGATCTATTTCTTTAAGTAATATCCATAAACATTGGAGATTGTTTGTAAACATAGCTCACAATTGATCACTTTATAGTAGTAGGTTACCAAACCAAGAATGAGAACATTTGATGTGTGTTAAAATTAAAGAACAAGGGATTTGAAATCAGTTCTGTTTTCAAGTTTTGGCTTCTTACCTATTGAGTATCAACAGGTTCAATCTAAGTGACGTAATGCTCTTTCAAGAAATTCTTATTGATAGTTCAAATAACCGTAATTCTGTAAGTCAGTAATTGGCAAGCTATTACCCACCACCTTTTTTTTTTTTTCTAAGTAGAGTTCTATTGGAACACAGCCACATCCATTCATTTACATAGAGTCTATGGCTGCTTTCAGGCTACAACAGCAAAGTTGAGTAGATTGGGCAGACTGACTAAGGCCCACAAGACCTAAAATATTTACTGTCTTGCCTTTTACAGAAAAAAAAAACCAAAAAACCTCCTACTATAAGTAGTCCTATCTTTTAGATTCAAATTGACAGTCTAAAGGGGCTCAACATCTCGAATACCGTTTGAATCATCAGAAAAATTTGGTTAGAAATAGTAGTATATTAAGGCCTGTACTACTCTATATGGTGCCTTTGTGCAAACTGGATAAAGGTGCTCCTTTAGACAATTATTGTAATATTCATATATTTATAACAAGACTCTTACCATCTGCCATAAAATTACTTCATAAATATGCAAATCTATAATGTCTAAAATATGAATTGCACTCCTCTGTCTAACTGTATGCAGCAGCCCAATATAGTAATATGATCTGGTAAAAAGAACACCACTTGGAGTCAATAGACCTAAGTTCTACTTCCAGCTCTGAAACTAACCTGCTGATGTCATAGGCAAGCCACATAAAATCTGTCTAGGCCTCAGTTTTCTTATCTTTAAAATGGAAAGAGTTGAAAGTTATTTTGAGAAATTTAGTAGACATAATACTTACAATTATATTTTGGACAGCTTCTATAGTTCTAGAACCGTAATTAGTCCTGAAGAGAATTAAATTAGTTTAAAGAACTCACAATCTAACTGGAAAGTTGTGCACATGTGAACTGCACTAAAAACTTACAATCTAACATAAAAAAGTATGTACTTTTGAATAATTAGAACATTAGTAATACTGGTTTGCATTTACTGACCTCCTACTGTATGCCAGATGTTGTACTAAGCCCTAAACATGCTTCTACACATCAGCCATATGAGGGTAGTTATTATTATCCCAATCTTAGAGATGAGGAAAAATAATAACCAGCATTTGTTATTTATTTACTATGTTCTAAATACAATTCTAAGTGCTTGATATATTTTAACACATTTCATCCTCATAATATACTATGCGATATGTACTATTATTATTCCCATTTTTCATATGAGGAAACTTATTCAGAGATTAAATTAGTGCTTTCCAATCTTTC
The DNA here is from genome assembly GCF_000151845.1 of Pteropus vampyrus. Lineage (NCBI taxonomy): Eukaryota > Metazoa > Chordata > Mammalia > Chiroptera > Pteropodidae > Pteropus > Pteropus vampyrus. Next base: position 3,341,006 of record NW_011888796.1, on the reverse strand, counting down.
CCACGTGATTGCACACAGAAAATTCTAATATTTGTTTGGCATCCCAGGATAAATTTGAGGGTATTTAGGGCACCTATATGGGGCTTTGTGAGAAACTCAGCACATCTATATTAATAATTTGAGATGATTCAGTGGAGGATTAGGAGAGGTATACGTGATATAGGCAACTCAGAATACTCTCTGGCCCAGAGAAGAGTGGGTACTAAGTGTAAAGTATGCAACAAAATGACAAAGACTATATTTAAGAAATCTCACAGGGAACCATACAAATAGTGTTCAAAAGTAACTTCAACTGTTATAAAATTATTTAAAATATTGCTTTAAATATTTTATCATAAGAGAATTTACAACCAATAGCATTTTCTGGTGCATCTGCAACCTATCGGTGCTTGGCAAACTCAGACTTAAATCACTGGCAAGGCAAATGTGTGATAGGTGGTTGAGTAGAACCAAGACTTGCATCCAGGACTCTCTGGCTTTTAAGTCTATTCTTTTAGCCTCTGTACAATCTTGCCCTTCTCCAGTGACAAGCCAAACTGTGTGACCCATACTTCATGTATCTTTAAGAGTATTTTATTTGAAGTTTGATCATCCAGGCTTACTCTAAGAATGAACTTATTATCCATGCTCTTCAACCAACCTTGTTCCCTTACCCAATTCTCTAACAATTTTAGAACTAGCATTCCATAGCCCTTTCCATTCATTCTCTACCCATAGTCATAACAGGAAATAG
>NW_011888796.1:3323162-3337303 GCF_000151845.1 Pteropus vampyrus | reverse complement strand
TTAAGTGCTTTATATGTATTAACCCATTTATTCCTCACAACATCCCTCTGAGGGAGAAACTGAAAGAATAAGTAGCTTGCCTAAAGTCAAACAAGTCATTAACGGCAGAGCCAAGATTCAAATCAGGTCTGACTCCCAAGCTCTGTCTTTGCACCAGGCTGCAACACTGCTTCGATGTTTTGGACTTGGCCATGAAGAATGAATACTAGCATGAAGTAGTATCTGGACAGCCTGATACATCACCTGTAGAAGCAGTGCTGAACCCCCGTTCTGGGGAGGAGTATAGACCAAAATCTACTCACCTGCCTTTGTAAAGGGTGTCCCAGTGAACAGAATTTAATGACGGTGTCCTTGATCTTCTGGAACAATCCAAGTGTGAGGGCTTCATTCACTCTGAATGGTTCTCTGATTTAATTCTCTTCCATCTCCACTCAACTGTGACCTCTCCTGTATTTGACACAAGGAAAAAATGTCATCTGCTCCACTTGCATCTCTCACTCCCCCAAACTCTCAACCTGGCCCACCCTTTGTGACTCCCTTCTCCTGATCTCACCCCAGAAACTATGTCTCTCCTCTCTTCCAAGCAACTTAGAGCATGTTCTAAGGCAGAGACTCATGTTAAATGTTCATTAAACCTCCAAATGACAGCAGTAATGAATAACTCCCTTGCTTTCTGACCTCACTTGTCTGCTGCAGATGCTGCCAGCCCTCAATTGCCAGCAGAGCTGAGGATGGGGTAGCATCAAGCTTTTTGCCAGTGCTCTTATCTAGGACAGGGGTTTCAAACTGCATTTCATAGAGAGGCTTCAGGAGTCACCTGAGAAGATGGGAAAGGACACAGAGAATGTCGAATGAGTAGGATGCTAAAACCCCCAATCCAACTTATATCATAGCCTTTCCACTTTATCTGTTCAGTGTTAGATTGCATTTGGAGAATTGTTCCACTCTTGAAATGGAGAGAGAAGGGCAAAAGAAAAACAAACAAACAAACAAACAAAACCCCTTGCTTTAGAAGATCCTTTGAATCTCCAAACCTTCGGCCCTCTTTTATGTCTTAAACCTCTCAGGTTCACCATTCCTGCCTACCAGCAGCAGCGGTAGAAAAGAATCCTAGTTGACTGTCCCAACTCTAAATATCTCACTCTCTAGGCTCTGGAGCCAAGGGAAATTACAGCAAAACAGAGCTCAAGCATAGAGAGAGGGACTATGTGCTGCTCCCTACACAACCCCAGTTTTAAGCCTTACGTAGAGTAAGTGCTAATGAACATGGCATAAATAGATGAGCCAATCTCTATTGGTCTGGGTGTAGTTGCAGTGGGGTAAACTGGCCTTGGGTCTCAGAATGGCCACGGTATTTATTCTTCAAGATTCACAGAGGCAATATGGCATAGACATTATAAATGGGATCTCGAATAAGCTTCTCTGGCTCCAAATCCTGGCTCTGCCACTTTCAAACTATGTGACCTTGTCTTTGTAAAATATAAACAGTCTTTCCCTCATAAGGCTGTTGGGAGGTTGAATGAGTTAATATGTGTACAGCACTTCAGCACTTGGTGCCTGACATGTTAGTGGGCAGTAAACATTAATAAATTTTAGCTTTCATCCTGTTACCCTGTTCGAATGCTGCCTCCTGACTCTCCCAGCGGAATTCATTACTCAGCTCTTCACTTTTGCAGCACTTTGCTCAGACCTCTGATGAACCTGTAGGGCCTTTTTTTTTTTTTTAAACTCCAGATCAAATTAGGTGATGGGGACAATAAAGCAGATTCTTTGAAATCAGGATTAATAGATACCTTAAGTGAAGACCTTACTCCTTCCATAGCTCTTATGGTTATGTGTCTGTCTCTCCGTCTCAACCTGGCTCCTTTAAGGCAGACTCCACATTTTATTCATCTTCGTGTCCCAAGGGCCTGGTGTACTGTTAAGTGCTCACTGCAGTTTGTTTGAATGGGTGAGCAACAGTGGCTCTGTCTGGTGTAAAGAGTCATCCTGATGGCTGCCTCCTGGCCTTCCTATCTGCCTCGCTTCTCAGAGGCTTGGTCCTTTTCTCTGTCTCAAGATGAGGATGAAGTTAAGAGTTTGGGCAGGTCCAGGGCACCTCTTCAGGGCCTGGCTGTGAGGCTATGAGAATTCAGAGCAGGCAGAAGAAAATAACATTTGCTGAGCACCTATCATGTTCCTGGAAAAGTGCTGGGCTCTTTACAGAACTTAATTCTCAGAGAGGTTTGGTGGAGGTATATTCTTGTGTTAGTCTCCTTTTTCTAGATGGGAAAACTGAGTTTCAGCAACTTTTCCAAGGTCACAGAGCTGATGTGTCTGAGACAGAGTTCAAACCTGGGCCTGACTCCTTATCTTGTGCTCTTTCCACTGTCCTTGCAGGCTCCCACTGAAGCAAGCCGAGACCTGCACCCCAGCCCACCTTCCTATTCCACTCCTCTCTTCTCTACCTCAGTCTTTCCTTTATTCTTCCATATTATTCTCCCTAACATTATTTTTCATCTTGAGTTGGCTTATTTATCACTTGGCCGTGTCTTCTTATTACTATTACCAGAGCTTAAATGTTATGTATCCCCACTGCCTCATTTGCCAGCACGGTGCTGAGCACTTATGAGCTTGGCAATTAGACTGAACTCAAAGGGGCCATAACATCAGCATCTTCAGCTGCTTTCATAGGGAAATGGAGTGGAGAGGAAAAGATGTGAGATGGAGCAGTGCAGAGCAGTGCAGAGCATATGTGTGGTAGCAGAGGGACCAAGGCAGGGAATCGGGGTGATGACATCATCAGGCATTTCTCCCTTGGTGTCCTCAGCCTTAACTCAAAGTGGCCTGTCTATGGCCTGGGGCTGTGAGACTCCAGAAGACCCTAAGGTCATTTCTGTCAAACAGCCCCTTCTATCTTATTTCTATGCCTGGTATCATCATCATCATCATCATCATCATCATCAGCCACCACTCACTGACTGAGTACCTACTGTTTGCTCTGCACACATCTCATTCGATCCACACAACAATCCCATGAGCTAGGTATTAATATACTCTATTATATAGAAGAGGAAGCTGTAGCTCAATGAATATAAATAACTTGTTCAAACTCACACTTCTAGCAAGTTGCAGAACAAATAAAAAAAAGACAGAAAGACCTGAAAATTAAAGAAGAGAGAGGTAGGGGCGAGGGGCAACTGGCCATCAGAGTAGGCCTCTCAAAGCTGCCCATGTTTGAGCATCTGCCCAGATGAGCTGGCAGAGCATAGGAACAGCTGAATGGAACTGTTCTAAGCCTTAGAGATAGAGCAGAAGACAGAAAAAGATTCCTACCCTCTGGAACTTACAATTGAAGAGGGAGATAGATAATAAATAAGTACATGAAACTTACAGTATGTCAAATGATAAGAATTATGAAAGGAAGCAGAGGAGCAGAAAAGGGGTCTGAAGAGTACTACAGCAGAGACAGAGGGCTAATGTTTTAAATACAAGGCCTCACATTTGAGCAAAGAGTTGAAGTTCATAAGGGAGTGAGGGACATGGCTAACTAGGCGAAGAGGGAACAACAAATGCAAAGGATCCGAGGCAAGAGCATGCCCGGCCTGTTTAAAGAATAGCAGAGAGGCTCGTGTGACTGGAAAGGAGAGCGACAGGAGAAGAGGTAAAGGAGGTCATGGAAGACTGAACTTTGAAGATCAGCATAAAGACTGAAATAAAACGGAAAGATATTGTAGGATTTTCAGCAGTGGAATGACATCATCTGACTTATGTACTAAAAGTGACTACTCTGATAGCTGCCTTGAGAACAGCTTGTGGAGATAAAGGTAGAAGCATGGAAATCAGTTAGGAGACAGTGCAGTCATCTAGAGGGGTGATAGAACTTACATATGAAGACCAGTCTCAGGAACCAAACTGCCTGGGTTCAAATCCCAGCTATGCCACCTACTAGCTGCATGACCTTAGGCAAACTACATATTCTCTCTGTGTCTCAGTTTCCTCATCTGAAGAATGGGGATAATTGTACCTACTTCATAGTTTTTTTTTTTTTAAAGTATTAAATGAATAAATGTGAAATACTTTGACCAGAGGGGTCATTGTGAGGATTAAATGAATTAAACACTTGTAACAGCACATAGCAAATGTCTCTTCTGTATTTGATGTTATTGTTAACATTATTATTACTTTCTGAGTGATAGATGATGGTGAGTCAGGCCAGAGTAGTCACAGCGGAAGAAAAATGGTCATATTTGAGGAATGTTTTGAGGGTAGAGCCAATAGGATTTGCTGACAGATTGGATGTGTAGAATGCAAAGAGAGAGGAGTCTAATCCACCACCCTCATAACAGAATGTTCATAAACAGTATTTTTAAATCCAAAATTCATTAAATAATTTGATGCCTTAATATTAAACAATATCATTAAGCAATAAACTTAAAATTATCTTGTAGATGAATAATCATTGACATGGGAAAATGTTCATGATATGGTGGGAAGTAAGAAAAACAAGTTACAAAACAGTATGAACACTCTGGTTTCATTTTTATGAATACAACTATATAGCTGAAAGGCTTTATACCAAATTTTGACGGTAGTTAATTCTGAGGGTAATTGGGATTACATCTGGGTTTGGTTTTTTGTTTGTTTTTTTGTATTATATGTGAGTTTCTCAGATTTTCTGCACTGAGTATTTATTATATTTGTAAGTTTAAAAATTATATAAAAATAAAAAGTAGGATTTATTAGGACTGAGAGAAGTAAATTGGACACTGTGTAAAGCTCCCGATACACTTTCAATAAATGATAATTTCCTTTCTCATTCACAAAAAATAATTTTAGACTATTTTATGTTTTGAATAAATAATAGTCACATTCAAACATTTAAAACCATGAAAGTGAAAATTCTCCCTCCTACCTCAGACCTCCAGCCACTCACTTCCTTTTCCTATAGGCAGCCAATGTTATTGGTTTCTTACATATCCTTTAGAGAAAATATATGCATATATAGGCAAACAAAGTTATGCGTTCTTTTCATTCCTTTTTTTACACAAATGGTATAAAGCTATGTTTATGCCTCTTCGAATTTTTATTTTATACTCATTTTATGGGTGATCTTTTCATGTCAGTATATGTAGATATTATAATAATTTGTAGCTGCACCATCATATATTTAACCAGTCCCTATGGCTGGACATTAAACCCAATGATATCTTCTAGAGGTGGCCCCAGACATGAGGATGGCCTGTACTTTAGGAATGAGCTCCCTGCCTCTGGTCTTTTCTGGGCTTGCAATCATCACCCTCTCTGTAAACTCCGTTCATGTCTTGGCCTTCGCTTCTGAGGCTGAGGGGCTCCAAGAGACCCTGTAGCTCAAACCTGTTCTGGTCACAGTCTTTTTCCTCTTTCTTTCTTTGGCAGTGATTGGGTCTGGCATGGTTCTGAAGATATTTTTATCTAGGATCTAAGAGCTAATAGCCATGTGCCGTGTATTTAATAATTGGTTCCTTCAGGGAGGTGCTCTTTCTGTACCACTGTTTACTTCTGCGCTGTCTCCCACCCTCAGTTTGTCCTCTGGAGAAGTTAGTGAGCCATGAATCCATTTCTCTCATCCACTTTACCATCTTGGAGTGCCTGGAAAGAGGACTCTGGTGTTGTCACCTAACCTCACACCCTTGGTGACAAATGGGATGTAGTGACAATGAGGAACCAGGCCAGGGAGTACAATGGTGATAGCAGAGGGTGGTCGTTGGATCTGCTGGGCCCTGCCAGATGATCTTGAATGTGGATGTACATGGTTAAGTGAAGAGGGCTTAGCCTACTGTAAATCTTCCTGAGAATCTCTTTGGTAGTAGTTCCGGGGAAGTAGTTAGGACCTAAGCCAATAAGAACAGCCTAATCCCTGTCCTTACAAGAAGGCTGTAAAGAGAGACTCTTTTGGGTCATTGGCTAATTTCTTGATTAAACTGATATTGATTGACTACCCATTACATGCAAAGTGCTCTGTTAGATGGTTCTGTAGTCTCTATTTTATCATTTTTCACATAACAGTTTTTGCCTCTCTTGCTGGGGTCACTAAGTAGCAGTCCTTTTCGTTGCTGTTGCTGCAAACTTTTCCAGCTTTTCCCCTGGGGCTCAGACTATAAACCAGAGTACAAGTCCTTGAAAGTCACAGTTTAAATCAGAGCAGTTACAGAAGTAGACATCTGATTAGGATGGCACATAGAACGAGCTTAATCAATGTTGTCTCAATTGAACTGATCAGGGTCAATGAAAGTCCTTCTGTAGAACCACACGGAGTACCACGTGCCCTCACTCACTGGAGATAATGGGCTTGGGTACAATTATCGGCCTAATTTCTTTTTACATCAATGTAGATTTGATGTCCAGTAATATATGTGTTGTACCTTTAATGGCCTTTTAATGATGAAGAGGATCAAAGGCATTTTAGATCTGAGCCTGCACCATTAGTTTCCATTCCAGAAATCCACTGTAATTACCACAGCTTCTTTCTCCAAGCCCTGCAAGAGAACTGAGTTCCTGTGAACGTATCTGCACAGTTAATCACAGTCAGCACCCAGCCAAGTCCCATGCAGGTTCCAGGAAGGTGGTTACTGAAGGTGGAGAAGGATGGAGGGGCAGGAGAGGGAGTGACAGTGAGGCATTCAGGGCCTGAAGTGTCAAGCTCTCTAAGAGCGGGAGTTCTCAGGCCTGGTTCTCTCCTCTCTCCTCAGAGCGTTCCAGGCTTACGGAGTGAAATATGAGTTGCTATAGAACACTGTATTGGATTCTATAAGTCATATGGAAAAAAACAAAGGATTCTTTGTAATTCTGCATTCTCCCCGTCCCATCTGTAAAGGTTTGCCAGGGGCAGGGGAGAGGGTGGGGTATGTGATACAGGGTGCCCAGCTTGGGTAAATGAATCTGCATAGGCAGAATCGGGGGAAGGAGCACACAGGGAAGGATCTAAGGGGGAATGATACTTCCTAGGGAGATGTTCACATGGAATGGGTAGTGTGCTGTTTATTCTTTTGAATCCCTAACCCCAGGATCCATCGTCTGCCATTCTCTGTACCCTGGAAGGCTGACCACTATGGCCTGCATCACCCAGGCTCTCTTGCCCTGTGGCTTCCAATTGGCTTTGGCCATAGAGAGGCTTTGGCAGGAAATCTGAAGGTAAGAGAGAGAAGTCAGGGTGTTTCTTCCTCCGTTCCTTTCCTGGTTAGGTACTGCAGTTCTGACAGTGGTTGTATCCTCTGCAACTCTGGCTTCTGTCAGGAAGCCCTTCTTCCATGGCTCTAGCTATTAATGAGCTCTAATAATATGTCTTCCTCTCCTTGTCCTTGGACTAGGGATGGTCTAAGCTTCCTGTTTCTGCTAGTCCCTGGACGTCTCAAAGTCCATTATAGATTCCCTTAACCCCATTCATATGTCTATAAATAGTACCTTCATTAAATTCAAAATCCTAGCTAGGTGTGCCATCTGTTTCCTGTGAGAACTCTAATAGATACAATGGATGTTTCAGAGACTAATGTTTACTAATTGCATTTCCTTTTCCTGGACTCATAGGAAGACTATATTTTTCATTTTCTCTTGCATTTAGGTTGAGGTTATACAACTGGGTTCTAACCCATGGATGATATGTAGCACTTCCAAGCCTAGCCATAAAATCCCCTGTGCAATTGTCCTCACCCTTTCCCTGTTTTAAGGTAACATTGGAAGCTATGTGTTTAAGGTTACAATGTCTCAAGGTGGAAGAACTTTGGGTCCCTGAGTTGTTGTTTGGAAGAAAATTGCCCAAGTCCATTGAGCTATAACATGAGTGAGAAATAAGCCTTTATTGTATTGTGCGCTGAGATTTTGAATGGTTTATTACTGCAATTAGGGTTAATTACCTTGACTAATTCAGTGGAAGTGTTGCATGAAGAGATCACCTAAAGCAATGGAGTACCCAAGGTATGGATATAACGAAGCACATAGTCTTCTAACTTAGGTGAGACCACGATGAGTGTTAACAAAGAGAATAACATATTGCTTTGTGAAAAGAACAGAGATTTGGATGTCAGAGTTGAGTTTAAATCCAGGTTTCACCACTTTCTAGCTATGTGATTTTGGACAGGTCCCTTCACCCTTTTAAGTTTTCTTATCTGTAAGATGGGGGAAATAATACCTGTCTCATAAGGATCTTTTGTTGGTAGATGACTTGTTTTTATAAAATAATAGTTGATACTCAATAAAAGTTCCCTCTTTTTCCTCTTTTAGCTGTGAATTCTAAATCCAGTTTCAGTAACTGGTAAATCATTTCAATTGTCGGTGTACCTATTTCCTCACCTCTAAAGGTAGAGGACAATTCACATTATCCTGAGCATCCCAGAGCAGCCTGCTAAATGGTTTGAATGTCGATCAGGAAAGAGGGGTTTCTTTTAAGTCTTGGACTTAGACGTTGTCTTTCACTTCTCTGCCCTCAAGGGCCACATATTGAAATTTGCAGGCTACCTAACTCATGTATCAAGATCAAGCCAAGCAAAATTGAGACTGTAGAGTCACAGTGCCATCCTTACTTCATAACTGACTATGGATCCTGGGACTAAAGTGTCCTCTGAAAAAGTAAAGAGAAAGGACTCCCCACAGAAACTTTTTCAGCATCAAGAGGATTTATATGTCCATTCATCCATCCATCCATCCATCCAAAAAATAATTGTTTAGTGCCTAGCATGGGTGAGGAACACTTCTAGTCCCTGTAGTACATACACAGGTGGATTAGATACATCCTGCCCTGAAGAGCTTACATTCTTGCAGAATAGAAGATAATTTATCTTCATAAATAACTATTAGACCAGGATATGATAAGCATGGAAGGCAAGATACAAAGTGCTATGAAATTCAAAGGAAAGGAAACACATCCTGGCTGCAGGGATCAGGGAGCATTTGAGTAAATCTGGAAGGCAAGATAGGATTTGAACATATGGAGATGAAGGGTCAGACATGGGAAAGTGAAAAAGACTAATAGGGAAATGGTGGCTAACAGACTGGCTAGAACATAGCTGCCAGAAGGGAAGTTGAAAGAAACAGTTTTAGAAATGTCCCCTGAGAACAGATGGTACAAAGCCTGAATCCCAGTTCAAGATGCTTGTGATGAGGACGGAGACAGGTCATCAAAGGTTTCTAAGGAGTGGTTAGTCGGAAAGCTGTATTCAGCACCTGTCAGAGGCAGCGGCCCATGGAGATGAGGTCAATTAGAAGACCTTCAGCCATCTAGGAAAACCTTAATGTGGGACTAAACTAGGATAGAAGCTATGAGCGTGTAAAGAACGCCAGAGAGAGTCATTCAGCATCTATTTACTATGTACCTACTCTATTCTCCATCTGTTAGTTACTGTGAGGGATGAAAACTCATAAGAAACACAACTCTTACCTCTTAGATGCTTGGAATATGACTTGAGGAATGACTCGCTCAAGGAAAGCTTGTCTTTTCTAAACTCTTCTCCTTATGGCCACACAGCATAAGCATGAGCTGGTTTACTTCTCTATCACCCTTTCTCTGCACCCTCTCAACAGCATCCCACCTCCACCCCAACAAGACCAATGATAAGAACAGCATGTAAAGTTTTAAGTTACGATGTAGTCTGCTGTCCATCCTTATTTAACAACCATTATATAGTACTTACTATATGCCATATAATATTTTAAGAGCTTTATAAACATGACATCATTTTATCATCACACCAATCCTATTAGGTAGAAACTATTATTGCTCCCATTTTATAAACGAGGACACTGAGGCACAGGGAGATTAAATAATTTCCCCAAAGTCATACAGCTAGTAAGTAGCAGATCTAGGATTTACAACCCAAGGAGTCTGTCTTCAGAATCCTTACACTTAAACTGCAATATTATACTGCCTCCCTGCATCACTGCTTTCCCTCTACCCACCTTCAATGAATCATAGCCAAAACGGAATTACTCTTGGACCTGGCCCATCCCCATTGAATCAGTTCTCTCTTCTTGGCATGTGATGCTATTCAAGGTCATAGCCATAGCTAGAATCAGTTGCCTGATCTCCACTGCAGTCAGAGGAGCACTCAATAATAAACATCATTGTCCCTTCCTGCTGGGTAACCAGCCCAGAAAATGGGTGGGCAAATCAATGAATTAGTGAAAAATAGCATTCTTATGAAAGGTGATCCTGAACCTATGGGATCTTTCACTCTCTCTTCAGACTTAATGCTGCCATTCAGCATGCTGCTCTGGAAGGGGCAGATGTAATGGCCGCGCTCAGAGCACGACTCTGACATTTCCTACCCGTGGAGGCTCGGACAAGTTATTTAACTTCTCTAAGCATCAGTTTCCCTATCCATAAATGGGGGTAATTACACAGAATTTCCTTCACAAAATTGTGGTAAGGAGTAAATGAAACAATTTCTGTAAAGTGCTAAGCATAGTGCCTGACATACAGCAAGTGCTCAGGAAATGTCAGTTGTCATCTCAGCCATTTAAGAACTAACTCTTCACTTGATCCGTGACGCCAGACGCAGAAGTACTCTCTGGGCCCTTATTCAAGAAAAGAACTGAAATATCCCAATAGCCTTTAGAGTGGAAAAATAAGCAGCTTTGGGTCCTGCCATATGAAGATGTATGTTGTTATTATTGTGCATTGTGTTGCAAAGCAGTATCTACTTAAACCACTAGACTCTGGAACCAGACAACCTGGATTTAAATCTCAGCTTTGCCATTTACCAAATGTGTGACCTTGGGCAAGTTCACATCCTTGAGCCTCAGTTTCATTGTCTGTAAAATCAGATGATGATATTCTCCTCAGAGGGTTGTTGGAGGATAAAGTGAGTTAATATATGTAAAGTCTTTATAACATATAGGATGCTAAGGATATGGAATTCATTTGGATCAAACTAGTAAATCCTTTTCTTCTGGAAAAGAAGGCCAGAACAGTTTTTCTTCTTTAGTGAGTAGAAATAGCCCACAAAATCCAGGAAAGGAGATAAACCAGACCTTGAGCGGGGCATTTTTTCCCCTTCCCATGAGTGGGATATGGGTGAGGAACCCATGCCTTCCAAGATTATGAATCCAAACATAACACAAAGACAGGCAGCCACAGGGAGATGGGGGCCCCCTAGAAGGCCAGGGTGAAGAGGGAAGTGAGCTTTTTATCTGATGTTTCTCAGGGCATCAGTGAGTAAGGCTGCCACAACTTAGTCTTGCTGGGAGGCGACACAGAGGCTTTCTGATGTTCTCTTCACCTCCACGCTGAGAATGGAGTTTTCATCACATAAACCTTTCACCTCAGGCCTATAGAGGGTTCCTTTGCCTCCTCAAAGGCCCTCATACTATACAAAAAAACAAGAGATGAGGCACACATGAAAAGACCACTGATAATCCATGACAATATATGCTACGTAACAAAGAGGAACTACAAAATCAGGAAACCTGAGTTTAGTGCCACCTCTGCCATAAACTAGTTGGTAGGCCTTTCTAGTCGGAGGGATTGTTTTCTATTTGTCTCTCATCAGACCGGAGAGATTGTCTTGAAACAAGACTGAGACTCCGGACCAGGGTTGGATCCCACTGTTCTTCCTGAAGGATGCTGTTTATTCTTGAGTAGGGGGTTGTGGGTAGAACATATTCACCGGACTTGACATTCCTCTTTTTATCTTCATTCCTACAAAGGCTCGCCAAAGAGGTTGTTCTGGACGCTTGCTTAGAAAGAAAGCTATCCCTTTACATCCCACGCCCTAAAATGTCCCAAACTGTCAAGCACTATTGGCCTCCCCGCCAACTCCAATTTAATAACACAAAAGACTCTGGCTCTCTTTCTAAGCTAATTAGATGTCCAAGAAAGGTTGGAAGGAAAGGAGACAAATCAGATATCAAGAAAATGGTATTGTGAGAGATCATGGAAAGCCGGTGGGAATGAAACTTTGCGCCGTGTGCCTTTGTTCCGACCTCAATTTTTTATTCTCAGCTCTTTTTCGGGGCCCTTCTCTACCTCCTGGAAAAGACGTACAATGAGGTTATTCTTCATAACAAGGGCCATCTGCTTATTGCCTGTGTTACGAAGGTGACATATTTCCCTTTTCTCCTAAAGGTCAAACTAATTTACTCCAGTGTGACAGAGTCCAGTGTGCTTCTCCTGAATGACGACTGGGCCCTGAATGGATGTCAAGTGGTTGCAATAGCTCGGAGGTAGGAACCTGCTTCTTCTAGGTAAGCAGCCAGGGGGCTTGGCTGCTTCAGGCTGAGAGATTGAATCCAAGTGGCAGTTCAGAGGCCCATGGCGATAACTGTCCCTCCATAAACCCTCCTGATGATTAGTTTACTGCAATCCAATCTTTCCAGTCCTCAGTTCTTTCATCGACCTCCTGAGTCACTTGGGAGCAACCCAGCTTCATTAACTGCAGTTCTCTCCGGCTCCAAACCTTGAAGCTGCCCTCAGCGTTTTCTGGCTAGTGCCAAGGAAGGTTATCATTTCAGATGTCACATACAGAGGATTTTTCATCATCTATTCTTCTTTTGGCACCAGAAGACTGCAATAGGAACAGAGGTCTCCTTCTGGGTCATTTATTTTTTTAATTACATTTCAGAGTTAAGATCTTAGTTCCTTCTAGGTCACGTTATTTTCTAAAAATGAAAGGTCATTAATACTGACAAAACATTGTACTATAGCAAATGAGTAATGATGCCTTCTTTCTATGATGAGAAGACTTGTTCCTCATGTCTTTATTTTTCCAACACCTCTCTTTAAGAAAAAAAGCCCGCAGTCACAGAACGACCTAGTGGAAGGAACCTTAGAGATCATGCAGTGTAGAAAATGAGATCATCTCATTTTCTAGATGAGTGAATAAGGTTCAGAGGGCCGAAGTGACTTGGATGCTCAGAAAATAAGGACTCAGAAACTTGGTTCCCCATGGCCCCACTCATCCTCCTCTGTGGTCTGGGACGTTAGATGCTCTTCATGTTCCTGCATTTGGGGTACGGCTCTGTCATTTTGGAAAAACATACATAGAATAGAGATGATGTGAAAATGAGAGAAATGTTTCCACTTCAGAGTTCATAAGAAAACTCCTCCTGGATTCCTTGGCCAGGTCCTCAAACTCTCCATCCCTAGTTCCTTAGGCTTTCTGGATATCCATGTCCACATGTATTGGAACCTGGCTGGCTATATGAGGAATGTCTGGTGTTGCTTCTCTTTCCACTTTAATTGAGACCCCAGGTATAGCTGATAGGGGCAGAGAGAGACACCGGACCCTAAAGAGCACCATTCATAGACTGGCCATCTGCCAATATCATGGCTTACTTCCAAACGTTGAAACTGTGGTTAGTTGGCAGTAGGCACTGAACTTGGAAGGCAGCACAGGTCTGGGTCCTAGGGTGGCCATGTCGGGCTTTGTGCATAAGCAGTAAGCAGGAAAGGCTAGTTTTTTAAAAGAAGCAAGAGCATGGACTCAATACAGAGACACATGGGCATGAGCTACCACGTTCCCCAGAAAACGGGAAAAAAAGGCCTCGGCTCTTGGTGATTTCTGGAGTCATGAGGCTCTTTCTGTGTTATTTCATTTCCTACTCTTGCCAGGCGTGGATTTTCACAATCTTCTATCCTCTGTCTTTTATTTCTATTGACTTTGGTCCCTCACAACCACAAGATCTCTAATCAGAACGTTATCTTGTACCATCCACATGTGTAAGTCTTGTTCCTCAAGCAAGGAACAAGCTCTCTCAAAGGCCAAAGGTTTATATCTTAGCTTTTTGAAAAATCTTTCCAGGTAACTTATACATATGACAGCTGTCGAAAGGTTGGGCTGAAAAGCTTTCTGGAAATCCAGTTCCGTGAACCTTTTTAAACATTTACATCAATTGGCCCCAAGGAAGCCTTTTTTGAGCTCTCCAGTATAAAGCTATGCAGTATTAACTGTAATTATACTTTTAAGAAAAATGAATTCCGATGTGTCTTATGTAGTCTTAATTTCCCCAGGCCTTTTTTGCTGGCAGGTTGAGATGGGATTACAGGGGTGGTAATACCACAAACGTCACTGGCTCATGTAGAACGTCAGGGCCTGAAAGTGCCCCTTTACTATTTTTGTGGGTTCCAGGGGATGTCTCACTTGGGTGCGTGGAGAAATTTGTTCCTCCAGGGATCACTAACGGTCCTCCAT
>NW_011888796.1:3306232-3321942 GCF_000151845.1 Pteropus vampyrus | reverse complement strand
GAGATGGGATTACAGGGGTGGTAATACCACAAATGTCACTGGCTCATGTAGAACGTCAGGGCCTGAGAGTGCCCCTTTACTATTTTTGTGGGTTCCAGGGGATGTCTCACTTGGGTGCGTGGAGAAATTTGTTCCTCCAGGGATCACTAACGGTCCTCCATCTCCCACTGATCTACATTAACCCTATCCTTCTATTACCGTCTTTCCTCCTCCTCCAGTCCTTCTGTGCTGCCACAAGAGCCCTCTTCCACGTGCAAATCTTGTCACCTGAGTCTCCTGCTTAACACCTATCTGTGGCATATGCTATTAGTTGATGTTCCTCAGCCATTCCCGACACAGTTCTTCCTTGCTAGCAGAGCTGGCCTCCTATGAAAGATGCTCTAAGCACCAAATATTCCCCCTTCCAGACTCCCTTGCAGCTAGGGGATAGGGATTGACCCATTTCTAACCAACTGGACTTGAGGGAAGACGTCTGAAGTTTTCTGGGAACATGTTCCTCCTTAGCAGAAAAGTCACACAGGAGAGAAATTCCCTTCTTCTTGCTTTGGGATTTTGTGTGTTGAAGCCATGATGCTTGGACCACGACTCTGTACTGTGACCATAGAGGAAAGGTGACCTGAACCCTACACAGATGAATTCCTAAAGCTTTCTTCTGCTGAACTTTTTATTGTATGAGAAAATTAAATGTCCTTGTAATTTAATCCACTTTTAGATAGGCCCTCTTTTGTCACTTATAGGCAAAAGCAACCTAAGACTTTGTCCGACTTCCTTAGCATGGGCACATAGGCTTTCATAAGCTTGCCCTCTATCCTGCTCAAGCATCATTTTTTTTTTTTTTTTGTGCCTAATTCACCTTGCTTTCCCATTGCCCAGCGACAACAAACTATTTGTCAAATGGGTTAAGCTTTATAAGCCTCAGCCTGGAATGTTCTTCCCTGTCCCAGTTAACACTTACTTGTATTATAAGACTCAACTAAAATTTTTCTTGACACTTCACACCTTTTGTAGAGTGGAATATCTCCTTCCTTGTACCCCTCTGTACCTGTAAATACTTCCATAGTAGTACCTGTAACACCTGTTTTTCTTTATGTGTCAGACATTCCTTCCAGCTGTAAGTTCTTTTGGGGCAAGGACATATTTTTTTCAGCTTGGTATATCCAGTGCAGATGCTCAATAAATGTTTTTTAATAAATAATTAAATAATTGAACAAGTGATTAATTCATTGAACCCAGTCCTCAACTTTCCTTAATAACAATCATTTTAGGGTTTTGCTTCTGTTTGTTTTTAAGTGTGTGAATCTGTCAGCCTGTTTTAGACCATGGCTGCTCATACTTCAGTATGCACACAAATCACCTGGGAATCTTGTTAACATTCAGATTATGCAGTAGGTCTGACTAGAGCCTGAGAGCCTGCATTTTAACAAGCTCCTGGTGATGCCGATGCTGCTGGTCCAAGGAGCATATTTTGCACAGCAAAGTCATCAGGATGGCAAGGTCCTAGAGGGCAGAGGATATACCTTTCTATAAGTGTGTAAAGCTCTAAAAAAACAAGTGGAGACTTATTGAAGATGACAATTAGATGACAAAGAACATACTCTGTATTCATCATTCCCATGCAGGAGCTTGGGTCTCCTCTGGGATTCATCTCCTTCAGTGATGGGCTGAGCTTTTCTGGAGCTCTTATTTCTCATTTTCTCCAGCTGGAGTTCAGCCTAGGCCACAAACATTGCTCCCTCCATGTCTTTGTGATAGTTGTCAGGAGCTCAGTCGAGCTGAGAGAGAGAGCACTGAGGTGTCAGAGCAGCTGATTAAAGCAATAGGCCAAAAATGAAAGAATTAAGCGATTAATCAACTACTGCGATGGTATAAGCAAGAGTCTAAAACTGGAAAAGATAACGAGATAACACCTGATCCTAAACTGGCGTGCATTTCCAAGGGGTAAAGTGAAACAAGCTCAAGAACAAGATTTTAGTTTTATGGACCCTGAAGTTGCAGGCAGAATGAGGGAGAAGGGCTAGAAGTGGAAAAGTTTTCACCTTTTCTCCTTCCACGCCTATTCCCCAACCCCATAAAGAAGCCTCAGGAGAGATGAGTACCTGAAGAGGACTTCAGACCAAGCCTCTGATAGCTCTACGAATGAAGGTGCCTCAAAGCTAGGCATGTAAATGTGTAAAGAGCATGACCAACAAGGGGGCCTGAGTGCTTGACTGCACCTCCCTGTAGAAACTGAAGTTCTTGGGCTGTGCGCCAAGGCTGCTGTGGGAAGGGTGGCTTTTCCCCGCAGGCATGCCAGGCAAAGCCTTTGTAATTGACTGGGCCTAAAAAATTCACACAATCACACGTAGGTTTTAACTAGGCGGTGAACTCCTCCATAGTTTTTCTTACCAAAGTTTTCAGTTGAAATTCATTCATAATTCTCTCTCTCGCTCTCGCTCTCTCTCTCTCTCTCTTTCTCTCTCTTCCTCTCTCTTCCCTTACCCCTCTAACCCTTTACTTCCTTCTCCCCACAACTGCAATCCTACTCATCCTTCTCAGCCGTAGTATTTACTTATTGTTGCATAACAAACTACCCCAAAACTCAAAACTTAGTGGCTTAATACAACAAATATTTATTATCCCACAGCTTCTGTGAATCAGAAATCAAGGTGTGGCTTAGGTGGGTGCCTCTGGTCTCTCATCAGATTGAAAACTGTCAGCTAGGGCTGCAGTCTCATCTCGACGGGAGGGAAGGAGACCAGTTCTTAGCTACTCACATGGTCATTGGCAGTATTCAGTTCCTTTTGGCTATTGGCAGGAGGCCTACATCACTTCCTTGCCATGCAAGCCTCTCCTTACAGCATCTTATAACATGGCAACTGGCTTCTCTCAGAGCAAGTGGGCAAATAGGAGAGCAAGCCAGAGTGAACACTCGGGATGGAAGGTATTGTCTTTTTATAACCTAATGTCAGAAGTGACATTACTTCTGTTGTGTTCTGTTTGTTAGAACCCAGTCATTAAGTCCAGCCCATATGAGTGGGGATTACCAGGATTATTCAAATTTGGATACCAGGAGGTGGGCATATTGGGTGCTGTCATAGAAGCTGCCCACCACTAAGGCCCAGCCAACATTTTGCCCCTTTCCTAGCTATTCTTTTGGCACACTATAGAGTCTGTTTTCCCTGTTACCAAGTTTTTGATTTTATTCTATTCTGTACAGTTGTCATACTCAGACCCCCAAGTGTCTGAGGCTTCCCTTTGTAGGAGCACAGATAAGCAGGTCTCGCCACTCCCTTCTCTTATAGTCCCCACTGTACCCACCCTAGGACTAGAACTATGATAAATATTTGTTGATTATGATCAACTCTCAACTTCAACTTATTTAAACTTTTCTCTTTTAGTCTGACTTTCTGGGGCTCTGAGATTTCTGTGAGAGCCTTTATATTCGAGCTTTTTCCTGCTGAGCAAACAGACCTTGTCTGGGTCGATAATCCTTGCTGACAGGGCAAGGCAGGGTTATTGTTTACACTCCAGATCTGTCTTCTAATATTTTTAACCTTGAAATTTAGCTAGCGAGAGAAGTAGGAATGATTTGGAGCCCTTTAGAACAGAAAAAAAGATGAAAGGCAAGAAAACTAGTACTTTATGTTGGGTGTCTCATTTAACACTCCCAACAAATATGAGGTGGAGTTTATCACAACCATTTTGCAAATATAGAGTTTGGAGTCCCATAATTAGCAAGGAACAGGGCCAGAACCTGGACCCGGACCTAGAGTTGCACCCTCAACCCTCCTTATGTTTCTAGGTGTGATTTCCAGAGTGATTTACACTCAGATCAGGGTTCCTCCTGCTAGGGCTATTTGCAGTATCCGCCTCACTCATTCTGACTTCTGTGGCCCATTTATGTGTCCTGAGATGTCCAGTAAATACCTGATGAGTGAACTCTTCCTCCTCTGGGGTAGGAATGCCCAGGGGGCTTCTATGCTCACTCCCCGAAGCCAGGCAGAACATCAAATCTACCCAGCTAGTGCGCCTGACCCCAGGAGTAGAGGAGTGAAGGGAGGCAGGGAGAAGCTGGGCTGGGTGAAATGTGGCAAAGAATTCTTGTCAGAAGCTCTGACACCTAGAAAGAGAAGGTCACTTGAAGTTTATGTGTATGTAGATGTATGACTTTGCTAATGAGATTTGTTTGCCCTTTTCTGAGGGGTCTCAGTGGCCTCAGCCCTCTGAGTGGGACTCTTGGTTGGGAGTGTTGTTTCAGAGGACACTGAGCAGACCCCAAAAGGTATACAGAAGAGTTAACATAGCAGGCCTACGACTACTATCTTTTGAAAGCCCTGCTTACAAATTTGGCCTCTGGGAACCGGGCTTTCAGGAGAGTTCCCTCCACCCTAACTGATAAGAGTGAGTCACTGTGCCTACACTGTGTGTGTGAAGCATTGTGGTTTATGCTCAACAACTGCTTTCCTTCTGGGAGTCTGGAATTTCGTGGGGGGCATGCCAAGCAGAAGGTGCCGACGTGACCAGCCCCCAATAAAAACCCTGGGCACTGTGTCTAGCAAGCTTCCCTGGTAGCATTGTATGGTACATGTCACAATTCATTGCTGGGGAAATTAAGTGTGTCCTGTATGACTCCATTGAGGGAGGACTCTTGAAAGTTTGCCTGGTTTCTCTTTGCTGATTTTGCTTTTTATTCTTTTGCTGTAATAAATCTTAGGCATGAAAATGACCAACTACTGAATCATGTGAGTCCTCCTGGCAAAACATTGAACCTGAGATGGTCTTGGAGATTCCTGATAGAGTAGAAAAGGAGGAGAAAAGGGTAGAGGGGGGTTAAGAGCTTTCCCTGCCTAGATGCTTTTCATCTATGCCTGCAGAAAATCGTAGGGCTAAGTTACTTTATCATTCTACTATGCTATCTTTCCGTCTCTCTTCCCACCTCCCTTCCAAAATGGTTTGGTCAGAAGAAAATAGAATACTGCTCCATTTGTTACAGCATACAGCAGACTTTCTGAGGCTCTATAAGAAAATCCTAACCTAGCCAACTTGTAGAAACAGCAGAAATGATAGATAGAACATCCCCGAGCACTGCCAAATGATTTAAGTTATATAACTTTGAGTTTAAATTTTTTTAAGAAATGGCTCTTCATTAGCTCTGATGTCTGCTTCTCCTTATACATTTGCATTTTGAGAGAGTCAGAGTATGGAAATGAGAGAGCCTATATTAATGATGAAAGCATTCAGCTGCCAGTAAAAAAACAATTTCACCATAATGCTTTAAGTAAATAGGGGTTATTTTTCTCTCAAACAGGAAGTCTGGAGATATGCTGTCACCGATATAGGTTCAGAGGTTTGACAATGCCAGGTCTAAAGCCTCAGTGATCAATTGGTACTTCTCTTATGGTTGTCACATGGCTGCTCAATTCATCAGTTCTTCACTCAAGATAAGAAGGCAGAAGGAATAAAATGGTGGTACTTTTTGCTGGGAAAAACAATAATTTTCCAGGAGGCCCTAGCAGATACTGTTGTTCAGAATGGTGTCACATGACCATTACTACTTTCAAGGGAGACTGGGAAAAAGGAGACTTTCTCCTTCCCAACTTTGTGGGAGACTGAGTTCCATCAACCTTTGGGTTTCCATGGGAGCCCACAGCCCTGGGGTTGAGACATTCTCTGTCTATCTTCTGTTTATGGTTTATTGTTCACCTTGCCATTCGCTTACGTCAGCACAAACTAGTTGGCTCGGTTTTTAGACCCTGTGAATTTTATCTAATGGATTTAACAAACCTTTTCCAAAATGAGAAAACAGTTGTATAAGGAAGATGATCTCAGAGTGCAGTTGAACCATGTCGGCCTAGAATACCTGTTGTCACTCTCCGAGGAAAGCCTGTCCTGGTGTGAACCAGACTCAGAAGCTTATAGCTTTGGGAGTGCAGGAGCAAGGCAGTCCCCTAGGAGTCTATCAGAGGAGAAATTTGGCTCCTCTTCAAATCAACTGAATTCAGGACCCTCAGAGGCAAATTGTTGACTTCTTCAGGGCATCATTGTAGGGCCCATTAGAGCGTAATGGAAAAAGGACTCCACTGGAGCCCCTGAGCATACTGAGAAGTGTCAGGTAATGTTTCATTTGAGTGTGGAGAGGCTGACTTTCCGCTAGAAAGGCTTTACAGGAGTCTGGAGAGTGGGCTGAACAAGCAAGTCATTTTCTCAAACGGGGAGCCACTCTGGCTCTCTCTACACATATCTGGCCATAACTCCGCCAGTCAATGCTTTCCTCAGCACCAGTGATGCCTGCACCCCAATGATCAGAATTGTCCATCACCATAGCAACCTCAAGAATGGCTTCAAATGAGATCGCTTTGATCCTCGAGGATGCAGGTGTACTTTTCTTTCTTTTCTGTCCCCCTCCCCACCCCTCACCCCAAGAGGCAGGGCAGGGCAGTGATAGAAGGATGATAAAAGTTAAGACTGAAATTAGCTGTTGAAGCTGCTCACTCCAACAAGAAATGGCACATACCTCTAGGCAGAGGAGGAACAGATGGTGTGTAACTTGTACTATCAGCCTCTTGAAGCATCTGCCCTCACATAGATTCTCAGATCTTCTCACAGGGAGAAGGGGATTTGCATTATGGCTTCAGGAAATAGGAGAAATGGGATTGCTTTCCTAGGTAGAATTTTGATATATAAACAAGAAAATAAGAACGTTTTTCAGTTATTGCTCTCTCTTGTGCTTGCTTGTTTTTCAGAAGCAGTCTGGTTTATGAGGAAACATTTGACAATTCAATAAATTCAGCAAACTTTTATGGAGTGTCTTCTTTTTATTTTTATTTGATGGTTTGCATCTCACCTCTTCCAACAGGAATTCCAGGAAGTTTACAATCAAGGACATAAAAGATACGACTAAGAAAATAGAAAATCAGGACCAAGGAAAGAAAAAAGCAAATATTCTAACCACAGGGGTTAACAAAGTGGTAAACAGATGAATAAAATTTAACTTTGAGAATTCTAAACGAAGGGACAAAAATAATTTATATTCTTATCAGTTTCTCTTGAAGAAAATTTTTCCATGACCAACTCAAACCAGTGAGCTCTGAACCTTCTTCAAGCACCTCATTTTGTCCATAGTGCATCTCTTTGCCTCACTTATAGACTATGGGGCAAGAGATGTTGGTACATCCTTGAAAATCCTCTCACATGAGGACTTGCAGACATCCAGCTCTAGCCATATAAGATGGGGTCATCTGGGACAGGTAGGCTCCCAAGATGAGCTCCAGAGGATAGACGAAGGAGCCTATAGTCCTAAGTAGAGAAGTCTCCAAATATGTTGGCTTTAGCCAAGATGCCACACAAATACTGTGACACCAGTGAAGGGCTGGAGTGGTCTGAGCAATGATTCCCATTTTCTTTCTCTCTCTCACTTTTACACAATTAGAGTCCTCTCCGTAAGACCTCCTCAGGCCTTCTGATTATGGCTTCCAAAGAATTCGGCAGCCTGTCTCTCTAACTACTGAATGGTACTTTCTTCTAAGTCAATACCCATCCTTCTCTTGCATTGTCCACATTTCATAGATAAAACATCCTCTCCTCCAGCTACAGTGGCCCAGTGTAGCTGGTGATCTTTCACTCCGCCTGCAGATTCTCCCTCCCTGACCTGCACCCCCCGTCGTGATTTGCATGGGCATATTTGAAATTTGTCACATTCCTCTTCATAATCATCATTATTGTTTCTCTGGTGCTTTTGTGACGGGCGTGGAACAGAGAGATTCGCATAAATTAATTAATTTAAGCCTCCGTGCTATAGGGTAGAGGTTGATTATTGTCATTTCACAAAAGACAAAACAGGTTCAAGGAGGCCACATCACTGCCCAGGGCCCCATCACTAACTAATGAGTGTCCAAATTGGGATTTGACCCTAGGAGACTGAACTCAAAACCTGGCTTCGCACCGTTACATCGACTGTCTTCATCTTACTCATTATGCTACTGTGATGAAAAGTGTCAACAAGATAGAGCACAGCAGCTGCTTTGCATACACCACTACATGTTGCTTACACACACTAAAAAGGCGGTTTTTCAAACCAACTTTTTACTCAGTTTTAATTATGCATATTAGGTTGTATTGCCATAAATTGTCTTTTAACTGTTTGTGAATGGATAGCCACTCCAGAAAATAAATCTCTTAGCACTCAACATGAGAAAAAAAATCCTTGTTAAATATTTTGTTAAAAATCATTTCGTGTTGCTGCCAAAGCAACAGCAAATAATTAAACTCCTTTGCATTTTATGACACAATTTACATAGCTGTCAGTCTATTCCTATCTGTAAATGTCAGGCATCCCAGTCCGGGTCCTCCAGGGTAACCTGTGTTGGTGTAATTATGATTTCGGCATTGCGAGCCAGGTTTGAGTGGCGACTTGGTGGTTCATTCGACAGCCCTAATAGCCCTGAGAAAAGGCGAAGCGACGAAGGGTTCCAGGTCAGCTCTCTCCACTCCCCCAACCACGGCCTGGCCTGCTCCCGGCACCGCCGCTGCAGCGAGCACCACACGCATCGCAGTCTGGGGAAGTCCGGCGACCATTTTTATTCTATGCCTGATGCCCAAATATGACCTTGAGCTATCTTATCTTCTATCTATGCCTAGTTTATTTATTTTTTTTCCACGTTTATAAACCATTTTCCTCTTCTATGTAAGGAAATGGCAATTTTGGAAACGGCTTTGCATTCAAGGAAGAAGGGCACTCTTCAGACAACACTGCATCCATATCAACATATTTTTCTTAGTGTTAGTTACAGCTGAAAGTTATGCTTTCCATCCTGTGTATTTCAGCAGTGTGTGTGTGTTGGGCGGGGCGGCGGGGGGCGCGGAGGTTGGGAGTGGGAGGGAGTAGAACAAAGGGAGCAAAGACAGAGAGACAAACTCCAAATGGCTCAAGGATGGAGAGAATAAAACTTTTCCTGTTTCCTCCTACAGAGCTCGCAATACTGCAAAAACTGCCTGACTGTCTTTGGGCAACACGACGGGGCCCTGGGTCAGCCACACAGACCTACGTGGCTTTGATGGCCTTTATCGGTTACACTAAAGTTAGTCATATTAATCAACACCGCACTGATGTGTTGCGAGAGCTGGATATTTTAAGCGTTCTGAAAATTTCTTCAAGCCAGCTGGTGATGGCTTGTCTGCTGGGTCACAGGTCACCATAAACACAGAACCTAATAGCAGGACGTGTGCAAGGGTTTAACCACAGTTATCTACTGGGAGACCCATGCAGCATCCTAGAGAAAGGAAGAAAATTTTATGACTCGGAAAGAAGACAATGCAACCACTCTAAGCCTGCTGCTTCCTATTATGGAAGAAGTGAGCAGGGAACTCAGGAGCCACAGGGAGCTTCGGTACCAGTGACCATAAACTGGGAGGATTCAGCAGGAAGAGAAACAATTTCCCTAGCTCCAGACCCGGGGGGAATGGAGAGAACAATGAACAGAAAGGAATCTAAAAGAAAAACCAGAAAACCAGAAGGGAAATTGAAAAAGAAAAGTCCCCTGGGCAATTCATTAAAGAAGGGGCTTAATTTCAGGTCAGATTAAACTGCCTCCGGTCTTCTCTACTGAAATGGGGTGGCTGCTCAGGACGCCCATCCATTTCTACGTATACTTCAGGGAAGAGACTCCATCCTGATGAGGTCTCAGCCATCCTGGGCTCTCTGGACTAAGGCTACAGAGAGGTGCAAGGCTGGAGAAGAATTCACAGGAACAGCACAGCTTCTCCTGACAGAAGGTACTGAGACCTCCACAACTCTAGCAGGAGTCTGTTTCTTTCCAATAGTAATCCAACATGAGCTCAACTCTAATTTTATAGGTAGATTACACAGAGAGGAAACATTCAACAATCAAACCCACAGAGACCAAACTCCAAAAAGTAGCTAAGGAAAATAAGCTAGAGTGAGACGAGGGTAGTGCAATTCCTTAGAATGCTTTTTTTTTTTTTTTCCCCCTGTATGCTATGAGGACCAGAAACCAATTAACACTGCAATTTGATTTTGTAAAACCGTTTTCTGAGGGTGCCTGGACACTTCCGGCCACTGTGCTTCTCAGAACCTCTTTGGTAGTTGAAGAGATTTCTACTTCATCTTCTCTTTCTCTTGAAGGGTGCTAGGGTAGGCCCAGCGTGGAGGAGATGAGCAGGAAGAGAGCCTTCCAAAGCCTGGGTGTATATTCTCTAGGATGCAGGAAAAATGCACTTGGTTTAGCTTTTCTTCCCAAAAGAGTAATCCACGTTGCTTTCTTAGCTTGTAGACAAGTTACAATGAGTTTCAATGACTTACAATACATTCAAGTCTGTGTGAGGATGTTTAAACACATCAGTATATCCTAAGGCCATATAGCATAAAACAAAACCAAAATGCCTAATAAGATATAATTAAGGCAATAGAAAAATAATGGCTATTACAGAACAGATAAAGGAAGATTTGAATAATCCGAACCTATGTAAACAAATAAATCATCTTGCATTCTTGGGTGATGATAAAATTACTTAATAAACTGAAAGACTGAAGGATTTCTGTGATTGCACAGGACTAAAGCCGGGGGAAGCCTAGCTTTCTTTTGATGTTCACAGGTTATTAGTGATGTTTAAAATTGTAAATGAAGAACTATACTACTGATAATTGAGTAAAACAAGTAAAACTAGGGAAATAAGGAGTAAAAAACCTGGTACTAAATTTCCAAAAGATATAAGCCTTGCATAAATATGGGGGTCTGAGAAGCCAACAGTGCAGCAGGGGCTGACATCGCCTGGTTGGCGTGCTGGGGTGGGTGGCACAAGCTCAGCAGAGTCGCTAATGGCACTATCCAAAGCAAAGAGAAACTGCTGACTCTCCCGCTCGCATGGTACTAGGTTTAGAATTCATTTATTCATAGATTTGTTCATTCGCTCAATATTTGTTAGTCTCTGGGCTATATCAGGCTTGGCCCTGGGCATGGGGGACATCCAGGTGAATAAGACAAGGTCTTTACTATCATGAGGCTTGTTTTCTGTGGGGAGTAGATTGAAAATAAGCAAGTAAGCCTATGAACAGATGAGATAAAATCAGATAGCGGTAACTAGTATGAAGAAATGACAACCAGGTAATGGGATAGTGTGGCTGGAGGTGATGATAGGAGCAGCCATTAGATAAAGAGGTCAGGGCAGGTGTCTCTCGGGGAAGCAAGTGGCATTTGAGCAGAGATCTGAATAGTGAGAAAGACATGGGCACGTGGAAATGCTGGGGAGAGAGATTCTAGACAGCAGGAATGGAACATGCAAAGGTCCTGGGGAAGCCACAAGCTTGCTGTGCTTAAGAAATAGAAAAAGACCAACATGTCTAGCAAGGCCAGGGGAGCCTGGGAAAGGTCTGAGAAGGAGGCTAGGGCTAAATCTGGGAGGGTCTCGTGATCTAGGGTAACGAGTATGGGGCTTAATCTGGGTGTCGTGAGAAATCAGTCAAGATGGGGCAGGATCTGCCTTACATTGAAAGTCTAGGCAGCAAACTTATGGTTGGTACTTGTGGGGCCCTCTCCAGCAGAAGGAGTTTGGAGGAGGGAGGAGATGATCTTGGACATGGATCAGGCTGCCACATGGCCATGAGGGCAGGTCCCGCACCCAAGCTGGTCAGAAGCACTTCTTCAGCAACTACGGGGAGCCGAGAGGAGATTCAGTCACGGCCTGGATTCTTCTCTTGAGAGGATGATTGGGAAACCTCTGGAGTGGCCAGCAGCTGTGTTTTCCACCTGGAGATGGAGTAGCCAAGGAATAGCCAAGCAGAGGCGATAACAGCGAACACTCACCGGCTCCTCTGTGCCATGCTAAATGCTTTAGATATATTAACTCATTTTACCCTCACGACGACCTTGTTTTAGATGAGGAAACTGAGGCACAGAGAGGTTAAATTGCCTCCAGATCATGCAGGTGATAAGGATCGGCACCGAGACAGGTGAAGGAGGAAAGAAGGCATGCAGAGAGAAAAGCTAGAGGACTCCGCCTCCTGAATTCCCTACAGCCATCCAGACCTTGGTTTTCCGGCCTTCTTGGAATTCTTGCTTTAGTTCCAGGATAATGACCTTCCTCCCTTTTACTGCCTCTCCCCCTTCTGCCAATGCTGGCCGGAATAGATTTTCTTTACATGCAACCAAGAGTCCTAGCTACTAAATATTTAGACATATAGCTGTGGGGGGGGTGGGAAGCAAGTTTCCATATGAAAATACAGTTCATTCAGCTAGTGCCTCAGAGAAAAAAGGGACGCTTCCATCCCTTCCACAAAAAAATTGTAAAGATGACATTAACCACAAGTAACATTTGTGGCATACCTACAATGTACCAGGCACTCCTAGGAGTCCTTTCCAAGTACTAAGTCAGTCCTCACAAACACCCTATGAAGTGTGTGCTATTAATTTCGTCTTTTAGGAGACACAGAGGCGCAGAGGGTTGAACTATGTCCTTCCAAAAGATATGCTGAAGTCTCAACCACCTAGTACCTCAGAATGACCTTATTTGGAAGTACGATGGTTGCAGATGTGATTAATTAGGATTAGTCAGTCTTACTAGGGTAGGGTTGGCCCTTACTCCAGCACAACTGCTGTCCTTACAAGAAGAGGGACAGGGAGAAGGCCACGTGAAGACGGAGGCAGAGTCTGGAGCGATGCATCTACAGAGCAGGGCGGGCGACCACCAGAGGTGTGGTGAGAGGTGTGTACCGGCTTCTCCCTCGGAGCTCTCAGAAGTGACCAAGCTTGCTGACACCTTGATTTCAGATTTCTAGCCTCTGAAACTGTGAGATGATAAGTGTCTGTTGTTTTAAGACACCCGATCTGCAGAACCTTTGTCCGGCTGCCCTAGGGAATGAGTACAGAGAGGTTAAGCCATTCCCCACGGTCACACAGCTCGCGAGGTGGTAGAGGGAATGAAAGCTGGGGGCGTGTGCCTCTGAGCTCCTTTGACCCTCTTCTCTGTGGTAACACATGCCACAGCAGTGCTGGATTTTGTGTTGGAAGGGGCCCCTAGCCCGATGGCCAGGCGTCTTCTCCTCTGCTCCTGTCCACTCTTCCTCACTTTGGGGCTAAGGCAGAGAGTGCAAATGGTTAACATGTGCAGGAAAGTCTGGATTGAGCAACTCTGCTGGAGTGAAGGCCAGCCTGCCACACTGTCTTGACAGATGGCCACCCAGCTTCTCTCTAAATACCTGCGGGGAATCAGAGCCACGGGCCGGCGTGCGGGAGGGGAAGCCTGCTGGACTTGGAATCCTGCTCGGCCTCCCATGGGCTGGGTGACCTTGGCCGAGGTGCCTGACTTTCCTGTGCCTCAGTTTCCTCATGTAGAAAAGGAGGACAAGTCCGTCCCCCAGTGTCGTTGTGGCAAATGTCGCAGTGAAAGTGACCGCGTCAGGGCTCAGAGCAGGACCTTAGACTTCAGGGAGAACAAGCAGACATCCTCCATTCTGTCACTCCACGTCCACGAGGTGCCACCAGTAAAAGCCACAGAGTTTCGTCCTTTGCTTCTCTCTCCTCGGCTTTGTCTAAGCCGGCTGACTATGGCCTCTCAAGTCTGGCTCTTAGTATGCGCAGCCCTTCCCTACGCTTCTAAGTGGGATGAGCAACATGAAAAATTAATTGTGCATTTTCTCCTTTTTTTTTTTTTTTCAAGTGGAGAAATTATTTAGGGCTTTGGGGAAGATGGGACAGCTATTTGCTATGCAGCAGCTCATCCCCTTAGCCGTCACCCCTGCCATGTTCAGCAAATGATTCTTCTATTCTCTTCCCAGCAGGTGGTCTCGCAGCTACATGTGTTCCTCGCATCCAACAGGGTGCTCCGGGGAATGCAACGCGGTGATGACTGCTGTTTCTAATTACTGCTGTATCAGGAGGCAAAGGGAAGAAACTCCGCCAGCCTGGTGGCCGCTGTGGAAACACTGACATCTCTGGTTATCAGGTTCTGGGGCCAGCAGGGCCTGGTTACCTGACCGGTCACTTGGGAACGAGATCTTGCCTTTCCCCAAACAAACTCAACGTCTGAATAACTGGCAGGGACACAGCAGTCAGGATGCCCTTATTCATCCAGTACCTAGTGTGCTCTTGGTTTGCGCTGAGCACTGGGGGCGGGGGAGATACAAGCAGTAATAAACACAGCTCCATCCTTTGGGAAACTTACATGATAAATGGGGACAAGGACAAGGAAACAGAGAGAAAAAAAAATAGCTCTATTTGTCCATCCAACAGCATTTATTGAGAACTGTCCTTGTGGAGTTTATAGTCTAGCTAGGGAGAGCGACAGTAATCTAATACTATCACGAATAAGCAGTTACAAACCATGGCCAACGCTATGAAAGAAAAACACCGAGGCTATTAGAGCATAATTGGGGACCTGATTTGTTCTGGGCTTAGAGACGGATTCCTGGATGAAGTGCTCTAAGATCTAATTGTGGAAATGGAAAAGAAAGGTTACTGTAGGAAGTGTTTGCAAAGAATTAACAAGCTATGTGGACAGACACAGAAGGAAATGGATGTTCATAGAACTGCTAAGTTTCTGACTAGAATAACTGGAAATCAGAGTCACTCTTGTCAGACAGGACAGTTGGAAGGGGGCATCAGCTTTTCAGAGGAAGCTGCAGAGAAGCAGGCAAGTTCCAAGGGCAGATGGAGGGACTGGAAATGCAGTGCGAGGTGGGAAGGCGGGAAGGCGGGTGGGGGAGCCTGGTGGAGGAGCGTTGGGGCTGTGACAGGGGTGACTACAGGGAAAAAGACGACAGAGAAGTGAACTCTGAGGCAAGTGCTCCACTTTGGAAATTGCTCGTAGCTAGGGCTTTCGAAGGCAGAAAGAGAACTCACACCAGTGAACACGTATCATGTACCTGGTTCTGTGTTGGGTATTTATACACTGCCATTGACTGAGATCATTAGGCAGCAAGACTCAGAAACTCACTCGAGGTCATTTCAGTGAAGTATGTGTGTGCGAGGGATGTGTGTGTGGATGTGGGTGGATGTGGTGCAGTATGTGGTATAATATATGTGTATGTATGGTATATGTGTGAGTGCACGCATGTGTGTGCAGTCTGTAGTGTTATATCCTAGGGCATAAATCAGCTGGACCTCCTGGGTGGTGACCTTAGCAGTCAAGAATGGCAGACTCTTCTTCCATCTTTCTTGGGGCGCAAAGTCTCTCATTTCCGCTTTTCTCTATGTGTCTGTTCCCCAGAGACAGGATACCTTCCTTGCTTCTCTGCAGCCTTACCCTAGCTTTTTAGTTCAAGTCCAATATTATCCATCCAACCATTAGTCCAATAAAATATATTGAATACCTACTGTGTGTTGGGCAGTAATTTTAGGTACTGGGGTTACAGTAGATATCAAAGTAGTTTCTTACATTGTAGTAGGAGAGACATGTTAAACAAATAAAGATATGATATTTCAGGTGGCAGTGATATGAAGAAAAATAAGGCCAGGGGAGGGTCTGGAAAGTGTCTTTGGGGTGGTGGGGTAGAGTGCTGTTTTTGTAACTGCTCTCTGGGAAGGCTTCTCTCCGATCAGTGACATCAGAGCAGACACTTGAAGGAAGTGAATGATCGAATGATCCATGCAGATATCTGAAGCAAGAGTGTTTCTGGCAGAGGGAGAATATGGGTAAAGACCCTGAGATGGGGGCATTGCTTGAAGGTGTCCACAGAAGAGCAAGGAGACCAGTGTGGCTTTATGTGAGTGGGTGAGGGG
>NW_011888796.1:3301378-3303817 GCF_000151845.1 Pteropus vampyrus | reverse complement strand
TTCTGTAAGGCCGTGTGGTTAAGAAGAGGAAGAAACAGGAGAAGGCAGTGCCATGATTGGCTTTAATACTGGCCTGGGCCACAGATTTAATGATTCCCAAGGAATTTTTTCATTTGATTGTTTAATTTTGGCCTCACAACAACCTTGAGGAGTAGAAAAGCTTGGCATATTTACCTGCATTTTCGTACACAATGAAGATGATAAACGAAGTCAAATGAAGCTCAGAGAGATTTAGCGATTTTAAGCCAAAGACATATAGCCAGCCAGTAAATGAGAGAGGCTAACTATTTTGACTCTTCGCAACATGTTATTTTTATTACTATGAGTAGCCTCTAGATGGTAAACATAGGTTTTACAAAATGCTTGAGTAACCATTATTCTTTTCTTCATTAGGAATTTTGGGTGTGTCCAAATGATTTTGTAGGGGAATGGACAACAGTAGTAGAAAGCAAATTTAATGAAGGCTAACTTTCGACTATGAGATTAAGTTCAGGTTCATTGGTCCGGGGCTACAGCCATATTCTCACAAATGGAGAGAGTGGCAAGATTTATTAATATGTGAGTTTTAGGTAACCAGCTCGTGTTCTTTGGTTGCAAATAACAGAAATAAACTTGAGTAAGTTAAGCAGATAAACTCGTTGGAAAGATCTCGGGCAGCTCACAGGGTCGAAGAGAAGACTGAAGAACTGGGTGGGCTTGGACAATGGCAGCTAGAGGGATTGAGAAGGCAGGAACCGATCAGTGGTGGTGTTGGGGTGCTGCTGCTAGAACGAAGGGTCCCAGGAGGGTCTGATCCACCTAATCTGAATCACGTACTGTCCCCTTGGCCAGGGCCTAGCTGACAGTCCTGGTATAGTGACCTGCACTCAGAAAAGGAGAACAGAATTTGTAGGTGCTAAAAGAGGGAGAGCTGGATGCTGGGAAGAAAACACCTATCCCCCACCTGGACTACCCCAGCCTCAGGCAATCCCCAGTAAAGGAGAGTTTCTACCAGCCCCTGTCCAGAGGCTTTTGTGATGTGGAAAGATTGGGATAAGTGTTGGGGATGGGGAGCGGTGATAGAGGGATTAAGTCAGTCAACATAGGAGTCAGTGGGGAGGAGAGAAAAGGTCTGTAAGCCTCGTCAGGTGCTGGGGCTTGAGAAAGAATTTAGGGTTTGGAGTGTCGCCCAAATAGCATCAGTTAGGGCAGAGAGGAGGTGCTTCTGAGACGTGTTGTGGTGAGTTATGAATTGATTAACTTTTAATGTACTTTATGAGATACAAGTGAAGGTTAGCAA
Organism: Pteropus vampyrus; assembly: GCF_000151845.1. Taxonomy (NCBI): domain Eukaryota; kingdom Metazoa; phylum Chordata; class Mammalia; order Chiroptera; family Pteropodidae; genus Pteropus; species Pteropus vampyrus. The sequence continues at coordinate 3,302,538 of NW_011888796.1, read as the reverse complement.
TTCTCTTTTAATGATGTGTGGGCCCTGGATTGTGTGATTTTGAATGTGACTTTGTTCATAGATGGATCGTGTAGGGCCCTAGATTTTATTAGGGTCACAATAATGTTTAGTGTTTGTCATCAAAATTCTTGGAAAGTGAGTGACTACAGCTAGAAGGGCAGGCAGATGAATGCGGTTGAATTGATTCATTCCCTTCCTTTTTTTTTTTTTGTCCTAGTTCTAGAATTACTCATTTTAGTTTTTCCATGAGGGAAATTTTAAATCTGCTTAAACTTTTCTTAAGGAAGTAAAACCTGTAATGGCTTTATTTTCTAGAAGGTAAGTATATTCTGGCCAGGGCTTAGGATGTACTTACATGGGGCCTAAATTTCCATTATTATTGTTCTCTATAAATAGCTCATCATTTTTATTATAAATAAGAACTCAAGTGCATCATTTTATAGATCAGAAAATTAAAGCACACGATTTAACCCATAAAAGTTTAATTAGGCTAGTCTATAACATTATAATGCTTTATGCCTCTTAGAACTTGAAGCTGTATCTAATGCCTGCTTTTTCTTTCTTATTGTCATAATAACTAACTTCCATAGTAACACTATGAAGTGAATCTACTTGTATGTCCATTTTATAGATGAGAATGGTAAAGTCACTCACTTGTTGATAGTCACACAGGTAATAAGACAGTGTCCCGGACTAACCCATCTGAACAGCTGGATCACTGAATAGTTCCAGCTGCTAGTAGAACTCAGTAACCACAACTGCTCTAACAGTCAGAAAACAATCAATTATATTAGCATTGGTAATATAATATAAGAGAACTAAAAAAAAGTCCACTGATAGGTTAATGAATCAATTTTCGATTAAGTTTTGCTAATATATTAATTTAAAATCTTTTCAGATATTTACTATGTGCTAAGCCCTGTGGACACAATAATGAGCTAAGAAGATAAAATTCCTGCCTTCCAGGAACTTAGAGCCTGGTGGAGATGTCAGGCGATAATCAAATAATTGCAAAAAAATATATAATTATAAATTCTGAGAGTGATAAGTTCTTCGAGGGTGAATTACTATAGTAATGATAGGTGGAGAGAACACAGAAGATGAAGGGGAAGCCATTATATATATCAGAGTCTGCCATCCATCCATCCAACATTTATTGA
>NW_011888796.1:3289869-3300263 GCF_000151845.1 Pteropus vampyrus | reverse complement strand
AGATAAAATGTGCTCAAGTTCCTACAGCTCCTGAAAGGCAAAGCCAAGGTGCTGTTTAAGCAACGGTGGGGCTGCACTGCCTGCAGTGGAATGGTGATTGAGAGGGACTCGAGGACAAGGTAGAGAGGAAAGAGCACTGGGCCTGGAGCCAGCATACTCAGGGCCAAATCCCAGCTCAGTCACTCCTGTAGCCTCTCAGAACAACCCAATTCGCACCCTTGTAAACTGTTGACAGTAGCCACTCTCTCTTTCGGCCTCACTGGGAGGTTGTAAAGCTCAAACAACAGAGAAAGCATGGGTAGTGCGGGATGTCCTGCTATACCTACTTCCTATACAGGGAGGCTCTCCCCCCGCCCCCCTGCCCCCCATACCCCCCAACATGCTATCTCTTCTAAATTTAAAGGGCAAAGTCTCAATAGACGTTGGAAGAGACAGTTATGCTCAATTCCACTCAGCTCAGCAAGCCCTGAGGGCCAATCTGTGCCTGGAATTGTGCCTGATAGGCATCGAAAGATTCTTGGTGATTTGTCCTCATTTAAAGAGGCAGGGAAGTACATAAAATATGAAAGACAACACTTCTACACTGCAGGGTAAGGAAGAGCGGGGAATGAACAATACAGTGCGGATGTCCTTTTCCATGAACTTCAAAACCCAGGAAATGGCTGGATCAATAGACTGTCATTTTGAAAATAGCTAAAGGACAGGAATATGATGTTAATTAGCAGGGTGCATGGATTTACCAGATACAAATCATATAACACTGAAACAATTTCTTTCCATCAGAAGATAACTGGCTTTGGCTTAGGGCAACAAAAAGTAGATATAGAGGAATATTGAAACCCAATGAAGAAATAACTTTTACTTTAGCTTTCTCTGAATTCTGATTTGGGGAAGTAGCAAATGCACTAGTTCTTTTTATTTTTTTAAATACTTTTTATTTGTTAATTACAGTTTACATACAATATTATATTAGTTTCTAGTGTACAACATAGTGATTAGACATTTATATAACTTATGAAGTAATGACCTTGATAAATCTAGTACCCATCTGACACCATACATACTTATTACAATATTACTGACTATATTCCCTATGCTATACTTTACACCCCTATGACTATTTGTACTTTTTAATCTCTTCCCCTTTTTTATCCATCCCTTCAATGCCCTTCCCATCTGGCAACCATCAAAATGTTCTCTGCGTCTATAAGTTTGTTTCTATTTTGTTTGTTTATTTATTTTGTTTTTTAGATTCTATATATCAGTGAAATCATATGATATTTGTCTTTCTCTATCTTATTTATTTCACTTAGCATAATACCCTCTAGGTCATGTTGTTGCAGATGGCATGATTTCATTCTTTTTTATGGCTCAGTAGTATTTCATTGTATATATGTACCACTTCTTTATCCATTTATCTATTGATGGGCACTTAGGTTGCTTCCATAAGTTGGCTATTGTAAATAATACTGCAATGAACGTATGGGTGCATATGTTCTTTTGAATCAGTGTTTTGGGTTTCTTTGGATAAACATCTAGAAGTGGAATTATTGAGTCCCTCTTTGTCTCTTATCATAGTCTTTGTTTTAAAGCCTATTTTGTTTGGTATAAGTATTGCTACCCCAGCTTTGTTTGTTTGTTTGTTTCCAAGAAACATTTTTTTCCATCCCTTTACTTTTAGTCTGTGCATCTTTCAAATTCTGAAATCACTCGCTTGTAGGCAGCATATGTAAGGGTCTAATTTTCTTATTCATTCCGCCACCTTATGTCTTTTGATTGGAGCATTTAATCTATTTGCATTAAAAGTAATTGTTGATATATATGTAGTTATTGCCATTTTGTTATTCATATCTTTGGTCTTTTTTCTTCTTCTTAAAGAAATCCCTCTAACATTTCTTGCAATACTGGTTTGGTGGTGATAAACTCCTTTAGCTTTTTCTTACCTGGGAAGCTCTTTATCTGTCCTTCGATTCTAAGCAATAGATTTGCTGGGTAATCTTCATTGTAGGTCTTTGCTTTTCATTGCTTTGAATATTTCATGCCAATCCCTTTTGGCCTGAAATTTTCTGTTGAGAAATCAGCTGACAGCCTTATGGGAACTCTCTTGTAGGTAACTGGATGCTTTTCTCTTGGTGCTTTTAAGATTTATCTTTAACCTTTGGCATTTTAATTATGGGGTGTCTTGGTATGAGTCTCTTTGGGTTCATCTTGTTTGTGGCTCTTTGCTGTTCTTTGCGGCATTTCCTGGGCTTGTACATCTATTTCTTTTGCCAGCTTAGGGAAGGCGTCTGTCGTTATTTCTTAAAATGGGTTTTCAATTCGTCGCTTTCTCTCTTCTCCTTGTGGTACCCCTATGATGTGATATTGTCCCAGAGGCCCCTTAAACTGTCCTCATTTTTGAAAATTCTTTTTTTCTTTTTGCTGTTCTGATTGGGTGTTTTCTGCTACCTTATCTTTCAAATCACTGATTCAGTCCTCTGCTTCATTTAGTCTCTTGTTGATACCCGCTAATATATATTTTTTTAATTCGATTTTTATATTCTTTATATCTGACTGGTTCTTTTTTATGTTTTCTATTGCTATTTTTATGTTTCCTATTTCTTTGTCAAAGTTCTCAGTGAGATCATCGAGCATCCTTATAATCAGTGTTTTGAGCTCTGCGTCTGGTAAATTGCTTGTCTCCATTTTGTTTAGTTGTTTTGAGCTCTGCGTCTGGTAAATTGCTTGTCTCCATTTTGTTTAGTTTTTTTTTCTTTTTTTTTCCTGGAGCTTTGTTCTGTTGTTTCATTTGGGATTTTTTGTTTGTTTGTTTCCTCAGTTTGGCTGCCACTCTGTGTTTGTTTCTATGTATTAGGTAGGGCTGCTATGTCTCTCAGTCTTGGTAAGGTGGCCTTCTGTAGAAGGTATCTTTTAGGTCCAGTTGTGCAGTCTTCCTGGTCACCTGAGCTGGGTGCTCCAGATGTAGCCCTTGTGTGAGTTGTGTGTGCCCTCCTGCTATAAATGAGCCTTGATTGCTTTTGGCCCTTCAGTGGGAGGGACTGACCCTCAGGCTGATTGTTTGTGAGGACTGGTGATCCTGTGGAGCAGGATTCACTTCAGAGGGGCTCTGGTGCCTGCCCAGTCTGCCCTTTGGATGTGTCATTTGTGGAGGTGGTTGAGTGGTGCTCTGCTGTGGTCTGAAGCCAGCCACTGGATATGCTGATTCTGGGGCCTCTTGGAAGAAGCTTTGGTGCAGGCCAAAATCAGCTGCTGCCTGTATCCTGCCCTGGGCCACTTGGTATGGGCTACATAGTGATCTGCAGATGATTGTCAGTTGTCCTGGTCTTGAAGGTACCTGGGAAAGGCTAAACTACTGAGGCTGGCTGCCGCTAGTGGGGCTGCTTAGCAAGAGGTACAAGGCTTGCCAAGGTCCGATGGTGCTTGTTTGAGGTTTGTGAATCTTTGAGAGGTTTTAGGAAAGTCCATAGCATCAGTCAAGACAGGCTTTTTCTATGGAAAAGTCACTGGAAGCGGCTTGGGTAGGCCCACAAGTTGGGTGGAGCGGGGTCTCAGGGAATCATAAGGACAAGGTGACCAATGTTAGCCAAGTTGATGGATATGGCACCCCCCCTGTGTCTGCATGCTTGGTGGGTAGAGGGCTCAACAAAGGCATAATAGCTTCTGCCAGCACTTCTGTCTGGAAGAAAGCTGACCCTCTGGCCCTTGCCCAGAAGCTAGACAATTCAGATCCTTCTCATGTGTCCCTGGCACCTTTTGAGCTGATGCCCCAGCACTGGAGCTCAGAGTAAGTGAGTCCATCAGTGAGTAAGTCTGGGTGTGGGCCCTTTAAGAGGAATACCTGAGACTCTAGCAACCCTCCATTTCACTCAGCCACAATCTCCACTGGGTTTCATAGCCAGATTATGAGGATTTCTCTTTCTGGCCTGCAGCTCTGGGCTGGGGAGCTCAGTGTGGGGCTCAATCCTCAGGGAGTACCTCCGCAGCTAAGATATTCCTCCCAATTTTTAACTGCCGTGTGTGAGTGTGGGACCAGCCCATTCTGCAATTCTGTCCTTCCCACCAGTCTTGAAGTAGCTTCTTTATTTCCTTAGTTACAGGACTTCTGTTTGGTTAGACTTCAGGTGATTCTCAATGATAATCGTTCTGTAGTTTAGTTGTAATTTTGATGAGGTCATGGGCGAGCACCCACTTACCTACTCTGCCATCTTGACCAGAAGACCCCTGTCTATTAGGCTTGTTTTACAGAGTAGGAGGATATTGAAGCAAGGGTGAACGAGGAGTCGTGAATTGAGTTTGCTGGACTGGAATTTGCTCTGGGTGAATTAGTGAATAAGCAATGAGTGAGTATGAAGGCTTGTACTAGTTCTAAATTGGATGTGGGGGTAGGGAAGGGGAAGAAAAACTGCATCTTGGTTGGAATTTGCTTATCTTGAGAACATCGCTGAGTTAGCTCTTTCTTACCAGTGGTGAATTTCTTCCACTGAGGCAAGGTTGTCCTGGGCTGCTAACACGTGGAGGAAGAAAGTTTATTGATTGAATTCATGCATTTTGCAAGGGGAGAAATGTCCTGAATTGCTCAAAATCTCTTTTATGGTGTAACTGTTTCTTATAGCAAAGAATTTTCTTTTTAAGTAGCAGGTCTTCTGTTGCCTTAAGCAAGTATTTTGTTTTTATAAACCAGATACCAAGAACATTTAGGGCAGATGTGCAACCCTCCTTCTCTACACACTCTCTTCCCCAGCCTAGTCCTGATCCAGGGTGAGACCTTGAGGAACATTTGGCTGTGGGGCTGCAGCTCTCTCACTCAGCCCCTTAGAACCAGATGTAGCTTGGCCTCAGGGTCACAATGGGTGCATGCCAGGGTTGATTGTTTAATCTTGCACTGTCTGTCTGATATATGAGTAGGAAGATCTGTCAGATGGGGTTTATCTTGCCTCATGAATAAATGCAATAGAACCTCTGCAGGTCCTGGATTGTGGCACTTGAGACTGATAAAATGTCCACGAGCCTGGAGAATCTGATGTGCCTATATGATACTTACATGATTATTTATAGCTTATGAGTGACTCTTGTCCATTATTCCTCCATCCAACATTTATCGAGCACCTACCATGTGTCAGGCACTGTGCTAGAAGATGCTGATATAAAAATAATTAAAAGACACCCCCAACTCTTAAAAGCCCAGAGTGTGGAAGGGAAGACTGACATATATGCACACAGTTGTGGTACAGTGTGATGAGCGCAAAGATGGAGATGAGGGATGTTGCAGTAGAAAGTGGATAACTGCTTTTCAGGGTCAAGAAAGCCTTTTTAGGAGAGGACTAAGATAGTTTATCTGGGTCTTAAAGGACTCATGAGTACTTCCCAAGTCTAGATTGGAAAGCCTAAGAGAGGGGAGCTGGATCACGTGGACTGAGAGTGAAGTTGGGGGGCCCTTGGGGAAAATCAAGGTGCTATTACTAAAAGGAAACTAGATGCCAGGCAGGCAAAATGATACCAGATTTTACCTCTTGAATTTCCAGCAAGACGTAAGTTCCTTGAGCTGAAACCTGGGACAGAGATTTGTCTTGACTCCTCCAAGGCAAACACTCGCCATGGAGTCAGCCTGGGTCTTCAGCTGCAGAGTGTGGCCCTTGGGAAGCAGCCGTCAGCACGAACTTGCCTGAGAAGAGGCTAGGAAGTTACCCCCGAAGTCCGGCCTCCTTTGTCCTTCTCACCAGCTCTCCTTGGTGCCTTCGTGTCTCAAGGACAGCAAGTGCCTTGTACCTTTCCACCAGGGGGCGCCCTCACTGACTTACTGATCCAGCAACTGTCTCTGGAGGCCTAGCTGGGTCCACTTCCTGATGAGTCCCTGATTCTCATTCGCTGCTCCAGTCAAACAGGGCCACACAGGGCTGCATAATGATTCCCCTCACTTAGAGCTAAAACACCTTCAAATGTATGGGAATTGCTGCTATGGGGAGCTTAAATGTGTATTTCTCATTAAAATGACAGGAAACTCAGCCCTCAACTCAACATTGTCTCTAACAGATGCTTAGAGTATTGAGGGTTTTCATACTTTATGACTGGGAAGGAAAGGGGGCTGGGAGTGGGAGCAGAGACAACCCCTTGGTTCAGGGTGGCCTTTGGAAACAGGGCTCCACAATGGGACAGGCTCAGGTCAGACCCAGTGCCACAGATTATCCATTTTCTTAGGTTCCTCTTTCAATGGTTCCTTGGCCAAGTAAACCTATGGCTGAGGGAAAAGAGCACCAGACCAGGGGATGGGGAAACTGGAAGTCAGGGCCCAGCTCTGCTTTGAATTGACCCAGTCACTTGGGACAAGTCACTTTCTGAGTCCATTTCCTTACCTGTGAAGTAGGAGCTGGCCCACCCACAAGGAGTGTTGTGAGGGTTAGCCAGAATATTAGGTGGTCTGAGCTCCATCTGTTTCTTCATCTGTAAATGAAAGAATATGGCGCAATCTCTTTCCAGCTCTAAAATCCAATAGCTACTTAAAAAAATGAAAAGTTATGGTATAAATACCTGGTATTATCATTATAGTTATTATTCCAAGTAGTAACTAAAGATCTCACTAAGGTACTAAACAACCTGCTATTCGCCACTGGCCGGTGCTTAGCAAAAGAGAGCAAGGCAGCTCAGAGCTTACAACTGACCAGGCGCTTCTCCATGGAACAATATTATGACAACCTGCTTGCAGAGGACACTTCCATGGCAATGAGAGTCATAAGAGAAATTGCCAGCATCTTTCCCTGACAAGTTATCGAAATTCATTTAACAGCAAAAAGGATATTTTCAGTAAGGAATGGGTATTATAGTAAAAAGATTAATCTGACTTTTGACTAGATCGATAAAAAATTTAAGTGTGGACCCATGCAGGGTTGCAGAGGGAAGCGAGATTGTGCTGGGGAAGAACATCTGAGCGTGAAGCAAGTAATAAAAGGAAGTTAGATGAGAATATAATGCAAAGCACGTAGGATCTACAGGGCATTCTATGGTTAATTGATGGATGAGCGACAGAGAGTTGTCTGTGAGGGTAGGGACAGAGGTGTAAGGAGCCAAGATTATGAAGCTTGAGGTTTAAGGACACATACTAAGCGGCCAAATGGCAACCTTTCTGGGTCTCTCAGAAGCAGAGGTCCAGGCTGGCTAACAAGGAAGGGAGATGCCATGAGTTCCATTAAGCCCAGAGGTCATTTCCTCCCTATTAATGCCCTCTTGTAGCTTCAACTTCACAGAACTCTGGGGCTTGGAGGATTTCACAATGTCCCAATAAGTCTTTCAAGAAAGAGGCTTCTGCTTTAGGAATTTGTTCTTAAATCATAGGAGAATCACCTGTTTGTGTCTTCTAGGCTTTCTCTTGGAATGGATAAGAAGCAGCAGGGGAGAGGAAGTATTGTGAAAATAACTTGGAGGTCAGGTGGCCCAAACTTTGCATCTTGGACAAGTCATTTAAACTGGCCTCAGTTTTCTTATTTGTAAAATGGGATTAATACTCAGTGTGAGTCTCTGAGTCAAAAGGAAATATTCTACGTGGAAGAGATTTGTCAACTCTAAAGTCGTTATTAAAAACTGGAAAATGTTGTCTGATGTAGCTCTCCACTTATTAGTTCTTTGAGCCCTTGTTCCTCATCTGTAAAATGAAGATAATGACAGCACCTGCCATGCAGGTCATTCTGCAGAGAAATGAGGTGCTGTGCGTGGAGTGTTTCATATGGCCAGGCTCATGGTGCACGCAGAATCTATGTTTGTTCCTCCTTTTCTTCTGGTGGTTCAAAGCTCAGTTATAAGAAAGGTCTGAAGCCTTGCTGGAGAAAGACTTCATTATAAACACGCTGGTGAGTGTCACCTCTGCAGAGGATCTAAGAATTAAAAAAGCCTTCAGTCACTTGTCCAGTTCAGCAATTCACAAGCAGATAGATATCTTTAAAGAGATGGTTCTTTAGCAAACGAGTGCAAACAGCAGTCTGCCCTGATCTTTCCCTCCTCTTCTCCAGGCCTTTGATCTGGGCAAATGAAGAACAGGTGACAAATGGGGCGAGGCCAGCAGGGAGGACCCTCAGAGATTTGCCTCCCATAAGCAACTCTGCCTACCTGTACAAGCTAAGATGGCCCCTCTGTGGCAGAGCAGCTGCATCACTGACGACTGGAGGTGATGTCAAGTAGTCCCACCAACCCAGCACTCCACTGTGACTGGGAAATTGAGTGCTGCAAGTTCTGTGCCAAGCAGGCCATAAATCCTGCTTTATTAGATCAGCCTCAACACTGGCTACTGCTTTGCACCGACTCAGGAAATCTCAAATTACCCAGCATCAAAGCTTCGTTTGCCTTTACTGGGCTTTTGCTTGGAGTCTTTGAGTCATTCTCTGTCCTCTGACAGATAGTCCTGATTCTGCCCACCTGGTCCCATTTCCTTCTCCATCACTCACCAGTGTGGGCTACACTCAGAGTTCCACCCTTACGGTCCACGGGCAATCCTACCCCCACCGAGGCTTTCACCATCACATCATGCTGATGCTTCCTGAATTCCTACCTCCAACCCCCAACTCGCTTCTGAGCTACATACCCATATCTCCAACTACCTACTAGACAGATTCGCTTGCATGTCCCACATAAACCTCATGCCCCAAACCTCCAGACCAAACTCGTTGTTTCTCCTACATTTTGGTCTACATTTAGGAGCCAGATTTCATGAGGTGGTATTTCATCCAAGTCTATGAGCTGACTCAGAGGAATAGAGCTCAGTGTGTGGACATAACGCATATTCCTGGAGATTCCATTTTTTTCCCGAAAGGTAAGTAAAATACTATAGAACAGAATGCAAAATCTAAATTAAAAATTAAGATGGAACTTAAGACTTTAAAAGTAAATGTGTCTGCAAGGTTTGCCTCAGACTATGCCCCCAGTTCTCAATGGGGTACAGATTTGTTCTTCCCATAAAGGACTTGAGTTACCTTGAATAGACATGCAAAGTCATCTATGAGAGAGAAAATGAAGAGTTCCCAGCCAGCATGCCTCGACTGTAATTGACTGAATGTGTTCGCTGGGGTTGGTCAGCAGTAGAGCACCAGAAAAGGAGTGTACTTTTCTGCACACTAACCCAGGAAGGAGGGGGCTTGGCCAGCAGATATCCAGGCATGCATAACATGGAGACCAGGTATGCAGGAGGCATATCTAGCCAACTATGAGTCTTCCCACACCGTCAGCAAGAACATGTAGGGGTAAGTTATAGGTTTCAGGTGACAGTTTTAATCTTTCCTCTTAGTATCTGCTCATCCCATTTTCATTAAGAGTCCTCATTAATGTTTGAGATTCACCTTCCCTCATTCTAAGGCCACCTATTTTAGGTATGGTCTGACTCCCACCCAGTTCAGGAGGAAGAACATGGGATAAGCCTAAGCTAATCAGCATGCTTCATCCCCCTGATTACAATGTGTGAATCATGAGACTTTTGCAGATCTACTAAAGAAGAGGCTTTGTTCTTAGTTTGGAGTTGTGCGTGTGAGGCTGGAGCTGCTGCAGCCACCTTGCCACCATGTAGAGAGGATTTGTCTGAGAATGGAGTCAGCCGTAAGGAAGCAGGGATAAGAGATATAAAGAGAAAAATTGAATCCTTTTAAGCCTTTGCATTAAGACATACCTGCGGTCAGCCCTACCTCTGGCTTTCTCAGTTGTATGAACCAGTAGATCTCTTTTTGGCTTGAGCCAGTTAGGCTGGGTTTTCTGTCACTTGCAACCATAGTCTCATGGCACTTGTATATCAGGCCATCTAACTCTGATGGCAGCTGCACCTTTGTTTCTCCTCACATTCCTCGATTTCATTTCATTATTACCAAGCTGCCTCCTGATTATCATTGGTTTTCCAAGTGGGAGTGAATATACTGATCACGTGATAACGTATGTTCACAGACTTTTCCCATCTAAACAAGAGGGTTTTTTTTTGTTGTTTTTTTTTTTAATCGTAAGGAAATAAATGGGTTTTCTGATTTTATAATTTGGTCACTGTGAGCCTGATTCCTTAGAGAAGGCGGAAGATGGTTTTCTGGCTTGAAAGATTGAGGGTCAGATTCTGGACTGTGGAAAACTGACCAGAGTAGTAACTGCAGCCTCTGGGCCTTTTCTCTTGAAGAACAGACTGGTAATGACGTGTAGCTGTGTGAGTATCAGAACACTTTTATCTCCTCATCCTTCAAGAACCATCTGAAATGTCTCCTTCTTTTTTCCCATTCATTCATTCAATGATTATTTACGAAACCCTGGGTACACATAGTGAATAAAACTGACAAAAGCCCCTGCTCTTATAGGGCTTACATTCTAGTGAGGGAAGTAGACAACAAACAATATAAATTTGCAATATAGATAGTAATAAATGTTTGGGGGGACTGAGAGATTTT
>NW_011888796.1:3285013-3289819 GCF_000151845.1 Pteropus vampyrus | reverse complement strand
GACTGTAATTGACTGAATGTGTTCGCTGGGGTTGGTCAGCAGTAGAGCACCAGAAAAGGAGTGTACTTTTCTGCACACTAACCCAGGAAGGAGGGGGCTTGGCCAGCAGATATCCAGGCATGCATAACATGGAGACCAGGTGTGCAGGAGGCATATCTAGCCAACTATGAGTCTTCCCACACCGTCAGCAAGAACATGTAGGGGTAAGTTATAGGTTTCAGGTGACAGTTTTAATCTTTCCTCTTAGTATCTGCTCATCCCATTTTCATTAATAGTCCTCATTAATGTTTGAGATTCACCTTCCCTCATTCTAAGGCCACCTATTTTAGGTATGGTCTGACTCCCACCCAGTTCAGGAGGAAGAACATGGGATAAGCCTAAGCTAATCAGCATGCTTCATCCCCCTGATTACAATGTGTGAATCATGAGACTTTTGCAGATCTACTAAAGAAGAGGCTTTGTTCTTAGTTTGGAGTTGTGCGTGTGAGGCTGGAGCTGCTGCAGCCACCTTGCCACCATGTAGAGAGGATTTGTCTGAGAATGGAGTCAGCCGTAAGGAAGCAGGGATAAGAGATATAAAGAGAAAAATTGAATCCTTTTAAGCCTTTGCATTAAGACATACCTGCGGTCAGCCCTACCTCTGGCTTTCTCAGTTGTATGAACCAGTAGATCTCTTTTTGGCTTGAGCCAGTTAGGCTGGGTTTTCTGTCACTTGCAACCATAGTCTCATGGCACTTGTATATCAGGCCATCTAACTCTGATGGCAGCTGCACCTTTGTTTCTCCTCACATTCCTCGATTTCATTTCATTATTACCAAGCTGCCTCCTGATTATCATTGGTTTTCCAAGTGGGAGTGAATATACTGATCACGTGATAACGTATGTTCACAGACTTTTCCCATCTAAACAAGAGGGTTTTTTTTTGTTGTTTTTTTTTTTAATCGTAAGGAAATAAATGGGTTTTCTGATTTTATAATTTGGTCACTGTGAGCCTGATTCCTTAGAGAAGGCGGAAGATGGTTTTCTGGCTTGAAAGATTGAGGGTCAGATTCTGGACTGTGGAAAACTGACCAGAGTAGTAACTGCAGCCTCTGGGCCTTTTCTCTTGAAGAACAGACTGGTAATGACGTGTAGCTGTGTGAGTATCAGAACACTTTTATCTCCTCATCCTTCAAGAACCATCTGAAATGTCTCCTTCTTTTTTCCCATTCATTCATTCAATGATTATTTACGAAACCCTGGGTACACATAGTGAATAAAACTGACAAAAGCCCCTGCTCTTATAGGGCTTACATTCTAGTGAGGGAAGTAGACAACAAACAATATAAATTTGCAATATAGATAGTAATAAATGTTTGGGGGGACTGAGAGATTTTAGACAGGGTGATCACAGAGGCAATTCTTGACCAAAGACCTAAGGAAAGTGAGAAGTATCTGAGCAGACATCTGGTAAGAGTGCTCAGTAGAGCAGTGGTCCCCAACCTTTTTTGGCTCCAGGGACCAGTGCTCCTATGAGAATCTAATGCCTGATGATCTGAGGTGGATCTGAGGTGGAGCTGAGGCGGTGATGCTAGTGCTGGGGAGCGGCTGCAAATGCAGATGAAGCTTCTCTCGCTTGTCTGCCACTCACCTCCTGCTGTACTGTCCTAATAGGCTACAGACTGGCACCTGTTCTCAGCCCGGGGGTTGGGGACCTCTGCAGTAGGGAGAGCAGCCAGTGCCAAGATCAGGGGAAGGCTGAGCAGCAGGAGATGAAGTTGAAGGGAAGCAGGCCTAGAGCATGCGGGCATGTGGGGGTCAGAGTGAGGGTGTGTGAGGTGGGAGCATTCAAGGGCTCTGAGCAGAGCAGCAGCATGATCTGACTCACATTTGGGTAGGATCCCTCTGGATACTGGGTTACAGGAGCCATATGCAGAAGCAGGAGCGATTGTGGCCTGGACAGGAACAGAGGCTGACAAAACAAGATTTGCTGATAGACTGGATCCAAAGAAAAGGTTGAAGGATGGCTCTAGGTTTTGTTTTGTTTATATATGCATGTATGTGTGTGTATATGTATGTATTTAGCCTAAGTACTGATGTGTCAACTTGTTTATGTTATAATGGACACTTTGTAGCATATTCAGTTAGTTGCATGTCTGTTCCTTCCTCTGCACTGTGGGCTTCTTTAGGGTAGGATGCTTTTATTTTTTCATCTTTGTTTACCCTGAATCTGTGTAGGAGACATTCCTGCAGTAAAGATTGTGTGACAAAACAAAAAGAACCATATGACTCGGTGTCTGAGCAACTCCCGTTTGGGAATCTCTCTGAAAGTGTTGAGCGTGGAAAGGGGGCGGTGTTTCCTTACTGGCCGGTGACACAGGCAAGCAGTGTAGTTGCAGAGATAAAGCTCAGGACCAGTGTCAGGTGGAGCAGACTGTGAGGTGGGTTGGGAGTCAAGGGGGATCAGGGTTCTGGAGTGCGTGGACTGGGCATAATGTTAGGAGCATCAGCTGTCTTGAACTGTGGCATCTGATCTGTAATAGCACGGAGTAGAGCAGAGACTAGCCTTCTGGAGGCAATTGGCTGTGGCCATGAAGAACATCCAGGTTGGCAGCCTGGTAGAATGAGGTGCACTAGGCACGTGTCACTAGCTAGGGCCAGCAGAGTGACAGCACACAGTGGCGTAGAGGAGTGGACAGAGACTGGAGCAGGGGAGAGACTCTGATTATAAATGGAAGTACTATGTAATCCAAAAGCCCTCCATCCCTTTGGAGATTCTTAAGGAAACACGAGAAAGCAGAAGGGTAGGTGGCAGAAATTGATCTGGAGGACATAGTGCAAACTACTAAAGTGACCTTGCCTAGGATAGGACCTAGAGGGTATTTGGTTTATAAGTGTTGTCTCTGTAGGGCAGTTCTGTTGATAACAACCAGTCTCCTTTGTTCTCTAGGGGGTGTTAGTGCTAAGGTGGTTTTGTTCTGGTTCCAAATCTCTTCATTTGTCTTCTCTTTAGCTCCACTATTTGTTGCTGTTTCATAATGACCTATGTCCGTTGCTGGTCCCTGCTGGTCAGCGCTATATTGGTTGCTCCCTACATCAAAACTTGTAGAAGGGTTGTTGTGTACTCTTAGTGTCTTTGTCTGCAACTGTTAAGATTAAGCTTCAATATACATAGACTTCTGCCTCAGTTGTGTAGCCTTAATCAATTTGGCTTTCTTTATTTCTTTTTTTTTGTGTGTGTGAGATCTATTGTCTTCTGATTACAAGAGAAATACATGCCCATTGTAGAATGCGATTGATTTTCTAAAGCTTTTATTTTAAGTTTGTATTCCCTATGAATGCCTGTCTGGGCAATTTGGAAGATGCTGGAGGGGCAGTTCTCCTTAAATGCAAATACATTCTGTACAGCCTTTGCCAGTGAAAGGGGCTTCTGGGGAAACAAGCATTCACAGCTGAGTGCTGCCTGGAAAACCTCTCTCATTGTGCAAACATCCTTCCTCTATAGTTGTTTTTTGTCCTTCCCTTTCAAATATGCTTTCAGCAACAACAGCTGGAATTAAAACGCATTGACTTACCAGAAAATACGGTCTTGCAGGGGCTTTGTGGCTTCCTAGTTTCATGTTTTTCACTTGGACAGTTCACCTGGGATTTGAAAGGCTACCTCAACTGTGTAAAATTTTGTAGTTCATTCGTGTGCTGATTTTATTGGGTATACCCTTTGGTTTCTGAGTATGCAAGGATATTATACTTACATTCATTTGGTCAAAGGAGAAAGAATTAGGTAGTTAACAAAGCCCAGCTGCTATTGCATGCTACACATTTTCTTGTACCTTTTCCCTCCTCCTGAGCTTGTTAAGTGCTATGGGTCATATACATGGAGATTACCTGTTTGCATAAATGCCAGGAAGAAAAGAATAACATTTATGGAACGTCCAGTTTGTGTCACTCACATATCTTCCGTGACTCAGGATCCTTACCACGACTCTGAGGAGAGCACTGTCCCTACTTTGCAGGTGTCCCTGGTAGATGGATGAAGAAACTGGGACTCAGGGAGGTTAAGTACCTGCCCGAGAATTTTGAGTTTGGTAACCAGAGTTGCTGTGACTTTGGATAAGTCTTTAAATACTACCTCAGGGCTAGGGCCAGAGAAATTGCAGCTCGAAGAGAACAAATTAAACTGTTTAATTGTTAAATTGCAAAGACCAAAGGTGTTGATTTTCTGTCCAGATTATTTTTTCCAGCTCTTTCTCATCTCTACTTTCTCCTCTTAAACAACCTGACCAGACAGTTGCCCAGAGGTTGACATACGGCTGGAAGCAGATTTGTGTGAGCATAGACAGGAGAGCCCAAGGAAAACCTGCTGGCTTGGCTGATGGGGTGACAGCTTGGTAATGGACCTCTGAGAGTGTATATATGAATTAAGCACCTTTCATTTCCTTTGCTGCAAAAACATCAATTAAGCTTGAATAATCCATGGGTTTTCCCCATTTTCAGGCAGAAGAAAATCAGCACAAATTGGCTGGAGTGGTTTTTTCCTAGGCTTTGATCATTAATCGTCTTCAGTTCTTTCCTGTCATCCCCACCTCAAAAAAGAAAAAAAAGAAAAAAACAATCAAGCAAAAATCCCCACGCACTGCCATTTCTGGCACCCGCTACAAACATTTACTAGGCAATTTGTTCAGTCTTGAGTATAATGAAGATATGCATTCAATGTTTTGAAGGCTGATTCTATGAAGAAGGTGCCAGTGTGTTCTTTTTAAGGTTGGTGCAGGGCTTATTCAGAGCCCTTTTTGCAGGTTGACCAAGTTGATTGGCTTTGAAATCATA
>NW_011888796.1:3271480-3284963 GCF_000151845.1 Pteropus vampyrus | reverse complement strand
TGTGAGATCTATTGTCTTCTGATTACAAGAGAAATACATGCCCATTGTAGAATGCGATTGATTTTCTAAAGCTTTTATTTTAAGTTTGTATTCCCTATGAATGCCTGTCTGGGCAATTTGGAAGATGCTGGAGGGGCAGTTCTCCTTAAATGCAAATACATTCTGTACAGCCTTTGCCAGTGAAAGGGGCTTCTGGGGAAACAAGCATTCACAGCTGAGTGCTGCCTGGAAAACCTCTCTCATTGTGCAAACATCCTTCCTCTATAGTTGTTTTTTGTCCTTCCCTTTCAAATATGCTTTCAGCAACAACAGCTGGAATTAAAACGCATTGACTTACCAGAAAATACGGTCTTGCAGGGGCTTTGTGGCTTCCTAGTTTCATGTTTTTCACTTGGACAGTTCACCTGGGATTTGAAAGGCTACCTCAACTGTGTAAAATTTTGTAGTTCATTCGTGTGCTGATTTTATTGGGTATACCCTTTGGTTTCTGAGTATGCAAGGATATTATACTTACATTCATTTGGTCAAAGGAGAAAGAATTAGGTAGTTAACAAAGCCCAGCTGCTATTGCATGCTACACATTTTCTTGTACCTTTTCCCTCCTCCTGAGCTTGTTAAGTGCTATGGGTCATATACATGGAGATTACCTGTTTGCATAAATGCCAGGAAGAAAAGAATAACATTTATGGAACGTCCAGTTTGTGTCACTCACATATCTTCCGTGACTCAGGATCCTTACCACGACTCTGAGGAGAGCACTGTCCCTACTTTGCAGGTGTCCCTGGTAGATGGATGAAGAAACTGGGACTCAGGGAGGTTAAGTACCTGCCCGAGAATTTTGAGTTTGGTAACCAGAGTTGCTGTGACTTTGGATAAGTCTTTAAATACTACCTCAGGGCTAGGGCCAGAGAAATTGCAGCTCGAAGAGAACAAATTAAACTGTTTAATTGTTAAATTGCAAAGACCAAAGGTGTTGATTTTCTGTCCAGATTATTTTTTCCAGCTCTTTCTCATCTCTACTTTCTCCTCTTAAACAACCTGACCAGACAGTTGCCCAGAGGTTGACATACGGCTGGAAGCAGATTTGTGTGAGCATAGACAGGAGAGCCCAAGGAAAACCTGCTGGCTTGGCTGATGGGGTGACAGCTTGGTAATGGACCTCTGAGAGTGTATATATGAATTAAGCACCTTTCATTTCCTTTGCTGCAAAAACATCAATTAAGCTTGAATAATCCATGGGTTTTCCCCATTTTCAGGCAGAAGAAAATCAGCACAAATTGGCTGGAGTGGTTTTTTCCTAGGCTTTGATCATTAATCGTCTTCAGTTCTTTCCTGTCATCCCCACCTCAAAAAAGAAAAAAAAGAAAAAAACAATCAAGCAAAAATCCCCACGCACTGCCATTTCTGGCACCCGCTACAAACATTTACTAGGCAATTTGTTCAGTCTTGAGTATAATGAAGATATGCATTCAATGTTTTGAAGGCTGATTCTATGAAGAAGGTGCCAGTGTGTTCTTTTTAAGGTTGGTGCAGGGCTTATTCAGAGCCCTTTTTGCAGGTTGACCAAGTTGATTGGCTTTGAAATCATAGCCTGGTCCCTGGCTGGTTGTGCCTTGCACTTGAGCCAAACAGATGTGTCTCTGCAGGCCTCTCCATCTGATACCAGCCTCATTTGTCTCTAAAAAGCCTCCTTTAACCCATACATATATGTGTGTGTATTTGCAATGATGCTGAAAATGCTAAGCTTAAAGAATTGATAGAAAGAACCTTTCTCTCATCTCAGAGCCCATATTCCAATGATTTGGGTGACTCTGGGCCCACTTGATAGGGTCCTGCCTACCTGAGATGAGCAGCCCTCAAGAGGTCATCTGGATCTTCCTTTGCTTCTAGGCAGGGGAGACACCCAAACTTTCCAACCAAATGTCTCAGCTTTTCGTAAGGGTGACAGCATATTGAATACCAAATGGGTGGCCCTTTACATCTCTACTTTTCTTTAGTCTTCACCCCAGCCCTACTGGGTAAAGTGAGATGGGACCTATGAAACTTCTGATATGCCGTTGCTTTTGTCCTGGAAAAGAGACAATTTCGTGAAGTTCAACCTCATAGGTATTATTAGCCCCATTTTCCAGATAAAGAAAATGAGGCTCAGATTAGTTTACAATGTTTTTTCCTATTAAGTAGGAAGAGTCAGAGTTTCTACTGTGTTGAGTGATTTCAAATCCCCTCTCTTTTAGTTTTTTAACAGTTGTAAAACCTTTTAATCACACACAGAAGCATATTTATGTAGATATCATATCTCATATATGTAATTGAAGACCTCTTTCAATTTCTTTCCCTGTCTCGTTAGAGAGCTGCACCATCTGACTGCGGAGTACATCAGAAAGTGTGACTTACACTTTCGCTCCATTTAAATGTATCCACCAATGTGTGACTGCAGTGTTTTGCATTTTAAAGTTTTATTTAATTGATATCAGACTGTGATTTGCTTTTCATTTTTCCTGCTGTGACTTGTTTTTTACTCAGTTTTTCATGTGTTCGTTATCTATCCATGTTGCTCTAAATGTAGTTGTAGTTCATTGATTATAACTGCTGCATAGTATTTTATTATTTGATAAGCCACTATTTATCCATTTTCTGGTTGATGGTGCATTCTGTTATTTCCGTTTTTCCAGTATTACCAACAGTGCTGCAATGAACATTCTTACATGTGTCTCTTTGCGTACATATTTGAGAATTTCTCTAGGAGTGGATTTCTGGGTCATAGGACATGAACATCTTTAATTTCATTGGTTATTTTTGAATTACAGGCCAAAATGGCTGCTTCAATCCACCCTCCTATTGGCATCATATGAGAAATTTCTTTTCTCCACATGCTCATCAATGGTGTAAAATGGTATCTGTTGTTTTCCCCATTCCCATTGCCCCCTTCTTTAAAAACTTCAGAAGAAGAAATGCCACACGTGCAAAGATAATCTATGTACTGATTTATTTTCTTAGGAGAGAGAAGGAGCAGTACTGGGCATGAGTTATATTGAACCGATAATGTGGTCTTTTGCTTTGTGTCATGGACACTTGAAATATATAGCACCAGCACTGTGGATCAACCTTCCTGTGCTTGAAGAATTTCCCATATTATGAATTCTGCCTCTCTAGATTGAAACCACAAATCCACTTCACTAACCTCCTAAGGAACCAGATTTTAGACAGGGGTCACGATCTACCAGTCAGACATATAAGACAACTTAGGAATGTAAGGAAGGGGGTGCTGTGTTAGTCTAGTGAAAGAGTAGAGAGACATCCTGCTTTCAGAAGCCACAGCGATGGAGCTCCCAATGGTAGCACCCTACAGCTAAACTCAACTGTGATTGCTGCCAAGAAAGGATTTCCAGAGGAGCAGTCTAGAGGTGCAATTGTGCCCTCTTCCAGAATGCAAGCTTAATTCTCTGGCCCCTTTACATATTCCTCAAGCTATCCTTTATTAAGTTCCTTTGCTGCTTAAACTTTCCAGAGTGAATTCTATTTGAGACTAAGAATTCCCATCATCCTTTCTGAGGTCTTACTATCTGCTAGTGCTTCACCTACTTATCTCTAGCCATCTCTCTAACACTCTGCAAAGCAAGCATTATTAGGCCTGTTTTGGAGAAGAGGAAACCAAGGCCTGAAAGAATAACTTGCCAAAAACAAGTGGTGGAGCTGGGGTTCAAACTAGACATTGAGTGCCTGCAGAGTCCAGTGGGAGGAGCTCGTCTCTCCCCGCCTCTGCTCTCAGGTACATCGCCCTGCTCTGTTTTTCTTCACAGCACTTACGCGAGCTGGAATTATCTTATTTATATGTTTACTTGTATTCTGTCTTTTGTAACTGACATATCAGCTACATAAAGAGCAAGGGACCAGTCCTTGTTCACCATTGTATGTCCAACCCTGAAATCACACTCAGCATAGTAGGCACCCATAAATATTTGTTGGATCAGTAAGTGATCTGAACCAAACCGCAGATTTCTTTGGGAAAAATAATTCTACTTTGCAGTTCTATCAAGCTCAAAATACTTTTCAATACTCCCTTGCATGTGTTCTTTCATTCAATAGTAACAGATTACAATGCTTCTTGCCACTTAGGACTTGAAGCTGTATCTAATGCCTGCTTTTTCTTTCTTCCTGAATATTTTAAGCCCTTCCAATATCTTTTCAAATGTGCTTCAACACTTGTCCCCTGGGGCTATATCCCCATAGTCAAGATGGTTCCGGGGTCTCTTGGGCCGCGTGACAACCTCTGTGGCAGAGCGAGAAAGAGTAGAGCTGGAGACTTGCTGTGGTCGACAGATGCTTTGCATCTCTTCCCTTTACTAATTGCCCCACAAGGAACCAAATCTCAGACCTTGTGTTTGAATGAATTAATGGAGCCAGGATATCCTCAGCTTTTCACCTGTGAGAGATTTGAGGCCAAATGGCCTCCGTGAATCTGTCAAGCATCTGGTAGGTGTCAGCCATTCTGTTTCCAATCCCATTCATTTCAGCTCAGACTTCTTCCCCTCATCATCTTTTCCCATAAATTCTCCATTCCACGTTCTTTGGGGCTAGTGTCCCATGACCACTAGTTTACAAATAAATATGACCAAACATAATTGCTCTGGGCCCAATTCCTTCTCCACGCAATTCCTTGAACTGGTTGTGTGAGTTGTCTCCTCTCTCCTTCCCTTTCATCATCTTTCACTCACTCTTAAGGTCCAGAGTGGAGAATTAAGATTATTGACTGGTTCCCACAATAACCAGGATTGTAAGAAGCAGCTCTAGTTCCCTCCTTTTAAACCAACTCACACAGCTAAATATTGATACTGGAACATTTAATGGGCAGAGAGAACTTTAGGGAAAAGGAACCCTGAAAGGCAAAGAAATACTGACATACCTGAGATCATGAAAAGAGTGTATGCTTTTGGAATTATCTGGCCTTTTTGAATTCCAGCTCATCTGCTTACTGGCTTTATGACCTTGGGCACATTATCTACCCTTAACCTCAATTTCCTCATTTGTAAATAATTCTTATGGAGTCGTTTTGCAGTTTAGAGATAATGTATGTAAATCATGGAAAAGCCAGGCACTGCTCTTATCAAAGCCAGATCAGCAGTGGACTCGGAGTACCTCCATTTCCGGCTTACTGTGCTGCCCAACACACAGACACTCATACACACACACCACGCTCCCCCCGTGTACCCCCACATTATGCACACACTACACATACACATGCCATATACATACCACACCCACACATCTCACACACATACATATACACACCACAAACACAAACATGCACTCTCCCCATAGGTAGCCCCCACACACGCATACACTCCCTTCCCCATGTATGTACCCCACATACACACATATCTAGGTCGGTTTCTCATCTACTCAGCTGACTTGGTATAAAAAGAGACTGTCTGCTATAATTTGAACATCTGAAAGGCCATTTTGATTTCACTGGGAGGAAAAAATATACAGTTTTACCACTCTATTTGAGAGGTTCAAGGAACTAAATGGGGAGAAAGAACAAAGCAACAATTCAGGGAAGAGTTTCAAAAAACTTATAAAAAAATCCACCATCTTTGCTATTCGGTTGTAGTTCTGGCCAAAAGGTCTTAGGAAACAGCATGAAAAAAAAAAAAAAAAAAGCAAGAGTTTTGGGTGAAATTATTGGTCTGTTCTTTTCACAGATAAGTTGGCTCCTTGTTTTACTCAGGTGGGCTCGCTGGAAGAGATAAGAACCATAATAGAAGTATCACCTTAAAAACTGCATTGAGTGTTATATTCTTCTGAATGCCTTGAATGTTGTTATGTGATTATGGAGCAACTCTTGGGAGGTGTCACAGCTGACAGCCATCTGCTCTTGTTAAACCTCATGAGCTTTGGCGAAATAGCAACATGTTTAGATTCACACTGAATTACGGTTTCGGGTCCCAGTCACTAACCAGGCAGTGCGAAAAATACATATGCTCAATTTATTGGTGTATTTTGTGTTACATATTACGATCTTTGGGGGACAGCATGAACAAAAGCACTCCTCTTTCCAAGGAGAGAATTTAATTTCCTGAGCATTACAGGGCTCAGCCCTGACACACAGTCTCTCACAGCCACCCAAGGTGGGGGCTGGTATTCTCCCCATTTTACAGACGACAAAACTGAGTTAAGTAACCTGCTCAAGGCAACACTACTAATCAGTGGTAGAGTCAGGGAGAGTTCATACCAGGCAGCTCGACCTTGGAACCCGAGCGCCTCCTCCTGTGCTATGCACAGTGATGCTGGGGTTTACTGCTGTCAGGCCAACGTCAAAGGCATGCTATCTGGAGGAATAAGCCTTCTTCATATGAGACTAGAGTATATTTTCTATAAGAATGATTCCTAGTCAACTAAAGTTCATGTTGGAGAAACATGGTTGCTTCTTAGGCAAATCAGTGAGACAGTCAGCTGCAAGTCTCATCGGTGGGAATAATCTGGGCTCTGGCTCTTGTTTCTCTCTCGCTCTCAAGCGCTTGAGTGACTCTTCTTGGGATTATTGGCATTGAGGATGGAACAAGAATGTCTTGGCTATTGCTGGATATTTCGCATTCCTGGCCCTGAGGCTCTACATGCCAATAGCGTGCCCAGTTATTGTGACTGACCCAAGTGTCCCCTCCCCATTTCCCAATTCTCCCACCCTGCTTGAGAGCCAAGGACCACACATCTTGCTGAAGGCCGAGGTGCTAGGGACCAAGGGGATAGCACCCCCTTCTTGTGAGCATGGGTGGGGTTTCTACTGTAAAGAAGAGGAAGAGGAGGCTGGACTAAGAATCTGAAGGAGAGGGCTGCATGAAGAAGGTGGGGATGGAGTAGAAAAGAGAGATGGAGGCCTGGGGAAAGGGGCCTTCACGAAAGATCAAGTTCGTGAAGGATCTCCATTGTAAGGTAAAGCGCCCTCTGTCTTCCTTCGGCCTGCTGCTGTCTGAGGCTGTGGTCTGCTCAGGGCTTGCCCTGGAGAAGGTCTAGTGCGTGGAAATTATTCTGGGAAGGAATGATATGTGCTTCAACACCACCTTGCAGGGAGTGGCTCCAGCCAAGAAGGATGAGCTCCCTCATGGCACGACAGGATCACCTCTCGGGAGATCTGTGGTCCTGCTGTGGCACAGAGGACTCCTCTAAGAGACAGGGACATTGTAGATACATCTGAGGGGTTCTAGGAGGTTCCCCAGCTGGGAGAGCATTTCGAATGGGAAGTCCCATTTAACATTTAATCATATGCTCCTTTTTGGCTAATCTCGACATAGATGCCAGAGTTATCCTATTAAAATATAGATTAGATCGCATCCCTTTTCTGCTCAAAATCCTTCATGGTTCCTTGTTTCACTCACAGAAAAAATCGAAGTCCTCACAATGGCGTCAGAGCTGATGACGATTACTTGGCTGACCTCATATCCTTATACTATGCCCCTCATTTGCTCTACTCCAGCCATATTCCTATCCCTTGATATACCGCTGCTGCCTCAGGGCCTTTGCACTGGCTGTTCCTCTGCCTAAATTCTTTCTCTATGTACCTTTTTGGCCCCCTGCCTCGCCTTTTAAAACTCTGCTGAAATGTCACCTTTTCAGTGACCGTGAATGACTATGCTTTCAAATTTGCACTCAGTCCTTCCCTGCTCCCTAATCATTCTTATCTCCCTTATCTTATTTTTTCTGAAGCAGTTTTTTTTTTTCCAGAATCTAACATATTAAACCATGTATTTAGTTCATACATCAGTCTTTCCCCTCACAAGGACATATGCTCCATGAGAGCAGAGATTTTGTCCGACTCGTTCACTGACTATCTCTAGTGTCTAGAACAGCACCAGTAGGCGCTTAACCAATAGCGCAGAATGAAATGTTTACCCTAAGTTGTAATTCCTTTGCAGAGAGGGCTCTAGAGATCTCCCTGAAATGCTTTTGATGCTTCTCACACTCATACTTGCTAGTCTTTCTTTCAGTGTGAATGCTTTCGATTTAATCCTTGTATAGCCACGGCACTGAGAATCCAGACGCCCTCTGTACGACCTTACAACCGACCTTCCCAGATTGGGTTGCACTGACCCAGTGACCTCCCCTTTGGAGCTCACCTTGGCCAGGTTACATTGCTGCTTTAGGGACCCCTGCAATGGTCTCTCCCAGCCTGGGTTCTCTGAGCTTCCTGGTCTCCTGCCCATGCCTTGATCTGATAGTCCACGAAATGGAGTCCTCCCCATCCTTGATTAGGCCTCCTTACCAATTCCTAGCTATCCAAGGGTCTGTCTCTGTTTTTTTTTTCCTTGAGCCAGAAGTTGGAGAACTGTGAGACAGAAACACAGATGAGAAGAGGGGTGTGCATCTACGCACACTCCCAGACAAGAGAGCTTAAAGGATTTCTTCTGGGCTGGGGATGTTTTGTGTTAATTTAATGAAAATGACACAGAGGGGCCAGAGTTTAGATAAAAAAATAATTCAGAAATTCTAAAAGTTAAAATTAATCAGCAGGTTAAGAATTCTTTAAAATTCTAATGAGCTTTCAGCATTAGTGCTGTGTGCTGGGCTTAAAGAAACATACGAAAATGCAAGAATAAGAATTGCCTTTTAGGTAAGGTGATAATATCTAATGCCTCCGTTTTTCTTGCTACATCCCATTTTCATTTCATTCTGAGATCCTACTAAACTCAGGAGGTGGCCTTTGGGTTTTCAACACTGTAGGGGATGATCTAAATCTAAATAATAATAAAAAGCCACTGCTTTTATTGGACTTTTATTTCATAAGTTAATGGAAACATTTCACATTCACATTAGGTTTTGAACCCCAGTCTTGGTACTTGCTGAGTCCCGGAGGGGCTGTTTCACTATTTGGGAGTTCCCTGGCGTTTGCATTATTTCTCCAAAACAGAAGGAGAAAATGCTTTCAGTGAAGCAGAATAGTATTTTTATTTGAAAGAATTCTGTTTAAGGTAGGACATACATACACACACACTATAGATTGTCCCTCTCTCTCCCCCTGCTCATCCTCAGGATATATGATAAAATTACAGAGTTTTAGAATTGAAAGGACCTTAGAGATCATCTGTTCTAACAGTGGCATGTTACATATGAGGAAGCTTCTGGCCAGACAGGTTAAGTACCTCATCCAAGGTCATCGGCATCTGGAAGAGACCAGACTACAATTCGGGTTTCTTGACTCAAGTCTAATTTTCTTTCTGCTATACCACATTGCCTCCAAAATAAGATACTATCTATGAAATCATTTTGAAAACTGGAATTCATTATACAAGTATTGGGTGAGGAGAGGGAGCGTGATAATGAGCTTTCTTCAAGGACAAGCCTGACGAGCTCATGCCTCTTTCCAAATGAAGTAGATTCATGTTACATGAATCACATGTCCTATTTCTAATTAGATTCCCTGGTCTGGCCTCCAGTAAATGAGCATCAAAGGGGTCAAACCAATGCATTTTTCATTCAAGTACAGTATCTATATGATATCCCATCTTTTCCTTCCTTCTCGCCCTCTCTGTCTACCTCCCTCTAGTGTCCACCTCTTGTTATTGCATGTGTGCCAACAGGCTGCATGCACAAGGTACAAAATATTTATATATTATTTATTAAAATTTTCTGGCATGTTTTTTATATCAGCAGCTGTTATCAAGAGGAAATTAGAATGTTTTCATATCAACAGGAATAATTGGCTAATGTAAAGACTTGGATATTAATTTTAAAAGTCTTTAAAATAGTTTTGTGATTAACATGAGAACATATTTAAAGTTTGGTTTTTAAACTGTTATTAATAAAAAACACTTATAACTAATTGAAATGTTTTAATTGTAAGGAGATATAAATTTTTCAAGGCAGTAGGCCAATTAAACTAACACATGATTCACTAAGAGAATTAATTGCTACTTTAACTACTTGGAATACTGATAATTACTAAATATGATTGCAAATGACTTGAGAAATTAACATTTTATTTTGGTACTATTAATAGATTAATTCATTAAATTATACAGTAATCATAAATAATTTTTCATTAGTCTTATGTTGCTCTCTCTGACATATATGTGTTTCAGCCCTCATTCATTATAATTTCTTTTTCCCTTGAAAGAAGCTTGTTTAAAATTTCAGTATTCAAGCCAGACCCCTAGTTAGTGTGTGAAATATTGGCAAGAATGCTCACAACTCTGTTAGTCTTGCTTAAAGGCTCTGGGTTGAGTAAGACAAGTAAGTTGCTAACAAAGTCTGTAAACTCTGGCCCGCATTTCCTGACTTTAAAATATTTATACAAAAGTTTGAGCGATATTTGCAAGTAAGAGCCTGCCACCATGTTCCCAGCTCTTGTCAGTCTGTGACAAATTGGTCAATATGCTCAGTGAGGAGAGGTGGGACTATACACCTTCCTCCTGCCACCTGCCTTGATCTGCCAGTTCTTTACTGTTCTTCCACACACCTCCTTGTCTAGAAACACACACACCATACCATGCACACTCGTGCGCACACGTGCATGCACGTGCACACATGCGTTCTGAAGGCTGAACGGAGAGGAAGAGTCAAGGCGGACGGTGGAGCCGGGGCTTGGAGGAGAAGGTGGGCGCAGGCTGTGGAGCGCCATGCCTGCTTGCTCAGCAGTGGTGGTCTGAGCACACACTCTGATCACCTTGAACTCTCTTTAAGAGAAACTGTCAAATAACAGAAAGATAAAAATTAGCTGCAAATAAATGTTTTTATGGTTTTAAAATAAAAAGTAAACCCTACTTTAACAGTCTAAGCGTGGTCCAAACAATTTGATCACGTAAATTGCAGTGGGTGGTTTATTGACAGGTTAATGAAATGTCCAGAATGAGCCGGCAGCCCAGGGCTCAGCAGAATGGCATTTGCCTGGTATCAAATCCGGCTTTATCAGGGATGTTTTAGGGTGGGTTCCAGTACTTCTGAGGGAGAAAGTCAAGGTAGCTATTGTTTTCTATGCTTGTGTGTCCCCTGCCACCTTTTTCTAGTGACAGACATCCTCTCCCTGCCTGTAGGGATGGGAGTGTGACCTAGTACAGACATATCACAGGCCCTTATCTCCAACTGCTGTGATGGGTCAAAGGATAGATATAAGGCAGAGTTATCAAAGGTCTTCCTTAACTTAGCCTTTCTTCACAAGGCTGTAAGGGCCTCAGTCCAGAATGCTGGCAGCCAAGGAACCAGCCTTGTGGGGATATGCAGAGAGAAGTAGAGATGGCTATCTAGGAAAGAATGCCCCAAAGCTGTTGTCCCCAAGGCCAGCCATATCCTTACTTACAACTTACTATTTTCTCCCATTTTTGGTGTAAGTTAACTTGAATTGAATTTCTGTTACTTGCAACTGAAAGATCCTTGAGTGATACAGACATGACCCCAGGGTTTTAGGTCTGAAGATGCATTAGTGAGGCAGTCATTGCAAATGATGAAATTCCACCCTTAGTTAGTTTATGCATAAAAGAAATGTATTGGCTCATAGCACCGGAATGTCCAGGAGAGGCTCTCATTTTAGAAACTCAAGTGGAATCTTTAGGACTCCACTATTTCTCCGACCCTCTGCTCTACCTTGCTCAGACTTGGTTTTATTCTCAGTGTGACTCTCTTCTCTGGTGGTAAATATCCCCCACCTTGACCTCACCCACCCTTAGGATCTTTAGGCTTGCAAGGTCCTTAGTTCTCACAATGCAGAAGGAAAATGGCCCTCTGTGTCCCAATACCCAGATCACCCCCAAAATCAATTATTGTGTCCAGAGGAATGGGCCCTGTAACAGGTCAGAACTGATCTGTGTCTGTCTGCAGGCCCAGGAGTAGGGATGGACGAGCTGCTTGCTAACTGCACATGCATGATTCCCATAGGACAGGAGAAGCTTTGGGAGACCAAAAGCTCTGACTACACAGAAGGTGGAGGCAATATGGCTGTAACATGTTGAGCACAGAATACAAAAATATGGGACATGCAGATTAGAAACTATGAAATGGCAACAGATGTGACAGGGAGATGACATTTCAAGCACGCAGTCTGGCATAGGAGAGGTCCTCTCGCTCCACCTGGGAAGGCTGGACCCCAGGCACCTGTTGTCTACTCGTGAAGATGCACAAGCAGTGCATGTTTCTGGTGATGCACGGTCTCCTGAAAGGGAATCAGTGCAGGCAGCCTGCAAAGCAGCGCCTGGTAGAGCAGAGCTGGTAGCAGACATGGCGAAAAGGAGGATGAGGCAGCACCAGCCAGCAATCCTGCACACACTAGGCTCAGCTTGGCATCCGTCTGGGCACTGTGGACGAGAAATCTGCCTGTGGGGGATTTTCTCTCTCGCCTGTTTTTCCTTTTTTTTTGTTTGACAGTTTCTCCTTCCCTTTGGCTTGACCAGCATGAGAAGGGTGGGCTGAATTCATTTGTAGAAAGCAGACACCTTTGCGGGGAGCCTGGGAGCCTTTTAAAAATACACAGATGTGTGGTGGCTATAGGATGTCACCTGAGATTTACTGCCTTAATGGGTCAGGTGTAAAAAAAGCCTTCTAATGAATGCCGATGAGCTGGGAATACACTGGATAAGCCCTGAGCTCAGCATGGGGTGTGCTATAAATTCAGTATATTGAATTGCTGAAATCGCTGGTCCACCAGTGTCTTTCTTGGGATGAAAATGACGTGCCCTGAAAACATCTTTAGGGAGCCTGGATGTGGTTTTAGACCCACTCTCCCCTCCTCTCAGCACATAATGTTCGGAAAAATGGGTTGGCAAAAAAGTTCAGGCTGCGAATTGAGTCAATCGGAAAGGAGATTACTGGCTTCAGAAGAGAGTTTGATTTTGTGGGTCCGGCATTTTAGCCATAAGCATTTTTGCTGCCTAACTAATTGGTTAGAGGCAATTTTGCCCCCAAAGAGAAAAGTCATGACTTTATTGAAAATACAAAATGTTTGAATGCATTTAAGATCTGTGTTGATTCATGGCAATACTGTGTAAATAACTCATTTTATTTTCTGGGTCGTACCTAAGCACTCGTCTTCGATGTCTTTCGTTCTTAGTATTATGCTTTTTTTTTTGGCTTGTTGATTCATTTCCTCATTCAGAATTGCACTTTTTTTTTTCTGCTAAAATTTCTTCCTTTATTACAGGAAGTATCAGTTTCCTAATGCTGAGATGCTTAGTTGTAATTGAGCTTTGTGTTGCGTTGTGCTGCTACTCTATTTGTTCTTGGCGGATGGCCACGTGTCTGTTGATAGATGTTCCGAAGTTCTATGGGAAACGTGGAACTGAGATTTTATATAATGTAAAAGCGATTGTACTTCATCAGCAGAGAAAAGAAACCCAACTGTCAACCCGTTGAAACCAAACTGTCAACCAGTCATTTGTCTTTTTTACGGCACTTGATTCATCAGTGGAGAAATGAAACCAATCAACCAACCAAACAAAAACCCCAAACTGTCAACCAGTTATTTTATCTTTTTTTTTTTTTTACAGTAAAATTGCTTTATGGG
>NW_011888796.1:3266817-3270195 GCF_000151845.1 Pteropus vampyrus | reverse complement strand
TGCAGGGCCTCTGGTCACCACACACATAGGGTCACTGCTGAGGAAATGGTGTTGACTGCGGCTTCTGGGCAAAGTGGGATCTTGGCTGCAGTTCTCACAGTGCCAGGTCTAATGTCCACCTCTTGAGCATCTACACAATGGCACTTCTTTAGAGAGAGGCCCAGTCACCTCTGGGTGCTGTGTGGGAGTGCGGGCGGGGGGAGGGGGGCGGGCACAGTCCATGCCACATATGGATACTATCATTTTTTTTTTACCCTTTGTCCTTGAAGAAATTTCTCTTCCTGAAATAGGCTGTTTCTCCCCATTTTGCCCTTGAACCAGGCTTCCTTAATTGGCCTAGTCTTTGAAACCAAGTGCTTCTATATGGCGGAGGTGGAGGGGGGTTGTTATAGATGGGGGAGGAGAGGAAATGTGTCACACAGGCACGTGCATGGCTATCTCCTGGGCATCTGCAACTTCTGGTTGTAGACCTGAGCTGCAAATGCCAGGAAAACTCCCTGGAGACTAGGCAGCCCAGCTGTCCAACACAAAGGCCTCTTGGGATAGGAGAGAGATAAACACTCCTCGTTTTTTGACTCCCACTGAAGCAAAACCAGTGTAAATTAATCTCTTAGTAGGTTATTCTGCACGTACCTGTTTGCATCTGTGGCTCGCTGGAATTGCCTCTGTCTGCATCTATCTAGTTATATGGAGGCAGACACATTTGGGAGAAAAAAGGTTAGAGTCCTAAGAGTGCCATTGTTGCCCTGACCTCATCATCATCACCACTAAAACACACACACACACACACACACACACACACACACACACACTGAGGTGCAAAGATAGAAAGCCAGATCTGACTGTTTGACTGGCTTCAACCATCTTTGAGAGGAAATCCATTCGGTGCGGGTGGGGGGTGAGGTGGGATAGAAGCTCTGCTGGTCGGGCCTTGGGAATTGAGGCTCGTTCTATGGTGAGCTTAGCAGAACGTGTGTTACTAGCATGTAGTGAAGAAAACCCCCTCCATATCTGCTGGGTTGGGGTGGCCCTGCTCAGCGACTAGAATGTGTCAGAGGTAAAATGGCCACACATGTGTGAGTGGAAAGAGCTGTGCCCTGAGCCTTGAGCAGTATCTTGTGCAGCCCGAATGCAGTGGTAGAGTCTAAATCGAGAAGATGGGGGCTAGGCAGCTGGGTGAACCACGTCCGAGTGAGGAGTGACCCCGAATGCTGCTCCCATCTCCACAGACCCCTCCATTTCTTGCTGGCAGAGGTAGTACCTGAGTAACTGAATCTCTTGGAGAGCTGATGTGGGTGTCTGGGATGTGCAGGCTTGAGGGGTCCCTCTGGGGTCTTGGCTCTCCAATAGGCTATGATATGGTGAGGGAACCCTCAGAAACCAGGCAAAGACTGGGGATCCTGCTGGGAAATTGAGTAGAGGGTAGAGTTGCCGGGCTTTGGAGTGCTCATACTTCATTCTTATTTGCAATTGTTGCCACTAAATATCAAATCGATCTTGTACATAACATTCTCAGTGGCACTGAGTTATCAACAGTGCCTCACCGTCCCAATAAGGCACCATGGAACTGTAGCGTTGTTCCAACAGATCATGACACTTGTATCTTCAGAGGATTTTCTCCTAAATTATACACTGTCATCTGAAGTATGTGGTACATTCGGTAGTGGGTTTAACAGGTGATCCAAATTATGTGTTAATTGGGCCCATAGAGATAAAGGAATAGATCTAAATAACACAAGGGAAAGGCTTCCCTACATGAAACTGCTGCGTAGTCACTGCTCACCAGCGGCTCCCTCCTAACAAGTTGTTAAGCTGGTTGCATTAATTCATTTCAAAAATGAACTTTTCTCCTAATTTGTGTTGTCCATATTTGCTGCTGCTGTTGTTCACCATTCACAGCTGTCAATCACTTTGTAAAGCCAAGATGTAAGCAACTGTTTAGGGTTTTCTGATCTCTCCCTAGAGGACAATTGCTCTTTCTAGAGTATTCTCTCAGGCTTTGCTAAGACTTGTGTTAAAAGGATCCTGAAATGAAGTCCTGCCCCTTCCCCTGGGAAAGATTTCATGGTTAGATCTTATCACAGACACGTTTCCCCTTTTAGTCTTTCCCAACTTTCCATTCTAAATGCCATCCTGGCAATCATTAATTACAATGACTCAGAAGTTATCATTAATAGAGGCCTAAATCATTCAGGTGGAAGATTATTCTTTTGAATTCTTGTATTTTTCTTGGAAGATGTCCTTGAGTTAATTATTTAGTATTTGGATTTTTTTTTTTTTTCGCCACAGTCTTGTTTCCAAAAAGAACAAATTGATCACAGTTCTGTGGGAGATGAAGGGATTATGTATAATGTATGCAGGAGACAGATGTTAAAAATAAAAACAGGGCTCTGGGGGCTTTGCTGCTCCCCCCTGCTGGCTTTTTAGAAAGAGAAAAGGGAAGCTGCCTGGGCTCAGAGCAAGGGGCAGATTCTCTGAGGCACTGAAGAAATACACACCAAGAGAGAGGTGATCTTTGCCAGGTTCCCTGAGGGGCTGGACATAGTGAGTGAGGGGGAAAGCAGGTTTTCAAGCTTATGAGAGGGTTTGGTGGCTGCAGGTCCCTTGAGGCCTGCCATGTAGTACACTGAGCAGTCACATCTTTTAGATGGAACCATCCTGCGGCCCCAGGATTAAAAACCTACATCCACACTGGGAATGTAGGACGTTCACTGCTAAACCAGAATATGGAGGTAACTGTTCAATAGTGAGACACTGAAGAGTGCGAATTAGAATCGTACAGCTGAAGGGTCTCTGGTTCTTTGGCCAAGGGGGCAAGGCAGAGCGTGCGGAAGCCTCTAGAATCCGCACATGGGCACCCCTCCCCCCATTCTCTGACCTGCTGGCATTGCCTTGGCAACTCAGACAGTTTAGGATCATGTTTCCAGATACATTCATATTAATGTCCTACATTCTCTTGTTGGCCTCATTGGTACCACTTGTTTTTAAAAAGGACATCGCCGTGTACTTATTCTACAGGCTCAGCAACTTCTGGGGCTATGAAGCCCCAGGGAGGAGGCCTAATGCTGTGGGCTCTGGGCACTTTGCGGCATCTCTCTGGCATTAGGTTACACTGTCTGGGCCTGATTCCTGCTGACGGGACTTTACCCTGCTGGCCTTGGGAAAGCCCTGGTTCACAGGATCTTCATTATGATGGGATTCTGTGACGGAAAAATGGAGAAGCTTGGGCATCTAGAATGAAATCCTGAACTATGCAAGAGTGGGGATGGAATGGTGCTTAATGCAAGTCTCTAAAATTCATTCATTCACTCACTCTTTACTCAGTCACTTATCAAACATTAACATAATTAGAAATTCATTCTAATAATGGCAATTTAC
>NW_011888796.1:3259943-3266767 GCF_000151845.1 Pteropus vampyrus | reverse complement strand
TTGCCAGGTTCCCTGAGGGGCTGGACATAGTGAGTGAGGGGGAAAGCAGGTTTTCAAGCTTATGAGAGGGTTTGGTGGCTGCAGGTCCCTTGAGGCCTGCCATGTAGTACACTGAGCAGTCACATCTTTTAGATGGAACCATCCTGCGGCCCCAGGATTAAAAACCTACATCCACACTGGGAATGTAGGACGTTCACTGCTAAACCAGAATATGGAGGTAACTGTTCAATAGTGAGACACTGAAGAGTGCGAATTAGAATCGTACAGCTGAAGGGTCTCTGGTTCTTTGGCCAAGGGGGCAAGGCAGAGCGTGCGGAAGCCTCTAGAATCCGCACATGGGCACCCCTCCCCCCATTCTCTGACCTGCTGGCATTGCCTTGGCAACTCAGACAGTTTAGGATCATGTTTCCAGATACATTCATATTAATGTCCTACATTCTCTTGTTGGCCTCATTGGTACCACTTGTTTTTAAAAAGGACATCGCCGTGTACTTATTCTACAGGCTCAGCAACTTCTGGGGCTATGAAGCCCCAGGGAGGAGGCCTAATGCTGTGGGCTCTGGGCACTTTGCGGCATCTCTCTGGCATTAGGTTACACTGTCTGGGCCTGATTCCTGCTGACGGGACTTTACCCTGCTGGCCTTGGGAAAGCCCTGGTTCACAGGATCTTCATTATGATGGGATTCTGTGACGGAAAAATGGAGAAGCTTGGGCATCTAGAATGAAATCCTGAACTATGCAAGAGTGGGGATGGAATGGTGCTTAATGCAAGTCTCTAAAATTCATTCATTCACTCACTCTTTACTCAGTCACTTATCAAACATTAACATAATTAGAAATTCATTCTAATAATGGCAATTTACTGCAAAGAGAGTTTTGTGGCTTTTAAAGAAAATTGTTTTACAATACTGAATCTTTCCACATTGAAATAAATTGTTGTCAAAAAAGGCCCCAATTTTCTCCTCACCCATATTCATATATAATACTTAATGTGGCTTTGCAGCTTTCTTCTTGAAAGGAAGGAATCTCTTTCTCCTGTCTTGGAATCAGGGCTGGTCCTGTGACTTCTTTCACCAGTTGAATGTGGCGGAAATGATGGCATACCAGCTTGGAGCCTGGGTTTCAAGAAGCCTTGACTACTTCTGCTCTCTTTTGTGGAACCCCATCACCTGGAGAAGTCCAGGATGGTGTTGTTTCCTGTCAGAAGAATAGAGGGCACATGGGAGAGTGCCCAATTTTTTCAGCTTGAGGGCATCCTAGATTGTCTCACAACCTGCTGACTTCCAGACACATATGAGAGCCCAGCCAAGGTAAGGAGAGTTGCCTACTCCACCTATTGCTGACTGCCCGTGCACGAGTGAGCCCAGCTAAGGTCAGAAGACCTCCCAGCCAACCTGTAGGCTTGTAACCAAACAACGACCCTGTTTTCTACACATTCCTCTGCTATACAGTTGGCTTCCAAACATACCTGCACACCAGTATTATCTAGGAAAATTTTTCTAAAAATTTATTTCAAGCCACTATCCTAGACTAACTAAAATAGAATCTCATAGGATGAGGCTCAGGAATTACTATGTATTTTTAGAAAAAATTTCCCCAGTGGACTTTGATGCTCAGTCAGTTGAAGGAACCACTGAGCTCTGTCTGCTCTGGGTCACATACAGGTGACACCAATAGGTGACCCCTTCTTAAATTAGTGCTTGAAAATCAAAATCCACTGTTTTTTCAGTGTATTTACTCAGGTTATGTGCTTTTTTCTTTTTAATTTGGGGGCGCTCTGAGTCAACTAATATTTGAGTCTTCGAAAACCAGAGGGAGAACAATGAATGTGAACTTGTAGGAGAGAAACTGAAACAACATACCATCTGCAACAAAATCAGCAGAAATTCCCCAAATGGCATCATGCTGCCAAGACAACTCTCCAGCCCTTCTCTGTCTGCCTCGGTAGAGCATGGGCCCTGGAGAGGTTCAATTATCCTCTGCACATGTCCTATTAGGGAGCCCGGCAAGAGAAGCGACTAGAATGTTCAATAATAAAGTTTCTAGGGTTTTAGAATAAAGGGCAAGAAAGTCAGAACTCAGCTTGCATTTTGCTTATAGCTTTGACTGCTAATAATAGCCAATAATTCAGTTGTGATACTTGCGTTATTAACTTAATTGAAAAATAAGTGATGAATGGCGTCATTATTAGGGATACATATCACATTTGGATATCCATTCATTCATTTAACAAATATTTGTCCACCATCTATAAAATACTGGATAAGCCGTATGGCTTCTGCTGTCCAGTTGCTTATGGAAAGAAAGATGTAATATTAGAGAGAGACTACAAATTCAGAAGTTTGAGGGAGATCTTGTTCAGCTTGGGGAAAAAGAAGGACCTTTTAGCGGGGAGATGGAATTTGAGTACAGCTTTGGGAAATAGGTTGGATTTATAGATGCTCAGCTTAACGGCATTATGGGGAGGGAATGACAGTACGAATAAACCACAGAAGTAGGTGGGTAAATGGTAGGTTTGGGGAACAGTGTGGTATTCTGTTCTGTTCTGTTCTGTTCTGTTTTGTTTTGTTTTGCAAGAGATTGGAGAGCTCTAATGTTAAATAGATGATGAAAACAGGTCAAATGATGACAGGGCTAAAAGTGGGGTGGCTCGTGGAAGGCAGGTGTCTCATCGACCTCTTCTAGTGCTCATGAAAGACATGACCCACTGATCCTGGGAATCTTTTCTATTAACTCTGAATACAGCCTTGAGTCCTTTTCCACAATGCATTTCACAGAGCCACCACCAATCAATTAGAGTTGGCTTATAAGGAAAAACTCACTCCGCATCCCTCTTTGCCCTTTTGAAGGCCAAGGCATTAGCAATTTATTCTGGAGACAACAACTGGAGGAAACAGCTCCCCGCCCGAGCTGAAGAGGTGATATAATCAAACATGATCTTTGGATGAATCATCTGATGACAGAGCCTAGAAAGGACTGGGATGGGGGGCAAGGAGGAGTTGAGGCTGGGAGACCAGTTAGGAGGCTATTGCCATAATTCAGTAAGAAGTTACAACAGCCATAATTAAGGAAGTGGCAATGATGATGAGAACAGAAAGGAGAGGACAGAAGCAAGAGATCTTTTAAGGATAAAATTGGCAGAACTTGAAGGTTTATGGAATATTGGGGGTTGGGAGGAGAGGGTTTAGAAGACTCAAGCCTTAGAGCTGAGAGTATGATAGTTCCAGTAGAAGAAGGGAGCTCAGAAGAAGAGGCTTCAGCAGAGTAGTTGGTGAATTTAGTTCTGGAGTAATGAGTTTGAGAAGCTGGCACCACATTCAAGGGGAGATGATCAGGAGAAGTTTGGCATTGTGGAACCAAGATCAAGGAAAGAGAGGAGCTAGAAATGTGAATTTGGGAATTGTGTGTATACAGATGATGGTTGAAGGTGGAGGAGTGGATGAGATCGTGAAGGGAAAGAATGCAGAAGAAACAAAAGGAGGGAGAAGGAGAGGGAAGAAGAGAAGGTCGAAGACAATAGCAATCTGTGCATTGAAGCTATCGTAGATCAAATTGTACTTGTTTTTATCCTCCTTAGGTCTAAATGTTTCCGGCCTTTTTGCAAATATCTAGTTTCACGTGCCAAACAGCCTGTGGTAAATATAGCCTCCCACTTACACCACCTCCAATCAGTCAGGTTCAGAAAATGACCTAAAGCCCACATGCCAGTTGCTAGACATCAATGGCTGGTCCCTGTGGACTCTTGGGATTTTTGTTGCTCTGCAGATGCCCAGACACGTAAGCATATGTGGAGAGGTGCTAAGGAAACTCTTCCTGGATTCAGGATGCTGGCGCTTTTTGCCTTAAAATGCCCCCTAATCGACCCTGGGGTTTAGATGCAGAGCAGGAGGGTTTGCCAGGGCCAGCACAGCCAGGCTTTCAGGCCAGAGTCTCTGCTTCCAGCCAGGGAAGTAACTGACTTCCAGTCCCTGCCAGATGAGGAGGAGGCTTTGTGGGATCAGAAGAGAGTGTCTAGGACAGAGCTTTGGCATAGCGGCTTGCTGATGCCTTAATGGAACACCCTATTTGGCTTGAAGACTGAAATGGGGTAACCCAACCAGGCCCCGCCCCAAAACCTGAGGGCTCACAGTGCACAGATGCAGAGTGCAGTAAACCCTATCTGCATGGGCTCAGGGACACCCCACTCAGCATTTAACCAGTTTAAGCACCTGAATGGATCCCAAAGCAGGCCGCTGAAGCAGATATCAAGGACATTCTACAGACATGCTGAAAAAAAAAATGCTTTAATAAATGAGATAACGCTACACAAATTCACAAAGGTAAACTCCTATATCGATTGCCTGAATTGTCTTTGAAGCTCATCTTGGCCATTTCTGCCATATCCCTCAGCATCCTGACTCCTCCTGTCCTCCTGTAGAACAGTAAGCTTTCCCAGCAGGAAATCTCGCCTCTCTGGCTCCTGTCACACCTGCAGCTCCCTCCTCCTCCGCGTTCCCTCCTCTGAGTCGCTATTATCCTCGCCCTTGCTGCCTCTCCATAGGGTCCTCCTTGGCCTTCCTTTTGTTCATCATCTTGGCTACCGACTCCCTTTTGGCCAGATGGAACTTCTGCTCTGCCCGGAGTGGCTGTGGTGGTGGCCACAGCTTGGCTGGAGTCTCCTGCTTCTTGGCAGGTGACATTCCTGCCCTCCTATGAAAGATCACAGCTATTTTCTTGCCAGAGGTGTTAACCACACTTATTTTAGATGATGAAGGCACTGCCTTTGTCTTTGGGTTAGCCACAGACCTTGCCCTTCTTCTGAGAGACAGTAATGATAGTCGTTTTCATAATAATAGTAGTAAGAACTAACACAGACTACAATTAAGGTGTGTTAGGCACTGTTCTAAAAGCTTTGCAAGGAGAACCATTTAATCCTTACACTAACCCTATAAGGTTGAGGAAGGCACTACTATTATCCTCATTTCTCAGGTGGGGAAATTGAAGCACAGACGTTAAAGGATGCGCTCAAGGTCCACGTAAAGCCCTAAATGCCATGCCTGAAACACGCTAAGCTCTAGATAAACATTAGCTGCCATATTGTTTCTATTATTGGTTTATGTCTGCCTCTGACTCACTGTGACTTGGGAAATGCAGTCTTTCTAAGTCTATTTCCTCATTTGTAAAATACAAATCCTCTATAGCTCCCTTCCAATGGTAATTTTCATGCTCTTTGCTCATCTCATTCCTGCATTTTTGCAGAATGAGTCCTGTTTACCCAGGGAGTTTATCTCTCTAGCTTTTCCTGGATTTTGCAAAGAAGTAATTGCTTGACTGCTCTGGAAGCTTCAAGAAAACAACTTGAAATGATGCCTAGGGGGCATTGTGTTGGCTCCTCTTTCTATCAGAGGGCTGTGGAGTTGAAGCTACCTCAGCTGTCTCTGAGAGCCTTCATTAAACCAGGGTGTGATACTAACTCCATGTTTTTCAACCTGGATTCCCCTCCGAGAGAGGCGAGGGAAGAGATGTGAGAGGCCAGGGCAGTTCTCAATCACACTTCTTTGGTTTGATCTTGTATCTTCACTGCATTAGCAGACGAGGCCCCACCACATGGGGTTTGGCCAGAACAGAGGTTAGAAGCAAGGGCTTCCCCTTGGCCATCAAAAGGCTTTTTACTCTTGGAAGAACCACAGTCACAGAGGATGTGTTGGTTTTGCTTCCTGATCTAGTGCCATTTATAGGTGATTGAAGTTCTGAGCTCCCAGTACCCTAGAGAGACAGGCGAGCCCGTGAGCTGGTGGTGTACACCTAAGACCATGATGCCGGCAGAATGTTCTCTGATTCTGTCTTGTAAAGTTCAGTAAAACTACATCATGGGAGACGCTGTTGTTGTCTCTGGCCAGGGTGCTGAAGGACGGAATGTTAAGAGGGAAAACTGTCAGAACCTTGTAAAGCACAGGGCCGTGTCCTTGCCAAGCAACACAGTGGAAGCCCACTGGGTATTAATAGCAACAGCTAACATTTACGGAGTGCTTACAGTGTGCCAGCTGCTGTGCTAAGCACCATTTAATCCTCACAATGACCCTCTGAAGTAGGTCTTATTACTATTATCACCACCAACACTTCGTAGAAGAGGACACAGTCTAAGAGAGGCTAAAATACTTGCCCTAGTCACACAGCAGTGTCAGGCTTTGAGACCAAAGCCCATGTGCTTCCTCACGGCACTCTACTGCCTTCCCCCCGAGTCCTCGATGCCAAGGACCTCCCCCGACCATGAAGATAAGGGGACCCAAGGACAGCAGTTGAGAGGCTGCTTCGGCCCCACCTTTAGACTGGGTTTGCACCTCAAGGGACCTTGGGTCCAAGGTCTGGGTCTTGGTGTTGCAGATTTAGAAAGTCTGCTGTCAGTTATCTCAGGAAATTGGGCCTGGGGGAGAGAATTCCTACTGATCCTGGAGAGGACTCAGGACATGGGCATGCAGATGTTCACCTACAGGTAACTCGTGCCAGCTATCTATCTGTATGGTAGTTTCTCTTGGCAAACAGTCTGCTCAGGAGACTACCGGGCAGATACGCATATTGCTCAGGGGATATTTCCACCAATGAAATACTCTTTTCCAGGGATCCTTCTGCCTGGCTTATTAGTACTGGTCTTTGGAATTCCAAGTACTCTCTTGATCTTTACTGGCGATGTTGCAATACATTCGTGCTCTCCAACTTTTATTTTCTAATATTCCTCCTTAGTCTCCCACATCTTCGGTCATTACGATACTGCTTTAAGAAAACCGTGGTAGAATTTCTGAGATTAATTTTATTTTATACCAGGACATGAAAGAGAGAGAGAGAGA
>NW_011888796.1:3244225-3258748 GCF_000151845.1 Pteropus vampyrus | reverse complement strand
GGAATGACTGTGGCCCTTTCTTGTCCACCCTGTTTAACAGGTAATTAGGCACTGCCTTGGTGTTTCATTAAAAGCTCCTGTGTTATACATCTCTCCTGAGGCCTCGTCGTGGGCTCCTCTCACATCTTTGGTGGCTGCAGATTTGAAATAGTGCCATAAAGACCTTGTCATTTTATAACATTTAGTAT
Source organism: Pteropus vampyrus (assembly GCF_000151845.1). NCBI lineage: Eukaryota > Metazoa > Chordata > Mammalia > Chiroptera > Pteropodidae > Pteropus > Pteropus vampyrus. The sequence continues at coordinate 3,258,560 of NW_011888796.1, read as the reverse complement.
TTCAGAAATGCTTTAGCAGTCGTCACAATGCACAATCCTCACATCAATCAGGTGAGGTGAGTGGGAAGATGTTAATATTCTCATTCCACAGATGAAGAAATGGAGACTCAGTGAGCTTCATGAGCCTACTTAGAGTCACCAGTGGATGAGTGGGGGATCTGGAACGCGAACCACTGATATCTCATTTTCTTTCCACTATACTAGATGCTGTCTTTCTAGGTATTCAATTCCAAGTGCAATGGCTTTTAAATTATATCTCTTTATTTGATAAGACTGCTACGGGTGTTTCTCAGAGGACTGGAGTGAGTTCTTATCCCTGCTGAGGGAGTTCGGGGGTACCCCTAGTAGTGGGAGCAAAGATCATGCTGTAGGTTTCTTTGCTTAGCTGACTTATTTTTCCATGATGCCTGGGCCAGCCAAGGACTGGGGAGCCCTATGACCCTACATTCCTGTTCTGCCAAGAGGTTCGATAAAATAAAAGGCACCCTGGGTAAACGAAGCAGCCAGCATACGGGAGAACTGGAACCGTCAACCAGACAGCCATCTCCTTTTGCCTTACTGATCCCAGCTGCGTTTGAGTTTTGCTGCTTTGTTGGTCTGTGCCATTTGCTTTCTAGACTTTTTGTACTCCTTAGCTTACCTTAAGCTCTAATTCTGATTTTAATAAGGTGGTCAGTTTCTACCCAAAGCTTCACTGCCCTTCAGGACCCAGGGCCGATGTGGAGGGTGGGGACTGACTTGTGTCCTCCAAAGCCTGCATGTTCTGGCCCTGCCATCCCCAGGGCAGAAGTCCACCTCACTGGCCAAAGAGGAGGATTTTCAGTCTTCCTTTAGGTTGGCTGCCGAGTCCAGGCCCAGGCCCCCACACTCTAACATCTCCTGGGAGGCTGAAAAAGGAATTGCTTCATTTCGAGGCAGCCAAGTGGATAGATGGTGAGAAGCATCTGCTTTGGAAATGCATTCCTCACAGCAAATAACATTTGCATGATTGTGCCTGCAAATATCACCATGGCATTTGCTAAATTAAATACAGCGCCTTTGCTTGCCTGACCTTCACCTTGCTCCCGCCCAGAGATATTCTTGGTATCTGGAAGCTTCACCTTAGGGAGGGACCCCCCCTTATGTCTGTCCTCTGAGGGTGAGACATTCTCTTCTCCACCTGGGAGAATACATCTCTCGCACACACAGAGTCCAGATTTTAAACTAATTCTGATCTGGGTAGTTCATGACATGGAAGCAATGACAGTGACCCTTATAGTTTCTATTTTTTTTGCATCTCATAAGCCTACGACATATGATAGGCCTTTTCTTTATATTTTTCACTATATGACTATAACACTCTACTACTTATGTGAACTTTCCTCCTTTGTCTTCCTTGTCTCGACATTTTTGTATATGTGAATTGTCTCCCCCAAGAAATGATAAGCTTCTGGCAGAGAGAGACTATATATGTTACCATGTCAAGTCATCTATACATGTGGATAGGCTATGTTTAGATGTATGTGCATATATGTCTATATAAGATTATATGAACATAAAGAAGTATATGGAAAGGTACATGTTAGGTCATTAAAGTGTATTATCTGGACAAGGGGTAACTAATATAGATGGAAGAAGAAGAGTGGGAGGGGTGGTTAAACAAATAAAAAGGACAAAAAAAGACCACATTTAAAAAGAAAAGACATTCCTGGCACATCAGTTCAACTTTGGGAGATGGAGGAAGAAAGCCAAGATGATGAATCAGCAGAGCATATTTATGCATTTATGTAAAATTTTACATACGTATGGGTGTCAATAGATTAATATAGGGCACAATTAAAGAAGAAAAAAGTACTGTGCACATAAAAGACATTCAATAAGTATCTGGTGAATGAATGAGTGTTAAATGGTTTGCTGTATGTTTTAATTTTATAAATTTGGATTTTCAAGGAGCTATTTATTAGCTAATGACACCTACAATGCTTGCAGTGTGTCCTCATAATCAGCATCACTAGTGTTCTCTGGTTCACAGGTGGGATAACCTGCCTGGACAGTCCCAGTTTACTCTATGGTCACCTTGTTCACCGACCAGGTTTGTCAGAATTAGCTGGGGTGATTGCTAAAAGTGGAAATGATAGGGCCCCAACCCTGGGGTACTGAATTAGCACCTGAGGGATTGGGGGAGGGGGTAGGTAAGGGGTTGGACTAGGGAATATGCATTTTAACAAGTATCCCAGGTAATTTTTATGTTCATTAAAGCTTCAGAATCATTGCTCAGGCATTTTTAGCTGCCCAAAGTGATGCACTGCTTCTATAACTAACTTCAAACAAAGTAAAACAAAGAAAGATTTATTTACCATTTTTAAAAAATTTCATGCCTCGTTGTCTGACATTTCTTTGTTCTATTGCCAGTATTTAAAAGATCTAATTCATGTGAACTTTCTAATGTGTAGATAGAACGCGATAAATCCATCTAACTTGGAGCCAAATTCTGTGAACTGAAAATGCCTCTAATTTCTGTCGAGCCCACTTTGTGCAATGGTGACCTGCCCTAGCAAAAGAATCTTCGGTCTGTTGTCATTCTAAAACAATTTTCTGAAAACAAAATGCAATATATCAAACATTAAAAAGCATGGAGGATAATGTAACATGCTCTTACCACTCAACTTTGTCCAGTCCTAGCATTTTGTTAGACTTTCTTCAAATATATTTTTTAATGAAAGAATAGAAAAATTATTTAGCCCTTCCTCACCTGTCTGTCTTTCTTCCTCCCCAAAGGTAACCATTGTGCTGGATTTAGTGATTTTTATTCCCATAAATATTTGTATATTTTTACTGTATAATGTTTTCATACACAATTTGGTTTGACATATTTTAAACTTTATATAACTGGTATCACATGGTATGCATTTCTCTGCAAATAGATTTGTTTTGCTCATGACTTATTTATCATATTGGCATATGTAGCTCCAGCTCATTTAACTATTATGTAGTAGGTCATAGTGTGATACAGTGTTGTATAGTAGAGCATGGTAATATAGTGTTGCTAGTATAGTATTAATAGTATGCTGTTGAAGAAATGTAGCCCCAATTTTATCTACTCTATTTTTAATGGCCATTTAAGTTGTTTTCATTTTTTAATCTATTATGAACAATGTTGAAATGAAGTTTTTGGTGAATTTCTCCTGCAGTGTGATAATTTTATGTATCAAGCAATGCACTTATGGGTCATAGTATATGTGCGTCTCCAGTTTTAATTAATATTGCCAAATTATTCTACAAAGAAATTGTACCAATTCCCATAACTACTTCTTGAACATTTCAGCAAGTTTTCCCTTCTGTGGCCTCAAATTTAAGAGCAGAAAACAGAAATATAAAAACCAAAGAAAGAAAATAGGTTTGAGAATGCATTTAATTATCATTGGAACTTACCTCAGACTGTTTTTTTTCCCCCCAATCTGGAGCTGTTTCTCCCAGGAGACCACCTCCCTTCAAGTACAATCAGTGCATGTTTGTTAATTTATGCTCTGGTGACTAGATATTTGGGAGCAGGGATTCAAAGGTATACGTGCAAAAATATTTATTTTCTGAAAGTTTAAAGACTAACTGGGAAGCTAAAACATAAATTGTAGATAAAAGTTAATTATTTAAATAACAGTTTAATAGTAAGAGAGAAAAGATATCACTGGATCGTGCTGATTCATCATCGAATAAATCATGCCTACATTAATTCTATAGGAGTTCTCAAGATAGGGAAGTCAGAGCCTATGTGATTCTAATTTGCCGGAGAATGGTTTCCTAGCAACCAGTACTAGATGAGAATCAGCTAACTCTGCTTTTCTGAAGCAGACTTTGTTAGAAAAATGAGTTAAATAAATGCTAGCTTAAGGTAGAATTTCACCACGTAAAACTATATTTGAAATACACAACTTTTGCACAAAGATCTAAAATGGTTTCCTTTCCCAGAGGCTAACAAAGGAGGTGGCACTTGATTTAAGCACATGAGCATGTGAATTTTCCCAAGAGTTGGGGCTGGACAGTGATGAGTAAAGAGACAAATGAAAGACTCAGAGACAGAGAGAGAGGAAACAGAACCCAACGCGAAGTATAGAATCAGGAATCAGGCAATTTCCTAGGCGCATGTGGCCCAGGAAGTTTTAGTTCTTAGAGCTAAAGGTGGGGAAATGAGTCATTTGGGCATTAACCCTAGAGACTTACTCCACATCACCAGCTTCTACTGGTTAACTCCAAGAGATTACACATCATATATTCCCTGGCATAGAGGAAACAGCATGAGACTGATAATTTATCTCTGATGATGACCGTCCGATTAGAAAAGGGAAAATCCTGTGTATATCCCAGGAAGAAGGTCCACGAGAGGCTCGTTTATGTATTTTGAGCTTACTGTGCACTTGGTGCCACAGCATCCAATAGAACCTGACAGAGAAAATAGCCATCAGTGAAGAAAAGGTTTTCCAAAACTAACTTTCAGCTAGCACTGCATTGAAAAGACATTTCTTGGGCCTTCAAATAGAAATGGAGACTCACAGAGTTCTAGAGCTGAAAGAGACTTTTACAGATCAAAAAATATAGAATATAAATAAATGGAGAATTCTGACTTAGTTAGAGTCATATTTGTATCTGACTTCTGGAGAGGAAACTGCCTCTTTACCTTTCTTCTTTGCAGAAAAACACTATCAGATACTCTCAGAGAATTCTATGAGAAAAGGCATAGTCTTTTAAAAAGCTTAGTCAATAAAATTGAGAATAAAATATTAGTTAAGAGATCTTAAAATATTCTTGTTATTCTCAAAATCTCTAAGGTTTTTAGTTAAGGTAAATTTAGAGTTGAGATTAGAGTTCTGTTAATGATAGGTCACTTTAGTGCAATTTTTCAGCACTGTAATTTCTACTACATGTCAGATGTCATTGAAAGCCTTTAGAAATCAATAATATGTCAATCTGAAAACTTTACTGACAAATATTTTGTTTCAAGATGATTAACTAAGCCATACAATTATCCTTAAGGTGTTACTTGACATTATTTTTAATATACCAATTATTATTAAAGGAAATTAATTTCTTTGAATGTAGCCATGACACGAGATATACAAAAATGTAAAATTCAGCCCCCCATTAAAGCTGGTGGGTCTTCTGGTTTCTGTCACCTGGATTAACCTTGTTCCAGTAGATGCAGTGGTGTGTTGAGACTGCCTCTCTTCCCAGCTCGTGTTCAGTGATGTCATTTTGGTACCTTGGAATCAGCCATGGTAAGAATATTTAGACCACTAAAAGGGGCAAATACTACAAATCAGGGCGTTTTTTTTTAGGAAGCCAATTGTTAGACATTTACCACCACACTCCTGGGCAGATGTCACTTCTGTCATCACAGTGAATTGTCAATCCTAGGCCAACATTCATTCCATTGCCATTTGACACCCAGCTTGTGTGTGCCTAGGTATAGACTTGATCTTCCTATTCATCCATTCAAAATACAGTCAGAAAGGTAGTCAAATAACCACTTTTTCAAAAAAATTTTTTTTAGTTAAAAACAACCAAACAAAAAGTGTCACAGAATCCATTCCATAATTGACTGTCAGGTATAATATTTCGTTTTGTAGGATATCCACACCACTGAAACCTCTGTTCCTATAGATAATGGAAACATCTCTGGAAAGCCAATTCAAACTTCTTGAATCTTCCTTATTTACATTTTACAATGGGCCCAGGCTAATGATCATTCTTCCTGTTGCAGGAGCTCCTTTGGCAGCAGCTTTGATGCGACACCCCTTCACTGACCTCCAGAGGACCAGAGACTCAAAAGCGCCTTTGATTCATGCTTTCTATTAGCAGCTTAGCTCCTTCAGTATTATGTGAACTTCCCTCTGTTGGTTAAATCCCTTGTTTTTTCCTCTTGGTTGCACTAAGATCATTGCTAAGTATTCATCAAACATGGGCAGTATGCTAGGTACTGGTCTGCCTGGAATCCAAGAAATGTTTTTTACACTGAAGCTCAGAGCCAATCCAGCATGATATGGATTTAATGAGAGGTTAGAAAGAGCCCAGAACAGCTATATGAGAAGAGAGCTGTCCCCAGTCCCCCTAGAAGCCTAGAAGTAGCTGATACTCAGAGGCCTGTGTCATATTCAATGTTCTTGGTACATTTTTGATTATGCTGATATATTCTTAAAAAAAAAAAGCAATGAAAAATTTACTGTCACTTGGACTTTAGGGTTAAGTCTCTTTAGGCAGAATAGATATCCATCCATCCATCCTTCTATCCATCCATCCATCATATGGTAATTTATTAAACATTACAAAAACCTAGGATCCGGTCTGCTCAGGCTCTGTGGAAATCCCTTGGTTGGACAAGTTTCCAGAGGTAGGGGCTGCAGAGGAGGCTGAGGAATCCTCCTACTATCGACTTTCTTCCTTCTGTGTTCTGGTTGTTGTGGGTAACACCAAACAATGAGGATTTTTTCCTGTGGGAAGTTTGTTAGAGTGAAGAAGCTTGTAATCTAAACTATTGGCTGCCCTGTCATCTGCAGTGACAGGGGTAAAGATATAGATTTTATAGCCCCTGCACAGTCCACTCCCTTGAGTCTCTAAACAAGGTGGCTTAAAAAAAGAAAGAAAAAAGGAAGATGTGGAAGGAACCACTGATATCAACTTTTAAGCCTTTCTAGGCCTTGACCTCCTTTCCCAGCTTCATACTAATCAGGCTTTCCTGTTTCTCAGGAGGGAAAAATGAACTGCAGCAGAACCGCAGTTACCTGAACCGCTCCGGGAACGCGCTTGCCCCTCTGACCTACCACATTTTGGAAGCACGGGACTACCAGCCTCTCCGTCCTTCTGGTGCTGTGCTGTGTCAGAGACTTTGTACTATGCTTACTGACCCTCAGAGAAAAACTCAAGCAAAAGTGGTAATTTGGTGGAAGATCACGTTCCCCGAGTTGAGTCTCATGCTGTGTTGGTCCCATAGATGCAATTAGTTACCCAACAGCAGAAAGCTTGTTTTGCGGTTGGCAGGTACCTTGGCACATTACCCATGGAACAGATGGCTACTGGTTCCACAAATTAGATTTCCAGATAATTGTATAATAGTGTCAACCAGTCACTCCTGCCTTGCCCTTCCTGCCTCTCTGATAAATTGGAGTAAGTCTGTGTAAATGCACTGACCTCCCACTAATTAGCCATTCCTCTGGGTGGGAACACAGTTGAGAAAGGATCTAAGGGAGGGCAAGAGTATCTGATTTTTTAAGACATTTAATTAATCTTTAGTGTGCGTGTCTTCTCGCCCTTTCTCTCTAGTCCCCATTCCACCTTTCTCAAATGTTCTACGTACCGACCAGAAGGCACTCGGTCTCCCTTCAGTCTGTTTTGATGACCAGGAGGGATTCCCCTGCTCCAGGTCCACTCTCCTGATTCATATTGATGTGATGCAAATAAGAATCTTTCCCCATTACTAAGGGATGAAATAGGAGGGATCTTTTGCAGCAGAATTGCTCGTCAGTTCTCTCCTGCCCCCATACTCCTTTCTTAAAGGAATTACATTACCCTAACTCACCCAAGTTCTTCTACTATGTATTCTCCCTCCCGCCCCAATGGTAGTTGACTAAGAAGACTGGTCAGAAGCCAACTAGATTCTCTCTCTTGAAAAATGCAGAGAAAGGGATCAGGAAGCAGAATGGTGTCAATGCACAGAGGAAAGTGTAGGCATTCCTGCAGAGGCCTTTAGAATGGTCGTGGCTCCAGAGTCTAGTTGGTCACTTTTTCCTTGGATCCCACCTAATCAGAATCTTTTGAATAAATTTCCCTTTCCATCCAAATTTGCATGAATTTGCATGAATGGTTTGTGTGCATCTAAATGATTCCTCTCTGGTACATTCTCTTACTCCATTTCCTTCCTCAAAGGAAAAACACAGAAACTATGTCACTGTCTTGACTATGACTGTCCCTCAAACCCTGATGTCAGATGCTAACCACTTTACCAGGGAAAACTTTCCTGAGCCAGAACCACAAGCAAGTTCAATTATAAATGGAGTGGAATCTTATCTAAAGACCTTTCACCTGGGCTCCAATAGCTAGGGCAGCCCACATTGCCTGTGTCTTAAAACCGTGACACCAATGTTCTTTCCCCCAGTTGCCAAAGTGACAGTGCCATAGGGGCCACACTCCTTCATCTTGGGCTTGCTCATTCAGTGGCGTTTGGATCATCATACTAGTTGGATTGGATACTATTTGTATCCCTTGATTTTCTTGTTTTTACAAGAAGGCGGTTTAGAGTAGTGAGAAATGGTGCCTTTCATGACAGAGGTCGTTTGGGACATGGACAGTCCTTCAGCAAGGATGCAACTAGGCTCAGGCTCAGGGCCAGGCTTTGGTGGAAGTGAATTCCTGGAGGCAGGCCTGGGAAACGCCCAGTCAGCTGGAGAAGCGGTGTGTTCTTTTGGTTTTGTTTATTTGGTTTAATCACTTTTGCTTATTTGTTTTTTCACATTTTTTAACAAACCTGTCAGCCAGGGTGTGTGCCAGGAGTCCATTAGACTCAGTCTTCATAAAGGGATAGTTGGCACTGTGGGCGTGATGAAAATGACCTTCCAAATTCCCTGCATATGAGGAGGATGCAGAGCAGAAGCATCACTCGCAGCCTTATCCCAGGCTCTAGACTTGGGATCTTTGAGGCCACCCCCTGGTCAACTCAACTAGTGGCCACTGCCAACTGTGTAGGTAGTTCTGATATGAGTCACTGAGGAGCTGCTAGCTTACCATGAGAGGGACTCAGGGTAAAGCAATATCTCTGTTGTCATACCGTATTTGGCCAAAAGCACACTAAGGAATAGTGACTGTGGGCAATGAGCATGTTCTTTAGTGTGTTTGAGGTCTGTTTATATGCTTGGTAACCACCTGCTATAAGTGATGTCATTTTCAGGGATGTGTCGGCCAAGTAAATCATCCTCTTTGGCCAGAAGTGTGTGAGTTTGTAGTTTATATAAGGCAAAACAGTGAGGTCTGGCCATAGGAAGTGGCCAAACCAAGTGCAAAATGATCATTTCCAGATGTGCCCAGCTTTAGTATAGAGCCAGCTACCTTATGCATTCAGGCTGGTGCCACCACAATACAAGGCTTGCTTAGATTTTTAGCAGGAATTGGCTCTGTTTCCCTGGCCTATGTTCATTCATCTGCTTTAACTTCAAGCTGATCTGTTATCTTATTTCTTGAAATCCCTAGGAGTTTATAACCAGATGATTATAAAATTTAAATAAGCACACACTTGGAAAACGAGAAAAAATATCAAAACTCAGACTTCTGGCAGTGGCCAGGTTGCAGGCTGCCACAGATCAAAAGCAGGCATCTCTGCCACTACATGGGACCATCTCTGCCCTTCTCTGCTTCTTGGGTGAGCAACCATACTTGACTTTTTTTTTTTTTCCATAAGAGCAACTTTTGGCTTCGAACCCATGACTCTGGAATGTTGGTAATTTATAAAGGGTTATCTCTTAAACTCACTACCTGAATGAGTAGCAAAATTTTAATGACACGATTTTAAAAAATGCAGCCAAAGATAAAATACACCAAAGGATAAATAAATGACAGGGTCTGTAGTAAGTGCAGGGAGAGATAGTTTTACAGGAAAGTGTCCAAGCCCCAGCCCTCTTAACACTTCTTTTGTTGCAGTATCATGCATTTCAGGACCTATGTCATATTGATATCTCCAAGGCCACATTAGGCCATTTGGTCAGGGAATGTCTATTGGGTGCTTGCTTTATGAAAGGCATAGGATTAAGAGCTCAGTGGGGAGAGAGAGAAAGGAATCTGAAGACCTGGTTTATAGTCACAGAGTTTGCAATCTCACTGGGAGATATCCTTCAGGTCAAACAGTTTAAAGATAGTTCTCTGAAATCATAAACTACAAAGTACCAACAGCATTAGGGGTACCAGGGAGAGGAGAGGCTGAGACAGTGAAAATACATCCATCTTGTCCAGGACATTTCCTAAACACATCTTGTGCTAATATACATTCAACTAAGTCCTGTATCTAGCCACATGGTTGTAAATATCGCACGAGGGTCTCTGATATACTTAGCCGCTCAAATGCCAATGGTGGTTTGGTCAACGTCTCAGCCACATCCCTTGGGAACTTTCACCAATCAGACTGTGAACCAAGAGTTCAGTGTTAATCACCAACTCCTTTTCTCTTTGAAGTCTTATGAGGTGAGATTTTATTCCTTGCCTTACTGTGATTGGATGGTATTATTATACATCTATAAATTGTCATTACCCTTTCTCCAAGAATGAGTGTGAGATTAATGTTCTCGTTGGATATAAGGGCAACTGTATATCTGGACATATGTGTGTGGGAGAGAGCATACATATGCATGGGAAAGGTTATATATTTGAAAGCCTATGTGTTCTCAGTATGTGATAGAATAAGTGACCCCAATATAATGTGAATGTTTTGATTTTCAGCACTAACGCTTATGTGGCTATTTATTTCTTCCTCTGTTCTTGGCTGATGACTCAAGGTAACTGGCACCACGTGGGCACTGGCATGTTGATTCTGGCCTTGTGAGCCAAGCAGCCAGCCTCCCAGGAGGTTTTGTTTATTTAAGCAAAGTGAATAACATGCTTTGCCTTTTATTTTTAAAACTACTCTTTCATTAAAACAGTTAATCACATGCATTTTCTAAAACTTTATTGCCAACTTTTAAAAATGGATGAATTTTATAGTAGTATTTAAGGAAGCAATCAAGGCCCTATGTGCCACGTGGTGGACCTGTTTAACAAATCTTGGCGCATTGGTAGGTGATACTTTGTGAAACTTGAAAGACAAATCTAGCTTAAGTAAAAGGGTGTGCATATCCTACAGTGGGCATATGGAGTTTGTAATCCAGAGGAGAGAGAATAGGCCAAAAATAAGAATAACTTAAAGTATTAGATTGCTTCTTAGGTCAAAGAATGATAGGATATTGAGGAAAATGAAGATTGGACATATATTACTACAATGTTTTTAAACGAGAAAGGCACAAAGATTTCTGTATGTTCCCTCGCCCAGAAAAATGTATTCCTTGAGATAAAGTTAGGGAAAGAATGATGAAGTGATTTAATTCAGCACAGGAGGCCTTTTACATGGGGCCGACAGCAACTCTCTTCATGAAGGTGCTGTATGATAGTATGTATGACCTTGTCTAAGACAAGAAACTAGAGTCAATGGTGTTGCAGTCATTCAGCTGACTGCCAGCTCAGTGAGGACCAGCAGTGTGATAGGCCTACCAAGTTCGTGTAACTGAAACCGCATTAGGAGAAGCCTGGAGGCTAGAATAAGGGAGAGGACGGTCCCATGGCATCCTCCTTTAAACAGGCCACTTTTGGAAAGATCTCTTTCTAGAAATGCAACTTGGGTGCCAGTGATGTTACAACTTAGAGAAATAATGCCTAAACGTTTATGTATATTTTTTCCATGCTCTAGAAAAGTGACTACATTATCTCATTGAGCCTCAAAACGAATCTATGATTTAACATTATCCCCACATTACAGATGAGAAAACCGAGGCCCAGAGAGAGTAATAGGATGGCCAGGAAGGAGAAATTACAGAACTTAAATACAAGCTCTCTGGTTCCAGGACTGGTTTTTTTGTTGTTGTTGATTTTTTAATTTTTAAAAATTTTTTTTCTGTATTTCATGAACTCCAACAAGCCCAGAGGCAAGAGGTCAGGATAAGGATTCTGGATGCTACATTCCAGAAGGAGCTATTGAAGAAACTGGAGACGCTTGGCCCAAAGGAGAGATGCTTTTAGAAGGCCCATGATAGCTGTTGTCAAATATTCGAAACTGACATGTGGAAGAGGGAGGCAACTTCTTTATAGCTACAGCAGGTAGAAGTAGAAGTCATTGATTAAAATTATGCATGAAGCCAGAGGGTGATGGGAAAACTGCGTCTGAAAGAGTGACAGGTGTTGAGCAGCAGAACTATGACCAGATAGGTCAACAAGGAACCGTGTCCAGACAGACTTCAGAGCAACAGAGAGCCAGCGGGGTCACCTAAGCAGGCGAGATGGAGGGCCATCGGCATGAAGTTCTGCAGCTGGTGTTTCTGTGGGCAGGCTGAATCAGTCTGAAAGCATCACTGCCGCTCAGTTTTTATTCTACTCCCAGCAGTGTCCCCTGATGTAGGGTCCTGTCCTGGAGCCTTGGCTGGTCAGTTTAGAAAGCTCATGGTTCAGAGCTGACCACGGCCTCTCCCAGTACTGGCCGCTGTTCTTGACGGGCCTGAAAGTGCTCCCCACCTGTTGGCTATTTGGGGTTTTCTTGTTCTGGGTCCGTAGATGCCTTGTGGCTTCCCTCTGCTTTCTTACAGGTGCTTAGAGCACCTCGGACTTGCTGTTGATGGTGGGTTTTCTCAACTTGCTTGCATCTGGGTTTCGTGAGGATCCCTCATCAGCTCATTTTGTAGTAAATGTTGTCCATGGCTGGGTTTGTTGGTTTTGCTACTTAATAGCTCTGTCTGTTTTCATGTGGAGATTCAAGAAGATCTGAAACTTATGCTGCCCCATCACCACCATCTTGCCAGGGTTCTCGGGCCTGCTACTGTTACTTCGAATGGCTCCTTCTATGGCTCTCTGGCCAGGTGTCTGCTAATTTAATTATATCTATTTGTTTCAGAAAAGATTATTGAAATAAAATGAAACAACACTTCTGTAGAAGAACTTGGAGGTACAAAATAAGTTAAGCTCTGCTAGAACATAACTTAAAGAAGAAACTCAAGAAGATTTAAAAACAGACATAGAGGATTTTTTCACAGTGAGTTATGGTTCTGGGCTGGGAAAGATATGCCATATATATATCCACATTTTGCTTCTTTGCCCCAGTAGAGAACAATTCTCACAGTTGGATGTCTGACTCAGTAATTTGTTGGTTTTGCCTGACTGAAGTCACATCATTGATTGATGCCAAATCTTGCTCAATTAAAGGTTCATTTTTCTTTTGGTTGTTGGCAAATGCAACATTGATTATGGGTTATTATCATCCACTCCCTCAGATTTCAAATGCTCCAGGAGCGTCTGCCTGCATACCAACTACTGCAGCAACAGGACTCCCAGCCACCTTTCTATTCTGGGCCCAAGGACACCTGCCAATGTGTCTGACTGCAGAGAGGTTATATGCTCAATCAGGCCCTTCCTCGGGAGATCAAAAGAAGAAAGGATCTTTACCTGATCTCTATCTCACTCCCAGCCCTGCACTTTCAAGTTAATTCAAGACAACGATACTTTGTGATACTATTTGGGTCTTTTTTAGTAGTCTATTTATGCATTTGGTGGTTTGTTCATTTGTTTGTTTATTCCTTCAATAAGTATGTTTGAGAACAGGCTTGTGGGGCAAATGAAAAAAGTGCAGAGGCTACAGAAAGATGAGACTGAGCCTCACAAGCTGTGTGTGAAAGCAGTCAAGCTTTATCACAGGAGGGCGACAGGATGTGGCAACTCCGGGCCAACCGCTGGCGCCACACCTGTCAGGCCCTTCCTCTGAGCGCTTCTGAGGAGAGGGACGACGGCAGCCTGGTCTGCCAAAGGATTTTCAGTTCTCACTCATCATCTTCCACTTTGAGATGGCTCCCCAGCTCCCCAGCATCCTCTGGCCTTCAGCTGTGCCTCCATCAATAGCAAGACTTTATGAGAATGAAAAGCAGTTGCTCTTCCCTGCAGGACTGAGGCCCATCAGGAGCCCTCTGGCAGGATGGAGTCGATTTCCAGAGCTGCCCCTGCAGAGGGTCCTCTGCGTCCTTGCCTCCACTCCTGACTGGCCCTCAGGCCCCCACCATCACCTGATGCATTTGTTTCTTAGGGCTGCTGGAAAATATGACCCCAAACTTAGTGGCTAAAAATAATACAAATTGATTATCTTACAGTTCCGGAGGTCAGAAGTCTCACTGGTTTAAAATCGAGGTGTCAACAGGGCTGGATTCCTTCTGGAGGCCCTAGGCGAGATTCTATTTCTTTGTTCTTTGTCTTTTCCAGGCTCTGGAGGCCTCTTGTGTTCCTTGGCTCCAGGACCCCTTCCTCTGCCTTTAAAGCCAGCAGTGTAGCGTCTTCTTTCCTTTCTGACACTGCTTTTGTTGTCACATCCTCTTCTTCTGACTGTCCCACGTGCCTCTCTGTTATAAGGACCCTAGTGACTGAATTCACTGGACAATCCAGGAAAATCTCCCCATCTCCAGGTTCTTAATTTAATCACATCTGCAAAGTCCCTTTTGTTATATAAGGTGACATTCACAGGTTCCAGGTATTAGGAAGAGGACATTTTCGGGGAACCATTTCATTATTCTGTCTGCCATATCTAACTCCTTTTTTTTTTTTT
>NW_011888796.1:3232705-3242459 GCF_000151845.1 Pteropus vampyrus | reverse complement strand
ATAAAGACTAATATCTTCAGAGTTCTCATATCCTGATTAGGTTTGTGTCAACTCAAAGTGAAACCACCCTCAGCTCAGTAATATACGTGCCATGGAGAGTACAGCCTGTTCCAGACCAGAAGCAATTTCTGTTCTGACAGTTCTCTGTTATTAAAAAGTTAAGGAAGGTAGAAAAGGGAATACAAAGATTGGAACTCTCAAAGATGAAGCTACAAAGATAATAGCACTGAGCTTTCTGCTTAGGGATGGAAGGAAATCCACAGTGACTTTCGTCAGGAGGAGGTATCAGAAAACCACAGGAAGGATCAACTACAAGAGGAAAAGGAAATAGAAAAAAACCACTTCTGCCCTATAGATATTACATGAAGATGACAGGGATAAAGGATAATCATCAGTGAGAAGGGAGCAAGCATCGGGGTAATGGAAGACCATCACCTTTGTCACTGTTGCAAGTTAAAAGAGCATCACTGGGAGTGATGACTTCATATCTTCTTCATTTTTGCATATGGCAAATGATTGATGAGAAAACAGGCAAGGGGGCTTCTTGCGGGTGTCCTTAGAGATAACCACAGACAATGATTCTGATTGGCTTTTTGGAGTGTCTCTCAGGCTGAGGAAGAGGGTGTGGTGAGAAGCAGTCAAAGATTTTCCTGATTTTGGAGGAGGCTGTTATGTGCTTGCAATAGGCATACTATCCCCATTGCCACTGGGGAGAGAGTCACCTGCCCTGGTGAATGAGGTCACATGAAGTTCTGGAGTATCACTGGTGAATATTTTGCATCCAGAATGAGTGTCTACCTCAACAAAGATTAGAAAATGAGCTTTATCTTCACTGTCCCGTGTACCTCTAAAATGCGAAGACCAACCATTGAGTAGAGCTTTAGAATTTATAAACTATCTTTCACATGACATGCAATCTCATGTGATCTTGCCAGCAACCATGATGGGAAATATAGTCATTATCCCTACTTGGCAGGTAAAGAAACCAAGACCCAGAGGGGTAGCATGAGTATTCAAAGTCTCACAGTCATGAGAGAGTCAAGGAGGGGCTCAGATCATGAAGGGGAAGAGTGCATGCTTCATCACTCTCCCTCAAACCAACGCCTCTGCCAGTTAGAATCTGTTAACCCAGCGTTTTCACACATCCTCTCATGTAATCTCAAAACTTACCTGTGAGGTAAGTGTGTTTAATCCCATTTATTTATCTCAAAAATCCCTATGAAATTTTATTAATATTTTTAGAGATGAAGAAACAGGTTTACAGAAGCGAAATCAATTAAATGTGTTTAATCCCATTTATTTATCTCAAAAATCCCTATGAAGTTTTATTAATATTTTTAGAGATGAAGAAACAGGTTTACAGAAGCGAAATCAATTAAATTAGAGAAAGAGCTGGGTTTGAATCTGTGAGTGAATTGTTGGTTGCAAATAAAGCCTAGGCCCCTTTTCTAGACCCACTGCAGCTACCAGGGTGCATAGTCAAGGCCAAGTCTCAGCTGCAGGTATGGAATCTGCCATGTCTGGAAGACCTCACTGAATGTTGTGATCGTCTTGTTCTCTGCCTCTAGGATATACTCTCTCTCTTTTCTTTCTGCGCTCTCTCTCTCTCTCTCCCGCCTAAACCATCTCTGCACAGTCTCAAGGTCGTTTCAGAAACAATTATTGAGTACAACAAGGATGGCTCTATGACAATCCCGGTCATAATCGCACTCACTCAGCAATGCGTTAAGATGCCTCCCTTCTGTGCCTGTCCCACTGCAGCCTGGTTTCTCACCTTAGGGGGCTGGCATTTACCCAGAATCCCCTTGGTGCAGAACACAGCTGCTGAGACCACAGGGATTGATAAAAGCAGCTGACATCACAGTGGCTGATTTTGTCGAGTTTATTTCAGGACTCTGTCTACATTCAAGACAAGTTATTATTATTTTTTTTTTTACCAACACAAACCCTTCACAGGATTTACTCTATTCGCTGACAAATAACTTTTGCAGGAACAGAGATTGGGGCCCAGACTTGAGTTTTTGACTTGGTATAGGTCGGGTGCCCAAGAATGCCCTCCGATCCCCACTTCTCCCACTTTCCAATTACGGCTAAACCTGGACATGCTCAGCATAGGCAAGAGTTAAGGCCGATTTACTGCCTGCTTGGCTTGGTCTCTGGGATTTAAATCCATTAAGGCCGGATTCCTCCTGTTTCCTTCTGTAATCTTCCTTGTAACTTTCCAATTTGAATTTGTTTAAATTGTCACTAGATTGTAGAGCCTTGCTTCAAAAGACTTGTTCCATTGTGAAATGAAAAGAGTTTTCTTAATATGTAAATGATTATGCAAATCATGTCTTTCCACCACCAATTCCTTCTTCCCAACCCAATGCCTGGCGCTCAGCCTGCTGCTGCTTCAGAGCTTGTTGGAGGTCACCTGGGAGCAGGAATCTGGGGCAAATGTTACCATGACTACTGCTTATTGAGCACTTACTCTGTGCCAGGACTGGTGCCAAGCCATCATAGGCATCATCTCATTTTCCTTCATAACAACTCTTAGGCTTAGATATTATTAATATTCTAATATTATCTAATTAATAACATTTTGATATTATTAATATATTTTAAAAGAGAGGTTGAGTGACTTGCTCAAGAGTATACAGCTTTTGGCAGGGCCAACGTTGTACCTTGAGATCCAATTCCCACGAGCACTGTGCTTTCCAGTAAGATGTCTCTACAGTCAAAAACAAGGATGAGTCTACGACCATACCACCCTGAATGTGCCTGATCTCGTCTGATCTCCAAAACTAAGCAGGGTCGGACCTGGTTAGTACTTGGATGGGAAACTACCTAGGAATACCAAGTGCTGTAGGCGTTTTTTTAAAAAAAATACAAAAATCAAAGATGATTGGGCTGGAGGGTGGAAGGACCAAAAGGGGAAGGTTTGAATTACCTTGATGGGATTCCCCTGGGAGAGCAGGCGTAAGACTCAGTACCATATCCTGGGTAATGAAAAGACATAGACTTTAATGTCAGAGACTTAGGTTCAAATACTGCTTTTTGCACTTAGTACGTGCAATTATAGGCAAGATATTCAACTTTATTTAGCCTGTTCCTCACCCATAATGATAATATAATAATAATAATAATAATAATAATAATTTCCCACTAATTTCCCTACCAAGTTTTCTTATATTGCTTTCTATATTTCTAGGATATGTATGAGTGTATGGCACATGAGAAGTGCCACCAAAATGGTGGATATTATTTGCAATTCACTCATTTGTTTATTCAACAAATATCTGAGTGACTAAGGTTATTTTATTGATTTTACCCCATAAGCACAGTGCTTAGGCCTAAAGAACTTTTTAAGTGCCTATAAGAATAATGTTTGATGCTTAAAATAAAATTATTAGCTCCAAGACAGGAAGCAGCTTTCTATAGATTCAAAATTAATAAATGCTTAATTGAGCATCTACTAAACTAACATTATATCAACCAGTCAACTGTTGACAATTTAATTATTTTATAGTTATGTATAAATAATAAATATATAAATATAATAGAGTTTATAACACAAGAATAAAGTGAAGAATTTAACATGTTAAAGGATAATTTTTTTTGAGATTAAAAAGTCATATATATATACATGTAAATATATGTCCAGTATTTTATTTAACATATTAATGAAGGAGGAAATCGGTAAGAAGTTAGACTGGTTCAAAGAAGGATTCAAAGACCAGAGACATATGTAGGTCATGAAATAAATTTACAAATAAATGCAAAACTGGCTTTTTCTATAATGAAGAGAAGGGGAAGAAATCAATTGTTCCTTCACCAGACAGAATTAATTTGCATGTTTATAGACAATAATTATTTGCATTACTATCATTTTAAAAGATAACTTACAAAATTATAAGAATAGCTCAAAGAAAATAAAAAGTTTAAATCCGGAATCAGATAAGCCAAAATAGTGTGCTCCAGATACACATAGTTTGCTAATGAATATATCCAGTAGATTTGGGGGTACTTTTGGGTACATTTCAAAGTCTTTCACAATTTTTTTTTTTGACAGTCTCTCCCCCTTCCCTTGTTATTACAGAATCTCAAAGAAAGATTATTCTTAACCACAAAGTAAGGCTGACCTCAACAGGTCTGGCCTGATTACTTGTATAAACAAAGGGTGTTCATTAACATCTAGGCCTCCTTAAGTTTGCTTTACAAATCTTGAGCCATACGGTATTGAACAACTAGTAATGTCACAAAATTAATTTCTGTCTGGGAGTTTTCACAAGGATGGATTTTAAAGCCTCTACTGTTTGCTTTCTTGAGAAGAGGAAACCGGTCCTAAGAAACTCTTTCCACCAAAGTTCACCTGCAATTCCTATGAATTTAGGTGAATTCCTCTCTTCTTAAGGGCCCTAAATATCCTATGGTTCCTGGCCTTCCAGGAAGTAATCTTCTTAACCACCTGAAAGGCTGGCACCCTGTCGACCAGGGACCAGGCCAGCTTTCCAGGGAGAGTTTTGTGGGCGTTAGTTCCATAAGTACAGCCAACATTTGTCTCTTTAAACAAAGTGGTGGTTATGTCTGATTCTATGATTACCAGTCTTCAAATATGAACCATATTGCACAGTCGATCTGTCCAATTATATCCTGGTAAAAAGAAGGATTGATCCTTATTGAAATGATGCAAGTGACTATATTGCCATGAAAAGTGAGACTCTAAGAGTTTCTGGGAAAAAAAAATTAAAAATAGAACTACCTTTTGACCCAGCAATTGTGTGTTTATTCAAAGAAAACCACTAGTTCGTAAAGATCTATGCACTCCTGTATTCATGGCAGCACTAGTCACAATAGCCAAGATATGGAAGCAACCTAAGTGCCTATCAATAGACAACTGGATAAAGAAGTTATCTCACACACACACACACACACACACACACACACACACACACACACACACACACAATGGAATATTGCTCAGCTATTAAAAAAAATGAAATCTTACCATTTGCAATGATATCAATGGACCTAGAGGGTATTCTACTGAGTGAAATAAGTCAGACAGAGAAAGATAAATACCATATGATTTCATTTATATGTGGAATCTAAGGAACGAAAGAAATGAATAAACTAAATGAAAACAGACTCACTGATACAGAGAACAAACTGGTGATTGCCAGAGGGGTGAGGGGTTTGGGGGCTGCGTGAAAAAGATGAAGGGAGGAAGTACAAATTGGTAGTTACAAAACAGCAGTGGGGATTTAGAGTAGAGCATAGGGTATATAGTCGATATTATTGTAATGGTTGTGTGTGGTGCCAGATGGATGCTAGGGTAATTGGAAGGATCACTGTGTGGATTGTATAAATGTCCAGCTTTTTAAAATTAAAAACAAACAAACAAACAAAAAAGGCATCTCTTTCTCGACCCTATTTCCTTATCACCTATCTCAATTCTCTGCTCATCTCTGCAGCAGAATTTTCAGCAGAGCTGTTTATAATCTCTGTCCCCACTTCCTCTTTTGAATTCACTCTAGTGGCTTCTCTTCCTCCACCCACTGAGGTCCCGGTGCCTTCTCAGAAACACCTGACACGGACAGTACACCACTTCCTTCTAGAAACCCTTTCCTCACTGGCCTCCAGAGCTCCACTCTCTCCTGTTTTTCCTCCTACCTCACTCAATCTTCCAACAGGGTCTCCTCTGTTGTTTCATCTTCCTAACTAATACATATTGGGAGACATCAGGGATCAGGGGTCTCCCCCATCTCACCCAGGCCCATATCTTTAAATACTATCTATATGCTAATAACGCCCAAACTTGACCTCTCTCCTGAATGCCAACTGCTTCCTTGCACATCTATCGATCTATCTAATAGAAAATCCAAAATGTAGAATGCCAAAACCAAACTCCTGGTCTTCCCTACAAAGTCTGCTCCTCCCGCAGCCTCCTACTCAGAATGCAGCAACTCTGTACTCCCACCTGCCCAGGCCAAAGCCTCGCAGTCAGCTTCAATGTTTCTCTTTCTCTCACACGTCACATCTAATCCATCAAAAAAATTATTTTGGCTTTATCTTCAAAACAGAACTAAATCCAACTGCTTTTCACCCTTACCATCCTGGCCAAGTCATCAAGATCTCTCACCTGGATTATTACCAAGGTTCTCCTGGTCTCTTGACTTCTTTGCAATGTATTCTCAACATGGAAAACAAACAAACAAACAAAATTTCTGAGTTCTGGGGGCCCAGTGAGAGTCAGATATCATATAAAATCTGCTTCATTTCAGTTTACAAAAGCAGAGTTTACTATATTGTCATGGGTTAAAGAAATGTAAGAGGAAACAGAAATGGCTTTTATATAGGTCCAGAAAATAAAACATTAAAAAAAATCAACATATCCCAGATAACCACAGTAAAATTTCTCTCATCAGTTTATTCAGTTCTGCAATTAATTCTTGTTCTTCTGGATCTTGGGTTAGCAGTCTCATGAGTCTCATGAAGTTGTCTGCTCCTCAACTAAAAAAAGTTCTGGAAACCTTGACTCAGCCGCTGGTATGGTCTGAGAGTTGTCTAAGGGATGTCATCTCAGAAGACCGTCCCTAGGAGTCTAATCTTTGAAATTTCAGTAGTTTGAAGTACCTGTTAAAGTTCTTTTCAATGAGGGTCAGAGATTATTCTTTATTGAAGACATAAACACCGGCCTGCACCTTGTAGCATCATTTTATTTGAAGCAATAGAGTAAAACAAAAACCATCTGTAGATAACAAAGACTTAGAAATCTATGGTTAATTTATTATCGATAATTTTGAAATGTAAAAGGTCTGATGACATGCAAAACAAAGATAAAGTCATTTGAAAATTTTAGATAGACTATCCATAAGGATATTAATTAAACTTATTTCCAAAGAAGTCAGTGGATGTCACATTTGGCTTATAAAAATGTATAAATATAATTTTTATATAAAGGGGAAAATTTTAAGATATAGCATAGAACAATCCTGAGACATAATATATAAAATATACCAAGAACATACCCAGAATATCAAGTAAAGAGAGTTGATAAGTTTGGATCTTATTTTATATTTTTATATAAAGTATATAAGTGGGCATTTATATTCCCATGTATATGCCCATATTCCATGGGTAAAACTGATGTATATTTCTAGCTGAGAATCAATGGCCTAGAAGCCTCTAGATTCAAACTAAAGAAGTAAGGTTTTGGCTAAGTGAGTATTTCACATAATAGCTGACTTTATGACTGATAGCACCATACTGCTATAGACTAATATCATCAGGGAAAGCATCTCCAGGACACTAATAAATATAGGAAAACTTGAAAGCAACTATTTCTTGAGAGTTTTGATTAGTGTTTCCCCTGAGGTAAAAACATATTATAGAAAGCAAGAACACTGACAAATTTCCAAGGACTTCCCACAAAGCATACACTTTCTGAAGTATTTATTTTAATACCATTTTATTTATAGAGATTTAACTTAGGCCACATTGAGTGTCTCTGCTGATAGTTCTTCCCATGGAACTCTTACACTGGTCACATATCAAACAAACCTCATTATTTCTAGTACTTCTCTTTTTATAAAGTAAAAGAAAAAACTTTGTAAATTTCTTTCAGGGGCTCTTTGGAAAATCTCAAAGATGACTTTAGGTATAAAAAATTCCAGTCCCCACCCCTCCACCCCCATATTTAAGATTCCATTTTGGGAAGGCAAATTTTTAAAAAGTCGTCAGAGACGTTTCAGCAATTAATTAGGATAGGCTCATGGGTACCTGAGAAACAGGTCACTATTTAATCAAAGTGACAATAACATTTAAAAATACACGTTGGTGGCAATGCAGTTGGAAAGAACCTTACCTCTGTCATAAATGAGGAGGCTTTGTTTTTTTCCCTTCAAATAATCAAGGATATTAAAAGGTCAACATAAAACATACACAAAAATTATTCTAGCAAGACACAGAATCTTTTCTCTCTAGGTAATTTGCACAAAAAAGTAAAGAATCAAAATTCATATTATAAACAAAGGCATTGATCAGTAAACCAGGGAAGCAAACCCATCAAAACTGAGTGAACTTTGCTACGATTCTAACATCTTTCAGAACTTTTTTTTAGACTCAGGTGTTACCGACAAAGGCAAATAGAATTCACATTTTGAGGTTTCCCCCCCCCCCCATTATCCTCTTTCATGTTGTGAAGCAAACTAACCCTTTACATTAGGACAGATCTCTTGCTTAGACATTACCTCGAAATCCAATGACTATCTATTAATTAACTCAATTTAATACCAATTCAAGGTGTTAAGCTTCTTGGGAATCTTAGAAATTATCTTCAAGCTGGCATACTACAAAGCATATTATTCTTGAAAGAGAGTTATGAAAATCATGATTCAATTTTATTGAGCGCAAATTTACATTATATAAGAGTAACGTTAGTTTATTCAATTACTAACCTGTATAACTTTAGGAAAAATACACCAAATAGAATAAAATGTATGTTTCAATTATATTTAACACTGATAAATAAGAGAAGGCACAACTATTCTGTTAAACCAAACATATTAAACTAGTCTTATTTGTCAAAGGCGGCCACGATAATGTAATTTCCCATGCCGTTCTCTCCATTACTCCTGACTTGACTCTGCTTCTGGTACTATTATCCCCTTTTTGGGTTATTGTCTACCTCTAGTGTTATCATTCTACAAATCACTTTTTCTTTTTCTTTTTTAAATTAACTTATTTTAAATTGTGAAGAAAACATACAATAAAAAACATACAAAACAAAAAGTAAAGAATAGCTTTTTATAAAATGAACATTCCTATAACCATTACTCAGGTAATAAAGTATTGTTAGCAGCCTCAAATCCTTCTATACCTGTTTCCTTGATGGTGCCCCTCTCTTACTGCCAGAGGCAATCGCTGTGACTTTGTGTAATCCCATTTAGCCTTTTCTTCAGGGTTTTACCACTTAATTTCCAGTTTTTGTTTTCTCTAATAAAAGGAACCAGTGTTCCATGGGGAAATGGTAGGTTACAGGATTTGGGCATAGAAAGAGCAAAATGAGTTTGGAACATCTTGTGGTACCGGGGAAAAAAAGGAAGTGCTTAAAAAAGTATAGGATGTATCAAAAAGACACAGGAGCTCAACTGAAGGAACAGCCAATTGTCAAAATTGGAAAAATCTGAGCAACAAAATAAATAACTATAAGATTGGGTTATAATTTATAGACTGAAACAAATATCCACGAGTCCATATTCATATACATACATAAATAAATAAAGTGGAAAGAAGAAACATCTTTTCCTTACAGAATTATTCTACACCGTCAAAGAGTGCAGGCATCATTGAATTATTAGGTGTGGAGGCAGAAAAAAGTTCCCCCCAAAATCTCCACATCTTAATCTCCAAAATTTGTAAGTATGTTACATGTTTAGTATGTTAAAATGACTTTATAGACACGATTAAATCAATTACTTTGAGTTAGGGTGATCTGAGTGAGCCCAAGGCAATCACAAGGCTCCTTGGCATTGATGTTTAATCTACAGAGAACCCCCTAGAAAAATGAAGAGTAACAGGTTACTCAGCTAACAAAATGGGAAGGGGCAGTGGAACGAAAAAAACAAACGAAATCTTGATTAATCCTAAAGGCGGCAAAAGAGAAAATGAAAAGGAACACAGAACAGGTAGGACAATTAGAAAACAGTAAAATGGTAGATTTAAATCCAAGTCAGGGACTGAAGTGATAAAAGCAAATTCACTGAACGAG
>NW_011888796.1:3223092-3232655 GCF_000151845.1 Pteropus vampyrus | reverse complement strand
ATTACCTCGAAATCCAATGACTATCTATTAATTAACTCAATTTAATACCAATTCAAGGTGTTAAGCTTCTTGGGAATCTTAGAAATTATCTTCAAGCTGGCATACTACAAAGCATATTATTCTTGAAAGAGAGTTATGAAAATCATGATTCAATTTTATTGAGCGCAAATTTACATTATATAAGAGTAATGTTAGTTTATTCAATTACTAACCTGTATAACTTTAGGAAAAATACACCAAATAGAATAAAATGTATGTTTCAATTATATTTAACACTGATAAATAAGAGAAGGCACAACTATTCTGTTAAACCAAACATATTAAACTAGTCTTATTTGTCAAAGGCGGCCACGATAATGTAATTTCCCATGCCGTTCTCTCCATTACTCCTGACTTGACTCTGCTTCTGGTACTATTATCCCCTTTTTGGGTTATTGTCTACCTCTAGTGTTATCATTCTACAAATCACTTTTTCTTTTTCTTTTTTAAATTAACTTATTTTAAATTGTGAAGAAAACATACAATAAAAAACATACAAAACAAAAAGTAAAGAATAGCTTTTTATAAAATGAACATTCCTATAACCATTACTCAGGTAATAAAGTATTGTTAGCAGCCTCAAATCCTTCTATACCTGTTTCCTTGATGGTGCCCCTCTCTTACTGCCAGAGGCAATCGCTGTGACTTTGTGTAATCCCATTTAGCCTTTTCTTCAGGGTTTTACCACTTAATTTCCAGTTTTTGTTTTCTCTAATAAAAGGAACCAGTGTTCCATGGGGAAATGGTAGGTTACAGGATTTGGGCATAGAAAGAGCAAAATGAGTTTGGAACATCTTGTGGTACCGGGGAAAAAAAGGAAGTGCTTAAAAAAGTATAGGATGTATCAAAAAGACACAGGAGCTCAACTGAAGGAACAGCCAATTGTCAAAATTGGAAAAATCTGAGCAACAAAATAAATAACTATAAGATTGGGTTATAATTTATAGACTGAAACAAATATCCACGAGTCCATATTCATATACATACATAAATAAATAAAGTGGAAAGAAGAAACATCTTTTCCTTACAGAATTATTCTACACCGTCAAAGAGTGCAGGCATCATTGAATTATTAGGTGTGGAGGCAGAAAAAAGTTCCCCCCCAAATCTCCACATCTTAATCTCCAAAATTTGTAAGTATGTTACATGTTTAGTATGTTAAAATGACTTTATAGACACGATTAAATCAATTACTTTGAGTTAGGGTGATCTGAGTGAGCCCAAGGCAATCACAAGGCTCCTTGGCATTGATGTTTAATCTACAGAGAACTCCCTAGAAAAATGAAGAGTAACAGGTTACTCAGCTAACAAAGTGGGAAGGGGCAGTGGAACGAAAAAAACAAACGAAATCTTGATTAATCCTAAAGGCGGCAAAAGAGAAAATGAAAAGGAACACAGAACAGGTAGGACAATTAGAAAACAGTAAAATGGTAGATTTAAATCCAAGTCAGGGACTGAAGTGATAAAAGCAAATTCACTGAACGAGGTGCATCTTTTAAGGAATTTTTTATAGGCTTGTCAACTCCGAATGTTTCTAGAAGAATATACAGTATTTCACTGAGGTCTCAGATGAAAGGAAGGCTTCTCTTTCATTATTTACCTCTATAAGAAATTTCTGACCATGTAAATGTATTACATTTCCAATTTTCAACATGTTAATTAAAATAAATATTTATTGAATGAGTATATTGCTTATGAAAATTCATTGAACAGACTTGTCTTTTGGATTAAGTTTAGATTTTCTCTTTTCTTCCTCCCTACCTAATCTCTCTCTTTCTCCCTTCCTTTCTTCTTTTAACATGTTGTGGGCAGCAGAGCAGGAGGAGGAGAAGGTGGGCACTAGACTTCATAAGTTATATAAATGTCTAACCACTATGCTGTACTAATATAAAATAATATTGAATGTCAAATGTAGTTGAAAACAAAACAATATCTGTTCTGAATATCTCATTGGATTATTTTGATAAACTAATGAGATCACATATATGGAAGTATCTTGGAAAAATAAAATACCCCTACATCTTAGTTATTAATATATTTAAACAACTTCTTAGAAAATAATTGCTTTTTTTCCATTTCCCTCATCAGCCCAGTTTGCGGGACAGAAAGAAAAAGGGGAACTTGTAAAAGCTCCAAACAATTTATTCAGAAAGACTTGAGAGAAAACAACTTATATGTTATTTTAGTAATTTCCTTCAAAAGGAACATGTATTATTACACTCAACTTCACTCTTAAATTCTCAAAAGTTAAATCAGTCCTTTCCCATAGTTCTCAAACACTTCTGAGGTGTATCTCAGGACTGTCCAATTTACATCTAACTCCCAGCTGGCTTTACTAGCTGCTGACACTGGAACTTTATCCAGTCATAATCTCTTAGCCTTGGAAAGCAAGAAAAATGGAGACTTTTTAAAGTTCATAAACTGGTGGGCTTTATGTATAAGGAAAGAAATGGAAAGCAGGGTGTGAGAATTGTTCTTAAAAACTCAAATAAGATTATAAAGACTATGATTAAATATGCTAGTATCATTTTCTATTATCAAATAATTCAGACACATTTTTAAAACAAACTTTTCTTTTTTAAAAGATAATTTGGAAATTATAGTAGGGCCTAACAAAAGAATAAAATTCACCTGTAGTCCACCAATCATTTGGGGGCTACACACACACACACACACACACACACACACACACACACACACACACACCCTTATCTGTTATATATATTGTATTCACTTTTTGCATCATTTTCAAAGTACATATACGACTCTGTGTTCTGCTGTTTTTTGATACTGTTACATCACTAGCACTTTGACATTACTAAGTTTTTCTAATTTTGTTACTAAATTAATATTATTTTAAAGTACAAAATAATATTCCCTCATATAAATGTGCCTGAGTTATTTCACCTTTTCTCTGTTTAGATTACTTATTTTTTTTACTATTATAAGTAACATGAACATTCTTTTATGTAATTCTTTAATAACATTACTGAATGTTTTCTATGATAGATCCATGAAATTGAAATTACTAGGACAAAGTATACTAACACTTTTAAGTTTCTTGATATATAGTTCTAAATTGTTTTTTAGACAGTTTTAAGTCTCTTGATATGTAGTTCCAAATTGTTTTTCAGAACCACTGTAAATTTATACTCCAATCAGCAGTTCAAGTGAATCTTACCATACCCTCACTGGCATTGAGTTTCATTTTAAAAAGAAAAATTCCTTGCCTATTTGAAAAGTGCAGTGAACAAATTGTTTTGTCCTTCTCAGCATCTCTTTGGGGAGCATTCCTTCCCCTCTTCCATAATCATTCAGATCAGACCCTAGAAGCATGAACAGTAATCAATGATGACATGTATATTGTATGCCTCCATGCGATGACACCACATATTTTATCGCTTAAATTGGCTTTGCATTATAAAAAAGGAAAGCTCCCACAATCCATCTTGACATTTTAGAAAATGTCTTATGCAAACAGCATCTTGCATACATATTACTACTCTAGAGAAAACCAGTCTTCATTGGGTCAGGGTTTCCCTTTCAGTGTTGAAAAGCTCTCCAAGGTCTATTTTCTTTTTGAATTTTAGGCTCTACACAATGTCAGCCCTGATGTATCCTATGCAAATGATGATATTTATAGCCCAGTGTGCAATCCTTTGCAGAAGGAAAACATCTAGAAAGCACAGGCACATGCCTAGTGTGAGGTGGGGGTTGGGGGGATGTGGTAGAAAACATTGCATGATCTCATCAAGAAATGCTGGAGACAGAAATTTAAAAAAAAATGCATAGAATGAAGAAAAGAGCAAGCAGCAGGAGCACTGTGTTTTTTAGGGCTGGAGATATAGTTTACTTTTAAACGAAAGCAGGTCTTAACATAAAAGACACATTGATTTTCACTGATCAGCTTTGATTGAGGAGAGAGGCAAGAATGAACTAGGGAAAATAACAGGAAGCTTTTGGAGAGCAGAATGAAGACCCTACAAGCACAAAAGCCTGGATTCAGGGATTCAAATTCAAGAAACCTCTTGTTAAGACTTGTGTCTCATACTGGATGAGGGTGGGCTCCATCTAAGAGCTATCTGTAATTTACCTGTTCACGCATTTCTCCTGTTCTAAGAGTCATCAGCAGTAGAGTCAAATAGTTTTTGTTGTTGTTGTTTTAGGGAGTACAGAAGTTAAATACCCAATACAGTTGTTTTACTAAAGAGTTATGATGGTATAGGGGGGGAAACACACTTCAGTTTGGAGGAGAGTGCTTAAATCTCTCTCTGTTAGTCATTCACTTATTCATAACTCAAGGCTCCATGGCTTCTCTTGGAAGCTTTTGGAATCGTTTGCATTAAATCTGGATGGACACAGCCAGTCTCTGTAGAGTGTGCCTGGCAAACACAGAATGGTTGCATCTGAGTCACGACTAGGAAGAGATGCCGAAAGGAACAGGTAAAGGCATAAACTAACAATTATAGACAAAGAGAAACTCCAGTTAATTTCCTGTTTTAGCAAAAGTTAAAAGTGTGCACTTTCTATTATCTCTCATTCCTAACTTACCCTTTTCTGTAATATATCATGGAACTAAAGCTGGGCCTGCGAAGCGTCTTTCTGCTTTGTGGGATGGCTCTGTTACACTTTCCAAAAGGGGGCGCTGCAGGGAGATTGTGATGCTGGAGGAGGCAGAGGAGACTTGCTCCTCATTTTTACAGGTTTCTTACTCCTGTCGATGCCATCTCAGCCAGTGAGGCACCCAGGGGCCTGCTTTTCGCAATGGCTACCTCCACAGATACCATAGAATTCTTTTACTGTTCTTTCAGATGCCTAGATAATTTTCTAACTAGTAATTCCTTATATGAATTTGTTCTGTAACCAAATAATTGGTGTGGGTTCTGACTTCCAACTTACCCAAGAGCCTGCTTAGGTCTTTATATACATACAGTCAGACAAGTGGCTGGGAAAGGTACCAGTGTCTTTCCTGTTGATAAGGTGTTTTGGCTTGTCTGTCAGTCATTAAATATTTTTTTTTGCTCTTACTGTATGCCCAACATGGAACTAGACTATGGAAACACAGTGATGATAAGATGTGATCGCTGCCCTCATGGAGTAACCATTCAGCAGCTGAGGGAAGGTGATAGTTATGACAGGAAGTGCAGCAAGGGCGGCAGCCTCTGCATGAGTTTCTTGCCAAATGGTCAAATTTCTCATCCTTTGACTACAGAGATTAAAGTCTGCCTATCAGTCTATCATCTATTTATCATGTATCTATCTATCTCTCTATCTATCATCTATCTATCTATCTATCTATCTATCTATCTATCTATCTATCTATCTATCATCTATCTATCTATCATCTATCTGTATCTACCTATCTATATCTATCATCTATTATCTATCACTTATCCCTCTTTCCCACTAGTGTGGCAGAGTGGGTGGTTAAGAGCCCAAGCTTTGGAGTGTCACATTGCCAGTGTTCCTCCCTCTCTAATTGCATGTCCAAAGACACATTGCTTACTTACCAAAAGCCCTGGTTTCTTTTCTATAAAATGGGGATAATATTAATATCTAGCTCTTAGGGTTATAAAGACTGGATGAAAAAATGCATTTCAAGTGCTTAGCCTGGCCTTTATTATCCAGTAAGTACACAATCAGCGTTGGCTGTCCTTTCTTAAAGCTTCTTTTGGACTGGAATAAGACAGAAACACCAAAATCAGAGCCACTGGTGGTGGAAGACCAGAGCTGAGCAGGGCAAGGAGTTAAGAGTTGGGATGTGCCTGTTGGTCACTCTAAAAAAGCTGCAATTAGGAGCCTTGGAGTGTGACCTGACAGTAGCTGGGAAAAACAGCCAGTCTCAAATAAGGAGGAGCAGACTTCTTTTCAGTCTACTATTGGAAAATGTAAAAAATGTTTAAAGAATGTCTTGCAATATATATTGTTAATGCCTCAGAGCAAAAGTATGCAGTTCTTATTCCCAAACAGCTATAAATCTCAATTTTTCTAACTTACATGTTTGTCAGAGGGATTTTATGAGTCCATTTCCTCACTCTGTGCACACCCTTCAATCAAGGTTCTTTTAAATTTAGTACTCTGCCGTTCTTAGTGCCACCTTTCATCAGGTGCCCTCTAGAGCACTTGGCAGGCTCTTGATGATCAATTCTTACAGCTTTCTGTGTTATTGAATTACCCTCATTTCCCAAACACTAAGCGGAGGGTAAGTGACTCCCATAGGGTTATATGGGAGTCTCAAGAAGTGCTCAAGAAGTGCTGTAGTTCTGGGGTTCTCTACAGATTACTTGGCCTGGGTGGATATCATGGAGAGTTCCAGGAGTCCTATATACATGGAACAGCATGTCGGTGAGGTGCGATGTGGCTAGACAGTAAAAGGCCAAGAGAAGAGGGAAAATCTAGTTCTCACATGTTTACAATAGGATGGATAAGGAGGAAGCGAGTTTGACTTAGTCCAGTGGTCTTAGAGAGTGGTCTTAGCATCTACCTGTACCTGGGGACTAGTTAGAAATGCACGTTCTAACGTGTATTTAGGTCCAGACTGACTTTCGACCTACTAATTCAGAGACTCTGGGGGTGGGGCTCAGGAACCTATACCTATGTTTCAATAAGCTTTCCAGGGAATTCTGATCCATGATAAAGTTTGAGAACGTGTGTCAGCACATGCACAGTTTTTACAACCAAGTCTACAAAGTAGCTGAAAGGGACATTGTGGCGTGTTCAGGCATTACAATGAAGACACGAGGGAAAATATCAAGCTTGCCTTCCAGGGCAAGATAAAAGGGAAAAATAAGAATATTTTTTTGTTCTTACTGTGTGCTCAACACGAAACTAGACTTATCACTGGAGGCACTGTGCTAACGAGCAAAGGGGCATTGCAGACAGAGAGAAGTTATGTGAGCAAATCGTGGAGGTATGAATCAGTATCATGCATCTGGGAACCTAAGTGGTTCTAAAGGTAGAAGGAGGAGGGGGTGAAAAAAATGGCAGTGGGGGCGCAGAGCTGGGCTTGCAATGGGCTCCCTGTTTCGTTTGTTTTTACTCAACAATACTGCTTCTCTTTTCTCTCAAGCTACTGCCTCTCCTTTGCCCTCCATTCCAATGTAAGCTTCTTTTCCAGTCCTCGGTGGTCTCTCTTGCCAGTCAGCCACACTTCTTCCTTTTCTACTTAACATCTCCCGTTTGTTTCTCCACCATGATGGTTTCAATAAAAATATTGTCTATGTATTATTCTAATGCAAATCTCTTATTACCTTCTATTAAGTCTTTCTCACTGTTATCACTAGTTTTGCAAAGAACATTCTGGCTCATCTCTTTGACCTGTTAGCTTTCTTAAACTTTTTCGGTAGCTAAAAATCCAGAGGTCAGTGTTATTATGCTCAGTTCTGCTTTCTGCACTCAACCAAGGACGAACACTGATTAGTATTCAAAAATAATATATTTATATTTTCTCCTTAATGTTTTGTTCTAATCATGAAGACAGAGCAAGGAGGTTCCGTGACCGGGGCATCCATTCAGACATGACCATCATCTGGTGGTTCCTGGAATCTCCCAGGGTCAAGTGGCTTTTGCTTGGAGACCAAATTTGTCAAATGAACAATGTGGACCTCCTGTCCAAAGCACATTTTAGATTCCATCCACAATGTCATTGGTGCGTCATCATTTTAGACACAGGAATCCATATACCTTATCTCTGGAATTGTGAAACAAACACATCTGACCATGATGTTCTCTCTTCCAAGGTATAATAATATTTTGTGGAGTTAGGAGAGAGTTAAGAAGAAAAGTGGCAGGTGGCAGAGAAGAGGAAGAGGCAGAAAGTCACAGTGATCTGAAAATAAAAAGGTGGTGGTGGAGGGGGTCATTTAGGGATCGAATGCAAACTGGTTTATGCCAAGAACCAGCTATCCGTAGTGAGGAAGAGTTTACCATCACCTTTAGTGCTTCACTGGTTCCTACAGCTAGTCATAAAAATTCTTGGAATAATAAAAAGAAGAATTAGGTTGATGTTTGTTGGAGACTGTATTGGGGTGGGATGTGGGCACCAGTGTTAGCCGATGTGACAGTTCAATAGATCCCAGGACTGGAAAGCCTGTCGAGCTTACCATAGCCCGATGCCTCCACTTCAGTGAGGGAGCGGGGAAGGCTGCTGGTCACAAATGCCTATCAGCCTTTCCTAAAGGTGTCACCTCAAGAACTTGCATTTAATGGCTTGCCCCTATTTCATTTTAATTGTATTTTCAATGAATATTCCTATCACAGTCATTATCAAAGATTAATCACAGAAATGAACGTTCTTTTTTCAGTTGGGTCCTGGGTATACCTTGTCAGCATTATGAAAATGGATCTTTTTTTTGAAAATGGATTTTGCAAGGGCAGTGAATGTGTCTTCTCCATGGAGTGGTGGAAGCCTCACTCCCAGCCTGTGTGTGGTGAGACTTGGACTTCCAAACTCACCTTCCCCCAGTCCTCCAGCAGCACTTTAGGGCCCACTCTGACTGGCCCTGCTTTCCTTTCTTTCTTTCTTTTTTTTTTCCCCCTGAAAAAAAGATAACTCCAATAATCTCAGCTATCCCTCAGCCTGCTAGTTTTGTATCACGTTTTAAGTACAAACACTCTGAGCAAGAACCTGTAAAATGCCTTCCCTTCATCTTTCTTTTCCTTTAATCTCCTCCTATTCTTCCTCCCCCCGCCCCAGCTCCTCCTTTTCCCCAGGAACAATGGCACAGCCCTCAACGACCAAAGCACTAAATGAACTCGAAAAATTGCCTGAGATAAGAACTGTCTAGTCAGCAGGGTCTGAACCCTTATTCAACCAGCCAAAGGCTCCTCTGTATTTACCATCACTGCTTTTACTTTGTGTCGGTCTTGACTGTGAAATAAGCCACCCAGTGACACGCCTGGGTATGCTTCAATGTTGCCTCAATGTAGGATATTGCTTGCTCTCTCGCTGCCAGGCTGAAGGAGAAAACTGAGGCCATGTTTCTTTTCCCAGGGAGTTGTTGACACAAGATTTCTTTAATTACTCTTTAAGGGCTGCAGCCCAGTGTGGGCCACTGGGAAGGTGAAAATCTTATTCTTGAATTTCTAATTAATATTCCTTCTCACCTTCTAGGAGGTCCTCCTTTGGGACGCCCCATCAAGTTCTGGTTAGAACGCAGCTGGCCTCGCTGTGTGAACACTGCACTGAAATGTTGTGATCCCAGAATTGAATTCGGTTGAGTTTGGTGATGAGCTGAATAACGTAAGTGTTGAATTATTTAGGAAGCTTCCCTATTCATTTGTAGAAGCAACCAAGACGGCCACTGGGAGCCATTGAAAGGAAACAAAGACAACCGGGGAAGCTAGGTTTATTTTACCTAGCTGCCCCCTTTGTGGGCGCCCTGGGGATGCCTGCAATTAAACTTCCTCCCTGCCCAAATCCCCAGCAGGAAAGAGTCACTGGACAGCTGTGGTTTTATGAGTCTTTCTCATGTGAACCTCATTAAACTTCAGATTCCTCAGGGTAAACAGCAAATGGAGAATGA
>NW_011888796.1:3217333-3221517 GCF_000151845.1 Pteropus vampyrus | reverse complement strand
GCAGTGATTTATGGAGGTAGCAAGACCCACAGCTGTGAAGGTGAATGGCAAGAAATGTCTCATAGCACTTATAATGAAATTTGCTCATTGTTTACTTAAGAAAATAATTTTTTTCCATATTATCCATAGAACAATGTTCCTGGAATTTACCTGCATTTAGATATGCTTTCCTCCATAGGAGAGAGAATGACTGCATTATAACCGCCATACTAGGTACGTGATAATGCATGTGAGGGTCATCCATTGGGTGGTGAGGACTGCTAATCCAAGGCAGACCTTTCACCAGTCACCATCTAGGAGACCGAAAACGAGAAGCCAATGAATCAACAAAAAACGCAAACAAATGGGCAAAGGCTAAAATAATGTGTGGCATTCTCTCTTTTACACCACTTTCGATTGGTAGACACTGTGTGCAGAGGGATTCGGGGCTGTGTCTGGGCTCTGTTGGTAATGTCTGTAATGAGTGGGAGTGGTGGTCACCCTCTTGTATTTGATATTCAATGTGCACAAACCGTAGGACAGACTCTCACAACCAACTCTATTTCCCCTTCCCTTAATTCCTTTTCTTAAACTTTTCTCCCAGGAAGAGGACAGCAGAATGAGACTCAAAGTGTCCACTTCTGTTCCCACTGGCCCAGGAAGAAGGCTTTCCATGCATTTTTGTCCCTTCTGCACTATGGCAAGTATGACAATAATATCCCGGGCCACTGTGAAGTCTTCGGTTCTCCTCCCATCCCACCTCCCTCCACCCCTTGTAGCTGTGTGGTGTTTTGTTGTGATTTAAGCTTTAAAACAAGTATGTCTACTTTTGAATTCCAAAAAATCCCCTGTATCAGTATAATCCTGAAGAACTTTCAGTAGTGCCCTGGTGTGACAGTTGTCTACCAAGGCTGGAAAAGACATTTTGTTTTTTATTTATACCACACACAAATTATATGTTCACATTTTAGTTCCAGACTTTCTTTGCAAATGCCCAGAGAGAGAAGGAAAAGGACAGGAAGTAATAGATTGCTTCAAATACTCAGGACCTCCAAACACCTCACTAGATGACAAGCAAATTAAGGATGCTTGACAGGTTAAAATCAAGTACTGGGGGTTTCTCCACTGGAGTGAATAAATTTCCAGTTTAATAACTTTCTTGGAATTCCCTCTGTTACTCTATTTTGTGATCCTTTTAACTACTGAGCTTATTCTTGGTATGCGTCATGAGTTTTAAATCTGACAGAGGCTTTTAATTAAATCCTTGTTTATCATTCAGTTAATGGGCTAAGACTAATGATGAAAGGAAAAACAGGCTTTCAGTGATTTTTCTCGCCCATCTTTTGATTCTTGAGAAAAATAATAATGTGATTTACTCAAGGGTGAGTTAGTATAAATGCCATTTCCCCTATTTGTTCTCCTATATGATTTCTGGCATGATTCGGGACAGCCAGTCACTCTTCTTGGGTACATCAAGAAATTACTATAAATCTGTCTGGAGGAGCTGAGGGGCATCCAACGTCTCCTTCTGGCCAGAAGCTGCTGCTAAGTCTGGGCACACTGCCATCTGCAGTGCGATCCTTGAAATTGGAGATGACAAACCTTCGGGGTCACCTTTCTTTTTTTCTTTTTCAAGTGTTTACTCTGGGAACTTTGAACACATTTTGGTTAAATGTGCACCAGCTGGCCTGATTTTCCTGGGCTCATTTCCCGTGCGTCTTCCTTCTCTACTCCTT
The DNA here is from genome assembly GCF_000151845.1 of Pteropus vampyrus. NCBI lineage: Eukaryota > Metazoa > Chordata > Mammalia > Chiroptera > Pteropodidae > Pteropus > Pteropus vampyrus. The sequence goes on along the minus strand of NW_011888796.1, from coordinate 3,219,802 downwards.
CCATTCCCTTGAATTTCTAAACAGTGAATAGAATTTTGAAAATTGGGAGTTCCGAGATTTCTTTTCTGCAGTGAAACTACATAACCCTGGGACCGTCGCTTCATCACTTTGTTTAATCACTCATTTTTTCCATCTATAGAGCAGGGATAATCATACTATTCTCTGAACTATGAAAATGGGCTATTGTGAGAATCAGTTACAGAAGTGAAGGTTTTAAATGAAAACAAAAGGAGAAACCACGAGGCTCTGACTATCCGAGGATGTACTTGAACATACTTCCCTGAACCCTGTGTAGGAAGGTACCACATGGATATGAGAAGGATGGTTGGTAGGCTTGTGGTCATTGTCACGGGGTACACAGAAAACTCAATGACTCTCAGGCACTGCAGTGAGAACACATCAGAAGCTAAGCTTACAAGCTGACCATCATGGCCATCAAAATGTTTCTAGTTCTTCTTGCTTAATCCAAACCAGCAATCTCAAATTTCCTCATTGGTTTTGTAGGAGGGAAGTTAGAGATAAGATTTGATGCATCTTACAAATAGACAATTTGCCTGAATTGGAAAGGAGGATCCAATCTGAGAAGTCTGAAGCTCCTAGACTGAGAAGTCCTAAGTGGGTGATCCTAGGTGTTCCATGGGTAGAATTTAAAGGTTCTGTAAACTTAGATGTGAGAAAATTAAATCTTTATTTTCACTAAACTTTAATTGTAATTAAGTATTTTCTCAATTATAAATGTAGACAACAAACCACAATAGTATTGACAGTACCTCAGTATTGTTACCATCAGAAATTGAAGATATTTTCATATGATATTACTATTGTTGCGCATACCTTAAAATACGAGTTACACTGATCACTGCTTTGAAATTGCAAAAGTTATTAGACCAGATGCTAGAATTGGTTGAGTTAATAAAGAAGCATATGTATAATACTATATTACATGTTTGATTTAAAATATTTTTCTGTTTCATGTAATCAGTTTCCTTTGAAACCCTATATATTTGATTTTGTGTATTTAAAAACATTATTACGTGAAGGTTAAGACTATCTGCCCCAGAGTCTGTCTGATGCCTTTTGTCTCTCTGTCTCTCTGTGGGGGTCACTTTGCTTCTCTGAACTTCAATCCTCCCTCCCCGCCATCCCTTCCCCCCGCAACATGAAAAGGAAATGATAATAATTTCCCATATGTCTTATGGGGAGATCAAATCAATAATAAATGTCAGGATGCTTTGTAAACTGTTTAGTGCTATGCAAATGCTAAGTACTAATATTCACTGGTGTCGGACACTTGTTTTACTTAGCATTTCTAGCATCAAACCAGTGATGAAGGGGAAGTGAAAGAAAATACTCAGGGGGCCAGATGTTCTGTGTGCAAGAGACTGAAGGAGAAAAGTACAATGTGGCTTGAATTACGGAACACATGCATGTGGTGAAGAATACAATGGAATCAGATATATCTGGGTGAAAGCCCCTGCTCTGCCACATACTTGCTGAGTGTCTGGAAAATTATTTTAACTCTCTGGGCCTCAGTTTGCTCATCTGAAAAACGGGGATAATAGCTGCCTCATAGGGTCTTTGGTAAAGATTAAATAACGTTTATTCCCGTGCTGGCGTGGAGGGCTTGAGATCCATGTTTGTATACTTTTCCAGACCCACTGTTTCTTAACAATCCAAGATGATGCAAACAGAGAGAAACAGAGAGGAACACAAGAATTGTCTGTAGAATTTCCTCATGAGTTGCAAGCCCAGAAGCTTTATTTTTCAACAATGTGCTTCAGATGAGTTTTACCAAGGATATTTGTAATGCCCATTGATGAACTTGACTTACTTTCTGGTGAGTTGAAGAGATACAGGGCTCCCCTGATGCCACTGGCAACCTCACAACACCCTAACCCATGTTGCTGTCCACAATAGCAACCACGGAGCCACATGTGGCTATTTGATTTTAAATTAATTAAAATTAAGTGACATGAAAAATTCCATTCATTAGTTGCACTAGTCGCTTTTCAAGTATTTGGTAGTCACAGGTGGCTTGTGGCTACTGCAGAAGTATAGAACATCACCCTCATAGTGCAAACGTTATCAGACAGCACTGTGACTAGCTGTGAAAGGTTGAATCTTCCTTAACAACACAGCCTAGACTATGTAGGGTACTGTTTGTAAAATATGGCATCAAACAGCCTGATGTATACCCCCCCAGCCCCCAACTTCTACATGTCTGAATTTTAGCAGGCGCCAGATATGGGGATGGAAGGTACCAACTAAAGACTCATTTCTATAGAGAATTGAGCCCTTCCAGCACCCCCCACACAGTGCCTCTGACCTCATGGTAATCTGTAAGGGATGGTCTGGGCCAGAAAAAGGAGCCTGCTTTCAGCTCCCTCCTGCTCTTCCTTTTTCATTTCCTCCACCCCATTTTTTCATAATGTCTCTGATTATTTTGGCAAGAAGCTGTGGCCCCATCTT